>NC_086444.1:508050044-508654544 GCF_028390025.1 Pseudophryne corroboree
TACTGTAGGTTATTGCAGTCATACCATCCTCCAACTTGATGGTAAGATCCAGGAAGTCAATTGATTTCTCATCTATAGTGGCAGTGAATTCTCCAAGGAGTTAATTAATATCAATATATTCCCTACCTGTTCCTGTCCATTTTACAAAGACTTCTTCAATAAGGATTTGTTGCTGCTCACAGGTATCCATAAACATATTTGTAAACCCCGATAGCTGTCCTGGATGGTTGCATATAGTACTCACTCAAATATCTAAAGTGGTTCAGTTCAAGTACCTTCAATGTTTATTGTAATATTAAATCAATAGGAGGCACATGGACCAATGCTCTTTGACTGCCTTTACACCATCATTGTGAGGGATGATTGTGTACAGGGACATTACATCCATGGTAGCTATTAAGATGCCTATGGGAATCATACCCGTTGACGTCAATTGACCAAGAAAGTCGGCTGAATAACTAATGTAGCTACAGTACCAGTAGCTTTAACATAAGGTTGGAGATAAAAATCTACTAACTGTGGGGTCTATTCCTGAAGCAGTGAAAAGAGTAGAGCAGTGTGCCAGTGGAGTAGTTGCCCATGGCAACCAATCACCTGCTCCGCACAATTGTATAGTATGCAAATTATAAATATCACTTCAATGCTGATTGGTTGCCATGGGCAACTTCTCCACTGGCTCACTTCTCCACCCCTTTCACTGCTTCATGAATGCTTCATGAATAGACCCCTGCACTTGTAGTTTCAAGATGGACCCTCTGGCCGAGATAAGAGGACAACCAGGGGATCCACTAATTTTTGCTAACATGTAAAAAAATAGGGCACAGGGGGTTATTCACAGTTAGAAGTGCCAGCACATTATTCTTTATCCATCTATTAGAGCGTATAAAACCAAGAAAAAAGGAGAGACTCTGCGCCCACAGATAGTGAAAACTATTGGAAATGTGTGTAAAGAGGACAATTACCAATCTCCAATCTGCAGCCGTCTATTTTAGGGCAATACTCCTCCCTAAATATAACCAAATAGAAAAACACACAGAAAAAGACAGCACCAATAGATGATTTATATGTCTAATTTTTTACTATTTATAGACACACAATTTAATACAATATATTAATAGAACACCGGCCGGCATCTAAAATACATCAATAGAAAAAGAAATATAAATATAAAAATAAAAAACAAACACTCATCCAGTCCACATGTTTTGAGGCTGTTTTAGCTTAATCCACTGGGACAGATAGTGTGATACTTAATAAACTTCTGTGTACTACTGTATGTCTGTTGTACATCTGCAGGTGTCAATATCCACACCAGTCCTTAGTCCTGGCCAGGACTTTTAAATGTTTGAAATGCTGTCGGGCAAGTGCTTTTTGAGTGAGATAGCTTTTTACAGGGATATTCTCCTCCTCATGTGGACAGCGGATTCCTCAAAGGTTGTAAAGGGAGGCGGAGAAACGCGTAAGAGACTTATTTCTGACCACTGCAAGCCAGCACAAAACTGTCCATGCTGAGGAGGACAATATCCCTGTAAAAAGCTATTTCACCAGGTGACTGAATCGGATCCATAAGAAGCCGGGAGATATCAGGACCCCTCAGGTGGAAGTGAGTGGGCACTTGCCTGACAGCATTTTAAACATTTAAAAGTCCTGGCCAGGTGTGGATATTGACACCCGCAGATGTACAAGAGACATAGTACACAGAAGTTTATTAAGTATCACACATATTACAAGGCTGTTTTAGCTTAATCCACTGGGACAGAACTTCTGTGTACTATGTTTCTTGTACATCTGCGGGTGTCAATATCCACACCTGGCCAGGACTTTTAAATGTTTAAAATGCTGTCAGGCAAGTGCCCACTCACTTCTTACGCATTTCTCCGCTTCCCTTTACAACCACTGAGGAAGCAGCTGTCCACGTGAGGCGAGACATAGTACACAGAAGTTTATTAAGTATCGCACTATCTGTCCCAGTGGATTAAGCTAAAACAGCCTCAAAATATGTGCGATACTTAATAAACTTCTGGGTACTATGTCTCTTGTACATCTGCGGGTGTCAATATGCACACCTGCAATCACAGACTGTACAAACAATGTGTAATAAATTAGCAATTCATTTATTATAAATGGATCGTAATATTGACTCCTGGGAGCACAAACCATGCATAAATACAATCAATACATCTGTAATGGAGGGATTAATTCCCTACTGACGATAAAAATACAAATGAAAAAATGAGAAGTCGTAATATAGTTTTTCTCACCATACGGAGTGTGAGAAAGTCCAGCCCACAAGGCAGATAATGTATTTTGTACAGCCTTTGTTTGCAGTGCCACATCGTTATCCTTTCCTTATAGCTTTCCTCTTTGATTAAGAGTATTGGCATTTCTCTCAGGTGGCATGCAGCAGCATATATTTCAGGCATACTGGGCTATCAGTTTATGCTTGGTGCCTAGTATGCTTTTTGTGGTTCACTGGTTAATGCATGTATTATTTTATATTTGGTATATAAAGAAATATGAGGAAAACTACAACTGCAGAAGTTTTTTCTGAGGTTATTTTAACAAATTGGTGTATAATTGATTACTTTAAATATGAATACTGACAATACAGTATGCTGTAAATGATTGTCTTCAGTTACAGAGATGATATCTAAAGTAGAATAGGTTTTTCATAAAACATGTACCCAGACCACTAAGGTTCATATTTCTAGTAAATGTTATCTGTTTATACTAGAGATGAGCGGGTTCGGTTCTCAGAGAACTGAACCCTCCCCCTCGAACATCCCGTTCCGATCCCGGATCCGAGTCTGGCACGGGATTTCCCTCCAGTATTGGAAACCAGAACGAGGCAAAACGTCATTATCCCGCTGTAGGATTCTTGCAGGTTTTGGATTCCAAATAAACAGCTGCGCATTACCGCCATTTTACCTCCGGACTTGGAGAGTGAGGGAGACAGACCTCTGTCTCTCTGTGGGTGGAGGCGTCGGGTGCGGTTAGTGTGTGCTCTGTAGGGGTGCTGCTGCAGTCACTGTGGTGTACCCGTGCTGTGTTAGGGGTGCTGTCCTAGCTGTCACTGTTGTATTATTTGCTGTTATGGGTGCTGCAGCTGTACATAGGTGTAGCTGTCCTCCTGTATGCTGTAAAATATAGGGGTGCTGCTGTTAAAATAACATTACACTGGCCCAGTATGCTGTAAAAATTCAGGGGTGCAGTTGTTAAAAATTAAAAGCACACTGCTCCTGTATGCTGTAAAATATAGGGGTGCTGCTGTTAAAATAACATTACACTGGGCCTGTATGCTTTAAAAATTCAGGGGTGCAGTGAAAATAAATGTACACTGGCCCTGTCTTGTATGCTGTAATATTTCTAGGGTGCAATGAAAATCAATGTACACTGGCCCTGTCTTGTATGCTGTAATATTTCTAGGGTGCAGTAAAAATAAATGTACACTGGCCCTGTCTTGTATGCTGTAAAGATGTTAAGGACTCACTCAAATCAATGGCTCCAATTAGTCAACCTAAATTTTGATTTATTATTGATGTTCCACATTTTGGGATTATTTAAAAGATGTGCATTTGCTGTACAGGGATCTTCTTTTCCTAAGGGCTGCGTAGGGTTATCGCAAGACCTCGTGGTGTTAGAAGAAGAGAGTTTTAGTGATCTTGCATTGCATCAGCTTTCCATTGCACTTAAGCAATAGATGGGCCAGGAGCTCCTGTGAGGAACAGTTACCGAATAAGGCCCAGTATGGAGTCTCATGGTTGTTTACAGCCAGGAAGATGTCTGGCTTGCCATGCTGAGGCATGCTGTGGGCACAGAGGTTAGCATTGCTTCCTCCCACAGTCCTACTTATAATATGAAATGAGTTTGGACTGTAGAGTGTCAAGCTCTACTAGGGCAGGGGCTCAATAACAGAAAAAGTACTGCACAGTCGTGCCTAATACTTTACCGAACCCACATGAACTCAACTTGCCCTATCTGGGGCTGCTCTGGGACTCAGGAGGGGCTGCAAAAACATCTAAGGGCTGCGTTATTTAAAAATAAAACATGAATAAAATAAACAAGACACACAGGTATGATCACATGCATGTAACTGGGAGCTGTGAAAAATTAAAATAAGCCATCTGCCACAAAATATGTAAATAAAAATGCAATAAAAAAAATGGGGAAAAAAAACCCCCCACAAGATTTTCACAAACTAAGTCTCCAGACTCCGTGGAGGGGAAAATATCCATTCTTTATTCTGTGGTATACACCAGTTTATTTGCATCCCAGCATTAAATCCGAGATTATCTTAATCCCTGAAAATGGAGAAGGGAGTACAATTTGGAGGCTTTGGCCCCTAGTTTTTCAGTTTATCCAGTAATGTGGTAATTAATAATTATATATTTGCTTGGTTAAAGTCCTTTCTGTTCCACACAAATATAAGAGAGGAGGTAAAAGCCTGTGTGTTGTTCCTGATTGTGTGTGCCTCTCTAATTTTTAGTCACCTTCTTGACACTGTCCTCTTCCTCTTGCCACTTCTCATAATGAGAAAAGTCATCAAATATGGAGGTGGTATCTATGATTCAGAGAACTTGGCAAGCTTTTTTCAGGGGGACCACCTGTCACTGAAATGATGGCTTTATTAAACTGTGCATGTCCTGTTTAAACAACATAAGTGTGGGTTGATGGGAGGGCCCAAGGACAATTCCATCTTGCACCTCTTTTTTTTCTTTGCGTTATGTGCTCTTTGGGGCCTAGTTTTGAAAAATTGCCATCCTGTCTGACACTGCAGTGCCACTCCTAGATAAGGCCAGTTGTTTGTGCCGCCCACTTGTGTCGGTTAGCTTAATCATCCAGCTACCTTGGTGCAACCTTTTGGCCTAAAAACAATATTGTGAGGTGTTCAGAATAGACTGGAAATGAGCGGAAATTAATGTTATTGAGGATAATAATACGGTTGGATCAAAATTAGTGATGTGCACCGGAAATTTTTCGGGTTTTCTGTTTTGGTTTTGGATTCGGTTCCGCGGCTGTGTTTTGGATTTAGATGCGTTTTGGCAAAACCTCCCTGAAAATTTTTTGTCGGATTCGGGTGTTTTTTTACAAAACCCCCTCAAAAACAGCTTAAATCATAGAATTTGGGGGTCATTTTGATCCCATAGTATTATTAACCTCAATAACCCTAATTTACACTGATTTTCAGTCTATTCTGAACACCTCACACATCACAATATTATTTTTAATCCTAAAATTTGCACCGAGGTCGCTGGATGACTAAGCTCAGCGACCCAAGTGGCCGACACAAACACCTGGCCCATCTAGGAGTGGCACTGCAGTGTCAGACAGGATGGCACTTCCAAAAAATAGTCCCCAAACAGCACATGATGCAAAGAAAAAAAGAGGTGCACCAAGGTCGCTGGATGGCTAAGCTAAGCGACACAAGTGGCCGACACAAACACCTGGCCCATCTAGGAGTGGCACTGCAGTGTCAGGCAGGATGGCACTTCAAAAAAATAGTCCCCAAACAGCACATGATGCAAAGAAAAATGAAAGAAAAATGAGGTGCAAGATGGAATTGTCCTTGGGCCCTCCCACCCACCCTTATGTTGTATAAACAGGACATGCACACTTTAACAAACCCATCAGTTCAGCGACAGGGTCTGCCACACAACTGTGACTGAAATGACTGGTTGGTTTGGGCCCCCACCAAAAAAGAAGCAATCAATCTCTCCTTGCACAAACTGGCTCTACAGAGGCAAGATGTCCACCTCCTCCTCATCGTCCGATTCCTCACCCCTTTCACTGTGTACATCCCCCTCACAGGTTATTAATTCGTCCCCACTGGAATCCACCATCTCAGGTCCCTGTGTACTTTCTGGAGGCAATTGCTGGTGAATGTCTCCACGGAGGAATTGATTATAATTCATTTTGATGAACATCATCTTCTCCACATTTTCTGGAAGTAACCTCGTACGCCGATTGCTGACAAGGTGAGCGGCTGCACTAAACACTCTTTCGGAGTACACACTGGAGGGGGGGGCAACTTAGGTAAAATAAAGCCAGTTTGTGCAAGGGCCTCCAAATTGCCTCTTTTTCTGCCAGTATACGTACGTACTGTCTGACGTGCCTACTTGGATGCGGTCACTCATATAATCCTCCACCATTCTTTCAATGGTGACAGAATCATATGCAGTGACAGTAGACGACATGTCAGTAATCGTTGGCAGGTCCTTCAGTCTGGACCAGATGTCAGCACTCGCTCCAGACTGCCCTGCATCACCGCCAGCCGGTGGGCTCGGAATTCTTAGCCTTTTCCTCGCACCCCCAGTTGCGGGAGAATGTGAAGGAGGAGCTGTTGACGGGTCACGTTCCGCTTGACTTGACAATTTTCTCACCAGCAGGTCTTTGAACCTCTGCAGACTTGTGTCTGCCAGAAAGAGAGATACAACGTAGGTTTTAAATCTAGGATCGAGCACGGTGGCCAAAATGTAGTGCTCTGATTTCAACAGATTGACCACCCGTGAATCCTGGTTAAGCGAATTAAGGGCTCCATCCACAAGTCCCACATGCCTAGCGGAATCGCTCTGTTTTAGCTCCTCCTTCAATGTCTCCAGCTTCTTCTGCAAAAGCCTGATGAGGGGAATGACCTGACTCAGGCTGGCAGTGTCTGAACTGACTTCACGTGTGGCAAGTTCAAAGGGTTGCAGAACCTTGCACAACGTTGAAATCATTCTCCACTGCGCTTGAGTCAGGTGCATTCCCCCTCCTTTGCCTATATCGTAGGCAGATGTATAGGCTTGAATGACCTTTTGCTGCTCCTCCATCCTCTGAAGCATATAGAGGGTTGAATTCCACCTCGTTACCACCTCTTGCTTCAGATGATGGCAGGGCAGGTTCAGGACTGTTTGCTGGTGCTCCAGTCTTCGGCACGCGGTGGCTGAATGCCGAAAGTGGCCCGCAATTCTTCGGGCCACCGACAGCATCTCTTGCACACCCCTGTCATTTTTAAATAATTCTGCCCCACCAAATTCAATGTATGTGCAAAACATGGGACATGCTGGAATTTGCCCAGATGTAATGCACGCACAATATTGGTGGCGTTGTCCGATGTCACAAATCCCCAGGAGAGTCCAATTGGGGTAAGCCATTCTGCGATGATGTTCCTCAGTTTCTGTAAGAGGTTGTCAGCTGTGTGCCTCTTATGGAAAGCAGTGATACAAAGCGTAGCCTGCCTAGGAACGAGTTGGCATTTGCGAGATGCTGCTACTGGTGCCGCCGCTGCTGTTCTTGCTGCGGGAGGCAATACATCTACCCAGTGGGCTGTCACAGTCATATAGTCCTGAGTCTGCCCTGCTCCACTTGTCCATGGTTAAGTGGACATTGGGTACAACTGCATTTTTTAGGACACTGGTGACTCTTTTTCTGACGTCTGTGTACATTTTCGGTATCACATTTCTCACCACCTAGGCTGCCAAGGCCTGAGTTATCCGCTTTGCAGCAGGATGACTGCTGTGATATTTCATCTTCCTCGCAAAGGACTGTTGGACAGTCAATTGCTTACTGGAAGTAGTACAAGTGGTCTTCCGACTACCCCTCTGGGATGACGATCGACTCCCAGCAGCAACAACAGCAGCGCCAGCAGCAGTAGGCGTTACACTCAAGGATGCATCGGAGGAATCCCAGGCAGGAGAGGACTCGTCAGACTTGACAGTGACATGGCCTGCAGGACTATTGGCTTTCCTGTGTAAGGAGGACATTGACACTGAGGGAGTTGGTGGTGTGGTTTGCAGGAGCTTGGTTACAAGAGGAAGGGATTTAGTGGTCAGTGGACTGCTTCCGCTGTCATCCAAAGTTTTTGAACTTGTCACTGACTTCTGATGAATGCGGTCCAAGTAACGTATAAGGGAGGATGTTCCTAGGTGGTTAACGTCCTTACCCCTACTTATTACAGCTTGACAAAGGCGACACAGGGCTTGACACCTGTTGTCCGCATTTCTGTTGAAATAATTCCACACGAAGAGGGTTTTTTTTTTTGTATTTTGACCAGGCATGTCAATGACCATATTCGTCCCATGGACAACAGGTGTCTCCCCGGGTGCCTGACTTAAACAAACCACCTCACCATCAGAATCCTCCTTGTCAATTTCCTCGACAGCGCCAGCAACACCCATATCCTCAACCTGGTGTACTTCAACAGTGACATCTTCAATTTGACTATCAGGAACTGGACTGCGGGTGCTCCTTCCAGCACTTGCAGGGGGCGTGCAAATGGTGGAAGTCGCAACCTCTTCCCGTCCAGTGTTGGGAAGGTCAGGCATCGCAACCAACACAATTGGACTCTCCTTGGGGATTTGTGATTTAGAAGAATGCACAGTTCTTTGCTGTGCTTTTGCCATCTTAAGTTTTCTAGCAGGAGGATGAGTGCTTCCATCCTCAGGTGAAGCTGAACCACTAGCCTTGAACATAGACCAGGGCCTCAGCCGTTCCTTGCCACTCCGTGTCGTAAATGGCACATTGGCAAGTTTACGCTTCTCCTCAGACGATTTTGATTTAGATTTTTGGGTCATTTTACTGAGCTTTATTTTTTTGGATTTTACATGCTCTCTACTATGACATTGGGCATCGGCCTTGGCAGACGACGTTGATGGCATTTCATCATCTCGGCCATGACTAGTGGCAGCAGCTTCAGCACGAGGTGGAAGTGGATCTTGATCTTTCCCTATTTTACCCTCAACAGTTTTGTTCTCCATTTTTTAATGTGTGGAATTATATGCCAGTAATATATCAATAGCAATGGCCTACTACTATATATACTGCGCACAACTGAAATGCACCACAGGTATGGATGGATAGTATACTTGACGACACAGAGGTAGGTAGAGCAGTGGCCTTCTGTACCGTACTGCTATATAGAATATACTGGTGGTCAGCAAACTGTGCAAAACTGAAATGCACCACAGGTATGGATGGATAGTATACTTGACGGCACAGAGGTAGGTAGAGCAGTGGACTACTGTACCGTACTGCTATATATATAGTTATACTGGTGGTCAGCAAACTGTGCAAAACTGAAATGCACCACAGGTATGGATGGATAGTATACTTGACGACACAGAGGTAGGTAGAGCAGTGGCCTTCTGTACTGTACTGCTATATAGAATATACTGGTGGTCAGCAAACTGTGCTAAACTGAAATGCACCACAGGTATGGATGGATAGTATACTTGACGACGCAGAGGTAGGTAGAGCAGTGGCCTACTGTACCGTACTGCTATATAGTATATACTGGTGGTCAGCAAACTGTGCAAAACTGAAATGCACCACAGGTATGGATGGATAGTATACTTGACGACACAGAGGTAGGTAGAGCAGTGGCCTTCTGTACCGTACTGCCATACAGTATATACTGGTGGTCAGCAAACAGTGCAAAACTGAAATGCACCACAGGTATGGATGGATAGTATACTTGACGACACAGAGGTAGGTAGAGCAGTGGACTACTGTACCGTACTGCTATATATATAGTTATACTGGTGGTCAGCAAACTGTGCAAAACTGAAATGCACCACAGGTATGGATGGATAGTATACTTGACGACACAGAGGTAGGTAGAGCAGTGGCCTTCTGTACTGTACTGCTATATAGAATATACTGGTGGTCAGCAAACTGTGCTAAACTGAAATGCACCACAGGTATGGATGGATAGTATACTTGATGACACAGAGGTAGGTAGAGCAGTGGCCTACTGTACCGTACTGCTATATAGTATATACTGGTGGTCAGCAAACTGTGCAAAACTGAAATGCACCACAGGTATGGATGGATAGTATACTTGATGACACAGAGGTAGGTAGAGCAGTGGCCTACTGTACCATACTGCTATATAGTATATACTGGTGGTCAGCAAACTGTGCTAAACTGAAATGCACCACATGTATGGATGGATAGTATACTTGACGACACAGATGTAGGTAGAGCAGTGGCCTTCTGTACCGTACTGCTATACAGTATATACTGGTGATCAGCAAACTGTGCAAAACTGAAATGCACCACAGGTATGGATGGATAGTATACTTGACGACACAGAGGTAGGTAGAGCAGTGGACTACTGTACCGTACTGCTATATATATAGTTATACTGGTGGTCAGCAAAATTCTGCACTGTCCTCCTACTATATACTACAATGCAGCACAGATATGGAGTGTTTTTCAGGCAGAGAATGTATAATACTGGTAGTCACTGGTCACTGGTCAGCAAAACTCTGCACTGTCCTCCTACTATATAATACTGCTGGTCCCCAGTCCCCACAATAAAGCAATTAGCACACTGAGCACAGATATTTGCAGCACACTGAGCACAGTCAGATATGGAGCGTTTTTCAGGCAGAGAACGTAGATATTTGCACTTGCAGCACACTGAGCACAGATATTTGCAGCACAATTTGCAACCCACTGAACATAGAAACTGAGAGGACGACAGCCACGTCCTCTCACGATCATCTCCAATGCACGAGTGAAAAATGGCGGCGACGCACAGCTCCTTATATAGAATACGAATCTCGTGAGAATCCGACCGCGGGATGATGACGTTCGGGAGCGCTCGGGTTAACCGAGCAAGGCGGGAGGATCCGAGTCCGCCTCGGACCCGTGTAAAATGGGTGAAGTTCGGGGGGGTTCGGATCCCGAGGATCCGAACCCGCTCATCACTAATTAAAATTACCCCCAAATTCTGTGATTTTAGCTATTTTTATGTTGTTGTTTTTTCAAAAATCATCCAGATCCAAAACCAAAACCAGAAAGGGTGGTTTTGGCAAAACCAATCCAGATCCAAAACATGAGCGGGGATCTAGATCCAAAACCAAAACACAAAACCCGAAAAGTGTCCGCTGCACATCTCTATTTTATACTCACTCTAATATATGAAAGTTCTGTTCAGGTTTGTACACATCTGCTAAGTAAATTTTCTGAAATATCAATTAATGAATAAAAATCAACAGCATTCTGGGTTTCCAGGTAAGCATTTTACACCCTAACCCAACCTTCCTGCAACCTAACCCTAACCATCCCCTCCTGCAGTCTAAACCTAACAACTCCCTGCAGCCTGATCCTAAACTCCACCACCCAGCAGCCTAACCCTATCCCTCCCCTTACTGCCTAACCCTAACCCAAACTCTCATACCTCACCTCTGGGATCTGTTGGCAGTCTCAGCGTCAGGTTTCTGGTATCAGGATTTTCAGGGCTGCCATCAGACTTTATGGGGCCCGGGACTGACAAAGTAGGCAGCACCCCCCACCAAAAAATAAAAAATAAAAAATAAAAAAAAATATATATATATAAAAACAAAATGCAATTCCTATGTCCCAAAGTTATGCCCTTATCATCTCTATTATGCCCCACACAGTAATGCCTTGACAACATATTATGCCCTCACATTAATGCCCTTGTCACCATTAAATGCAGTACCTGTACAGTGTCATGGGTTCTGCTCCCCTTTGTCAGGGGTTCTGCTCATTGTCAGGGGATACCCTCCCCCGCTGCAGCATCCATCACTGACACAGCCACAGCAGACTGTTCCACGGTTCCACAACTTCAAGTAAAAATAAACTATTGAAAATATCCTTCCGAAAATGGCCTTCGCCTGAGAGGAGACAGTTATTAAAGATGCTAGAGCCTCCTTTAGTATCTTTAATACCTGTCTCCTCTGACACGGTGGCCATTTTAAGAGGGGTATTTTTAATAGAGCTGGCGGACTGGGACCAGGACGGACGGCGGTGGTATGAGTGGCCAGGCTCTCCCGTCTCTGTTACAGAGGCTGGGCCCGGGACAGCTGTGCCTGCAGCACCCCCCTGATGGCGTACCGGAGGATTTTGACTGCCGGGATCCTGTTAGCATCCCCTGAAATCTGTAATTGGTGTTAAAATATCACAGAAAACAATCTTAAGTATTAAGTCCTATACCTGATAAACTTTTATCCTCCTTACAGTACATAATAGCAAGAGCCAACATGACTGGAAGATTTTAAGACAATTGAAATTATTGAATAAACTGTATAAGAGCGGCCACTTGCCGTAGTTGCTGTGTGAATTGAAGATAGTGAGAAATGAGGCGTAATAAATATAGAGTCTCTGGGAAAGGTTTTGACCTTTTCTTTTTGAAAGAATGTTTAAGGTAAAATACTATCTTTACAAAGACTGACTGCTGCCAAAATTGTCTGATCTAGTCATTTTTGCAAAATCACTAATTATAGGCCACAAATTAAACACATTTTATTTTTGTGGGCGCAGCAAACAGGAACAAATAGATATTCAATTTGGATGCATATTGTGACAAATATTTTTTTTTTATATTAGCTGAAATTTCACCTAAATAGAGGGGGAAAATATAACTGGAAAGCTTAATAACTTTTGCATGTCTACTATATAAAAGCGAAAATTTGTCCTTCTGTCCTTCTGTCTTTCTATACAAATCCACAGTTTACAAGCTATGATCGTGTAATTTTACATATGAGTGTATTAAAACACAGCCGAGGCAACTAAAACAATTAGAAATCCCTAGCACCCCTAGGGGGGCAGACAGCAGCACAGAGTATATCAGCAGACAGCATAACTCTGGAATTGCTGGGGCAATGTACTCAAAAACTGGTACACATATGCCTTACAATCTGGGAAAAAACACTATGGGGTGAAGACACCCATAGCACCCCTAGGGGTGAGGCAGCAGCACTGAGTATTTCAGCAGACAGCATAACTCTGGAATGCCTGCAGCGTTTTACAACAAACTTTGAACACATATGACTTACACTCTGGAAACAAACACTGTGGGGGTCAGACACCCCTAGCACCCCTATGGGTGGAACAGCAGCACAGAGTATGTCAGCAGACAGCATAACTCTGGAATGCCTGCAGCAATTTACAACAAACTTGGTACACATATGATTTACACTCTGGAAACAAACACTGTGGGGGTCAGACACCCCTAGCACCCCTTGGGGTAGGACTGCAGCACAGAGTATGTCAGCAGACAGCATAACTGTGGAAGGCCTGGAGCCATTTATACCAAACTTGGTACACATCTGGCTTACAATCTAGGAACAAACACTGTGGGGGTTAGACACCCCTAGGGGTGGGACAACAGCACAGAGTATTTCAGCAGAGAGCGTAACTCCTGCATGCCTGGACAAATTTGCAACAAACTTGCTACACATATGACTTACACTCTGGGAACAAACACTGTGGGGGTAAGAAACCCCTAAATCATTGCAGAGGGGGTTTTCTCTGGTGCTCTGAGTTTAGCCCTGACATGTTAAATAGTGGTGGTACAAAATTATCTGATTAACAGTGATACAATGTACAAAGCCACTGATATGAAAGGGTGGGTACCAGATCCCAGGGTCCTGACTGTTGGAGGAGCCCAATGGTAGCCCAGGTTCTGCCTCTTACCCCACTCCCTGTCTTTCTCTCTCCCCAGTCCAACACCCACTGCTGGACTGAGAAGACATTTCAGCTGAGAAGGAGTAGTTTCTGTGCCTGCAGGGGAGTAGCAGTTGCACTAATCCCGCCCCTCCCTCCAGAATCTGCACAGCGCCCCCTCTGGCGCCAGAAAACAATTTTTCATCAATTTTTTCATGGGGCGCGTCCATGCTTCCCGCAATTAGAATACTTTCCTGAAAGTACTCGGACTTGGCCCCATTTTCTACAGCCCTGACAGAATGTTAATTACCATAGAGATAAGGCTGGTCATCTTAAATTGACACCTAAGTTACTTAAGTCAAAACTTAAATCCGCTGTTTCTGTAAAGTATAGAATTACCAAATAAATTTACTCAGTAGATTTACACAGTTTGATAATTACAAACACTGTTTTTTTTTGTTCTCTATTTTATCTAAGTAGGGGAAACTTTCAAATGTTACAAGAGACTCCCATATGACAAAGTTTACATAAACCTATTTGTACATTCTAGCATGTGATACTCAGGGTCGGACTGGCCCACAGGGGTATCAGGGAAACCACTGACAGGCCCCACTGCCTGAGTGCCCACTCCTTCCTCTACGGATCAGGTTCCAGACTGTGCACTTGTATTATACATGGTAGAGATGTTGCATTACACTGCACTTGACTATTGTGTATTTCAAGCCTCTGTGGAGGCTGGCCACACACCCTTTTTAGGCTGGCCACACCCTTAAGTATGGGCCCCTATTACTGCCTTCCCCTGGTGGGCCCTTCATGCCCCAGTCCGACACTGGTGATACTTCACTGTATATCCCACTAATGTTGTTTTGTCATTTGTTGCTAATACCTAACAGTGAATAAGGACATTTAGTGTTTTCAATCAGTGTGGTTGGAGTATATTAATTGATTCCTTGAGTCAATATGGAATTTTAAGATTGATATTCATTGTTATACATTGAATCTAGTAAAAAAAATTAAATTTGGAAGCAAGTTCTATGTGTGATAATTTTGAGTAAAAGCAAACACAAACATATTAATATATACATTTTATTTACATAGTACATCAAGTGCATTAATAGTAACCCTTTTTTCTGTTTATTGTTTCTTGGGGAATTTGCTAATCCTCTACTATGTGCAGCTGATGTCAATTTTATAAATATATATATATATACCTCTATTTGCGCCGGAAATTGTGGTGAGATTCACATCTGATTTTTTAATCTCTGATTTAATGCAGGGATGCAAATAAACTGGTGTATACCACAGGATCAAGATTGGATATTTTCCCCTTCACAGAGTCTGGAGAGTTATTTTGTGAAAACCTTGTGGGTTTCTTTTAATCTATTTTTTTATTTCCTTTTTATTTACATATTTTGCGGCAGATGCCTTATTTTTGTTTTTCACAACTCCCAGTTACATGCATGCGAGCATAACTGTGTGTCCCAGTTACACGCATGTGAGCATACCTGTGTGTCCCAGTTACACGCATGTGAGCATACCTGTGTGTCTTGTTTATTTTATTCATTTTTTATTTTTAAATAAAGCAGCCCCTTAGATGGTTTTGCAGCCCCTCGTGAGCCCCCACAGCAGCCCCAGATCAGGCAAGTTTAGTTTGAGTGGGTTCAGTACAGTACTAAGTAGTACTGTGCAGTGAATGTTTTGTTATTGAGCCCCTGCCCTAGTGGAGCTTACCATTCTACAGTCGAAACTCATTTCATACTACAAGTAAGACTGTGGGAGGAAGCAATGCTAACCTCTGTGCCATCAGCATGACTCAGCCTGGCAAGCCAGACATCTTCCTGGCTGTAAGTCACCATGAGACTCCATACTGGTCCTTGGGCCTAATTTACATCTGATCACAGCAGCAAATTTGTTAGCTAATGGGCAAAACCATGTGTACTGCAGGGTGGGCAGATATAACTTATGCAGAGAGAGTTAGATTTGGGTGGGATGTGTTCAAACTGAAATCTAAATTGCAGTGTAAAAATTAAGCAGCCAGTATTTACCCTGCACAGAAACAAAATAACCCACCCGAATCTAATGCTCTCTGCATGTTATATTTGCTCCACCTGCAGTGCACATGGTTTTGCCCATTAACTAACAAATATGCTGCTGCAATCAGGTGTGAATTAGGACCTTTATTCAGTGACTGTTTGTGCCTCACAAGATCTCCTTGCCCATCTAGTCCTACAGTGCAATGGAAAGCTGATGCAATGCAAGATCACTGAAACTCTGTTCTTCTAACACTGCGAGGTCTTGTGATAACACTATGCAGCCCTTATATTGTACAATTATTAAGGAGAAAACATTTACAAAGTAAAGGAAAAGAACCCTGTACAACAAATGCGCATCTTGTAAATAATCCCAAAATGTGGAACATTAATAATAAATCAAAATTAAGGTTGACTAATTGGAGCCATTCATTTGGGTACCTAACATGAAATAATTGAGAATAACTGCTCTCTAATGATGGGTATAGAGTGCACAATAGAAGCTATATCTACTAGAGATGAGCAGGTTCAGACAGGGCACCCCTGAAATTATATGGCAGATACTGTATATAGACATAGGCGTGTTTGAAAAATCGAGTTTTCTCCTGCAGTTGTCAGAGAAAATGAAGTAGGAGATGTTGTCATGTCACGTTCCACTGGATTATGATTATGTCTCTTCTGAGTCTGATTGACTTTGGCCACAAATGTGGTCTCTCCCCACTTTCTTAAAAAAACACAGTCAAAATTGCAATTTCCATTTCCACCTTTGCGGCTATATGTTTTCATAAATCTGGTTGTGATGTTGACACTTGTTTCATATTCTGCTCTAGGCTTTAATTTAAACCTAGGATCAAGTACAGCAGCACCCCTGGAATTATACGGCAGCGCCTCTGGAATTATACAGCAGATAGGCAGCACCTCTGGACTTATACAGCATAGGCAGCTGCCCTGAGGAATTACACAGCACAGCAGGCAGGCAACAGCTCCCATGGACTTAAACAGCAGTGGGGCGGCACCCCTTGACTGTTAGGGCAGAGGGGCAGCACCCCTGGAATGATGTGGCAGACAAAGAATAGACATGCAAGATGGAATTGTCCTTGGGCCCTCCCACCCAACCTTATGTTGTATAAACAGGACATGCACACTTTAACAAACCAATCATTTCAGCGACAGGGTCTGCGACACGACTGTGGCTGAAATTACTGGTTAGTTTGGGCCCCCACCAAAAAATAAGCAATTAATCTCTCCTTGCACAAACTGGCTCTACAGAGGCAAGATGTTGTTCTCATCTTCATCCTCTGATTCCTCCCCACTTCAGTGTGTACATCCTCATCCTCACAGAGAAATAATTCCACACCAAAGAGGTGGATTTTTTGGTATTTTGCCCACGCATGAGAATGGGCTTTTTTATCCCATGGCCAACAACTGTCTCTACTGGTGCAATATTCAAACAAACCACATCACCATCTGAATCCTCATCATCAACTTCCTCCTCAGCGCCAGCTACACCAATATCCTCCTCATCCTGGTGTACTTCTACAGTGACATCCTCAATCTCAATATCAGCAACTGGACTGGCAGTGCTCCTCCCAGCACTTGCAGGGGGCATGCAAATAGTGGTATGAGCCTTTCTCTTCCCACACAGTCTTGAGGGAGGAGGGCTTCCATCTTCATGAGAAGCTGATCCACCAGTCATGAACATAGGCCAAGCCCTTAGCCAGTCCTTGCCACTTCATGTCGTGAATGGCATATTGTCAATTTTACATTTCTTATCAGATAATTTCAATCCTTTTCTTTTTCTTTTTTTGGTTATTAATTTTTGCTTCCTTGATTTACATGCCCTCTATGACATTGGGCATTGGCCTTAGGAGACGATGTTGATGGAATTGCATCATCAATGTCATGACTGGTGGCAGCAGCAGCTTCAGCACTAGTACAAGGAACTGAAAGTGGTTCCTGATCTTTCACTATTTTTTCCTCCAAATTTTTGATCTCCATTTCTCCATTTCACAGGACAGCACACCTTTATTATAACAGCACACAGAACAGAGCCCCTATAAATTCACAGCACCCCTGCAGTTTTACAGCATACAGTATAGTGCCAGTGTACATTTATTTTCACAGCACCCCTGTATTTTTAAAGCATACAAGACAGGACCAGTGTACATTTATTTTGTCAGCACCCCTGTAATTATACAGCATACAAGACAGGGCCAATATACATTTATTTTCACAGCACCCCTGTATTTTTAAAGCATACAAGACAGGACCAGTGTACATTTATTTTCACAGCACACCTGTATTTCTACAGCATACAGAACAGGGCCAGTGTACATTTATTTTCACAGCACCACTGTAATTTTACGGCACACAAGACAGGGCCAGTGTACCTTTACAACACCCCTGCAATTTTTACAGTATACAGGACAGAACCAGCACCCCTGTATTTTCACAGCACCCTTGTATTTTACAGCATACAAGACAGGGCCAGTGTACATTTATTTTCACAGCACTCCTGTATTTTTTATAGCATACAGGACAGTGTCCCTGTACAGCACAGTGACAGGACAGCAGCAGCCATGTACAGCTGCAACACCCCTAACAGTACAGAACACCACAGTGACAGGACAGCACCCCAAACAGAACACAGGAGCAGCACCCCTAGAGAGCACACACTGACCCCACCCGACGCCACCACCCAAAGAGAGGCACAGAGGTCTGTCTCTCTCACTCTCCAAGTCCGGAGTGAAAATGGTGGTGACGCGCGGCTCTTTATATGGAATTCAAAACCCATGAGAATCCGACAGCGGGATGATGGCATTTTACCTCGTTTTGGGATCCGAGTCTGTCGGGAAGTCCCGAGCTGAACTCGGTTCCCGGCTTGGATCGTGAAGTATGGGGGGGTTTGGTTCTCTGAGAACCGAACCCGCTCATCTCTACTTATAATATGTACTTCCAAAATTAATTTCCATATATTAATAAAATATTTTGACAAAATACTTATTTTCTGCTATTTTCATAATATATAATATATATTCTGTCAGAAATATATTTTATTATTTTGATGATATGTTATATTCTGTACATACACATTATAAAAATACACATACAGGAAAGTCAAACAGTTGTGTAAGGAATATATTTTAAAAACAGTTATAGAAATGCACATATGTAGTGATAGCAGCACAGAATGAATCATTACCACTTTGGACATTTTAATTTTGATAAATAAGATCTTTACTTTGTATTCCTAGTAAGAACTAATTAGACAATTTGCATGCAGATGAAGAACATCATATAGCCTATATGTAATTATATAGCACCCAGAGTGATGCTTACTTCATAAACCTAATTTCGGTCCTTGAGCTTCTTCTACGGTGACACACATTCCATGTTATTAATTGTATTCTTCCAGCAGCAATCGACAATGTGCTGTTTATGCCTTGAAGGAAAAAGTCTATACTGTAGCACAACCTGCAGAGAGGAATACTTACTTGGTTCAGTAGGTGGTAAAGATTAGCAGAGACCATTGAATACTGCTTATCCTCGTATTAAATAATGCAACTGTTCATTTTTTTATTCCCAAGGCCACAAAACTATGCTTGGCTTATTGACTCAAAGCACCAAGCCATAACTAGAGCACAAAAGCATTTTAATATGTTTGTGTCCCAGGTTCACCTCAGTTTTAATGATCATGGAACAGGAAATTAAGAGATATGGCTGTTCCACTGAGCAGTTTTCTGTCACGGCAGTTTTGAAACATCTCTATTTTGCCTGTACACAAGGATAGACAAAAACAGGTTAAGCTCACTGGCGTATCTAGAATGAGTGCAGTGTGTGCTGCGGAGGGGCCCACACCTCACATGCTGCACCTATTTCTTCGGTGGCAGCAACAGAGCACAAATCCCATGGAAAATGGTGTGGTGGCCATTTTCCCAACAATTTGCACATGCACAGTAGAGAAATCACCAGGAAAATGGCCACCGCGCCATTTTTCCAGAGATCTGCGCATGGACATTAGAGTCTGAGGAACTAATACTCAGACTCTTTACAGCCTACTAGCTAGAGAGGATGGGTCCCAGATGGAGGTTGCTCCTCTCTTAAAGTGCCACTGGTTAAGCTGTTTACAAGACAGAGGGGGAGATAATCAATGTTCGGAGAGAGATAAAGTACTAACAAATCAGCTCTTACCCGTCATTTTCAAACATAGCCAAAAAAATGGCAGAAGCTGACTGACTGGTACTTTATCTCTCTCCAAGGTTTGATACATCTTCCACTGAATGTAGGTAAGCATTAAGTAGCTGATGCTGAGTTGACAGCAAATAATACAGCTTGTACAGGAGTGCAGTATATGTGTCTCTGTGCTGGACTGCATCTGTTCGCAATTATGCGAACACATCCTATGTTGATAGGTGTGCCGAGAATTAGGGGAGGTACTAATTGGGTAGGGAGGCCTGCTTGGGTTTGTTGGTCTATCCCGGTGGGGGACCGAGTCAGCTGCTGAAGGGGACAAATGTCTCCTTTTTCCCCTGCATGCCTTCTGGTTTTTGGTTGCGCCCTCTAGTACCCATGTCACTTCAGCTCTCGATGGCCTTGTATATTAATATACCTCTTTACTTACCTATCCCATCTCTGTTTCAGTCCAAGGGACTGATTTATGTTTGTAAGTAAAGCAAAAAAGACAGTAACTTTGTGTCTAGAATCAACTAAGGGGCCTATTCATGAAGCAGTGAAAAGTGTGGAGAAGTGTGCCAGTGGAAAAGTTGTCTATACTGTAGCACAACCTGCAGAGAGGAATACTTACTTGGTTCAGTAGGTGGTAAAGATTAGCAGAGACCATTGAATACTGCTTATCCTCGTATTAAATAATGCAACTGTTCATTTTTTTATTCCCAAGGCCACAAAACTATGCTTGGCTTATTGACTCAAAGCACCAAGCCATAACTAGAGCTCAAAAGCATTTTAATATGTAACTTTATATTACTTTCACATATACTGTAGATCCTCATAACTCTATATTCATTAATAATTTGCATACTATACAACTGTATGGAGCAGCTGGTTGCTATGGACAACTTCTCTACAGGCTCACTTCTCCACGCTTTTCACTGCTTCATTAATAGACCCCTATGTTGTCATGCAAGGGGCAAATACCTTTATATTTCTTATGTGCAGCTAAATACTGCCTGCTTTTGCATGTAGCCCACAAATGTTAGACAGCTTTAATTTTACACTGTATTTTACAGTAGATTTCAGTTTGAACACAATCCACTCAAATCCAAATCTCTGTGCGCATGTTATATCTGCCCCACCTGCAGTGTAACATGGTTTTGCCCAGTTGTTTGCTTTTTTGCTTTACTTACAAACTTAAATCAGGCTCTAAAAGCATTTGAAATTAGTGAAGAATTTACTAACATTTTTGAAAGAAATATTATTTTCTAAAAGAGCTACTCAAAATACATGTAGAAAGATTGTTTGATATACTGTAGTTGTTAAAAACACAACTTACAGTATACATAGGTTCAGCTATGTCTACCACATCTTCTGACACAAAGGTAAAAGAACAAATATTGTAAAGAATCATTTTGTTCAGTGTAGCAATATTACTTCTATTCCAAAACTGCTGTGGTCCAGAATAGGTTTTCACATTAAAAATTAATTATCACACAATTACTGTATATTTTATCTTTATTCATACGTAGAGTAGTACCACGTTAGATGTGTGTGTGTTAAGCACTTTTGAAATGCAAAAAGTCAAAAGGAGAGAGAGTTTCAGGCAAAAGCATAGATGTGAAGATTAAAATATTAAATTAAGAGTAAGCACAGACAGATAAGTAGTGTTAGGACTCTGATTCTGCTGTAAGTGATGGGAGAGTCCTGACATATATTTACCATAATAACAGCCATAGGCTGTGCGGTTTCTATTTTAGTAATTTTTTAGACCCAGATTGAGTCCTTCTTATTGTATGTCAAATCTTGTCAAGAGTTTAAATTCCAGACTTTTTCTTTTACTCTTTAAAATGACCCTTTAGTATTGCTATTCTTATGTAACTGAGATTGTGATCATTAGTCTGCAAAAGTGTTAAGCCCCGAACACACTGGGCGACTTCAGTCCCGTACACGACTAGCGCTATATCGCTGAATGCTATATCGTTCAGCAGTGTAGCGCATACATACTGAAGATTATCAATGATGATATCATTCAGTGACATCATCCCCCGCACTCCCTGAACATGCAGCTCAACGATATAGTAAAATTGAGCTTCATGTTTGGTAGATCATGGATGAAAGCAAATGGCCCACGGGTGCGCGCATCGTTCATCCATACACACTGGACAATATGAACGATATATCTTAAAAAAATTATCATTATCGTTCATATCGTCCAGTGTTATTGCTCAGTGTGTACGGTGCTTTACACTATTGCATTCCTTAAAATATTGTTCTTCTTGAAGTTGGGTGCAAACAGTTTCTAGACATTTTGGCTCCCCCCCCACCATGGACATTCTAAATATGAAATATTTGCGCGTTTTTCCGAAAAGGGGTATGGCCTTGCTGCAATCTGTGTGGCCTTACAAGAAAGTATTACCTTACATATTAATCCAAACACTGTAATGCCCTGTAAAACATTAAGTGCCCCTTACACCATATTATGCCACCATATTATGCCCCTGCCACCACATTAAGTCATACACAGTAATGCCCCTTCCACCATATTATGCCCCACACAGTAATGCCCAGGACACCAGATTATGTCCCACACAGTGATGCCTATGACATCAGATTATGCCCCACACAGTAATGCCCATCCCAGGACACCAGATTATGCCCCACACACTAATGCTCAGAACACCAGATTATGCCCCATATGGTAATGCCCAGATTATGCCCCACACAGCAATATCTAGGATACTAGATTATGCCCCACAGTATGGCTACTGTCTTTTAAAATTCCTACTCATTGTCAGGCGATTCTTCAAACCGTGAGCCACCTCCCATTTGGCGCCTGTGGTCACTGGAATCACTGCAGCATCTCCCTAGGTGTATCCCCAGCACTCAGCAGCCCCGGTGCTTCCAGGTAATGCTGTTTGCGCCTATCCCCCAGCATTTGTATCCTCTATGGCAGTGGCCATTTTGGGTGAGACCTTTTCAGTAGTATTACATACGGTCGGCTAGACTTCATGGAAATTTGCTGCAGACTGTGGCCGCAGCACCTCGTGCCAACCCTAGAAACAGCCCTGGGTGCAAAGGGGGTTTAGTCATATATTCTGAGTGAATGGTTAACTCAACCAGGGAATAGATAGACTCATAAACACCATTATTGATAACCGCCAATGGCAAACTCTAACCTGTTGCTTTTTTAGCTGGACAGCAAGGTCTAGACGTTCAGTCATTGAAACGTCTAGCGAGTACCTACCGTGGGGCGGTACTCTCCGCACACCCCTAGTTACGGCACTGATTTGAATAAAATCGGTAAATGAACAATCATTAAGATATACTGTATTATAACCCACAATCTGGCTGATGAGAATTCTATAAATTTAGAATTAATAATAATTAACCTACTGTACTTTCTACTGTGGTGTATTTACAAAGAAGAGAACAGGATATATTAAATTCCCTCAAATCAGGATGCACAGCCTAAGGAAATATAAATGTGCCCACAAGGGTGATCTACAGTATTCAAGAAAACTTTTTTTTATTGCTCGTACTCATTATACTACTTCAACAGAGGATATTAAATTATAAATTTCAAAAACATAAAAAACATAAGAGAATTCAGATAACACTTGTTTTTCACAGTTTATATGTCTATATTAAATCTGAGTGGAGTATAATCTTTTTAAGACATACCAATATGTAAATATATACGTATATATGTAATATGTACAAACAGTCACTAGGATGCTCTCTGTAATGCAGTCATTAAGATGGTCTCTGTATTTTGCGGTTGTCACTATGATGGTCACTGCATTGTATGGTGATTACTTTGAGGCTCTCTGTATTGCATATTGGTCACTAGAATGCTCTTGGTATTGTACTGTGGTCACTACGGTGGTGCCTGTGTTTTATGTCAGTTACTAGGATGTTTTGTGTATTGTATAGTGGTCAGTCAGGTGAAGTCGATACTGTATGCTGGTCAATATGATACTCTCTTTAATGTATGGTGGTCTATGGAATACTCTATGTATTGCATTTTGGTTCTTGGGGTGCTACCTGTATTTTATGCAGCGAGCACTACAAATGTATTAGGGTGACAAGAATTAATTAGGCCCTGGAAAAAAACCTCTGATATGATTAATCAAATCTTCAAACTGAACATCACATCTTTGCATTTGTGAGACTTAACATTCTCTCGAATAATGGTACTATACATTAAAGTTATTATACAAAATGCCGTAGTCGTTACTTCCTTTAGAAGAATAAACTAGACAAATTGTTGGCAAGGGCTTTGCAAGCACAGCGTGTGGCTGCATTTATAGCGCAAGTGAAATCAGATTCGGGAGCCATTTGTAACACCACGAAGGATATAGCCAAGGCCTTACAATCTTTTTATACTAAATTATACAACCTATGCGACCCCATTGAGACGGGTATGGACTCTCATCAGAAGGTTGCAATAAGAGAATAGCTTAAAGAATTACAGTTCCCAACACTTACGAATGAGGAGGTTGAGTCTTTAGAGACTCCCTTCACCTCAGATAAGGTAATCAAATCCACTCGTAACGGTAAGAGTCCAGGCCCTGACGGGTATTCCATCGCGTATTACAAGATGTTTCAAGAGGATTTTTCTCCTTTGATGCTCTGAGCCTCTAACCATGTCTCCAAACAGTGTCTTTTCTCTCCTCAGTCACTTTTGGCTCACATCTTAGTCATCCCTAAAGAGGGTAAAGACCCAGCGCAGTGTTCCAGCTACAGGCCCGTCTCCCTGTTAAACGTTGACGTGAAGCATTAAGCTAAATTGATAGCTAATTGCATGAAATTTCTCCTCCCACATCTAATTCATACCAACCAAGTGGGATTTGTCCCTGGTCGTGAGGCCAGGGACAATACCACTAAAGTCCTGGATTTGATTTACAGAGCCTCAATTTATAAGCCCTAGACTATACTTTTATCAACAGATGCTGAAAAGGCATTTGACATGGTAGATTGGGACTTATTACTGAGGATATTGGAACATCTGGTTTTGGGACAAGTAGGTTTTCACAGAATTAGAGCCCTGTACTCAGGTCCGTCAGCCCCGAGTGCGAGTTAATGGAGAACTCTCAAGCTTAATTCAGATTTTGGGTGGCACTTGCCAGGGTTGTCCCTTATCGCCTTTGATATTTGTTCTTTGTATGGTGGCCCTGGCGAGGGCCATTCGACAAAATGTAAATATAACTGGGATGACTGTGGGTGAGAGGGAATACAAACTTGCGCTTTTTGCTGACGACTTGTTAGCTGTGGTTTCCAATCCATTAACTTCTATTCCTCTTTTAGAGTTCAAACGTATTGGAGCCCTTTCTAACTTTAAAGTCAACCTTTCCAAATCAGTGGCTCTAAATCTTTCGCTGGACCAGATGAGTTTACAGGTGCTCCAGTCTATATCTCCTTTCTCTTGGCACCCTACACAGTTCAAATACATGGGTGTCCTTATGACTAGAGACCTCTCAAAGATTTTCTCCTCTAATTTTTTACCTCTGTTGTCTAAGATCCATTTAGATCTTGACAAGTGGAGTGCTAAGAAAATTTACTGGTTGGGAAGGATTGGAGTAATCAAAATGAATATATTGCCTAGGGTGCTATACAATATCTCCTCCAGACCCTACCTATTTCCATTCCTCCTACCTGGTTTACTGCTCTCAAGCGAGAGATTAGAGATTACGTTTTGGTGGGCCGTAGACCCAGATGAAATACTATATAGAAGAAAACATCAGGGGGGCTTACAATTACCACATTTCCCCTCATATCATCATGCGGTACTTCTTACCAGAGTAATGGAATGGGGTCGGAAGACAGATAGGAAACAATGGGCAGACATTGAAGTGGCTTCTAACTCTGTTCTACATCATGACTTTCCTTGGCTCTCCTCACTCCCCCGGATATCGCACCCTCTGATAGGGCCTACATTTGCCTGTTGGCAGCGTTTGCATTCGCAACCTCTTCTCTCGCCATCCCCCTCACCAGTCATGCTGTTATTTGGAAATCCTGATTTCCCTCCGGGAAACTCGGTCCATACATTCCAAATGTGGCGTCTCAGAGTTGTCAACAGAGTAGACCAGCTAATGGACACATCAGGTATTCTAAGCTTTCGGGCAATTCAGATCAAATGGGAGCTTCCTGATAGGGGAGTTTGGAAATACATACAGATTAAGCACTTTCTGATGGGGTTGCACACGCCAGTTGACTGTAGAAGGGTGACCACTCCATTTGAAAATATATGCCTCTCACATACTGTATTTATCCATCTCATTCAACCATTTACAAATTTATAATTGATCAAGCTTTTCCTGCAGCGCCTACATTTATGGGGGATTGGGAATCTGATCTTAATGGTCTGATAAGAAAGGAGGACTGGTTGGAAATATTTAGTAACACATTTTCTTCATCCACTAACGTCCTGGTGACGGAAACTCACTATAAGGTGCTTACGCGATGGTACAGATGTCCCAACCTGCTAGCTAAAATTTACTCGGGAGTCCCTAATGCCTTGTGGAGATGTATGGTGGAGGTGGGAACCCCCTTACATATTTGGTGGGATTGTCCTCTTCTTAAACCTTTCTGGCAAAAGGTAGTAGAGACAGTGAAAGTCCAAGCTTCTGGCCTCTCAACCTATTACGTAGGCCCAAATTTCAATATAAAAAGACTGTCCTATGCCATATTCTGAGTGCTTCAAAGGCAGTCATACAGTACCAGTTCATTGGAAGTCCAATGTTATTCACACTATGTCTGAGTGGTGTGCACACCTAGATCAGTATTTGGCCATGGATGATCTGATTTCGTCCCTGTCCTTCAAAAATAGAACTTTCACAGCCACTTGGTATCCTTAATTGGCCTTTAAATAATCTGATTATTATAATTCCTTACATTAAGAAACATCACGACTTCAGTGTTTGTCTTAAATACAGCCTTTTAAAATGGAGGATTAAAGAATAGTGAGATGTGAGGCTTCTTCTTTCTCTTTCCTTTCTTTTTTCTCTCTTTCCTCCCTTCTTTCCTTGTCTTTCCGCTCTCTTATGTGATTAAATCTGATTGTTGTAGTATGGTATACTTCATATGTAAATGGTGCTTTTGTTATATACTGTATGACGGGGTGATTTTGCAATTATCTTCTGAGATTCTGTGCTATTTTTGTGTTACCGTGTCTTACTTTGTATTAAGATGATGCTTACTACTCGTGTATGTTATAATATGGAAATACTTAACAAAAACAATTTACAAAAATAAAAGTAATTATACAACAGTCAAGGTGTTACTGTATAAGGATTACACTCAATAATTTTTACCCAGGTAAGCGTCTGCATTCAGTGCCAGCACCAGTATCTATGGTACTTGTTCATTGTACATTTTGTTGCATTAGTGATGCAAATAAGATGCATATTTTATGAAAACATGTGTATATCACCCTGACATTTAAGTATGTGTTAAACTATGAATACTTAGAACATTGCAGTCAATTAGTAAGAACTCATGATGCTCCAAAAGTACTGTAAATCCCTTTCCGGAATATATCTCAATCAGTCCTGGAATACCACATGTTGAGCTTACTACTTCCGTGTCGGTAGCACCTCTATTGTGCATTTGTGGCTGTTGGATGACGAATGTGTCGTTGAGGGCTGATGGAGAGGGATCCAGACTGCTATAAGCTTACAGTAGGCTAACACATTCCAGAGCTTGGTAAATCTGACAGCATTGAAGCACCCATAGAAATTTATGGGGCTGCTTTGTGGTCAGAAATGGAAGAACCACAGTAGATATAGGAAATTTATATATCTCAAATGGAAATTAACTTTACAAGAATCTTCCCCTTCAACTATAATATTTATGCTCTTGTTATTTTGAATAACTATTTTATCCTTTGGGAATGCTGTTCACTTTAAAAAATAATCTATATAGTGAGACATAGCTGAAGACTATTTTTTGCAATGGTGTTAATCATACAACTAACAATTTGTCTGTATATGTGGTTATGCAAATGTTTTGAACATAATTCTATTAAAATTTAATGGAACATTATCTGTTACTTGGACTGTCACAATTCTTATACAGCTATGCACAATATATCAGATAATTAAACTAAGATTCCCATAGTAAAAGAATGTATATGCAATTTGAGGGAATATTATTGGTGTTGGGTAAATGTCAACTTGAAAACTACATGACTGATAACTTAAGCTTTTATTGTGAACATGGTAGAAAAGAATGGACAAATCAGGACAAAGGTCACCGATCTATACTCTGGCACTATAAACAATGTAAAAGAATAAATACAATATACTTGTGTCAATTAGTGATTATTGGCAGCTGAATAAAAGCAGCTTGCTAAGCTGCAATGGAATAGAAAACTAGATACAGAGAGATTACTCTGCGCCATAAACAACTTAATCAATAATAAATATGCAGTCTGTCATGGAGAGTAATTAACTCAGTGAGACTTAAATATATAAACAAATCAGTTTATCAAAAACAATAAATACAACATATACAACAAACAATAAACATGAAATTAGTGGCTTATTAGTTGCTGTATGACAAGAGCTCTCAATTAGCAAAAAGTAATAAAAATGCATGCAATCATGAATGATTATTCTGAGTTCTCACAGGTGGTCAGAGACATAATCAAAACACTGGCGTCCCAGTGAATGAAATTGTATATATCCCGCAGTAGGTGGTCACAGTCTCAGTTAGTGCATTAGTAATAAAGTGCAGTTAGTAATAGTTACCCACGTGCTGGTTCCTGTATTAAATGCAACCAGGGTCCTTTGTAGTAGTTAATTGCACGTAGTATAGATGATGTGCTACCATGTAGCTGCTGCAATGGCATTAAATAACTGCCGCTCCGTTACGGAGATACTGCTCGTCTCCAAGGTGTATTAAATGCTGGCCGCTGTTGTTATATATAGCCTCCGGTGATCTCCTGCAGCTGGTACACGGGTAGACCTCACGGCAGAGGTCAGGCAGGGCTTTCCTGGCGGTAAGCGGAGATGTTGTGCGGCAAAGTGCTGGGACTCGACAACCGTGAGATGTTTAGGCTGGCAGGTCGAATCAGCTGGAGGGCTCGGTATGAGAGGTGGGCGTCAACGCGTTTCGTCTCCTAGCAACCGGAGACTCCCTCAAGATGGATCCATCTTGAGGAATGATCTCTCCATGACAGACTGCATATTTATTATTGATTAAGTGGTTTATGGTGCAGAGTAATCTCTCTTTATTGTGAACATGTCAACTGTAATTTTATGAATAACTTAAGTATAGATCTTCTGTATTTGAACATTTAATTTTGTTCTCTAATAACTTTCAATGATTGTTGGTTATTGCATACCAATGGATATTTCAGATAGTAGAAAAGAAAAAAATGGATGTATTTATATTTGGCGGAATTATCCTACACCAAATATTTTACAACAAATCACAGGCCAGTTCCCCTTTAAATAAAAATAAAACTGGTTTTACATGTATTAGATATAGGTAACTTTGATTGTTCTTTTGTCTGTGTCTGTATGGGATGGCATTTTTAAATGACAAATTGTAACTATTTAGTTTTGAAAGCTCAAAACTGTTTGTTTTAGCCATATATATATTATTTGTTTCAGAATTATTATTATTATTATTTTTTTTTTTTTTACAGAGCTACTATATATTATAACATGTATTTTATAACATATATAATTGCAGTTTATTACTCAGGTTTATAATTCTCTATTGTCAGGTCCTGTGGGCAAAATTTTTTTGTGAGTGTGAAGAAGGCATTGATCAGTGGTTATGCCATTAACACAGAACATTTATTTTATTTTTATTTTTCATGTTAAACTATAGAAAACATTGTTTATTAGGGTTGGGTACTATGTCAGAATCCTGGCAGAATCCTGTCAGTGGAATACCAACGTTCAAAATCCTGATGGATTTTGGTTAGTATTGTAACCCTAAGTCTTACCCTAACCAACCCCTTTTGTAGCCTAACTCTAACCATCCCCTCCCGCAGCTTAACCCTAACCCCCGGGCAGGTTTTACGCATACGCTGGTTACGCAGCTGAGTAAGGCGCAGCATAGAGGAGGGCCCCTACTCAGCTGCACAAGCGATATGTGTAACACTGGACATTCCTGATATGCCCTGATCTGTAGCACCTGCCCGGAGACTCACCGAGCAGGTAGTGATGTTGGCACCGCCACGCTATGTCTGGCAGCGCACTCCACTAGTACTACAGTAATGTGAAGAAATATAAAATAAACTACTGCTCCCAGAATCCCTTGCTTCCAGACTGCAATGGCTGCTGGGAGTGGTAGTTTATTTTCTTCACATTACTGTACATGCAAAATAAACTACCACTCCCAGAAGCCCTTGCTGTCCGGCTACTAGCGCGGCAAATGTGTAAGGGGCACTTATGCAGTGGGCAAATATGTAAGGGGCACTTATACAGTGGGAAAATGTATAAGGGGCACTTATATAGTGTGCAAATGTGTAAAGGGTACTTATACAGTGGGCAAATGTGTAAGGGGCACTTCAACTGGGCTTTTACAATGAGACCACGCCTCCTAAATTTTTTCAGTCGCGTGCAAAATTGCTTAGGTGGGCGCCAAAGTATTTATTCGCTTACCAAATAATTTGGCCTTGGGTCGGACCTGTTAACCCCTTGCCTAGTGCCTAACCCTAACTGTAAACTTAACCCTAACCCCTATACTAATTTTGGGCCAGTTTGAGATTTTGAACGTTTGGGATTCCACTGACGGGAATCTGACCATCGGCATGCTGAGCGCTGGGATATTGACTACATCCAGTTTAGAAGACATGTAAAACAGCTGTACAATTTATGTACTATAACACTGGTTCTATCTAGCAGTTTGTGCATGTTGTGGTGAAAGCTTTAGGATTTTATTAGAACTGAGCATATTTGAGATGACAGGAGAGTACTTTTGCTATGCATTCAATAATAATGAGAAGCATTACTGTCTACGTCTCAGATTACTTCTCCATTTATGAAATGGCTGGCACCACATATTAAGGAAGAAAGTGAAAAAAGACACTCCTGGGAATTAGTAGCAAGAAAAAAAGCAATTCAACATTTTGAATCCTAACATGACCCTTTTTATCAAGAAGTACATGACATACATCAGTAAACATTTGTATACTCCTACTCCCAACTCAGTACTGTAAGTGTCAAAGGTCAAAAAGAGCAGGTCAGTCAATTTTCTTAGCAATAGGAGCAGTGTGAGCACAATAAGACACTACATACAGCTATAATGGTACTAAGTGTGGACCAACTAAAATTATGGGGCTAGTTGAGTTGGCTTCAATTACATCCCACACTGCAGGTAGATAAAGGGGAGATGTATTGTAGCGGCACATATTGTGTCACTATAGTGCTTCCTGCTTTGCCTCTTTACTGAGGTGAAGCAGAAAAATACATTAATGAGATGTATTAACATCTCATTTGCTGAAGTGGGGAGGTGAAAACTCTGTCCTCCTGTGATCCCTGCCAGAACCCCACCATGCATCAGCCTAGTGCTGAAAGGGAGGAGTCAGTGCACTTGGTGGCTAGAGGAGACAGTTGCTTTAAACTGGGACTTTGTTCACCTGCGTGACCACTGCTGAGTCAGAGAAACATAGAAACATAGAATTTGATGGCAGATCAAGAACCACTTGGCCCATTTAGTCTGCCCTATTTTTACCATATTTTTACCTCAGCCTTATTTGATCCTTATTTCTTTGCAAGGATATCCTTATCCCTATCCCATGTAAGTTTAAATTGCTCTACTGTCTTAGCCTCTACCACCTCTGATGAGAGGCTATTCCACTTGTCTGCTACTCTTTCTGTGAAGTAATTTTTCCTCAAATTTCCCCATGACCTACAGTTTCAGTACATGTCCTCGTGTTCTAATACTTCTCTATATTTGAAGAATGTTTCCCTCCTGGATTTTTGTTAAAACCCTTGATATATTTGAAAGTTTCCCTCCTCTGCTCCAAACTATACATATTGAGATATTTTTTTTTAGTCTTTCTGGGTTTGTTTTGTGATGTAGGCCATACTCCATTTAGTTGCCCTTCTTTGTACAGTCTCTAATGTATTAATATCCTTCTGAAGATCTGGCCTCCAGAATTGAACACAGTATTCTAGATGAGGTCGTACCAATGACCTTTACAGTGGCATTATTACTTCTCTCTTTCTGCTGCTGATTCCTCTCCCTATGCAACCAAGCATCTAACTAGCCTTCCTCATAGCTTTGTTACATTGCTTACCTGCCTTTAAGTCACCTGAAATAGTGACTCTTAGATCCCTTTCCTTCTCAGTAGTTTCCAGTACAGTGCCATTAATACTATATTTAGCCTTTGGATTTTGGAGACCCAAGTACATGATTTAGCATTTTTTGGCATTAAACTGTAATTGCCACGCTCTTGACCTTTCCTCTAGTCTACCTAGATCCTCAATCATTTGTTTTACCCCTCCTGGTGTGTCTACCCTGTTGCATACCTTTGTGCCATCTGCAAAAAGGCATACTTTCCCTTTAATGCCATTTGCAATGTTGCCAATAAAGAAATTAAAAAGCACTGGTCCAAGTACAGATCCCTGGGGTACTCCACTGGTAACAGTTCCTTCCTGTGAATGCACTCCATTTACTACAACTCTCTGTTTTATATCCTGCAAACAAGATCTTATCCATTCAACCATCTTAGTATCCACTCCCAAACTTTTATGTTTATTTAGCAGTCACGTCTGTTTATATTTCTGGATTACTCTGTCTGCCTACTACTAACTCAAGTTTGCATATTATTTTTAGATGTATCTGCCTGCAAACTTTGAATTGTATCCTGAGTTTTGTTTCTGTACTCTTCAGACTTCAAGGACTCTGTCAAACCTTGTATTCACATGTATTGTGGATAATAAACCTTTAATGCACCTGCATTTGGTTCTGTATCAGTATGTGCCCCCACAGAAATGTATGCCTGGTTATCAGTGTGATCCCCAGGTATTAACCCCTGCACTACACAAAAATGTTGTAGTCTTGGGATGGGAAAGATCTCCCCCTTTCCTGGCATCCATAAAATAATGGGCACCCCATTTTAAAGAGGGAGTCCCCTCTTTCAAATGATGTGGTCTCTTACTAGTTGTTGTCTGATGACCACCAGACAATTATACCCTGTGTTACGGAAAATTAGCATTTTACATATAAAGGGGTGGGCACGATGTACCACTCACATCAGCAACCTGTGTGGGCATCCATATTTAAAGAGGAGAGTCAATTTATGTGGCCCTTTAGTAGCTATGTACTGTCTGGTGATTACCTTTGATCACCAGACAATATTACCAAAAATATTATGTGAACCCCTTAAACAGTCAATATTGCCCAATGCTACAGAAAAAAATTCTATAGATGGGGGAGAGAAAGACGGGCATTTCCTCTTTCAAGAGATGTACCCCCTTAGTGATCACCAGACAATAATAGAAACAATACACACAAAAAAATCTAATTTTTTACAGATGGAAGACTCTAAAGTCCATAGGGTAAATTTACCAAAGTTTGGGTTTGGTTGAAATTGCATTATTGTGTCAATTTAGCTTGTTTTTGCATCTCAGAGATTTACTAAAGCCAAACACAGGCATAAAAATACGGTAAGAAAAGAAACAGGCAGCTAAATGCACAATTAGAAGTCAGTAGACCATTGAACCAATTCGCAAGTACTTTCTATAGACAGAAATACATCTCACAGGGGTTAATTTACTAATATCCATGTTTGATCGAGAATGAACATGCTGGGCATCGCTGTGTTACGTACGATCAAACAGATTCACTTAGAATCGTATTTCACTGAATCATGTTTTTCGAAGGTCTATGCAATCATGTTTGATCGTGTGTGAGTTCAGTCGTATTGGGCTGAAACCAATCGATCTACAGTATGTGTGAAGTCTGTTCTGCAGAAGCCTGCACAGATCAGTGTGATCTATGCAGTGCTTCTTTGTATTACAGTGTAATAAAATGATAAAAGATAAGGAAAAACAATGCATGTGGTTCCCCCCCCCCCCACCAAAAAGAAAAGTATAACCAGTCCCAGACCTATAAAAAGTATAACCCTCCCCGAACCAATTCTGGTCCTGAAAAAAGGGGGAAAACCATGTGGGGTCCCCTGTATTTCCAATAACCAGCACTAGGCTAAACCAGCAGGGGAATATTGCTATAGTAGGAGGACATGCTTCATGGGGATCCCTGCCAAAACATTAATCATCCCCCAACTAGTCAGCCCAGGCAAGGGATTCCTCATATAATGAGGACCACCCCAAAAACGGGCATGCCACGATGTATGGGGGAGTGCCGCGAGTCATGGGGTCGTGGACTCGTGGCACGCCCCCGTTACCATGGTGACGCTTGCTGGGGGCAGGGGCGCACCGCGAGACCGGGGGCGTGGACTCACGGCACGCCCCCATTTCCATGGAGACTGGGAGGGGGCGGCTGAAGCAGAGAGCCGGTGGCTGCGCTCTGAGGGACCGGCTCTCTGAGGGACCGGATTGGCCCACCTGCCCATCTGGCATGTGCCAGAAGGCCAGTCTGGCCCTGCCTACAAATAGAATCCTGCTTTTTACTTTTTTAGAAATGTGGATTATTGGCAAAGGAAGAACTACAAGTGTTTGTTTGTTTGTGTTGTTTATAAGGCACAAAACAAATCACATTGCCTTTGGCTCCCATTCTTAAGATTTCAATAAACTATTTTCTTTTGGCCATTTGGGTAAAAAAAAAAAAAAAGAAAGAAAAGGTTGACGAGTTATACTAAAGCTATTTTCTGAACATAAAGATTCTTCTGGGGGGAAAAAACAAGCTATAATTTTATGTATCGTCTAAAAAAAATCAAATTTGATTTTGATGGTGGAATGTGATGTGTTCATATCAGAAAAAATTACCTTGGCACAAGAGTGAGAAACGCCTTAGCAGCAAAGGGTTGAACCTAAAGAAATGAATCTAAGAATAATTGAATTTTGGATTCTCAACTGTAGGGGGAATTCAGTTAGCCACCAGTTGATAGCCAGCATTATCTGGGATTTTGTTTCACCTGCCCGACATCAGGCAAAAAATTGTGGAAAAGCCAGTGTATGTGTGTTTGGCCATGTTCTTTCTGAAACATATTATACAGAGATCTTCAAAACAGTGGAGACTGAAGACAGCTTTTATGTAATGTAGACAAACGTTTTAGCTGTTGAATGTGTTTGTGTGAGAGCTAAATAATGAATACAGGTTGAGTCTCCCTTATCCAAAATGCTTGGGACCAGAGGTATTTTGGATATGGGATTTTTCCGTATTTTGGAATAATTGCATACCATAATGAGATATCATGGTGATGGGACCTAAATCTAAGCACAGAATGCATTTATGTTACATATACACCTTATACACACAGCCTGAAGGTCATTTTATCCAATATTTTTTTATAAATTTGTGCATTAAACAAAGTGTGTGTACATTCACACAATTCATTTATGTTTCATATACACCTTATACACACAGCCTGAAGGTCATTTAATACAATATTTTTAACAACTTTGTGTATTAAACAAAGTTTGTGTTCATTGAGCCATCAAAAAACAAAGGTTTCACTATCTCACTCAAAAAATTCCGTATTTCGGAATATTCCGTATTTCGGAATATTTGGATATGGGATACTCAACCTGTAATACATTTGTGCAAGGAGTTTTGGAACTTTCTATAACAGAATTAGCCAATAACCTAAAAATGATGTTCTCTTGTAGCATTCATAAGCTATTGTGTCAGTAGCTGTTCATGTTTAAAGTTACTTTTTGAATGCAGAGCAACAATATTCCTTTCCATCTGTATTATCCAAATTTGTATCCACCAAGCAAAAATATGGAAAATTATTAGTTGTGGGTGAAATCCGCATGGCTATGTAAATTTGTCAGTGTGACCATTTCATGTATAGGGGAATATCTATTAATTATTGGGTCTTAGTCCTGATAATTTATAATTTCTTATCGCCACTATTCATGGCAATAAACAAATAAGTTTTGCCAGGATTTTTTTTTAAAACACATGCAGGTACATTGGCCCCAAAGCAGCCGGTCCCTACTATGTGTTGGAAGTGAAGTGATCACTTTACTTCTTTACTGAACAATCATATGTGGCAGCCATTCTTGGGGAGGGTTCCTACGGAATACTCTCACCAGTAATTTCTATGAAGAACAGCCTGTAGGCTACAGCAGCTAACACCATCAGCATTAGATGCCAGAGCTTGGTAAGTTCAGCAATAAAGCAGCCCCCATAGTTATCAGGTAAACCTCCCACTCGCCCCCGGTGAAATTTGGGGTTGATAAATAGGCCCTATAGAATCTTATCCTGCATAATGCTTTCAAATGATAAATGCCTGTATGGGACAGAATTGCGTAGTATAATGGCCACTTTCTTTACCAAATACTTGCGTCTATAACTATTGATTTCCCACAATTCTCTGACCCATGGCCACTAATCTACTACACAGCAACCTTTTATCATCACACCAAGTATATAGTCAGTATTATCAGCCAGCAACTTGCAAGTCTTTCCCTCTGCAAACTTTAATTAAATTATAATTAGATTTTTAAGGTAAGAATGAGAGGTTTTATCCTCTAATGTCAGTTAGAGTAATATGTTTCCTTTAGCATGCTTATATCTCACAGATACGCTCAGTTCCAGAGCACTTCAGTACACAAACACGCAAGATACAGTATGCTGTGCAAACAGCCAATAGCTCATCTTCTGGACCACAGTGCATGGGGAGCACATGTAACACCTAATGACCATGGCGTGTGCCCCAACACCCACTCAGTGCCACATTAGTTGTTAAGTGCATGCATATGCTGCAGCTGTAGGACAGAAGAGGACAAGGAACCTGGAGTGAATATTACAGATGAGAGAGGAAGGAACAGACCTGCTGAGGTAAACTGGCAGATGCTGAGCACAATTATTTACTATTAACCAATAACTGACAACTTTTTATTGCATAAAATTCCCCCATATTGCCAGCTATATGTTACAGAGAAATGCCTCCACATTAACAGTCAGATATAACTCCCATTACAAGTCACACATTTCTGAGAAATACCCCCTATATAGACTATATATTGTAAGGTTACCTTCACTAGCTTTAGCTTGCACTGATACCTGTCTATTGCCCGATACCTGTTGCACATATTTATAGAGGGGTAAATTTACTAAGGTGGGAATTTTTAGATTTGGGGATGTTGCCCATAGCAACCAATCAGATTATATCTATTATCTTCTAGAAGCAACTAGATAAATGTTAAATAGAATCTGATCGGTTGCTATTGGCAACATCATCAGTTCTAAACAACTCCCATCTTAGTAAACTTACCCCTATGTCACATAAACCTGCAGTAGACCACAAAGCTATGGCAGAAGACATAAATCAAAATCAACTAAAGTCAATATAAGTTCTAAGGTCACACCAAATGTTTTCTAATTGTTTGTGTGCAGACCATCTGGGCCAGGAGCTTATACCTCTTGCCTTGCATGGTCGCATCAGATGCTACCACACCAGCAAGTGCTTTACCTGACCAGATCACGTGATGTCATGCGCAGCGGGCGTGATCAAAAAGATGGTGGCGAGACTCCTGCGGGCACAGCCAAGCTGCGCCGGCAGAAAGCAACCCTAATTTCTGTGAACAAGCAGAAATTGAGTTGTGATCGCAATTTCTGCTTGATCAATGGGGGGGGGGGGGGGGAGCGGCAGTCAGCATGCTGGGTGGCCTTTGCCCTGCGATGGGCGGCCCCCAGCATGCCCACACAAGGGTTGCAAATTCTGCTACTTAGAATAATTTGCAATTCTTACTGAATCGGGCCCAATAGCAGCTGCTGGGAAAGTGTAAATTAATATATCCCCCCCCCAAATTTTTTTTTCTGTGTACCTGCTGGATTTCCCGGCTTTTAAAATGATAAAATTATAGCTGCAATGGTTGCGATGTTTACGAAGGTTGCAATGTGTTGATGGTGATGACCGATGTTTGGGGATAAACTATTTTTTTCTCTGGCAGGGTCCACGGGTTATCCACAGGATAACATTGGGATATGATGAAGCGACAGCGGATTTGCGGATTTGTATCTGTAGTTTATTATGTGCTCATATTGCTTATTATACTAATGTATAACATGTGACTGACTGCTAGTGTGATTGCTGACTTTACTATAATTCTGTCAGTTTTTTTTCTATCTATTCCGATCCTCAATGCTGGTGTATAGCAGGGTAGGGTCGGATTGTATGTCACTTTAACGAGTCTTAAAGTGATTACAGTCACAAATTGTGTAGTACACTGTGTAAGTATTGATTATTTATCATGTCTAAGAGCGGCAAAGGTGAGGAAGATACACTCACAGCAACACCAACACTCATATCATGTTTGTCTTACAAAGCTGGGTTAACCTCTCAAGATCTGGCTCAGGATGGTTTGTGTGCAAATTGTTTTAGCTTTCACCAAGGTCTCTTGATTAATACAAGGCAGATACAGATCCCCCTTGAGCTATGTTTGCACAAACATTATCCAGTATAGCTCAGTGGATAATTCCAACTTCTGTACCAGGAATAGGTTACACGATTAACCCTTAACATGCAGCTTCCCACCTGCGGTTTATCACTTCCAGCAGCAGCCTCTCAAAAGAAACAGGCTGAAAAGCCAGTGGTAAGTAAATCTACATCTTCACAATCTACACATGTTTCAGATGAGGATTGATTGGCGGATGAAGGCTCATTAAGCTCTGGTTCTGCATACGAAGAGGAGGAGGTAGGCCTCAGCTCAGTGGACATAGCTGAGTTAATTAAGGCAATGAAAGCCATTCTATCCTTAGAAGAATCAGCAGAGCCTGTGTTTAAATCCAAGGAACCTGTGTTGAAACATCCCAAAACAGTTAAGACTGACTTTCCTGGGTCAGATCAGCTGATGGAAATCATGGAAGAGGCTTGGACTACGCCCAGTAAGAAGTTTAGAATTCCTAGGAAATGGAATTACAATTATCCTCTTCCAGCTGGGGATTGTTTAAAGAGGGAGGTGGCCCCCAAAGTAGATACGCATGTTATTAAATTAGTGCGAAAATCTACATTACCTCTGCCTTCAACATCATTAAATGATGTCACGGATAGGAGAGTGGATGGTTTTTAAAAAACATTTATTCCCTGTCTGGGGCAGTCATAAGACCAGCCATGGCTTCAGCTTGGATGGCAAAATCAGTGGCTGCCTGGGCTGATGCATTGGAAGGAGATCTTTCAATAGCATCTAGAGAGCAAAAATCCCATATGGCACATATTAAACTGGCTGCGATGTTCTTGGAAGAAGCAACTTTGGATATGGGTACAATTGCCTCCAGGGCATCAGCTTCAACAGTAGCCACTCGCAGAGCAGTTTGGCTACGTACATGGAAAGCTGATTCAGAATCTAAAAAGGTGTTGGAGTCTTTACCTTTCTCTGGAGATATTCTTTTTGGTAAAGAATTGATTTTGGAGTCAGAAGCAGACTCCATGGAAGTAAAGTTTCTTTCCACATACAAATTTAAACCTAAAGTGACAGCTTTTCGGCACTTTCGGTCTCAAGGAAAAACTAAAGGAAAAAGTGATGGCAAACAGCCCCAATACAAGAAGTCTGGTAAGAATAAAAAGCATTGGGCTACCAGAGGACAGTTGTTAAAACAGAAAATAAGCCATCAGCCTGATGGTGCAGGCCTCCACCTGGGGGATCCCAGGGTGGGGGGCTGACTTCTTCAGATTGCTCAGATCTGGCAGATGCCTGGGTGCAGGAAGCAGTATCTCTTGGGTATGCATTTGCCTTCAAGAAACACCCTCCTCGAAGGTTTTTTTGTACCAGCCCATCTCGGGTAGAGACAAAGGCCGGGGTGTTGTAAGAGTTCAGAAATTGCTTCAATCAGGGGTAATCATTCCTGTTCCCCTTGCACAATGAGGAAAGGGTTTTTACTCCAACCTGTTTCCAGTTCAGAAGCCAAATGGGTCATTCCAGCCCATACTTAATCTCAAAGTGCTGAACAAGTACATTTGGGTACCTCGGTTTCATATGGAGACTTTACGTTCCATCATTTTGGCCATGGAGCCAGGGGATTATATGGTATCCCTGGATATCCAGGATGCCTACCTACATGTTCCTATAGCACTGTCCCAACAGTGCTATCTCAGGTTCACTATCCTCCAACAGCATTTTCAGTTCCAGGCCCTACCTTTTGGTTTAGCCACAGCCCCCAGAGTATTTACCAAAATTATGGTGGTAATGGCAGCTTATTGATGCCAGCAGGGGATAACATTTTCCATACCTCGACGATCTTTTAATCCTGGCACAGTCTCAGGAATTGCTCCTGTGTCATCTGCAACAGACAATAATGTGTCTGCAGAAACATGGGTGGCTCATAAATTGTGCAAAATCGTCTCTGGTTCCGTCACAGCGGATGACTCACTTGGGATTCAAGCCTTCAAAGAGTATTTTTATCTCTGAACAATATATCCAAAGTTCAGTCAAGGATTCAGGAGCTGCTACACAGTCAAAGGATATCCATTCACGCAGCAATGCGTGTGATGGGATTGATGGTGTCAATATTCAACATGGTGGAGTATGCTCAGTTCCACTTGAGGCCTCTGCAGTATCTGATCTTTGCCAAATAGAATGGGTTTCATCAGATGATAAAAATGCAGACTATGGTCCTTACAGTGAAAGTAAGGAGGTCGTTAGCCTGGTGGCTTCAGACATCCCATCTGGACAAAGGGAGACCCTTTTGGATATCAGATTGGGAAACTCTGACAACAGATGCCAGTCTCCAGGGCTGGGGAGCAGTGTCAGGAAGGTTTTGTTTCCAGGGGCAATGGACCAAGGAAGAAGGTTGCCTGCCAATAAATATATTGAAGCTTCGGGCCATAATCATTGCACTGATTCAGGCAAAGGACATCCTATGGGGAAAACCAGTTCAGATCCGCTTGGACAATGCAACGATAGTAGCGTACCTCAACCATCAGAGAGGAACTTGGAGCCAAAAAGCTATGAAGGATATAAGTCACACACTAAACTGGGCAGAACTTGTTCACAGTGTTCGTTCCGGGAGTTCTAAACTGGGAAGCAGATTTTCTCAGTCGACACGCCATTCAGGCAAGAAAATGAGCTCTACACCTGGAGGTCTTCCAGACTCTAGTCGACAAGTGGGGGTTGCCAGAGATAGATCTCATGGCATCCCGTCAGAACAACAAAGTTCTCGCATACGGGTCAAGAACAAAGAATCCCAGAGCGATCTTTGTGGATGCCCTGTCGGTGAGATGGGACTTTCATCTGGCCTATGTGTTTCTTCCAATCACCTTATTACCCAGGGTGGTGAGAAAGATAAAGCAAGGAAATGGTGCCATGATACTAATAGCTCCAGCTTGGCCCAGAAGACATTGGTACACAGATCTGCAGAGAATGTCGATGGATGCTCCATTCCTGCTCCCTCAACGTCCAGATCTACTGATGCAGGGTCCTTGTTATAACAGACATCTGGATCGACTGTCTTTGACGGCGTAGCTCTTGAGACCTCTATCCTGAAGTCGAGAGGATTCTCACAACAGGTAATTCAAACAATGCTCGGAGCAAGAAAACCTTCCTCAGCTCAAATTTATCACCGAATATGGCAAACCTATATTCATTGGTACAGTGAACAGATAATGGACCCTAGGTCTTTCAGAGTTTTCAGGGTCTTAGCATTCCTTCAGGCAGGAATGGATAAAGGTTTGAAGTTGGCTTCCTTGAGAGTACAAGTGTCAGCATTGACTCTATGGTTCCAAAAGAAAATTACCAACTTACAGGATGTGCATACTTTTTTCCAGGGAATGCTGCGTATTCAACCTCCTTTTGTTCCTCCTACAGTGCCTTGTGACATAAGTTTAGTTCTAAAGGCCCTTCAAGTTGCCCCGTTTGAACCACTTACTAAAGTGGATCTTAAATGGTAGACAGCTAAAGTTCTCTTTTTCCTGGCCATGGCGTCAGCTAGAAGAGTGTCAGATTTAGGGGCATTGTTATGTCGTCCTCCATTTCTGATCTTTTATCCAGATAGAGCGGTTCTCAGAACTAAATCTGGGTATCTTTCCAAGGTGGTGTCTAAATTTCACCTTAACGAAGAAAATGTAGTCCCGGCTTTCCAGGAACCAGGCCTTTCTGCGGGAGATGCATCGCTGGACGTGATCCGTGCCTTGAGGATCTACGTGGATCGTACCAGTGCCATCAGAAAGACAGATTCTCTCTTCATTCTCTACGGATTTCACAAGAGAGGATGGCCTGCTGATAAGCAGATACTGTCGAGGCGGCTTCGGATGACTATTTCAGAAGCATATTCTCATGCTGATCTCCCTGTTTCGGCTAATGTCTCTGCTCACTCTACTCGTAAGGTAGGTCCATCATGGGTAGCACAACATGGTGCTTCAGTAGAACAGATATGAAAGGCAGCCACATGGTCTTCCATTAACATATTCATTAGACATTATGCCGTGGATACCTTTGCTTCTCAGGACGCTGAATTTGGGCAAAGGATTCTTCTGTCCAATCAGGAGAGTCCCCACACTAAATTGCTTTGGGGAATCCCAATATTATCCTTTGGATAACCTATGGACCCTGCCGGAGAAATATACGTTATGGTAAGAACTTACCGTTGATACCGGTATTTCTCCGAAATCCACAGGATCCACAGGGATTCCACCCTGACACACCTGATTTGAGGATCCTTTTACTCACTAACCTCTTCCTTCTTGTACGGAAGGGTGTGCATGTGTGTTCTTCTCGCCTAATTAGGGCTATCTATGAGGCTCCTGCCTTAAGCTTTGGGAAAACAATTGATTTGTCTGAGCCAGGAGGCGGGGATATATGGACGGGCCCATTGCACGCTGGGAGACCAAAAAGCTTTGACCGATTGGTGCAAATCTGGTGTCACTTCATCATATCCCAATGTTATCCTGTGGACTTAGGAGAAATACCATTATCAACGGTAAGTTCTTACCATAACGTATATTTTTACAAATAAAAAAATATAACTTTTTTAAAATTATTTAATAAAATCATTTTGTAAAAGGTTACATACATGTGAATCACCTAATTCACTCCTTTAAAAAAAAATATGACAATTTCTGAGTGGTTTTTGGAAAATAAATTTGTCAGTTAAGTGGTTAAAAGTTTAGGATATCTGATTGCTTATGAAGTCTTTTTAATTCATAACAGACTGTTCAAATATCCATATTTGCATGGCAACTTGTTGGCAAATTTATAGATTGCAAAACATGTTGCTAGGTATCCAGGTTAATCAATTACTTAATTTGCATAGAATCTTTAATTAGAGATTGATTCATTAACTGTCATTTTGTTAATTACTGCTTAATACTAGAGAGGTATTCTAGGGTCAAAAAACAAGATAAATTAAGTTTTCTGGCAAATATTGCCTTTATCTAAATTGTCTTTGCTCATATTGCCTGTAACTTACTATGCATTGCTGTGTATGCCTGAGGCAGAAGTACAGCTGGCCTGGAGTTGGATCTTTAGGTGCATACAACTGAGACTAATGTATGCATGTTGTAAGCATACACATGTTTTGCCTTGCACTGGCACTTGCGTGCTCTAAACTGTGTATTTTTTAACTACCAGATGCATTCTACTGTGAAGCACCTTTAGGATACATCATTATGATCAAAGAACTTCTTGTGATAAACTACTACTACTAGGAATGGAAACTCCAGCACAATTCTCAGGCAACAATTCTTTTTGTGACCTCCACAGAATGCATCACCAGAAATGATATACAGTGAAGATCATTCTGATCCACAATATAATGTACTTCTACTACTCAATGTCTCTCCATGTCATACAGGATGTAGCTCATAGAAGAGATGAGGGATGTGCTTCTCCTAGGGCACATAGAGGATGGTGTCTCTGTTAGTAGAAATGTACCTAAAATTCTTAGAACCATATGTACAGATTAAAAACACACTCTAAAAATGAATGCCAGCATTTGGAACAAGAGTGGTGGTAAAAGGTGGTACTGCAAAGTTTGATAGAAAAGTAGTACAATTTTAAAACGCTTCTCAGGACCAACCCTTAAATCTCCGCTAGTTAGGTGGGGTAGAGGAAAATTAAATTAAGACAATTTGTGATTACAGCTGAATTTTAGCATTCTGTTTATAGATGTTGTAGAAAAAAGCACTAAATAGTTTACTGGAGAATCAGGCAGCTCAATCCCTGTTTTCAATGACCCGTGATAGCCTATGGATAGAATAATCCCAGATGAAGATGCAGACTCGGTGAACATTTTGTTTCTTCTTTCTTTATTAGACATAGTCGAAATAAAAAAAAAAACTTGCAAAAACAACCCCTGCACACTCATATATATGTTTATAGCCAGGACTCCCCTTCACTGGCAGGATGGTTACAACCCTTACGCTCAATAGCCTATGAGATGACCCATTGCTTTAATCATTTAATGCCATAATTGAGTAGAACAGAATTTATGTATTTATAGGGACTAATCTGTATTACTATTATTATTATTTCAGTTTAATAATGCACAATGGGCGTTATTCAGACCTGGACGCAGCCACGCGTTCGCATGCAGTGGCCACATCCAGGTGGTCTGCGCACATGCGCCGGCCGTTGTGCGCATGCGTGACCTTACACATTGCGGCCGCATCCAGGAAGGGTGCGGTCACAGTGTGATTGACAGCAGAGTCCATTCGGGGGCATCGTTGCGGCATTGGGGGGCAGGGCATTCCAACTGGGGATGGGCTGGGACTGCTTTCAGGGCAGCTGCGTGACGTCGCACGCAGCTGCTTTGAAAAAAAATGGTGCAGACCGCTTGATAGCGCAGCAGCCTCTGTGCAGCATCCACACTAAACGATAGGAATGATATATCATTAATTTCTGAACGATATTGTTCATATCGCCCATCAACGTTGCTAAGTGTGTAGGGCCCATTACCCAAACTAGCTTTATACCTGTAGACGATTTGGGGGAGAGTTTATACAGACGTATTGATGGATTTTTGAACAAAGTTCATTTTCTTGGAAGGAAATTTTGATTTGAGAGAGAAGCTGGGGCCGCCTTGTGTATGCTCAGCCATAGAGATGAGGATGCTAAGAAGACATTTTGCACAAATGGAATTTGCAGCAGACTAGATCCAGGCACACAATCTTTGGGTTGTGTTCTTTCTTCACCATTTTGCTGTGGTGAAGCAAACATTTATGTTGATTTTATTCTGTTCTGTGGTATGGTTGCAGTAGGACTGGGAAAGCAAGGCAGAACATAAAAGAGATGGGAATTTCATGCAGAACACTCACGATCACAATTGCAAAGTTGCACATGGAAATACAGTAAGAGATGTGTAGCAGTATTTATTGTGTTACTTTGAAAATGTTGCTATTCTCTACTAATCGCCTATAGGGGGTAATTCCAAGTTGATCGCAGCAGGAATTTTGTTAGCAGATTTAACATGTGCAGAGAGAGTTAGATTTGGGTGGGGTGTGTTCAATCTGCAATCTAATTTGCAGTGTAAAAATAAAGCAGCCAGTATTTACCCTGCACAGAAATAAAATAACCCACCCAAATCTAACTCTCTCTGCACATGTTATATCTGCCTCCCCTGCAGTGCACATGGTTTTGCCCAACTGCTAACAAAATTCCTGCAGCGATCAACTTGGAATTACCCCCATGAGGCGTACTTTGAGGTGTTGTGAGAAAAAAACTGTTGCATTTCTGATTCCTGAGTGAACATCCTGCAGTTTTCTATCAATGTAACCAAAAACTGAAAAATTATAACGATTATGTTTTTTTCTGCTCATATATTGTGCGGGATTCAATTCCCCTTCCACACCCGTTTTTGTTTCTGCTGATGGGTGTGGCATCAGCATTTCAACTTGCTACCAATCCAAAAATATACTGGTAGGTTAACTGGCTCCCTACAAATTAACCTTAGCATGAATGTGTGTGCGTGTACGTGTGGTAGGTAATATAGATTGTAAGCTCCACTGGTGCAGGGACTGATGTGAATGGCCAAATACTCTCTGTAAAGCGCTGCGAAATATGTGTGCGCTATATAAATAACTGGTAATAAATACCCCCGGGGTAGTGAGGCGCCCAACCCTTTATAGAGCTAAACCTGATTACTATGGGTGCGATATGCGCGTTCACGGGGATTACTTTAGAAAGGAGATTGGGCATGATATGATATAACATTTGAATACCACCCATAGAGAGAATTTGAAACAAAAATTTTATATATTCATCTTTAATTTATTACTGATTTTTATTTCCACTATCTAGCATTTCAAATGGTAACATATGGAAGTAGCAGGTTATTACTGAAAAATCATATGCTCTCCATTTAACTCTGAAACGAATCTTCAAGATTTTTTCATTCTATTAAAGTATACGCTGAACAAATATTAGCATGTACATTAATAATATATTAATATATTTCAATGTGCTCGCACAAATATAGTTAATCGGAAAATATTTGCTGTTCTCAAACATGCCTAAAAATAAGATTATTAGCTTAAGACATCCAATAAAAGATGAAAGTATTGCGAAATAGAGGTGACTGCTAAAGGACTAAAAATACTGTAAGGCTATATATTCCAAACAAATAAAATCACAGATAAGCAAATGTACCATATCACATGGAAGAACTATGCAGACACCTAGATTTATTCTCACAATGTCCATCAGCTGGCTATTTATTATGGATGAGAACACTGTAAAATGACTTTGAGTTAAACTTTGAGTACATACGTATATAGAAAACTAGCTGTTCTACCCATTTCTGATTTACACGGTTGAACATATACATGAGTGTTAATAATTTGGTAAATCTACAGATGGAGCCTTCCTCATCTATCCCTTTAATAGGATTAACTGAGCCAGGGCAGTCAGACTTAATCCCCTGCTGTATTGTTCTCTCTCTATTGTATTGCAGCTGAGAACAATAGATGGAAGGTTTATGCTAATAAGCCTTGGTGTACCTTAGTACAGCAGAGAAGCCTAGATGAGCGAGGCTCCATCTGTATAGATATGTAAACTTCAGACGTCTTAATGTAAGTAAATATTAATTCATGCTTCTTGCCATTACCTGAGGAGCACCTGTAGCAGATACGGTAAAAAGTGACAGGACCATTTTTGTAGTTTATTAAATTCTACCCACTGGAGATGCAATCCAAATTTTGATCCGATTGTCCATTTGGGTGTTATCGTTCATTCAACGCAAGCCACGCATCGGTAATGATGTCATTATGTCAACCCCCTGTTCATCCCTTTGGGGGAGGTTTATTAAAATTCTAATAACATAATTTTCCTATTTCACGCCTGAAGAATGTTAAATTTCAGCTTTCTAACATATCAGGAAGTAAGAGAATTAGTGATGATTCGGTGAGTGAGTGTGTGAGTGAGGGCTTTCACACATATATATATATATGTAGCCATACAGTAGGTATAAACCATGGACGGGTATGAGGTTCCTAATCCTAATTATTCTAGAGTACATAATGACTTTTTCTTGAATGTCCACTTTAAATACAAATATATTGGCACAAATGACCCTTGATGAAGTTATTCTGATCGAACTGAGTTGTTGGACTTTGGAGTTTGTTGGAAAATTTACATTACTTAGAGGATTGGAAGTGATTTCCTGAGGCATCACAACCTTTGGTGAATGTTAACTATCAGATAAACACTGATAATATTGCTTTTTGTGAGACCAGCTTTATTGTCTTTTTTAAATAAATTAGTTATTTTAAGGGTAATAGACCAGAGTGTTATATATATTTTGCCATAGGTCCCTAACTGGAATTGTTTGACTGAAAAATAACTTGCAGTATCATAAATGGAGATTAAGACTTTCTGGTGTATAGATATATAGATAGATACTGTATGAAAATTTGTATTTATACTTGTTTTATTTTACAAGTTGTAAAGGTGAAAAGTCAGATAACACCAACTACCTACAATACTCTATGTAGTTGCATGCTTGTCCTAAATCATGTAGTAAAGTAGCTTACTATGTTAACTGATCTCACCTTGAGTCTCAGGTCTACTCTACAGTCTTATAGGGGCAGCAGGCTGGACTTGCAGCCATTTCCTAGATTGCGTGGTTGCTTTGCTGCATGCATTAAAAAAATCCTAAATGTTGCAGGATTTTTGTGCCACCTGATGCTTTCTAATTAAATCTGCCTATCCCTGGGTTGCAGCACTGAGATCTTTGTGGACTGAGCTCAGATGACAACCATCCAGTAATTCATTTACTTATACCAGGGAAGATCTTAATAATCTGTTTTCGCTAATGATTTACATCACATGCCTGAAGACATTTTTTGCTGGGACTAGCTGCTTTCTTTTCTATGTGTATGACCTTGGCATTGTAAGGCAACCCTCTTGACTTTTAACCTTTTGGCACCTGACTATGACTCTTCTACTTCCACTTACCCATAATAGCAATTAAAAAAAACTTTTTACTAATAAACCAACATGCCTCCTCTTGCTATTAGGATCCCCAACTACCATTTCAGACACCAAACACTGATTATTCATGTCTACTGTACATCAAGTTACACTGAAGAACTAGATCATAAATCTAGGGATGTGCACTTGAAATTTTTCGGGTTTTGTGTTTTGGTTTTGGGTTCGGTTCCGCGGCCGTGTTTTGGGTTCGACCGCGTTTTGGCAAAACCTCACCGAATTTTTTTTGTCGGATTCGGGTGTGTTTTGGATTCGGGTGTTTTTTTCAAAAAAACCTAAAAAACAGCTTAAATCATAGAATGTGGGGGTCATTTTGATCCCAAAGTATTATTAACCTCAAAAACCATAATTTCCACTCATTTTCAGTCTATTCTGAATACCTCACACCTCACAATATTATTTTTAGTCCTAAAATTTGCACCGAGGTCGCTGAATGACTAAGCTAAGCGACCCTAGTGGCCGACACAAACACCTGGCCCATCTAGGAGTGGCACTGCAGTGTCACGCAGGATGGCCCTTCCAAAAAACACTCCCCAAACAGCACATGACGCAAAGAAGAAAAAAAGAGGCGCAATGAGGTAGCTGTGTGAGTAAGATAAGCGACCCTAGTGGCCGACACAAACACCTGGCCCATCTAGGAGTGGCACTGTAGTGTCACGCAGGATGGCCCTTCCAAAAAACACTCCCCAAACAGCACATGACGCAAAGAAAAAAAGAGGCGCAATGAGGTAGCTGTGTGAGTAAGCTAAGCGACCCTAGTGGCCGACACAAACACCTGGCCCATCTAGGAGTGGCACTGCAGTGTCACGCAGGATGGCCCTTCCAAAAAACACTCCCCAAACAGCACATGACGCAAAGAAGAAAAAAAGAGGCGCAATAAGGTAGCTGTGTGAGTAAGATAAGCGACCCTAGTGGCCGACACAAACACCTGGCCCATCTAGGAGTGGCACTGCAGTGTCACGCAGGATGGCCCTTCCAAAAAACACTCCCCAAACAGCACATGACGCAAAGAAAAAAAGAGGCGCAATGAGGTAGCTGTGTGAGTAAGCTAAGCGACCCTAGTGGCCGACACAAACACCTGGCCCATCTAGGAGTGGCACTGCAGTGTCACGCAGGATGGCCCTTCCATAAAACACTCCCCAAACAGCACATGACGCAAAGAAGAAAAAAAGAGGCGCAATGAGGTAGCTGTGTGAGTAAGATAAGCGACCCTAGTGGCCGACACAAACACCTGGCCCATCTAGGAGTGGCACTGCAGTGTCACGCAGGATGGCCCTTCCAAAAAACACTCCCCAAACAGCACATGACGCAAAGAAAAAAAGAGGCGCAATGAGGTAGCTGTGTGAGTAAGCTAAGCGACCCTAGTGGCCGACACAAACACCTGGCCCATCTAGGAGTGGCACTGCAGTGTCACGCAGGATGGCCCTTCCAAAAAACACTCCCCAAACAGCACATGACGCAAAGAAGAAAAAAAGAGGCGCAATGAGGTAGCTGTGTGAGTAAGCTAAGCGACCCTAGTGGCCGACACAAACACCTGGCCCATCTAGGAGTGGCACTGCAGTGTCACGCAGGATGGCCCTTCCAAAAAACACTCCCCAAACAGCACATGACGCAAAGAAGAAAAAAAGAGGCGCAATGAGGTAGCTGTGTGAGTAAGCTAAGCGACCCTAGTGGCCGACACAAACGCCTGGCCCATCTAGGAGTGGCACTGCAGTGTCACGCAGGATGGCCCTTCCAAAAAACACTCCCCAAACAGCACATGACGCAAAGAAGAAAAAAGAGGCGCAATGAGGTAGCTGTGTGAGTAAGCTAAGCGACCCTAGTGGCCGACACAAACACCTGGCCCATCTAGGAGTGGCACTGCAGTGTCACGCAGGATGGCCCTTCCAAAAAACACTCCCCAAACAGCACATGACGCAAAGAAGAAAAAAAGAGGCGCAATGAGGTAGCTGTGTGAGTAAGATAAGCGACCCTAGTGGCCGACACAAACACCTGGCCCATCTAGGAGTGGCACTGTAGTGTCACGCAGGATGGCCCTTCCAAAAAACACTCCCCAAACAGCACATGACGCAAAGAAAAAAAGAGGCGCAATGAGGTAGCTGTGTGAGTAAGCTAAGCGACCCTAGTGGCCGACACAAACACCTGGCCCATCTAGGAGTGGCACTGCAGTGTCACGCAGGATGGCCCTTCCAAAAAACACTCCCCAAACAGCACATGACGCAAAGAAGAAAAAAAGAGGCGCAATAAGGTAGCTGTGTGAGTAAGATAAGCGACCCTAGTGGCCGACACAAACACCTGGCCCATCTAGGAGTGGCACTGCAGTGTCACGCAGGATGGCCCTTCCAAAAAACACTCCCCAAACAGCACATGACGCAAAGAAGAAAAAAAGAGGCGCAATGAGGTAGCTGTGTGAGTAAGATAAGCGACCCTAGTGGCCGACACAAACACCTGGCCCATCTAGGAGTGGCACTGTCGTGTCACGCAGGATGGCCCTTCCAAAAAACACTCCCCAAACAGCACATGACGCAAAGAAAAAAAGAGGCGCAATGAGGTAGCTGTGTGAGTAAGCTAAGCGACCCTAGTGGCCGACACAAACACCTGGCCCATCTAGGAGTGTCACTGCAGTGTCACGCAGGATGGCCCTTCCAAAAAACACTCCCCAAACAGCACATGACGCAAAGAAGAAAAAAAGAGGCGCAATAAGGTAGCTGTGTGAGTGAGATAAGCGACCCTAGTGGCCGACACAAACACCTGGCCCATCTAGGAGTGGCACTGCAGTGTCACGCAGGATGGCCCTTCCAAAAAACACTCCCCAAACAGCACATGACGCAAAGAAAAAAAGAGGCGCAATGAGGTAGCTGTGTGAGTAAGCTAAGCGACCCTAGTGGCCGACACAAACACCTGGCCCATCTAGGAGTGGCACTGCAGTGTCACGCAGGATGGCCCTTCCATAAAACACTCCCCAAACAGCACATGACGCAAAGAAGAAAAAAAGAGGCGCAATGAGGTAGCTGTGTGAGTAAGATAAGCGACCCTAGTGGCCGACACAAACACCTGGCCCATCTAGGAGTGGCACTGCAGTGTCACGCAGGATGGCCCTTCCAAAAAACACTCCCCAAACAGCACATGACGCAAAGAAAAAAAGAGGCGCAATGAGGTAGCTGTGTGAGTAAGCTAAGCGACCCTAGTGGCCGACACAAACACCTGGCCCATCTAGGAGTGGCACTGCAGTGTCACGCAGGATGGCCCTTCCAAAAAACACTCCCCAAACAGCACATGACGCAAAGAAGAAAAAAAGAGGCGCAATGAGGTAGCTGTGTGAGTAAGCTAAGCGACCCTAGTGGCCGACACAAACACCTGGCCCATCTAGGAGTGGCACTGCAGTGTCACGCAGGATGGCCCTTCCAAAAAACACTCCCCAAACAGCACATGACGCAAAGAAGAAAAAAAGAGGCGCAATGAGGTAGCTGTGTGAGTAAGCTAAGCGACCCTAGTGGCCGACACAAACGCCTGGCCCATCTAGGAGTGGCACTGCAGTGTCACGCAGGATGGCCCTTCCAAAAAACACTCCCCAAACAGCACATGACGCAAAGAAGAAAAAAAGAGGCGCAATGAGGTAGCTGTGTGAGTAAGCTAAGCGACCCTAGTGGCCGACACAAACACCTGGCCCATCTAGGAGTGGCACTGCAGTGTCACGCAGGATGGCCCTTCCAAAAAACACTCCCCAAACAGCACATGACGCAAATAAAAATGAAAGAAAAAAGAGGTGCAAGATGGAATTGTCCTTGGGCCCTCCCACCCACCCTTATGTTGTATAAACAGGACATGCACACTTTAACCAACCCATCATTTCAGTGACAGGGTCTGCCACACGACTGTGACTGAAATGACGGGTTGGTTTGGACCCCCACCGAAAAAGAAGCAATTAATCTCTCCTTGCACAAACTGGCTCTACAGAGGCAAGATGTCCACCTCATCATCATCCTCCGATATATCACCGTGTACATCCCGCTCCTCACAGATTATCAATTCGTCCCCACTGGAATCCACCATCTCAGCTCCCTGTGTACTTTGTGGAGGCAATTGCTGCTGGTCAATGTCTCCACGGAGGAATTGATTATAATTCATTTTAATGAACATCATCTTCTCCACATTTTCTGGAAGTAACCTCGTACGCAGATTGCTGACAAGGTGAGCGGCGGCACTAAACACTCTTTCGGAGTACACACTTGTGGGAGGGCAACTTAGGTAGAATAAAGCCAGTTTGTGCAAGGGCCTCCAAATTGCCTCTTTTTCCTGCCAGTATAAGTACGGACTGTCTGACGTGCCTACTTGGATGCGGTCACTCATATAATCCTCCACCATTCTTTCAATGGTGAGAGAATCATATGCAGTGACAGTAGACGACATGTCCGTAATCGTTGTCAGGTCCTTCAGTCCGGACCAGATGTCAGCATCAGCAGTCGCTCCAGACTGCCCTGCATCACCGCCAGCGGGTGGGCTCGGAATTCTGAGCCTTTTCCTCGCACCCCCAGTTGCGGGAGAATGTGAAGGAGGAGATGTTGACAGGTCGCGTTCCGCTTGACTTGACAATTTTGTCACCAGCAGGTCTTTGAACCCAAGCAGACTTGTGTCTGCCGGAAAGAGAGATCCAAGGTTGGTTTTAAATCTAGGATCGAGCACGGTGGCCAAAATGTAGTGCTCTGATTTCAACAGATTGACCACCCGTGAATCCTTGTTAAGCGAATTAAGGGCTCCATCCACAAGTCCCACATGCCTAGCGGAATCGCTCCCTTTTAGCTCCTCCTTCAATGCCTCCAGCTTCTTCTGCAAAAGCCTGATGAGGGGAATGACCTGACTCAGGCTGGCAGTGTCTGAACTGACTTCACGTGTGGCAAGTTCAAAAGGTTGCAGAACCTTGCACAACGTTGAAATCATTCTCCACTGCGCTTGAGACAGGTACATTCCACCTCCTATATCGTGCTCAATTGTATAGGCTTGAATGGCCTTTTGCTGCTCCTCCAACCTCTGAAGCATATAGAGGGTTGAATTCCACCTCGTTACCACTTCTTGCTTCAGATGATGGCAGGGCAGGTTCAGGCGTTTTTGGTGGTGCTCCAGTCTTCTGTACGTGGTGCCTGTACGCCGAAAGTGTCCCGCAATTCTTCTGGCCACCGACAGCATCTCTTGCACGCCCCTGTCGTTTTTAAAAAAATTCTGCACCACCAAATTCAAGGTATGTGCAAAACATGGGACGTGCTGGAATTTGCCCATATTTAATGCACACACAATATTGCTGGCGTTGTCCGATGCCACAAATCCACAGGAGAGTCCAATTGGGGTAAGCCATTCCGCGATGATCTTCCTCAGTTGCCGTAAGAGGTTTTCAGCTGTGTGCGTATTCTGGAAAGCGGTGATACAAAGCGTAGCCTGCCTAGGAAAGAGTTGGCGTTTGCGAGATGCTGCTACTGGTGCCGCCGCTGCTGTTCTTGCGGCGGGAGTCCATACATCTACCCAGTGGGCTGTCACAGTCATATAGTCCTGACCGTGCCCTGCTCCACTTGTCCACATGTCCGTGGTTAAGTGGACATTGGGTACAACTGCATTTTTTAGGACACTGGTGAGTCTTTTTCTGATGTCCGTGTACATTCTCGGTATCGCCTGCCTAGAGAAGTGGAACCTAGATGGTATTTGGTAACGGGGGCACACTACCTCAAGAAATTGTCTAGTTCCCTGTGAACTAACGGCGGATACCGGACGCACGTCTAACACCAACATAGTTGTCAAGGCCTCAGTTATCCGCTTTGCAACAGGATGACTGCTGTGATATTTCATCTTCCTCGCAAAGGACTGTTGGACAGTCAATTGCTTGGTGGAAGTAGTAAAAGTGGGCTTACGAATTCCCCTCTGGGATGACCATCAACTCCCAGCAGCAACAACAGCAGCGCCAGCAGCAGTAGGCGTTACACGCAAGGATGCATCGGAGGAATCCCAGGCAGGAGAGGACTCGTCAGAATTGCCAGTGACATGGCCTGCAGGACTATTGGCATTCCTGGGGAAGGAGGAAATTGACACTGAGGGAGTTGGTGGGGTGGTTTGCGTGAGCTTGGTTACAAGAGGAAGGGATTTACTGGTCAGTGGACTGCTTCCGCTGTCGCCCAAAGTTTTTGAACTTGTCACTGACTTATTATGAATGCGCTGCAGGTGACGTATAAGGGAGGATGTTCCGAGGTGGTTAACGTCCTTACCCCTACTTATTACAGCTTGACAAAGGCAACACACGGCTTGACAAATGTTGTCCGCATTTCTGGTGAAATACTTCCACACCGAAGAGCTGATTTTTTTGGTATTTTCACCAGGCATGTCAACGGCCCTATTCCTCCCACGGACAACAGGTGTCTCCCCGGGTGCCTGACTTAAACAAACCACCTCACCATCAGAATCCTCCTTGTCAATTTCCTCCCCAGCGCCAGCAACACCCATATCCTCCTCATCCTGGTGTACTTCAACACTGACATCTTCAATCTGACTATCAGGAACTGGACTGCGGGTGCTCCTTCCAGCACTTGCAGGGGGCGTGCAAATGGTGGAAGGCGCATGCTCTTCACGTCCAGTGTTGGGAAGGTCAGGCATCGCAACCGACACAATTGGACTCTCCTTGTGGATTTGGGATTTCGAAGAACGCACAGTTCTTTGCGGTGCTTTTGCCAGCTTGAGTATTTTCAGTTTTCTAGCGAGAGGCTGAGTGCTTCCATCCTCATGTGAAGCTGAACCACTAGCCATGAACATAGGCCAGGGCCTCAGCCGTTCCTTGCCACTCCGTGTGGTAAATGGCATATTGGCAAGTTTACGCTTCTCCTCCGACAATTTTATTTTAGATTTTGGAGTCCTTTTTTTACTGATATTTTGTGTTTTGGATTTTACATGCTCTGTACTATGACATTGGGCATCGGCCTTGGCAGACGACGTTGCTGGCATTTCATCGTCTCGGCCATGACTAGTGGCAGCAGCTTCAGCACGAGGTGGAAGTGGATCTTGATCTTTCCCTAATTTTGGAACCTCAACATTTTTGTTCTCCATATTTTAATAGGCACAACTAAAAGACACAGAGGTAGCTACAGCCGTGGACTACCGTACTGTGTCTGCTGCTAATATAGACTGGATGATAATGAGATGAAATCAATATATATATATATATATATATATAATATCACTAGTACTGCAGCCGGACAGGTATATATATTTATTATGTAATGACTGATGACGGACCTGCTGGACACTGTCAGCTCAGCAGCACCGCAGACTGCTACAGTAAGCTACTATAGTAGTATGTATAAAGAAGAAAGAAAAAAAAAAAACCACGGGTAGGTGGTATACAATTATGGATGGACGAGCGACTGCCGACACAGAGGTAGCTACAGCCGTGGACTACCGTACTGTGTCTGCTGCTAATATAGACTGGATGATAATGAGATGAAATCAATATATATATATATAATATCACACTAGTACTGCAGCCGGACAGGTAGATATATTTATTATGTAATGACTGATGACGGACCTGCTGGACATTGTCAGCTCAGCAGCACCGCAGACTGCTACAGTAAGCTACTATAGTAGTATGTATAAAGAAGAAAGAAAAAAAAAAACCACGGTTAGGTGGTATACAATTATGGATGGACGAGCGACTGCCGACACAGAGGTAGCTACAGCCGTGGACTACCGTACTGTGTCTGCTGCTAATATAGACTGGATGATAATGAGATAAAATCAATATATATATATATATAATATCACTAGTACTGCAGCCGGACAGGTATATATATTTATTATGTAATGACTGATGACGGACCTGCTGGACACTGTCAGCTCAGCAGCACCGCAGACTGCTACAGTAAGCTACTATAGTAGTATGTATAAAGAAGAAAGAAAAAAAAAAACCACGGGTAGGTGGTATACAATTATGGATGGACGAGCGACTGCCGACACAGAGGTAGCTACAGCCGTGGACTACCGTACTGTGTCTGCTGATAATATAGACTGGATGATAATGAGATGAAATCAATATATATAAATATATATATATAATATCACACTAGTACTGCAGCCGGACAGGTAGATATATTTATTATGTAATGACTGATGACGGACCTGCTGGACACTGTCAGCTCAGCAGCACCGCAGACTGCTACAGTAAGCTACTATAGTAGTATGTATAAAGAAGAAAGAAAAAAAAAAACCACGGGTAGGTGGTATACAATTATGGATGGACGAGCGACTGCCGACACAGAGGTAGCTACAGCCGTGGACTACCGTACTGTGTCTGCTGATAATATAGACTGGATGATAATGAGATGAAATCAATATATATATATATATATATATATAATATCACACTAGTACTGCAGCCGGACAGGTAGATATATTTATTATGTAATGACTGATGACGGACCTGCTGGACACTGTCAGCTCAGCAGCACCGCAGACTGCTACAGTAAGCTACTATAGTAGTATGTATAAAGAAGAAAGAAAAAAAAAAACCACGGTTAGGTGGTATACAATTATGGATGGACGAGCGACTGCCGACACAGAGGTAACTACAGCCGTGGACTACCGTACTGTGTCTGCTGCTAATATAGACTGGATGATAATGAGATGAAATCAATATATATATATATATAATATCACTAGTACTGCAGCCGGACAGGTATATATATTTATTATGTAATGACTGATGACGGACCTGCTGGACACTGTCAGCTCAGCAGCACCGCAGACTGCTACAGTAAGCTACTATAGTAGTATGTATAAAGAAGAAAGAAAAAAAAAAACCACGGTTAGGTGGTATACAATTATGGATGGACTAGCGACTGCCGACACAGAGGTAGCTACAGCCGTGGACTACCGTACTGTGTCTGCTGCTAATATAGACTGGATGATAATGAGATGAAATCAATATATATATATATATATATATATATATATAATATCACTAGTACTGCAGCCGGACCGGTATATATATTTATTATGTAATGACTGATGACGGACCTGCTGGACACTGTCAGCTCAGCAGTACCGCAGACTGCTACAGTAAGCTACTATAGTAGTATGTATAAAGAAGAAAGAAAGAAAAAAAACCACGGGTAGGTGGTATACAATATTATATATATATTATATACAATTATATATATATATATATATATATATATATACAGAAATACACAGAAGTATCTTTATCTTGCGCCAACTCAGAAGCGGCACACTGGGAGAGGTCTTTGTTGGAAAACCTCAAACACATGCAGAGAGAACATAAATTCCCAAGTGCGCTAATAGTGAAATGTAGTTACACAAATCTTCCAGCGGTTAATTCGTCGGAAAATGTAGACTGGAGGATATTTAGATCTGGGGACCTGTAACAGACACCCCTCACCAAAAAGTCACCCAAACAAGAGGCCAACAGGCCAATTAATAAAAAGTTTTTTTTAATAACATATATTTGAACATATGAATTTTGGTACACAATTCAAGATAAAATTGTATCAATAAAACACAGCCACAACCAACATGTTTGTAGGATGGATTCTAGATACTCCCTCACCTTTTTCAAGGTGTGAGCTCGAAGGGAGTATCTTCACAAACTAGGGTGTGATTTTCTGACTGACAAACCCAACGCGTTTCGTCTGATCGACTTCATCAGGGGTAACACATATAGGGAAAAGGATGAATTGCACTTGATAAATTTCTATGGCAGATCGTAACCTCTAAATAGGGATTAATCAAATTCTCCTTTATTAGAATTTAATGGGTAAAGCTCCTATATTCGTGCTTCTGACTGGAGCTTAAGTGGTTATCCTTTATGTATATAAATCTATAGAATAGTGTTTTTGTAAACACTGCCTTAAAACTAATCAAAATTCCTCCAGGGCCGTCTAAAAAAAATTCTTAATCATAGTCCATTGGGACTGTCAGCAACCATATGTTGGCGTTTTTGCAGACTAAAATGTGGTCTTCTACTCTTATGGTGAAAATTATTTCTGGTTTCAATGTTGACTCACGTAAAATTCAAAGCTTATATGGCTGGTTTGATAATCACAAGGGTAAAAGAGATGCAACTTCCTCAATAGGTCTCAAGGAATAGATCCCTGGAGAAGATTTGGCTGTGTGTGGAAATCACAGAATGAGTCATTCTGTGATTTCCACACACAGCCAAATCTTCTCCAGGGATCTATTCCTTGAGACCTATTGAGGAAGTTGCATCTCTTTTACCCTTGTGATTATCAAACCAGCCATATAAGCTTTGAATTTTACGTGAGTCAACATTGAAACCAGAAATAATTTTCACCATAAGAGTAGAAGACCACATTTTAGTCTGCAAAAACGCCAACATATGGTTGCTGACAGTCCCAATGGACTATGATTAAGATTTGTTTTTAGACGGCCCTGGAGGAATTTTGATTAGTTTTAAGGCAGTGTTTACAAAAACACTATTCTATAGATTTTATATACATAAAGGATAACCACTTAAGCTCCAGTCAGAAGCACGAATATAGGAGCTTTACCCATTAAATTCTAATAAAGGAGAATTTGATTAATCCCTATTTAGAGGTTACGATCTGCCATAGAAATTTATCAAGTGCAATTCATCCTTTTCCCTATATGTGTTACCCCTGATGAAGTCGATCAGACGAAACGCGTTGGGTTTGTCAGTCAGAAAATCACACCCTAGTTTGTGAAGATACTCCCTTCGAGCTCGCACCTTGAAAAAGGTGAGGGAGTATCTAGAATCCATCCGACAAACATGTTGGTTGTGGCTGTGTTTTATTGATACAATTTTATCTTGAATTGTGTACCAAAATTCATATGTTCAAATATATGTTATTAAAAAAAACTTTTTATTAATTGGCCTGTTGGCCTCTTGTTTGGGTGACTTTTTGGTGAGGGGTGTCTGTTACAGGTCCCCAGATCTAAATATCCTCCAGTCTACATTTTCCGACGAATTAACCGCTGGAAGATTTGTGTAACTACATTTCACTATTAGCGCACTTGGGAATTTATGTTCTCTCTATATATATATATATTAAACTCACTGGTGGTGATTATTAAACTGGTGGTCAGGTCACTGGTCAGTGGTCACACTATCAGCAACTTGCAAGTAGTACTCCTAAGCAGACAATCACAATATATATTATACTGGTGGTCAGTGTGGTCACAATGGCAGTGTGGCACTCTGGCAGCAAAAGTGTGCACTGTACGTTATATGTACTCCTGAGTCCTGCTCTCAGACTCTAACTGCTCCCCACTGTCAGTGTCTCCCCCACAAGTAAGATAATACAGTCACACTATCTATCACTTCAGCAAGTAACTACTAGTACTCCTCCTAATGCTCCCCAAAATTACTACTGTGTCTCTCTCTACTGTCTCACTCTCTTCTCTATAAACGGAGAGGACGCCAGCCACGTCCTCTCCCTATGAATCTCAATGCACGTGTGAAAATGGCGGCGACGCGCGGCTCCTTATATAGAATCCGAGTCTCGCGATAGAATCCGAGCCTCGCGAGAATCCGACAGCGGGATGATGACGTTCGGGCGCGCTCGGGTTAACCGAGCAAGGCGGGAAGATCCGAGTCGCTCGGCCCCGTGTGAAAAAAACTGAAGTTCGGGCGGGTTCGAATTCCGAGGAACCGAACCCGCTCATCCCTACATAAATCTCTTGCCAAAAATAAATGTAATATAAAGTACATGGCAATGATGGCATCAAACAGACAAAATGCACTGCATGCACCAAGCAGGAGGCATTTTACACCTTTTCTAAGTAACATACTATAATAGATGACAACAAAATTTACTTTAACACAGGTCAGAAAGAATTGATATTATAAAAGTGATTTCCCAGAATTTACATCTGGTTTTCTTTGAAATAAAAAGTGTGATCCACCATTTCCATGTAGGCATAACAGATATGTTGGGAATGATGTGTGTGCAGGTGTTGATATTGCTGCGTTATATAGGCACACACCAGCCCAGTTCATTAACCGGTGGTTTAGCCATACAGCTATACGCACTGTTATATGCACACTAGGGATGAAGCACAACTTGAGTTGAGAGGGGTTTCATACAACTCAGTAGCCGTTGAGTGTATACTGCAAATGGATAGTGGTGCCGGGGTGCTGGAACAACTTCTATAGATTATAAGCTTGCGAGCAGGGCCTTCTTACCTCTAGGTCTGTCTGTTGTTACCCAGTTTGTCTTATGACTGTTGATTCAACTTGCAAAGTGCAACAGAATATGCTTCACTATATAAGAAACTGTAAATAAATAATAATAAATAATTGTGCAGATATTAACCAGGTCTCTCATATGAGCTAAGCAGGAGACTTTTCTCTCCCACCATGTCACACTACACAGTCTCTCAAACAGTTCCAAGACGGCTCCTGCACATGCTCAGTAGAAATCTTATTGTCCATCTTGGGATAGGGCATGAAGCCTCTCTGGAGAACAGGAAGACTGAAGTATGTGCAGTAGTGCACTCTTTTTTCAACAGACTACTCCATTATCTAGTATGGATGGTCATAACTCATAACTATTGATTCACATTTCCAGTAGCTGAATCTCTCCATTAGACTTCTTTTCCTGCATTACTACACTGGGTTTCAGTTGGAGACACTTTAGAAATCTGGTGCACAAGAAAAGGATGATATGGACCATTGCAGTCAACAAACATTTGTTGTTTTTTTAGATATTTAAATATATTCTAAGCTTCCATTTCCATTGTATTCTTTTTGTTGTTTCTCATCTTTATTTAAAATGTGTTTTCAGCATGTAGAAGTAATTGCTGCTTTGGTTTTCAAATGCAACATGCTGAGCGAATATCTTGTGCTGTCTCTAATGATTAGGGTTTATATTTCTGCTCTCCAAATTACCCCAGGATAACTAAACAACATATGTCTTTGGTGCTTACATGTTCTCTGCCCAGATTGTTAGAAAATCCCAATTATTTAGATTTATTAGTAGGATTTTAGTTCAGTTATAGTATGCTAAAATCATTATTAAAACAGGTTGAATCATTCTTATTGAGCTTTTCTTTAAATCCTGTCAATCTTGCTATGTATTAAAGGATTGCTGAATATAAAACAGTTTATTAAATAAATACATAAAAGATCACAATTAGCAGAGAACCTCTGCTCTGAATTATTGCTCCACCTTCATCAAACAGCTTCATGTTACCTCTCTAGCATCGATTGACTGTAGAACTCTACCATGATGTAGAATGGAACTGCACAACCTCTAGGTCAGATGGGATACCAGAATCTCTTTTTGCACTGACACACTTATGTACTCTGAGACTCATTCTCATAAACAGCAGTGGTTCCTACCTGGGTGGAGGAGGAAGGCTGGGTCTCCATTGCCTTGCCCCCGTTGTCTGGTCCCTGCCGCCATCCAGGTTCCGGCACCTGTACTATGTAGTTCACGGATGCCGGGACCGAGCACATGTGGTACAGATAGAAAAAAGCAGAGGATCTACTGTAGGACTGAAGTAGAGAGCAGATCAGTCCAGGAAAATTAAAGCTGAAAATAAGATGTAATAAGTAGGATGAGAAATAGGATAGAACAGTATCCTAAAGACCTAGGGAATGTAGGGACTATAGTGATTGTGGGGTAGATGTACAGTATAAATAGAGAGTGATACACTGGAGAGAGATAAACTACCAACAAATCAGCTCCTGTCCTTTTTCAAGCAAAGCCTACAACATGGCTGTCAGTAGCTGATTGGCTGGTACTTTTATCTCTCTCCAAGCAGAGGCATCACTTACCTAGGTGGCTCCCAGTGCAGCACTGCGAAAAATGGACAGGGCATTACAGGAAAGTGGTGGGGCTTCAAGACCCGACCCCCGTTTCCTAAACCTGGGGGTTCGGGAGATGCGGGCTGCGCCCGGGGAGTTCTGTGGCTGCAGTGCCGGCTTCTACACAGTGACAACAGCCGAGTGCTTCACATAATGTTACAGTTCAGCACCAGCTTCCTGTCACTAAGCAGGAGCCGGCATTTTGGTGTCTCCCACCCCAGCGGGTGACACGCGGGTGCGGGCTGCACCCCCTACACACCCCTTGTGATGCCACTGTCTCCAAGGCTTAGTACATCGTCCCCTGTATGAGAATTGAGTGTTCCCTTGTTTCAAAAGCTGCAATGAGAATCAGGAGAATGTGAAGTGATTAATTGCCTTTTGATTTAGCAGTTATCAAATCACTGACCACATTAGTCACCACATGCTTGAATATAAATGTAAATATCAAAATGCAAAAATAAATATCACAGGTGCTTATGATATAATAAATGCCAATCACTGCTTCACGGATTACTAAAATAAGTACAGATCTTCAAGAACTTCATTTGTCTTTTCCTTCAGCCAAAATCTGCGATAGTCAGGCTACACGCAAAGGAGAAAATGTAATAATGAAATAGAACAAATAAAAAAAGATTGTTTGATAGAATGGTCCTATAAAATAGAGATCTGCCACCATGAAAAGGAAACATGTAGAGGACAATCCCCTATAGTAATGCACTTACAACAAATGATAAAACTTGAACAGGTACATCTCAGGCAACTTGATGACTGTAACTGCTCTGTGTGGGAACTGAATAGACTCCCGAACACTAACATACAGTACTCACCCAGAAGGGAAAGAGAATGCTATATAGTGTAGAGTAACCTTTTACAATGAAATGTATTATATGTAATAACAATCCAATCCAAACAGTTAGTCAAGAATGGAAAGACAGAGATAGCGATTGCAATTTTCAGTTAAGGTTGCTATAAGCACAGAAGCCAGAGATTAACAGATGTGTGAAGGTATAGGATCAAGAGGAGAGGTAGTAGAGTAGGATAAGAGATTAGATACTATCAGGGCTGGTGCTACCATTAGACAGCTTTAGGCAGCTGCCTAGGATGCCAGACTCCAGGGGGCGCCACTGAGTCTGCCTTTTGTAAAGTTAAGGATTTCTCTGAGGGATACCTTTTCTTACTTAGGTGGTCATTCCGAGTTGTTCGCTTGTTGCCGATTTTCGCTATGCTGCGATTTGTTGGTAAATGCGCATGGTACGCAGAGCGCATGCACTAAGTTATTTAACACAAAACTTAGTAGATTTGCTGGTGTTTGTGCAGCGCTTTTCAGTCGCACTGCTGATCGGTGAATGATTGACAGGAAAGGGGCATTTCTGGGAGGTAAATTAGCATTTTCCGGGAGTGTGCTTAAAAACGCAGGCGTGTCAGGGAAAAATGCGAGAGCGGGTGAAGTGAGCGACCTGCTAGATTGGCCAATCTTGCAGCAGCGATAGCGATGTGCATCGCTATCGCTGTGAGGAGTACACAACGGAGCAATCGTGCTTAAAATCTAAGCAATCTAGTCAGTTTGCTTAGATTTTAAGCAGCGATCGCTTGTGAGTACCCCCCTTTAGAGTAGGAAGAAAAAATTGTCAACTGATGATGGTGGGTTTGCTGTTGGAGTGTTGAGAAGTACATTAAATGTAATAAAAAGATATTTGGGGCTAAAAGCCTGAACATAGATGAGCGATTGGAAATATGTTTAATTTTGTGGGTCAGAGGATTGTCTTTAACTGTTAAAGTAATTATGGGCCTAATTCAGACCTGATCGCAGCAGCAAATTTTTTCTCTAATGGGCAAAACCATGTCAAGTGCAGGTGGGGCAGATATAAAATGTGCAGAGAGAGATAGATTTGGGTGGGGTGTGTTCAAACTGAAATGTAAATTGCAGTGTAAAAAAAAACAGCCAGTATTTACTCTGCACAGAAACAAAACAACCCACCCAAATCTAACTCTCTCTGCACATGTTATATCTGCCCCCAACCCCCCTGCAGTGCACATGGTTTCGCCCATTAGAGAAAGATTTTGCTACTGCAATCAGGTCTGAATTAGGCCCTATGTTTGTACAATTATACTTTCTTTACTGCATAGACTTTATTCAGGATTCACATATCCCATACCATAGGTACATTTCTTCCCGACCCTGCTGGTCTTGGTATCTTCTTTTGGTATCTGCTCTTTTATATAGGAACTCTTGCACAGTAATCCCTTACAGTCACACTCCCTGGATGCATCAGCCTAACTATGGGATCACTATTCCTAGGCACATTAATATCAAGGCACTAATCCTGTCTCACTCTGGATGTCCTCTATTATCTGTCTATTATCTGTCCCTGCTGGTAAAGTCAATGTACCACCTTGCCCTGTAGGAGTCCCTATAGTGCAGAGAGGCTTTCCCTTCTGAAATAATATGGGCAACTCTTCCTTCCGGCCATGTCTTGATTTGCAACTGTCCTCTCACCACACTTGTGCCCTCATTGCTCCAATCATGCACCTGCATTCCCAAGCGTATAGGGTGCCAGGACTCTTACCTGGCGTTGCATGACAGCAGCCTCCACACTAGACTCCAGAAACTTCTGGTGCTGGGCATTTTGGAGCTTCTAGCTCCTTATACTTTAGTGATGTGGCTAGTGTGTGTGTATGGATGGACATTTTATATCAATATTTTGAAAATATTGATATTTAGGTTCTGATTTTGGTCCCATATCCAAGCAATGTAGTGAGTGCAGCATCACTGTTGGATTGGTATTGGCAAAGTTTCCACTGCTTCTATTATTAGAGAAGTGTTCTGCAGTGCTCTGTTAACAAAAATCATCACCTGTATATACTTACTGTATTAGCATTTTATCCAAAAATGATTGATTTCCCCCCGATATTCACACCATATGACAGTTCAAAAGTCTTCTCCTACCTTGAGTCCAGCGTCTCAGCTGTATCCCAGCCATCTCATGTCATAAGAGGGATTAGCCACATCAGTACCCTGGCATGCATTACATTATTAAGAACATTGGTGCTGTATTTGTGTTGTTGGAAATGTTTAATGCAATAAAATATTGATGCATATGTGTATTTTGCATCTCTAGCAAATAGTTACTGTAAAAAGGTAATCATGTAATTATCAGTGATGTGTAAATCAGATATGATATAAATGTTGAAAAAGATGTTAAACATATAAGAATATTAAGTACTTTAAAGGGGATGCAGTCAATATACCGGGTAACGGGATCCATGCGTTCGGGAGACCGTCTCTGGAGTACGGACAGCAGGTGAAATACCGGCACACGGAATCCCGACAAAAGCTCTGTATTCCCACTCAGTTGGTGGGTCCACACCAGCAACCGAGTGACAATAGAACCTGTGGCAAGGGTAGCTAGCCACCTGGTCCAATGCGGAATGACTGCAGCGAGACCGCTAGGGAAATCGCTGTCTCACTGCCCGGATTCCAGCAGATGGGATGCCGCTGACAGTATAGTGACAGGCGGCATCCCGGCATCCTGTCTGCCACTGCAGTGCCACTCCTAGATGGGCCAGGTGTTTGTGCCGCCCACTTGTGTCTCTTAGCTTAGTCATCCAGCTACCTCGGTGCAACCTTTTGGCCTAAAAACAGTATTGTGAGGTGTGAGGTGGTCAGAATAGACTGAAAATGAGTAGAAATGAAAGTCATTGAGGTTAATAATACCGTAATTCCATCCAGATCCAAAACCTAAACCCGAAAGGGTGGTTTTGGCAAAACCAATCCAGATCCAAAACACGAGCGTGGATCCAGATCCAAAACCAAAACACAAAACCCGAGAAGTGTCCACCGCACATCTATAATTTGAATTGCCAGACACACAACATGATTTAATTCTGCACAAGTGATAATGGAATGAGTTATGATGGTGGAAACAGTACAGCTTTAAAGGGAATACATATGAAATTCAGTCTGGCAGTGTTTAAATAATAGGCCCCAAAGACCACATAAGGAAAAGAAAAAAAAGAGGTGCAAGATGGAATTGTCTTGGGCCCTCCCTCCCACCAATCCATATGTTGTTTAAACAGGACATGCACAGTTTAATAAACCCAATATTTCAGCAACAAGTGGTCCCCTTGGAAAAAGCATGCCAAGTTCTCCAAATTATAGCTAGCTACAAACATACCATCTCCATATTTGATGACTTTTAACATTTTGAGAAGAGGCAAGAGGAAGAGGACAGTGTCAAGAAGGTGATTAAAAATTAGAGAGGCACACGCAATCAGGAACAACACACAGGCTTTCACCTCCACTCCTACATTGGTGTGGAACAGAAAGAAAACTAGGGGCCAAAGCCTCCAAATTTGTACCCTGTCTCCATGGTCAGGGATTCAGATAATCTCGGATTTAATGCTGGGATGCAAATAAACTGCTGTATACCACAGGATCAAGATTGGATATTTTCACCTCCACAGTCTGGAGACTTGTTTTGTGAAAATCTTGTGGGTTTCTTTTTTCCATGCCTCAGCCTGGCAAGCCAGACATCTTCCTGGCTGTAAACCACCATGAGACTCCATACTGGGCCTTATTCAGTAACTGTTTGTGCCTCACAGGAGCTCCTGGCTCATCTAGTGCTGCAGTGCAATGGAAAGCTGATGCAAGCTGATGAAAGCTGATGCAATGCAAGATCACTGAATCTCTGTGTTTCTAACACCACAAGGTCTTGAAATAACCCTACGCAGCCCTTAGGAAAAGAAGATCCCTGTACAACAAATAGGCAATAATTAAAAAATAATTAATCCCAAAATGTGGATTATCAATAATAACTGAAAATTATGGTTGACTAATTTGAGCCATTCATTTGAGTGAGTCCCTAACATGAAATAGTTGAGAAGAACCTCTCTCTTATGCTCCAGCAGAAAATATCACTTTTACCTCTCCGGCAGTTGCGCTGGATTATGATTCAGTCTCTTCTGAGTCACACTGACTTTGTCCACAAATGTGATCTCTCCCCACTTTATTTAAAAACACTTTGTCAAAATAGCAATTTCCATTTCCACCTTTGCAGCTATGTTTTCACAAATCTGTTTGTATTGTTGAAGCTTGTTTCATATCTGCTCTGGGCTTTCATTTAAACCTAGGATCAAGTAGAGCAGCACCCCTGGAATTATACAGCAGCACCCCTGTACTTTTACAGCATAGGCAGCACCCTGGAGAATTGCACAACAGACAGGCAACAGCACCCCCGGATTTAAGCTGCAGTGGGGCAGCACCCTTGGACTGATAGGGCAGAGGGTCAACACTCCATATAGGGTAGCACCCCTGGAATTATGTGGCAAAGACGTGCATGATGGAATTCTCCTTGGGCCCTCCCACCCACCCTTATGTTATATAAACAGGATATGCACACTTTTACAAACCAATCATTTCAGCAACAGCATCTGCCACATGACTGAGGCTGAAATGATTGGTTAATAAGCAATTAATCTCTCCTTGCAAAAACTGGCTCTACAGTGGCAAAATGTCGTCCTCATCCTCAGGTCCCCCCCCCCCCCCCCCCCACTTCAGTGTTTACATCCTCATCCTCACAGAGAAATAATATTCAAACAAAACCACATTGTCACGCCTGAGGGTTGGGTTTGGTTTGGGAAGGCATTTGTGGATGGAGCTGACACAGAGGAATTATAAATTAATTGAGGAGGTTTTAATTAGGTATGGTGCACAGACTTGAAAGCATTGTTGATGTTTTAGCAGTGACAAGCCCAGAGGTAATTATAATAAAGAATAAAAATTTTATTAAAGAACAACTTCCTTGATTCACTGCCGTTACTGTATGCTGACAGAAGATACCAGGTTAGCCACAGGAATGATGACTGGACTGAAACTGGATTAGACTGAAGAAGACAAAGTTCAAATAACAATAATATCATGGATTGGACTGTAGAAGACAAAATTCAAATAACTATAATATCCAAAATTAAACTGGTTTGGACTGTAGTTCTGACCGAGCTTGATCCAAAATCTTGACACTTGACAGTATTAAAGTAAGACACGGTTTAAATGACAATAGTATCCGGAATGGAACGGGAACGGACTGCAGTGCTCACCGGGCTTGATCCGGAATCTTAACACTGGCAGTATTGCGGAAAGACACAGTTCAAATGACAATAGTATCCGGGATTGAACCGGAACGGACTGGAGTGCTCACCGGGCTTGATCCGGAATCTTAACACTGGCAGTATTGCAGAAAGACACAGTTCAAATGACCATAGCATCCAGAATGGAATCCGAACGGACTGGAGTATAAGAAGAACTAAGCTAACACCGAGGACACCAAGGACACGAAGCCAGCCGCCGCCAGCGTCCGAATACCGGAAGTAAACATCGCAACTTCCGGTCTGACGAACGGAGCAGCGGCTAACAGTGCGGCTAAGAGGAGGAGATCGTGAGTTACAGCACTTGATTGCTGTTAGAGACACCAAAAGCCTCCAGCCGCATCTGCATAGGGTAAGTCAGGGAAAGATTCCAGTACAAAAGAACAGACTGTACCCTTCCATAAAAGTGTCCACAAGCTCCACAATTCTTTCAAAAAGGAGCTGTAAACATTGCACTTCTCCCCTTTCCCCTTTCCCATTCCCTTCCCTTATTATTCTTTATTTTTATTTTTTATTTTTATTTTTATTTTCATTTTAATTTATTTTTTATTTTTATATACATATTTTTATATTTTTTACATCACATAAATTCTTACTTGTTTCTGAACACTACACATTTGCACATATAAGCGCTCGGTCCAATTTCCATACAGTATTGCAGAAAGACACTGAATAAAGGCAAAGTCCAAATAGCAATGGTAGCCGGAATGGAATCGGGACGGACTGGATCATACAAAGTCACTGGAATGAAAGAGCTCAGCACAGAGCTGTTACTTCCTGGATAGAAACTGCTGTACTGACAAATTGGTAATCCCAGGAAGTTACCTTTTAGTTTCCAGTGTGGATTCATTGGATGTTGCAGTCAGCTGATGAAAGGAACTCCAGGATTGGACAATGGAGGATAAGCTAATGGAATCCAAGATGGCAGCGCCCATGTCTGAATTTGGAGGAAAACTCTGACTAGGCCCAAACTCCAGGAAGTGAGCACAATGAGAAATAAACACTGAAACAATGGAAGACAGCGCTGTGAAGTGCTATGCACAGAAGCAGCAGCCGCTGCAGGAGACTTCATGCTTGATCAACACTGGTGGACCTCTGGGAGCGATGTATGGATACAGTGCACACAGACTTTTGCGCCATCCAGGACAGACATCACATAGGTAAGAAAGTACTTTTAAAAGTCCGGAGTGTGACACATATCATTTAGGTGTCAGTGGACTGCTTACGCTATTACCCAAAGTTTCTGAACTTGACAATAACTTATGATGAATGCGCTGCAGGTGACGTATAAGGGAGGATGTTCCTAGGTGGTTAACTTCCTTACCTCTACTTATTATGGATTGACAAAGGCAACATATGGCTTGACACCTGTTGTCCATATTTGTGTAGAAATAATTCCACACTGAAGAGGTGTATTGGTATTTTGCCCAGCATGACAATGAGCTTTTTTATCCCATGGCCAACAACTGTATCCACTGGTGCCTTATTTAAACAAACCATATCACCATCAGACTCCTCATCCTGGTCTACTTCTACTGTGACATCCTCAATCTCAATAGCAGCAACTGGACTGGCAGTGCTACGCCCAGCACTTGAAGAGGGTGTGCAAATGGTGGTAGGAGCCTCCTCTTCCCATACAGTGTTGTGAAGTTCAGGCCTAGACATCGCGACCGTGGACAATGTCAGCACCCCTGTATTTTCACAACACACCTGTCATTTTACAACATACAAGTCAAGGCCAGTGTACATTTATTTTCACTGCAAGCCTGTATTTTTACAGCATACAGGACCAATTTTTATTTTAAAAGCAGCACCCCTGTATTTTTACAGCATACCGGACCAATGTACATTGTTTTTCACTGCACCCCAGAATTTGTACAGCAAACAAGACAGGGCCAGTGTACATTTATTTTACTACACTCCAGAATTTTTGCAGCATGCAAGACAGGGCCAGTGTACATTTAGTTTACTGCACCCCAGAATTTTTGCAGCATACAAGACAGGGCCAGTATACATTTATTGTAACAACAGCACCCCTGAATTTTTACAGCATACAAGACAGGGCCAGCATCCCTGTATTTTCACTGCATACAGGAGAAGAGTACCCCTTCTCCCTGTACAACACAGTGACAGCCAGGACAGCAACACCTATGTACAGCTGCAGCACCCCTAACAGCACATGAAACACCAGTGACACCATGACAGCACCCCTAACATCACAGGGACACCACAGTGACAGGAGCAGCACCCCTACAGAGCACACTGACCCCACCCAACGCCACCACCCGCAGAGAGAAACAGAGGTTTGTCTCCCTCACTCTACAAGTCCAAAACCCACGAGTGAAAAACCCACGAGAATCCAACAGCGGGATGATGAAGTTTTGCCTTGTTATGGTTTCCAGGTCTGGTGGGAAGTCCCAACCAGGACTTGGAAACTGACTCGGAACTGGATGTTCAGGGGGGTTCGGTTCTCGCAGAACCGAACCCGCTCATCTCTAATTAAAATGACTGTTCAGTGTAAATATATTGGGAATTACAAGGAATTACCTTATCCACCCATCATCAAGAATCATAAAGTTTCAGTTGAAGACAGTAGCACTGCTCTCTATGCTGCTACCTCTTCTTGCCGTGACAATGACCTTTTGAAAACATGGAAACAATCTGAAGACTTTGTAAGAGCATCATCTGGCTGGAATTTGGAATGTACCGTCAAAAAATAATAAGCAGAAAATATTTTATTTTATTTTATGGTTGTTGAATAAATATTGCTGCTATGAGACAGAACAGTGTTTTAAAGATTTGTCCATAGAATATTTCATCCTTTTTATTTAAATTTTGTCCAATTTGTAACATAAAAATCCTTTTTATAATATATGTTGATTGCAAAATTCACATTATATTCACTTTCCCTTTGCTTATAACTTAATATGCCTGTATAAGACACATTTTAAAACACAAGAAAATTATTTATATCCTTGTGCACTACTTATGTCATGATCAAGATTGTTGTGCATTACAGTCTGCCTACACAACATCACATTGACATAGTTTAACATAGCAGTGCAGCATCCCCTTAGTGTGTCCCCTGCATGAAAACAAAAATGAATTATGCTCACCTTAGCATGAAGGGAGAATGATTTGTACCAGTGCAAAGTTACATCCTTCAGCTGTATTTGCTCCCAAATGTAAAATGAGGCCCATTGTTTGCTGTCATACCTGTTGATATATTTCAGCTATAGAAGTGTGTATTATTTATCTGATAATAAATATGCAACATTGTAAGCATCAGTACCTGAAACGTTGTCTATACAATTGCATGCATGGTTTTATTTGTGAGTATTAACACATATATTGGCCCTCATTCCGAGTTGATCGGTCGCAAGGCGAATTTAGCAGAGTTACACACGCTTAGTCTACGCCTACTGGGAGTGTATCTTAGCATCTTAAAAGTGCGAACGAAGTTTACGCAATATTGCGAACAAAAAAAACTTAGCAGTTTTAGAGTAGCTCCAGACTTACTCTGCCTGTGCGATCAGTTCAGTGCTTGTCGTTCCTGGTTTGACGTCACAAACACTCCCAGCGTTCGCCCAGACACTCCCCCGTTTCTCCGGCCACTCCTGCGTTTTTTCCGGAAACGGTAGCGTTTTCAGCCACACGCCCATAAAACGCCGTGTTTCCGCCCAGTAACACCCATTTCCTGTCAATCACACTACGTTCGCCGGTGCGAACAAAAAGCCGTGAGTAAAAATCCTTTCTTCATAGCAGAATTACTTAGCGCAGTCGCAGTGCGAACATTGCGCATGCGCTCTAAGCTGATTTTCACTGCGATGCGAAAAAAAAGAACGAGCGAACGACTCGGAATGAGGGCCATAGTACAGTACGTTTCTTTCAAGACACATTGTGGAATAATGGAACAGTGGAGCAAAAGATGCAAACATTTTTAACCTTTGCTTTGATCTGTAGTAGGCAGTACTTGCATTGTAAAGAATATTATTTTCTATCAGTTCCCTCACTGTCACACAATGACAACAGCTATTTGACTTAAACATGGCACTTCATGAAAGTCGATACCAAAGAAAAGAAAACAGTCGAAGGATTTAAAAATAATAGGCTCCTGGTGTCAGGTGCCTTTTCTTTAAAATGGCAAAGGCTTTAAGCAGTGACTGGACCAGAATAATAATGTGTGGTCTGGGCAATCAGTTGCCTCCTTCCACATTGCTGTCAATCTTTCCATGTCAGGTTATCTGATTGAATGCCAGCTAGAAAAGGGTAATCCTCAGATCCTTTATTCAATTCCTTTACCAATACATTTCAGCTTTAGTCTTTGTGTCAAATTCTGCATCTAGACGCTGTCCTTTTAAATATTGTGAGGGCCGTGTACAAGCCAGTGCAGCACTGGTGTCTTTTTCTTTTCATTGAGAAATAATGCAGGAACATTGGGGGTAATTCCAAGTTGATCGCAGCAGGAATTTTTTTAGCAGTTGGGCAAAACCATGGCCCTCATTCCGAGTTGTTCGCTCGCAAGCTGCTTTTAGCAGCTTTGCACACGCTAAGCCGCCGCCTACTGGGAGTGAATCTTAGCTTATCAAAATTGCGACCGAAAGATTAGCAAAATTGCGAATAGACACTTCTTAGCAGTTTCTGAGTAGCTCCACACTTACTCGGCAACTGCGATCAGTTCAGTCAGTTTCGTTCCTGGTTTGACGTCACAAACACTCCCAGCGTTCGCCCAGACACTCCCCCGTTTCTCCAGCCACTCCCGCGTTTTTCCCAGAAACGGTAGCGTTTTTTCGCACACACCCATAAAATGGCCAGTTTCCGTCCAGAAACACCCACTTCCTGTCAATCACATTACGATCACCAGAACGAAGAAAAAACCTTGTAATGCCGTGAGTAAAATACCTAATTGCATAGCAAATTTACTTGGCGCAGTCGCACTGCGGACATTGTGCATGCGCATTAGCGACTAATCGCTCCGTTGCGAGAAAAAAATAACGAGCGAACAACTCGGAATGACCCCCTATGTGCACTGCAGGAGGGGCAGATATAACATGTGCAGAGAGTGTTAGATTTGGGTGGGGTGTGTTCAAACTGGAATCTAGATTGCAGTGTAAAAATAAAGCAACCAGTATTTACCCTGCACAGAAACAAAATAACCTACCCAAATCTAACTCTCTCTGCAAATGCTATATCTGTCCCCCCTGCAGTGAACATGGTTTTGCCCAATTGCTAACAAACTTGGTGCTGCGATTAACTCAGAATTACCCCCATTGCTAGTATCTGGCACTAGGTGCACAGGGCCTGAATCTAAAGGAAAGCACTTGAGGCATTTTTAATATTAATTTTGTTTGTGTTAGCAGATACGCAGTAATTCCCAGGCTCTCTGACAAGAGGAACCATCTGCTCATGTATTTCATCCTTTGATATTTTCTTCACTGACAGTGCATTATTGTATATTTTAGTAGTCTCTATCCCTCCTTGATATTTGGTGATAGTTAAGCGGTATAGCCTAGTTCAATAAAGTCTGGTGTATAGCTGTGCTGTGTGGTAACATTCACAGTGTGTGCACAGGCTGGTTCTAGACTAAGAAAAGCCCAAGGAGAAAAGTCCCTTTGTTGTTCCCCTCAAAAAAATAAAAATCTATACTGGTTTTTTTTAATGTATATGTAAAACCTCTGCAGAAATGTATCGTCTTTGAGCAGATGTCTTAAGTTAGAATTCACAATTCATATAGGAGATTACATGGTCCGGAAGATGCCTGTGTAGAAATATAACCAATGTTATCATTATACAACAGTGGTTTGACCAGACTTATGCACCCTGTGTGCTCAAGCCTCCTGCCCCATGTTGTTGCAACCACCTGCTCCTTGTGTCTCTTCAGCCTCCTGTCTTTCCAACCTCCTGGCCACTGTCAATCCTGCCCTCTGCCATTCTAGCCACCTGTTTTTCCTGCCTCCTTCCCTGTGTCACTCCAGCATCCTGTCCCATGTCAGTCCAGCCTCCTCTTGTCTTTCCAGCCTCCTGCACAGTGTTATTACAGCCTCCAGCCCCCTATCACTCCAGCCTACTGTCTTTTAAGCATCCAGCCCCCTGTCACTCCAGTCTGCCCTGTGTTACACCAGCCACATGTCACTCCAGCCTCGATTCATTCTAGCTTCTTTCCCAGTGTCACTCCAGCCTCATGCCCTCCTGTCACTCCAGCCTCCTGTCTCTCCAGGCTCCTGCCCGCTGTAACTCCAGCATCCTGCCCTAAGTCACTTCTGTCCCCTGACATTTTAGCCTCCTTCCCACTGTCACTCCAGCCAACTGCCCTCCTGTCACTTCGTCCTCCTGCCCCTTGTCACTCCAAGAACCAGAGTCACCTTAATAGCTAACCCCCTTCAATTTACATTTTTTGAAAGACTGCAATCCACTACTGATAACAAGTGGTGGTGGCAAAGTCTGATCGCAGGTCTCTGTATTGCCTTCATTTATACCAAGATACTCAGGGGCATAGGGGCATTTTAAGATATTAGGAGGCCCGTGTGTAACCTCCTCATTCTTGGCCCCCTCCACTCTATTCAGAAGAAGTTTAGAGTCTGAGCACTAGTGGCTCAAACTCTCATATGCATGCACAGATTTCCAGGAAAGTAGCACGGTGGCCATTTTTCTGGTAATTTCTTTACTGTTTATGGGTAAAATGTCGGGAAAATGGTCACTCCACCATTTTCCTGGTGATGAATTGTGCACTTTCTGCTGCCGACGGGGGACTACATTATGATTATTGTGCTCTCTTGGTTAGTTGTTCTTAATTATTTCTGAATGTTTATTAACTTCCTCTAATGCCTTTGTACTATGGGGGTCATTCTGACCTGATCTCACGCTGCCGGTCATCGCAGCGCAGTGATCAGGTCAGAAGTGCACATGCGTTGGTGCCGCAGTGCGCCGGCGCATGGCTGATAGCCGACAGCTGTCATTGCCTAGCGATCGCCTCTGCCTGATTGACAAGCAGAGGCAGTCGCTGGGCAGGAAGGGGCGTCATGGCGGCGTTTGGCTGCCGTTCTGTGGGTGCAGTCCGGCCAACACAGGCATGGCTGGATTATGTGGGGGGCAGGCCTCAGCGGCTGCGTGACGTCGCCGCAGCTGCTACGACACAGGCAGCGATGAGTAGCTCCCGGCCAGCACGCAAAAGCTGCGCTGGCCGGGAACTACTCCTTAAGTGCAAAAGCATCGCCGCTGTGCGATGCTTTTATACTTCTGAAGGGGGGGGGGCCTGACATGCAGGCCACACTAGCCCTGTGCTGGGCGTCCCCCCGCATGTCAGTGTGCCTGATCGTAGCAGGACTATGATCAGGTCTGAATTAGGCCCAACGTACCATGTTGTTGATTGATGTAAAATGATTTTGAGTCCTGCAGTAGAATCTCCTTCTTTCTCTTCCACCTCTTCTTCCTCTTCATCCTCCTCCTATAAGCTTTAATTGGGCAACATAGCCCCTACCTCTGCAAACCAACGTAAGCACCAGTAGAGCACACACGGGGGGTTCTGGGTACCCAGAAATCTGCCTCTGACAGACCAAATCATTTTTTTCATGTATAGTAGTCGTGCTGGGGCCCGCTATTTAAGACCTGCCCCTCCAGCATTTAACCCCACCCCTTTAAAAGACACTCAAATTGCGAGTTGTGTACTTGTACTCCTCGCTTTGAATCATGACAGCTGCTACAATCTCCTACTCAACTGGCTGTTGCTTCCTACCACTACAGCCCACTGTCTGATCCTCAGCCAGGAGGTACTGTGGAAAGCCAGGTATTAACTTAGAGCATTCAAAAAAAAAAAAATATATATATATATATATATATATATATATGGATACAGGTGCAATCTTTGGAAAGCAGGCATGGCACTCCCGGATTGATAAATAAAGTAGCAGTTTACTTCAACGTTTCGGGGAATATATCCCCGTCTTCAGGAATACTGCTTCCTGAAGACGGGGATATATTCCCCGAAACGTTGAAGTAAACTGCTACTTTATTTATCAATCCGGGAGTGCCGTGCCTGCTTTCCAAAGATTGCACCTGTAACCATATACTACTTTGGTAAAGGCACACCGGTGGTTTTTATTGGTGTATGGAGTGCCAGACCTACTTGGGACATATATATATATATATATATATATTGTCCATATAGTTCCTCCTGCAGAGCAATTTACATTTTATATATATATATATATATATATATATATATATATAAAATAGTGTTTTCCTGTACTGAGCCACTGGCTCTATGCTGATGCACAGAAAAACAGGCGGCACTCACCAGACTTGAGAAACTATTTATAAATTAGTGCATAAAGTGAAAAATTACAGCATATTGGCCCTCATTCCGAGTCGTTCGCTCGTTCTTTTTTTTCGCATCGCAGTGAAAATCAGCTTAGAGCGCATGCGCAATGTTCGCACTGCGACTGCGCTAAGTAATTCTGCTATGAAGAAAGGATTTTTACTCACGGCTTTTTGTTCGCACCGGCGAACGTAGTGTGATTGACAGGAAATGGGTGTTACTGGGCGGAAACACGGCGTTTTATGGGCGTGTGGCTGAAAACGCTACCGTTTCCGGAAAAAACGCAGGAGTGGCCGGAGAAACGGGGGAGTATCTGGGCGAACGCTGGGAGTGTTTGTGACGTCAAACCAGGAACGACAAGCACTGAACTGATCGCACAGGCAGAGTAAGTCTGGAGCTACTCTAAAACTGCTAAGTTTTTTTTGTTCGCAATATTGCGTAAACTTCGTTCGCACTTTTAAGATGCTAAGATACACTCCCAGTAGGCGTAGACTAAGCGTGTGTAACTCTGCTAAATTCGCCTTGCGACCGATCAACTCGGAATGAGGGCCATTGTCCGATGTTTCAAGACCGTGGCGGGTCTTTTTATCATCTCATGTAGGTCTATATATCTACAATAGTTTAGTGGACCCGGCATATACTGAGTCACCTCAGTCTCCACCCCTGTGTTTGACTCCACCCCTCTCTGGAAACACCTTCTGCAAATCCTGCGTTTGCCCCTGAGCTCTATACTTTCTGGTTGTCTTCCACTCTAAAAGAGAAATCAGAAATGTGAAGACCTCATGTCACAGTGAAAATAAGCACAAGGCTGTTCAATGCAAGACTGTTGAAGAAGGAAAATGGTGTCACAAAAATAAAAATCTTCCAGAGATTTCCAGCCATCTTCTACAAAGAATTGGAACTCTGCCTAGCACATCTGGGCAGTGGTGGAAATAATATATGAAAAATATGACAATAATTGATGTCAGAGCATGAGAAAGGCTCAAGAAGAGATTTGAGTCTCATGCAAGATTGCAGAAACAATGTAGTCCAGTAAATGTATAGAATACTTTGCATCATTGAGTTTGTAGAGTCTGGCAAAATTGTCTTAGAGCTCAGATTCCTCAATCATCCTGTGAAGTATACTGCATTAATTCTGCATTCTGTATTCCATTTACTTAAACATATTATTACACCATTAGTGCTCTCATTTTGTGCCTTGTATCCAGTCTTTTAGATTTATACTTTGCTGGGTGAGGATTTGCATTAGGATCAGCAGCTGTGATTCATCAACTAAACTCATTATCATTTTGTATTTATTTCATATTTGCTAATATATTACACTGTATCATTTCAGATAATTGGTCTATTCTAGTAACTAGAGAACTTTTTATAGGACTATTTTTTTTTTTTTTGCATTAGCAGATATGCTTTTACAAGATGTACTGTATATCTGGCAAATGCTGATGCAACACTACATAGTGATGACTATTAATAACATCTAGCTTCTCCCTATTGGCTTATTGTATTGACCTCTATAGTTGATAGTGCTTAAGTCATTATGGGAAAATTTAGTAAGAATCATGTTTGGCTGGGGTGAGGCTATGGCGGCAAGGCACTAGGGCGCGGGACAGCAGAGCTCTCCGGTCCATTACCCTGTAACCCTATCCTGAGAACGGTCAGCACTACTTGTCTTACCCTGCCTGGTTCCCCGACTCCTGCTGCTTCTGGTGAGCTGCCCGGCGGCTCGTATATCCCTCTCTGCAGCCGTGGCTGGGAGGTACACTGAACGGCCCAGCGGCAGTGAGAAGCCGCTGCCGTCCGTCACTTCTGGTGCCGCTCAGTCTAGAGATGGCTACTGACTCACTGTCTCAACACAGTGACTCGAATCATCAGGAAGTATGAATGATTCGAGTGACTCACAGTTTAATGAGTTGAGACAGCTGCAGCAGTAGCCTCTCTCAGCCAGAGGGAGGAAACTCATTGTGTCCTTCAGTCAGTGTCTTCTGCTGAGTGTCTTTAGCTGTGATTGGCCAGCGGCTATACCAGGTGACACCCAGTGGGAGGGTGGAGGGAGCAGTCACGACTCACCAGTCAGTGAGTGCTGTGCTGCTGTGCCTGATCCATTTCATGATTCATCCTGAGTCTGCCTGTGAGTTGAGACAGTTGTACACTGTGTAGACTCAGTGGGAGAGATTCAAATGTTTGAAAAGTCGGTTGGGTGTCTGTTTTTTTCCTGTCTATTAGATAGGAAAAAACAGACTCCCAACTGACTTTTCAAACATTTGAATCTCCCCCAGTGACTCAGTGGATGGATCTGATTCATGCAGCATAAGCCTGCAGGAGGTGGAGCCCCTGTGGTACAGTGTTCTCAACTCACTGTTCCTGCTCAGTGTGATTGTGGGTGGCAAACTCCCTGGAGGCTAGATACTGGATAATATAATAAATCCAAGGCCACCTAAAAAAAGCAAAAAAAAAAAAAAAACACAATTGTAAAATCATCCAATTAGCAAAGTATGCAAAGTAAAAAATAAAAAAAATAAAAATATTTGGTTTAGTTACAGACTGAATGATGTGTTTCATGGCTGTTAAGCTTTCTCTCCTCAGCCAGAAGTAATATGCATATTCAGTAACTAGTATGCAATAAGTGGTTATTAATAATATATCAACATAACACTGAATCTATGTTAATATATTATTAACAATCAGTGCATAAGCAGCTGCCTCCCCCAGATGCACTGCACAATCACTGCTGCTGAATAACTAGCTGATCCAACTCCCAGAGGACTGAGTCACTCCCTCTATGAGCCCAGCACTGATCTGCCAGCACTGGCAACTCACTGATCATGTGCACTGTCTCTGCAATACATTCTAATACAAATGAGTCATGACTCATGTGCCGAGACACTGACTCGAGACACTTCACTGAACTGAGTCATGTGTCTCAACTCAGTTCAGTGAATCACTTTGCCCATGACTACTCAGTTCAGTGAATCACTTTGCCCATTACTAGCTCAGTCCTCTGGTGGGGAACTCCTGGTGCTGCGGCTACTTGGGGGTCTCAGAAGAGCCTTCTGCGCAGCACTGTGAGCCAGCGATCAGTGCTCTGTGCGGTTCTGAGTGCCCTAAGTGTCTGCCTGCTTCTCAGCCTGCAGTTTGTGACAAAGTGCAGGGCAGTGAGCTGCACTGACGGCGGCCATTTTTTGGGAGTCCTCCAGCACACTCCCTTGCTGTAAAGCACATCCTGCAGTACAGTACCCTTTCCCTCAAGTGCAGCCTGTCTATACCCCACATTTATAACATATAATAATCATACTGTCTCTCTGACTTCTAATATGGTAAAGCACACCATCACTCAGCTGTTGCTAAACTTGGCAAGTATGCCAGAAATCCTGCTATGCAGGGCACTACGCCTCCTAGTGCCAGTAATCTACCTGACTCTGGGGAATCTGACATTTCACAAGACTCTGCAAACCCTGTTCCCCCTCCAGTTTCCCTGCAGTCAGTGCTTGAGGCTATTGCTAACAGCGAAAAGAGACTCTGATAAAATTGAACGGGTGCAAGGTGATCTCTGCTACGACAAGATGTTCAGCGCATCCGTGAAAGAGTTGGCGAGGTGGAAACCTGTGTATCTAGTATTGAAGACTACCATGGCTCTATGAAATCTACGCTCACCTCGTTGTCACAACAGGTGTCCTCTATACAACGTAAGATGCTGGATATGGAAGGGAGGCTTCGCAGGAATAATGTGCGGTTTGTCGGCCTGCCCGAGAAAGAAGAACGGTCTTCTCCAGAATCCTTCTTGGAAACCTGGCTACTTGAAATCTATGGTAGAGACTCCTTTACGCATCAGTTTTCCATAGGAAGGGCCCACAGAATCCTCTCTCGCCCTTTACCACCGGGAGCACCACCCTGCACTTTTATTGCAAAATTTCTGCATTATAAAGACTGGGACACTGTGCTCAGATCGAGTCGTACAAACGGCACCTTGACCAGGAATGGTGTCCCAGTTTCTACCTTTCTGGATTTCACAGGTGACGTCCAAAAGGATCGTGCTCAATTCATTCCAGTGAAACGCAGGCTTCGGGACTTGAACCTGCCATACTCCATGCTGTTTCCTGCTAAGCTCCGTGTGGTCGCAGAGGGGGAGACCAAGTTCTTCAGTATGCCGCGGGAAGTGGCTGCTTGGCTGGATTGTTTCGCCCCGAGCGGTAGACAGATGGCTCCGGACTGACTGCCAGTCATCTCTTCTTGTTGAATATATATGCACAGTATTTCTAGATGTTTCTTATCGTTATAGGTGCGCTATATTTATTTATTTGTTTTTCCATAGAATAGGCTGTACCCACTGAATATGTGATTTTTTTCTGCCTATACTCATAGTTCACCTCTGTAGGGGTATTTCTAGTTTTACTATTGCCGCATTCTAATCTATTTTCGGGGATCACTTTTCTATATTGCAATTATATAGTGCACCGGTTTGATAGTATTTGTTCGACTGACCGGGGAGCTCCTTTGTATTGGTAGCTACATACATTCATTGCTCTCAGAGTACTCTGGTTTTTTACTAGAGATGTGCACCGGAAATTTTACGGGTTTTGTGTTTTGGTTTTGGATTCGGTTCCGCGGCCGTGTTTTGGATTCACCAAAATACCGTACTGTGCGTATACACAACCGCCCCCACACTCGAAGGTGTATGGACAGGTGTATATACCCTCCGGCACCAGTACCTACCAGAAAGATGGAGACTAAATAATAGTGCGGTCTGCTGCTCCTAATTATAAGGATAATTGCATTCCTTATATTAAACAAAAAAAACACACTAACTGCAGGGATATAACCCCCTGTAGAAAAACAGGAGCGCTGTCCGCACTAATTAAAGGAGACAATTAAAAATGTTCACAATAAAAAATATATAAAATAATGATATAATTTATTAACATGCAATGCTGCAGCATGAATGACACTTGATCAATACATGATGTATATATTTATAAGCCATAATACAAACAATCCACATATAACTAATAAAATTACCTATAACTCACTATAGTTCAGAGGCTTGGACTTTGATATTACTGAATCTCGCAATGTCCACTGATTTAATTATGAACTGGCTAAGAATAGCTTTTCAAACACTCAATGTGTTCATATGTCCTTAATTCGTTAGTGTTCCAAATGAACATGTGTGCACACATATATTGATTTAAAATGGGTAATTACCATACATTATTAGCCTTTGCGTCACCTCCAAAATTACTTTTGTTGAGACAATCCCGGTTTTTAGGCTCCCTCTGCTGGTGCTCATCCGTTTATTGCAGAATATCTGGAGAAGGTGTCCACGGGGACTTGTCCACAGTGCTCAGGCTCCCTCTGCTGGTGGCTTGCCGTAATTGCAGGTACACTGATTATTACTCATAACCACAGGCCGGTATTCACGTCAATGAGCAGGAGATGATCGTCACTGGTAATGGTCACTTTGAAAATTCGTTTCTCCGCCTTCCAAGCACACTCAGCGGCTTCCTCAGTTCGAATGACCATACTCCATAGATTCAGTTTATATAGCCACCATAATTTGTATTTCCCGCGGCCGTTCGCGCAAGCGCACTCGAACGTGCGTTCCAAGCCTCGCTTTCACCCTACACCTTAAATAGACTCCGGTGGCCATTTTGTCACATCATATCAAGCCTCACTTTCATATAAGACTGATTATTAATACCAAGAAATCCAAGCCTCATTTTAAATATCGGAAGCTATATCAAGCCTCTCTTTCTTGTACCTGATTAAGTATTGATAATAACATATCCAAGCCTCGTTTCAAGTCCCAATGGTTATCTCTGGTTTCCATAGTTACTTGTATTAGACTCCGGTGGCCATTTTGTCACATCATATCGAGCCTCACTCTCATATAAGACTGGTTATTAATACCAAGAAATCCAAGCCTTGTTTTAAATTCCGGAAGCTATATCAAGCCTCTCCTTCTTATACCTAATTAAATATTAATAATCACATATCCAAGCCTCGTTCCAAGTCCCAATGGTTATCTCTGGTTTCCATAGTTACTTGTATTGTTATTCCAAACCTCATTAATTTAAACACACATTAATAAAAAACTATTATTATTAAACTGTTATATTCCAATTTATTGAGGTCATACAATCCAATCCTATATTGAATCAATGCCCTATCTCATGTGTGCGTATGCAATTACTTCACATCCACACAGATAACCATTTAATATTTCCAACCCATATCTATGAAGATGTCTTTTCATATGCACATCCTCATTACCTGATCATAGACTAACATAGACTAACATATATATACAATGTGCATATTGTACAATGTGCATATTCCCACATCCTAATAAAACCGAAATCAATAATTTAAAAATATTCATATATGCACATATATACCCGGACATAGAAGGGAAAGGGGTGGATATAATATCACATAGCCCCATATTATAGCTCATCTCCATAACTACAATCCCATCATGTCACCATATACAAAATACACAGTCTCCATCTTCATCTCTCGGTATCACAAGGAACTGTACATTATTCCAAATTTTTTATATATATATTTACTTCAAATTAGTTTTCCTTCTTTTAAATATTAAATTTTATTTAACTCGACTGAGTCGTTAAATCCCTGAGGGATCAGAGTTTTAAGATTGAATATCCAGAAGGCCTCTTTCTTAGCCAGTTCATAATTAAATCAGTGGACATTGCGAGATTCAGTAATATCAAAGTCCAAGCCTCTGAACTATAGTGAGTTATAGGTAATTTTATTAGTTATATGTGGATTGTTTGTATTATGGCTTATAAATATATACATAATTTATTGATCAAGTGTCATTCATGCTGCAGCATTGTGTGTTTTGGATTCGGACGCGTTTTGCCAAAACCTCCCTGAAATTTTTTTGTCGGATTCGGGTGTGTTTTGGATTCGGGTTTTTTTTTTTTACAAAAAACCCCTCAAAAACAGCTTAAATCATAGAATTTGGGGGTCATTTTGATCCCATAGTATTATTAACCTCAATAACCATAATTAACACTCATTTTCAGTCTATTCTGAACACCTCACACCTCACAATATTATTTTTAGTCCTCAAATTTGCACCAAGGTCGCTGGATGGCTAAGCTAAGCGACACAAGTGGCCGATACAAACACCTGGCCCATCTAGGAGTGGCACTGCAGTGTCAGGCAGGATGGTACTTCAATAAAATAGTCCCCAAACAGCACATGATGCAAAGAAAAAAAGAGGCGCACCAAGGTTGCTGTGTGACAAAGCTAAGCGACACAAGTGGCCGACACAAACACCTGGCCCATCTAGGAGTGGCACTGCAGTGTCAGACAGGATGGCACTTCAAAAAAATAGTCCCCAAACAGCACATGATGCAAAGAAAAAAAGAGGCGCACCAAGGTCGCTGTGTGACTAAGCTAAGCAACACAAGTGGCTGACACAAACACCTGGCCCGTCTAGGAGTGGCACTGCAGTGTCAGACAGGATGGCACTTCAAAAAAATTGTCCCTAAACAGCACATGATGCAAAGAAAAAAAGAGGCGCACCAAGGTCGCTGTGTGACTAAGCTAAGCGACACAAGTGGCCGACACAAACACCTGGCCCATCTAGGAGTGGCACTGCAGTGTCAGACAGGATGGCACTTCCAAAAAATTGTCCCCAAACAGTACATGATGCAAAGAAAAAAAGAGGCGCACCAAGGTCGCTGTGTGACTAAGCTAAGCGACACAAGTGGCCGACACAAGCACCTGGCCCATCTAGGAGTGGCACTGCAGTGTCAGACAGGATGGCACTTCAAAAAAATTGTCCCCAAACAGCACATGATGCAAAGAAAAAAAGAGGTGCACCAAGGTCGCTGTGTGACTAAGCTAAGCGACACAAGTGGCCGACACAAACACCTGGCCCATCTAGGAGTGGCACTGCAGTGTCAGACAGGATGGCACTTTCAAAAAATTGTCCCCAAACAGCACATGATGCAAAGAAAAAAAGAGGCGCACCAAGGTCGCTGTGTGACTAAGCTAAGCGACACAAGTGGCCGACACAAACACCTGGCCCATCTAGGAGTGGCACTGCAGTGTCAGACAGGATGGCACTTCAAAAAAATTGTCCCCAAACAGCACATGATGCAAAGAAAAAAAGAGGCGCACCAAGGTCGCTGTGTGACTAAGCTAAGCGACACAAGTGGCCGACACAAACACCTGGCCCATCTAGGAGTGGCACTGCAGTGTCAGACAGGATGGCACTTCAAAAAAATTGTCCCCAAACAGCACATGATGCAAAGAAAAAAAGAGGTGCACCAAGGTCGCTGTGTGACTAAGCTAAGCGACACAAGTGGCCGACACAAACACCTGGCCCATCTAGGAGTGGCACTGCAGTGTCAGACAGGATGGCACTTCCAAAAAATTGTCCCCAAACAGCACATGATGCAAAGAAAAAAAGAGGCGCACCAAGGTCGCTGTGTGACTAAGCTAAGCGACACAAGTGGCCGACACAAACACCTGGCCCATCTAGGAGTGGCACTGCAGTGTCAGACAGGATGGCACTTCAAAAAAATTGTCCCCAAACAGCACATGATGCAAAGAAAAAAAGAGGTGCACCAAGGTCGCTGTGTGACTAAGCTAAGCGACACAAGTGGCCGACACAAACACCTGGCCCATCTAGGAGTGGCACTGCAGTGTCAGACAGGATGGCACTTCAAAAACAATTGTCCCCAAACAGCACATGATGCAAAGAAAAAAGAGGCGCACCAAGGTCGCTGTGTGACTAAGCTAAGCGACACAAGTGGCCGACACAAACACCTGGCCCATCTAGGAGTGGCACTGCAGTGTCAGACAGGATGGCACTTCAAAAACAATTGTCCCCAAACAGCACATGATGCAAAGAAAAAAGAGGCGCACCAAGGTCGCTGTGTGACTAAGCTAAGCGACACAAGTGGCCGACACAAACACCTGGCCCATCTAGGAGTGGCACTGCAGTGTCAGACAGGATGGCACTTAAAAAAAATAGTCCCCAAACAGCACATGATGCAAAGAAAAATGAAAGAAAAAAGAGGTGCAAGATGTAATTGTCCTTGGGCCCTCCCACCCACCCTTATGTTGTATAAACAGGACATGCACACTTTAACGAACCCATCATTTCAGCGACAGGGTCTGCCACACGACTGTGACTGAAATGACTGGTTGGTTTTGGGCCCCCACCAAAAAAGAAGCAATCTCTCCTTGCACAAACTGGCTCTACAGAGGCAAGATGTCCACCTCATCATCATCCTCCGAATCCTCACCCCTTTCACTGTGTACATCCCCCTCCTCACAGATTATATATTCGTCCCCACTGGAATCCACCATCTCAGATCCCTGTGTACTTTCTGGAGGCAATTGCTGGTGAATGTCTCCACGGAGGAATTGATTATAATTCATTTTGATGAACATCATCTTCTCCACATTTTCTGGAAGTAACCTCGTACGCCGATTGCTGACAAGGTGAGCGGCTGCACTAAACACTCTTTCGGAGTACACACTGGAGGGAGGGCAACTTAGGTAGAATAAAGCCAGTTTGTGCAAGGGCCTCCAAATTGCCTCTTTTTCCTGCCAGTATACGTACGGACTGTCTGACGTGCCTACTTGGATGCGGTCACTCATATAATCCTCCACCATTCTTTCAATGGTGACAGAATCAAGGCGAATTTAGCAGAGTTACACACGCTTAGTCTACGCCTACTGGGAGTGTATCTTAGCATCTTAAAAGTGCGAACGAAGTTTACGCAATATTGCGGAAAAAAAAAACTTAGCAGTTTTTGAGTAGCTCCAGACTTACTCTGCCTGTGCGATCAGTTCAGTGCTTGTCGTTCCTGGTTTGACGTCACAAACACTCCCAGCGTTCGCCCAGACACTCCCCCGTTTCTCCGGCCACTCCTGCGTTTTTTCCGGAAACGGTAGCGTTTTCAGCCACACGCCCATAAAACGCCGTGTTTCCGCCCAGTAACACCCATTTCCTGTCAATCACACTACGTTCGCCGGTGCGAACAAAAAGCCGTGAGTAAAAATCCTTTCTTCATAGCAGAATTACTTAGCGCAGTCGCAGTGCGAACATTGCGCATGCGCTCTAAGCTGATTTTCACTGCGATGCGAAAAAAAAGAACGAGCGAACGACTCGGAATGAGGGCCCATATGCAGTGACAGTAGACGACATGTCAGTAATCGTTGGCAGGTCCTTCAGTCCGGACCAGATGTCAGCACTCGCTCCAGACTGCTCTGCATCACCGCCAGCGGGTGGGCTCGGAATTCTTAGCCTTTTCCTCGCACCACAAGTTGCGGGAGAATGTGAAGGAGGAGCTGTTGACGGGTCACGTTCCGCTTGACTTGACAATTTTCTCACCAGCAGGTCTTTGAATCTCTGCAGACTTGTGTCTGCCGGAAAGAGAGATACAACGTAGGTTTTAAATCTAGGATCGAGCACGGTGGCCAAAATGTAGTGCTCTGATTTCAACAGATTTACCACCCGTGAATCCTGGTTAAGCGAATTAAAGGCTCCATCCACAACTCCCACATGCCTAGCGGAATCGCTCTGTTTTAGCACCTCCTTCAATGTGTCCTGCTTCTTCTGCAAAAGCCTGATGAGGGGAATGACCTGACTCAGAGGCGTCACCAGGTGTGGTGACACCCGGTGCGCACCCCTGATGTACTGCCGCGATTGCGGCAAAAAGGGGGCGTGTCCTTACATCTAGGGGCGTGGCTTCGCGGGGATATCGGTATCGTCACTCTGGGGGCGTGCCCAGCATCTCCGGAGATGCTGGGCTTCCCCCAGAGACGGTCTCAGTGTGCTGTCGGCTCCTCTGCTATGACAGGAGCCGGGTGCTGTAGCGGAATTTCACACTGCAGCACCTGGCTCCTGTCACTGCGGAGGAGCTGACATTTGGTGTCACCCCCTCCAGGTGTCACACCCGGGTGCGGGCCGCACCCCCCGCACCCGCCTTGTGACGCCACTGACCTGACTCAGGCTGGCAGTGTCTGAACTGACTTCACGTGTGGCAAGTTCAAAGGGTTGCAGAACCTTGCACAACGTTGAAATCATTCTCCACTGCGCTTGAGTCAGGTGCATTCCCCCTCCTTTGCCTATATCGTGGGCAGATGTATAGGCTTGAATGACCTTTTGCTGCTCCTCCATCCTCTGAAGCATATAGAGGGTTGAATTCCACCTCGTTACCACCTCTTGCTTCAGATGATGGCAGGGCAGGTTCAGGAGTGTTTGCTGGTGCTCCAGTCTTCGGCACGCGGTGGCTGAATGCCGAAAGTGGCCCGCAATTCTTCGGGCCACTGACAGCATCTCTTGCACGCCCCTGTCGTTTTTTAAATAATTCTGCACCACCAAATTCAATGTATGTGCAAAACAGGGGACGTGCTGGAATTTGCCCAGATGTAATGCACGCACAATATTGCTGGCGTTGTCCGATATCACAAATCCCCAGGAGAGTCCAATTGGGGTAAGCCATTCTGCGATGATGTTCCTCAGTTTCCGTAAGAGGTTGTCAGCTGTGTGCCTCTTATGGAAAGCGGTGATACAAAGCATAGCCTGCCTAGGAACGAGTTGGCGTTTGCGAGATGCTGCTACTGGTGCCGCCGCTGCTGTTCTTGCTGCGGGAGGCAATACATCTACCCAGTGGGCTGTTACAGTCATATAGTCCTGAGTCTGCCCTGCTCCACTTGTCCACATGTCCATGGTTAAGTGAACATTGGGTACAACTGCATTTTTTAGGACACTGGTGACTCTCTTTCTGACGCCTGTGTACATTTTCGGTATCGCCTGCCTAGAGAAATGGAACCTAGATGGTATTTGGTACCAGGGACACAGTACCTCAATCAAGTCTCTAGTTGCCTGTGAATTAACGGTGGATACCGGACACACGTTTCTCACCACCCAGGCTGACAAGACCTGAGTTATCCGCTTTGCAGCAGGATGACTGCTGTGATATTTCATCTTTCTCGCAAAGGACTGTTGGACAGTCAATTGCTTACTGGAAGTAGTACAAGTGGTCTTCCGACTTCCCCTCTGGGATGATGATCGACTCCCAGCAGCAACAACAGCAGCGCCAGCAGCAGTAGGCGTTACACTCAAGGATGCATCGGAGGAATCCCAGGCAGGAGAGGACTCGTCAGACTGGCCAGTGACATGGCCTGCAGGACTACTGGCTTTCCTGTGTAAGGTGGAAATTGACACTGAGGGAGTTGGTGGTGTGGTTTGCAGGAGCTTGGTTACAAGAGGAAGGGATTTAGTGGTCAGTGGACTGCTTCCGCTGTCATCCAAAGTTTTTGAACTTGTTACTGACTTCTGATGAATGCGGTCCAGGTGACGTATAAAGGAGGATGTTCCTAGGTGGTTAACGTCCTTACAAAGGTAACACACGGCTTGACACCTGTTGTCCGCATTTGTGTTGAAATAATTCCACACCGAAGAGGTGATTTTTTTTGTATTTTGACCAGGCATGTCAATGGCCATATTCATCCCACGGACAACAGGTGTCTCCCCGGGTGCCTGACTTAAACAAACCACCTCACCATCAGAATCCTCCTTGTCAATTTTTTCCCCAGCGCCAGCAACACCCATATCCTCATCCTGGTGTACTTCAACAGTGACATCTTCAATTTGACTATCAGGAACTGGACCGCTGGTGCTCCTTCCAGCACTTGCAGGGGGCGTGCAAATGGTGGAAGGCGCAAGCTCTTCCCGTCCAGTGTTGGGAAGGTCAGGCATCGCAACCGACACACTTGGACTCTCCTTGGGGATTTGTGATTTAGAAGAACGCACAGTTCTTTGCTGTGCTTTTGCCAGCTTAAGTCTTTTCATTTTTCTAGCGAGAGGATGAGTGCTTCCATCCTCATGTGAATCTGAACCACTAGCCATGAACATAGGCCAGGGCCTCAGCCGTTCCTTGCCACTCCGTGTCGTAAATGGCATATTGGCAAGTTTACGCTTCTCATCAGACGCTTTCAATTTTTATTTTTGGGTAATTTTACTGAACTTTTTTTATTTTTTTATTTTACATGCTCTCTACTATGACATTGGGCATCGGCCTTGGCAGACGACGTTGATGGCATTTCATCGTCTCGGCCATGACTAGTGGCAGCAGCTTCAGCACGAGGTGGAAGTGGATCTTGATCTTTCCCTATTTTAACCTCCACATTTTTGTTCTCCATTTTTTAATGTGTGGAATTATATGCCAGTATCAATAGCAGTGGCCTACTACTATATATACTGCGCACAACTGAAATGCACCACAGGTATGGATGGATAGTATACTTGACGACACAGAGGTAGGTAGAGCAGTGGCCTTCCGTACCGTACTGCTATATATACTGGTGGTCACTGTCAGCAAACTGCAAAACTAAAATGCACCACAGGTATAGAATCTAGATGGATAGTATACTTGACAACACAGAGGTAGGTAGACCAGTGGCCTTCCGTACCGTACTGCTATATATGCTGGTGGTCACTGTCAGCAAACTGCAAAACTAAAATGCACCACAGGTATAGAATCTAGATGGATAGTATACTTGACGACACAGAGGTAGGTAGAGCAGTGGCCTTCCGTACCGTACTGCTATATATACTGGTGGTGGTTACTGGTCAGCAAAACTCTGCACTGTACTCCTCCTATATAATATACTGGTGGTCCTCAGTCCCCACAATAAAGCAGTGTGAGCACAGATATATGCAGCACACTGAGAACAGATATGGAGTGTTTTTCAGGCAGACAACGTATACTGGTGGTCACTGGTCAGTAAAACTCTGCACTGTACTCCTCCTATATAATATACTGGTGGTCCCCAGTCCCCACAATAAAGCAGTGTGAGCACAGATATATGCAGCACACTGAGCACAGATATGGAGTGTTTTTCAGGCAGACAACGTATACTGGTGGTCACTGTCAGCAAAACTCTGCACTGTACTCCTCCTATGTAATACTGCTGGTCCCCAGTCCCCACAATAAAGCAGTGTGAACACAGATATATGCAGCACACTGAGCACATATATGGAGTGTTTTTCAGGCAGACAACGTATACTGGTGGTCACTGGTCAGTTAAACTCTGCACTGTACTCCTCCTATATAATATACTGGTGGTCCCCAGTCCCCACAATAAAGCAGTGTGAGCACAGATATATGCAGCACACTGAGCACAGATATGGAGTGTTTTTCAGGCAGACAACGTATACTGGTGGTCACTGTCAGCAAAATTCTGCACTGTACTCCTCCTATATAATACAGCTGCTCCCCAGTCCCCACAATTAAGCAGTGTGAGCACAGATATATGCAGCACACTGAGCAAAGATATGGAGTGTTTTTCAGGCAGACAATGTATACTGGTGGTCACTGTCAGCAAAACTCTGCACTGTACTCCTCCTATATAATACAGCTGCTCCCCAGTCCCCACAATTAAGCAATAAGCACAAATATTTGCATCAACATTTATAAACGGAGAGGACGCCAGCCACGTCCTCTCCCTAACATTTCCAATGCACGAGTGAAAATGTCGGTGACGCGCGGCTGCTTATATAGAATCCGAATCTCGCGAGAATCCGACAGCGGGATGATGACGTTCGGGCGCGCTCGGGTTAACCGAGCCATACAGGAGAATCCGAGTATGCCTCAGACATGTGTAAAATGGCTGAAGTTCGGGGGGATTCGGTTTCCGAGGAACCGAACCCGCTCATCACTAGGTGGATGGTGAATATAAATGCATTATTATATTGCAATTGCCTCTGTCCCTGGAGATTGAAGTGGCACGAGGGGACTGAGGGAAATTCTTCTGGAAGCCCCCGTGCTGGGAAAGGAGTTTCCATTGGGGAAGAGAGGAGCGAGCCTGCCGCACGCGGGGAGAGAGAGGACGGTTACAGAGATGGTTGCCCCGGGGGGGAGAGGACGGAGCTGGGAGTGATGCAGGAGGAGAAGAAGCGGCTGGCGCGGAGAGGAGTGTTACCTGAGCTGCCGGAGGCAGCGGGAGCTAACACGGCTGGGTCTCCTTGTCTGTGCCGGAGACGACGGGCGCAGATCTCTTCCCGCTGGTAACAGGTGACCTGGCGACCGCTGGCAGAGTTAGGTAGCCAGAGGCGAGTTAGAGGAGGCGGCGCGGATCCCCTCCCCAAGGCGGAGAGTCCCTCATCCTGGGCCAGCCCTGCCCCATGCTGAATTGACAAGACAGAGAGCAAAGAGGAGTCGGGGGAGTGTTCGCTGATGTGAGCAGCCCAGTATAGGGGTGAGTGAGGCGCAAAACACCTAGTGGCTCCAGGAGGAGTCGGGGTAGTGTCTGCTTATGGGAGCCGCCCCTTAGAGGTTTAAGTAAGATACAACACACCTCCAGCCTGTCCCTTCCAACACATAGTGAGCTGCATATAGGGGACAGAAGAAACAGACTGAGCGACAGGGCTATTAAGACTCCTATCACATTGTAACCCTGTCCCCCTGATTGAGATCTCACTTATACTTATAAGGAGCCCAGCATTTCCAGAGCAGGGACAGAGAGGCAAGGAGAGCTCTTAGAGTGAAGGCGGTATATTAGTCGCAAAGCGCAGGGTGAAGGACTAATCATCCCGGTATCTGCGCTGGGAGAGCCATATCACCTACTGGAATTTACCTGCAGTACCCTAACAGTGAATAATCGATGACAGTATAATGAATGACCTTCGATATTGTGTAGACGTCAATTGATATTACATTATTATTACACTCCCTGGTACGGATAGGGCCCTTTTACCTACTTTCATGTCCAATACTGGAGGTGGTGAGGTCAGGAGGCCTAACTCGAGAAACATTTTATAACTCAGAAGCCAAAAGTCCCTCACCAACTAACACTACCATCTATTAGTACTAAGAAAGGTCCCGAATATTTCCCTCTTATCAGTGGTTACAAGTGAGGGGATCCATCAGATTTCAGAACATAGTACTCTGCACCCGGGTACTTAAATAATAATCCCTCAGGGATGGACGGAGCTGGTCAATGATTTAATCAGAACTATTCTGAGCTAATTATAGCCTGGAACTTAGGAGTGGCATGGCATTGTTCATCGGTTCCCTTCTATTTCTTGGGCCCCAACAGTGCACCAACGTAGTATGTACTTAATTGCATAGAGAAAAGTATAAACACTAGATAACTTGGCCAGTAATAGAACCATAGGATTGTCTTAAGACCGACTTAAGCTAATATGTGTTATGCGCACATTTTTTCTATTTGAACCGGTTGTTCTAATACATTTTTGTAATGCATGCAGGGTAATGTGTATAGGATTGGGGAAATTGTAAGGTACTTACTAATTATTAGTTATTGATAACCGTATAAAGAATATCAGTTAAAGTTTATAGTCATGACTGTGTTGTGTTTTACTGGGTATTAGCCTACTTACCTTATCACCCACCGTCAAGTGTGGACTTCGGTTTGATACCTAGGAAGAAAGAAATCGAAAAAGCAGGGGTAACCCTCGGTAAGTAAGGTGTAACAGCACATACATCTTTACGGGCTCTCCCAAGCAGGCCTAGAAATATGATAACGCTTGGGTGGAGGCATGCCTAGATAAACATTACAGCCCCCCATAACCCAACATCTGATAATTTGGGAGGTGCTACATATATTTATTAGTTATTTATTTATTTATTAACAGTTTCTTCTCAGCAAATTCCATTGCGCTTTACAATTTGAAATAACAATAACAAACTGGGTAATAACAGTCACAGAGGTAGGAAGGCCCTGCTCGCAAGCTTACAATCTATAGGGAAATAGGCATATGTACCCAAGGAAAGGTGCTATCTTTTGCATAGAATGAGAAGACATGTGAGGATATGTGTGGACTGTACAGAGTGGATGTAATTTGATAGGAAGATTTATGAAAGTTATGTGGGTGGTTCTCGAATTTGATACGCTTGCCTAAAGAGGTGAGTTTTGAGGGAACGCTTGAAGGTTTGGAGACTAGAGGAGAGTCTTATTGTGCGTGGTAGGGCATTCCACAGAGTGGGTGCAGCCCGATGAAAGTCCTGCAGTCGTGAGTGGGAGCGAGTAATGAGTGTGGATGAGAGACGCAGGTCTTGTGAAGAGCGAAGAGGTCGGGTTGGGAGATATTTTGTGATAACCGAAGTGATGTACGTTGGTGTAGTTTGGTTAATGGCCTTGTGTGTGAGTAAAAGTATTTTATATTGAATGCGGTAGAGTACAGGTAACCAATGGAGGGACTGACAGAGTGGATCTGCAGACGATGAACGTCTAGCGAGGAAGATAAGCCTCGCCGCTGCATTCAGAATGGATTGTAGTGGTGAGAGTCTCGTTTTGGGAAGACCAGTTAGGAGACTATTGCAATAATCAATGCGGGAGATAATGAGAGCGTGGATTAGAGTTTTAGCAGTGTCTTGTGTAAGGTATGGTCGTATTTTGGATATGTTTTTTAGATGCATGTAACATGATCTTGAGACAGATTGAATGTGGGGAACAAAGGACAGATCAGAGTCAAGGATGACACCTAGGCAGTGAGCTTGTGGGGTAGGGTACATAGTCGAGTTTTCAACAGTGATAGAGATATCAGGTTGGTACCTACTATTGGCCGGTGGAAATATAATTAACTCAGTCTTTGAAATATTAAGTTTGAGGTGGTGAGATGTCATCCAGGATGAGATGACAGAAAGGCATTCAGTGACACGGTCCAGTACAGTGTTGCCATATAGACCATTACATAACAATATAATTTAGTAGGTACCAAAGTTAGAACAAATTATGTAAATTAAATAATATGATTTATTACCCAATGTGATTTTAACCAGTTAAGAGTGTGTGTATATATATATTATTGTAAGGTATAACTTAAATAGGTTTGAATGTATTAGTCTTATGTTTTGAGAATTTAGTAGCATGTATTTCTGTGTGTTTTACTGCAAGATTATGGGTCATTATGTAAGAGACAGGTTTTCTCTGTGTAAGCCATATAGCCAGAATACACAATACATTGAGCATTACACAAATTCATCCCTTCCATGCCATTATTCATATCTGTATTAATCAAAGGATTAACGTCTGATCTGCGCTATACCAAGTACAATTAAATCAAAGTTTACATGATATGTAGATATATGTATACTGTATACTTGATTCACACACAGCAAATAAATAATCATAACTTGGTGGATAAAGTCAATAGGTCACCTAGCTCAGGTCTCATAATATGCAAACAGTTACTGGTATGAACAGGGTACATTGGAATTCACAATCAAAGATCTTCATACCTTTAGAGAGTACATCAACCAGCTGGCCTATTGTCCAGTTATACTGCTGGCCAGAGGCAATGATAATATAGGATCAAACGCACTATAAACAGGTCACAATCATTTATGCTAACACCCTAGGGCCTAGGCGAAATAGATCGTTTACACATCCATACAAAGGTAGATCTCTGATGGATAAAGGAATACCAAACTTTATGATCCCAAAATTCTCTACATGCTCACCACCGTGGGACGGAGTTAGCAGAGAACGTTTTATTACACTTTGGAATCTGTCAAAACCTATAATTATGTACTCCATTGGAAACTGTGGGCATATACTAGTTTTGAATTGGTAGAATATAGGATATAAGGGGCAGTCTGATAGTTAGGAGTTAGAAGGAAGAGGGAGAGGGAGAAGAAGAAGGAGAAGGAAGGAAGTCAGTCAGGAGGAGAAGTCATGGAGAACATGCAGAAGGAATGATTCTTGGGATGGCAATCTTTAACTTGCAAGTATAAATATGATAATAATTGAAACTGTTTGTGAAACTTATGTCATGTTGTTTTATGTTATGTAACGAAGGAAACATAGCATAGCTTAATATAATTATAATTAGTATATATATCACTACTGTGTATATCTTATTCTGTACGATTTGATCTGCCTGTAAATAAAGAATCATATAAAAAGAGCGGTAATATTCAAGCTTGAACTCTCTTTAAGGAATCTTAACTTCATAATTTCATACGTCATATATATATAAGGACTGCATATATTTATCAGCCAATTAATTTGTAAGCCTGACATAATATATTTGCAGATATATATGATAACGCATATTAATTTAAATATATCCATATATTAATAACCATATATGTTATATTAAATATTAATATTCATAAATATGATTCCATAAATCAACATTGGCGACCACGGAAGGGACTTGGAATTATTCAGTATCAATTTTGACTAAATACAATATTTAGGGGCAGCGCAAGGGCTATAAGCCCGCTGGGCAAAATACAAGATCACAGTGGAATAAGTTGCAAATGACTAGAGAATTTTATTTTCTAAAAAAGGCCTAAAGTAAGAAATTAAAAAACACGGGTGTTAGAGTTTAACTTATCAGGCTAGCGAACAGATAAGGGAGGATACCACGTGCAAAATATAGGAAATATTGTTCCCAAATACTAAAAGTTTGTAATTCTCAGTGATAGAATACATATAACGAAAGGGAATAAATCTGTAAAATGGCTACAATGTCAAATATAGACAGCATTGTAGTGAAATACATCACAAAGCAAAAGTGTACAGACTTTGCTTGTGATGCCAAATTAAAAGAAAACCCATGGAGCTATGTCCAGGGTTTGTTTGATGATGAAATTAAATCATCAAAGAAAAGGAAACAGAAAGGAATAGCCATTGCAGGCTTGTATGCAGCCTGTTTGGCTATGGATGCTAAATTAAGCAGTTTAGCTAAAACCCTACAAAAATGTAGAGAAGAATCTAATTTAAAAGAAACAGAAAGCAAGGAAAAAATAGATCAGCTAAATATCCAAATTAAAACTTTAACAACACTTAATGACATGGGTAAAATCTCCCAGGATGAAGTGTTACAGAAACATAAAAATGCTCAGAGGGAATCCACAGAATGTAGGAGAGCTCTAACAGAGGTTACAACAGAGAGAGATGAGATAATAAGTGCATATAAAGTTATGCAGGGACAGCTCACAGAATGTATGAAAGGGAAAGCAATTGACCATACCCCTTGTGTGGACAGGGAGATGCAGCTTATGCAAGAGATATCTGTTCTGAAAGGACATATTGCTGCAAACATTAGGATAGGAACTGCAGCCACTGCCCCATATCCTATCTATGCATATGAAAGAGAACAATGGGACACAAATCATGAGGACAGAGAGGACTGCTGGGGAGAGGGGAATTCTACTGAATCTACCCTCAGGGTACCCATAGCAATGGGAGAGTTTGCAGAATCAGCAGCGAATAGGGAGTGCTCTATATTAATAGGCACAGATAGTAGTGATGAAGAAGTACAGACAGAAATTGAGGCACACAGGGCTCATAAACAGCCAGCATTCCTCACTGAGAGTAGGAACACCCTATTGGGATTCAATAGTGAAGGAGAGGCCATTCACTCAAGGGCCCCTAGTGCCAATCATCCCCCACAACCCATAAAAACACTTATGGGAGTGGCAGATATGATTGGAAAAATGAGTTCAGGAGAACACATCACCTCCCATGCAGCTAATGTTCAGCAGAGGTGTGAACTTCTAGGAATTAGAAATCTCACTGATCAGGTTAAGGTACTGCAATTAACAATTCCATTAGCTGCTTGGAGCGCTTTGCCAGATCTGATTAAAGAAGGTAAAGGTACATATGAAGAAACTGTAGAGGAGCTACAAAAGATAATTAACCCTTCAGTAGCAGGCACAATGGTTGCATATGAAATCAAACAGCAAAGTGAGGAGAACCCATTAATATATGCAAATAGATTGTGGGCAGCATATAGTGCAGGAAACAGCAAAAATGACAACAGTCAGAAAAACAGCAAAGATTTCAAAAACTTGTTGGTGCATAACTCGCACCCCACAATTAAAGCTAAGTGTGAACACTTGATAGATACCGTAAAGCATAGCTATGATAAAATAATGGGATTAATGCAGCGGTCCTTTCAAGCAGTACAGGCCAGTAAGCAACGTAAGATGGCAGAAAGGAATGAGAAATGTGTTATAAAGAGGGTTGCAGCATTAGAGTCAGAAGGTAAACCAATGGTGGTTGAAGGGCCCCACATTCCAGGGGAGGTAAACACACCATTTAACCCACGATGGAACACAGGGTCACAAAGGAGAGGGGGAATGTTTAAAGAGAGATCCATTTTTAGAGGTGGAGGTAGAGGATACCAAGGACATTCAAATGATGGAGCTTGGAATAGACACATGGGTTACTCACAACATTTTGGGAACAGAGGAAAGGACACAGAGTTTAAACACCAGGGTCCCACTTACACAGAGCTAAGACACCAGCTACAGGCCATAAAAGAGAAGTATGAGAATTTAGAAAAAGCAAACAAAGTGCAGCAAGCTGACACACAAAAGGAGAAAAATTGACAGTCAGTGGCCCCAAGGATAGTTGCACCAATCACTTTAGATAGGTGCGGGCGCCCTCAAGTCTCGGTTCTGGTCAGGGGCCACCAGCACACAATGTTACTAGACACCGGTGCCGCCATATCAATCCTACATGATGATCAGCCACATCACTCTCCTCTGTCAGCAGGAAAAACAATACATCTCCAAAGCTTTGCAGGGAATAAGGTAGATACAGTGCTGTCAAACCCTCTCCAAATACAAATAGGAGATGTATCTGCAATTCACACATTTGCATTAGCCTCACTGCCAAGTGAAACTAATTTATTAGGGTCTGACTTTATGATCCCTAATGGGTGTATATTGGATCTGACTAACCTTTTACTTCTGCAGAGTTCTCCTAATGTAACACCTGAGGTTGTAATTATACCAGATTCCCATGTAATTGCTGCTGTAAAACCCAATAATGCGAAATATGATGTGCTTAAGGCTAATGTTGATCATCCTGACAAAGATTTGGTATTACCATTACTTGAACAGTTTCAGGATGCTTTTGCTAAACACAAACATGGTTGAGAAGGCAGATGCCACACTAAATAAATTACTGCATGATGGAGATTTTGAAATAACCATGACAAACACCTGGCTGGAGATTGGTTTAAAGGGCTTGCTGATCGGTCAAACAATCTTGCTAATCATTTTAATTTCACTGATATTGTGGCTTAAGCGCCTTATAAGGCAGGAACGCAGTAAGCTAGAAAAACTGGTAGATGCAAGATATAAGCAATTATTATGTTAATGTATGTGTGGCCATCATCATCAATTCTCACGGCCACAAGGGGGCGACTGTTGCCATATAGACCATTACATAACAATATAATTTAGTAGGTACCAAAGTTAGAACAAATTATGTAAATTAAATAATATGATTTATTACCCAATGTGATTTTAACCAGTTAAGAGTGTGTGTATATATATATTATTGTAAGGTATAACTTAAATAGGTTTGAATGTATTAGTCTTATGTTTTGAGAATTTAGTAGCATGTATTTCTGTGTGTTTTACTGCAAGATTATGGGTCATTATGTAAGAGACAGGTTTTCTCTGTGTAAGCCATATAGCCAGAATACACAATACATTGAGCATTACACAAATTCATCCCTTCCATGCCATTATTCATATCTGTATTAATCAAAGGATTAACGTCTGATCTGCGCTATACCAAGTACAATTAAATCAAAGTTTACATGATATGTAGATATATGTATACTGTATACTTGATTCACACACAGCAAATAAATAATCATAACTTGGTGGATAAAGTCAATAGGTCACCTAGCTCAGGTCTCATAATATGCAAACAGTTACTGGTATGAACAGGGTACATTGGAATTCACAATCAAAGATCTTCATACCTTTAGAGAGTACATCAACCAGCTGGCCTATTGTCCAGTTATACTGCTGGCCAGAGGCAATGATAATATAGGATCAAACGCACTATAAACAGGTCACAATCATTTATGCTAACACCCTAGGGCCTAGGCGAAATAGATCGTTTACACATCCATACAAAGGTAGATCTCTGATGGATAAAGGAATACCAAACTTTATGATCCCAAAATTCTCTACATGCTCACCACCGTGGGACGGAGTTAGCAGAGAACGTTTTATTACACTTTGGAATCTGTCAAAACCTATAATTATGTACTCCATTGGAAACTGTGGGCATATACTAGTTTTGAATTGGTAGAATATAGGATATAAGGGGCAGTCTGATAGTTAGGAGTTAGAAGGAAGAGGGAGAGGGAGAAGAAGAAGGAGAAGGAAGGAAGTCAGTCAGGAGGAGAAGTCATGGAGAACATGCAGAAGGAATGATTCTTGGGATGGCAATCTTTAACTTGCAAGTATAAATATGATAATAATTGAAACTGTTTGTGAAACTTATGTCATGTTGTTTTATGTTATGTAACGAAGGAAACATAGCATAGCTTAATATAATTATAATTAGTATATATATCACTACTGTGTATATCTTATTCAGTACGATTTGATCTGCCTGTAAATAAAGAATCATATAAAAAGAGCGGTAATATTCAAGCTTGAACTCTCTTTAAGGAATCTTAACTTCATAATTTCATACGTCATATATATATAAGGACTGCATATATTTATCAGCCAATTAATTTGTAAGCCTGACATAATATATTTGCAGATATATATGATAACGCATATTAATTTAAATATATCCATATATTAATAACCATATATGTTATATTAAATATTAATATTCATAAATATGATTCCATAAATCAATAACAGATAGGGACAAGTCAGGGGAGGATAGGTAGATTTGAGTATCTGCGTACAGATGATACTGAAAACCAAAAGAGCTGATTAGTTTACCAAGAGATGAGGTATAGATAGAGAAAAGCAGAGGACCCAAGACTGAGCCTTGCTGTACTCCAACTGAAAGAGGTAGCGAAGAGGAGGTAGATTCAGAGAAGCGAACACTGAAGGAGCGATTAGATAGGTACGATAGGAACCAAGAAAGGGCTGTGTCTTTAAGACCTAGGGATTGTAGTGTCTGTATGAGAAGAGAGTGGTCTACAGTGTCAAATGCAGCAGATAGATCTAGAAGAATAAGTAGTGAGTAGTGGCCTTTAGACAGAGCCGGCCCTAACCAATTTGATGCCCTAGGCAAGATTTTGGCTGGTGCCCCCTAGCACCGCCGCTAGTTCTGCAGGAGCTGCCTGGCATGAGTCAGCTGGTAGCTCTGCTAACGTCGGGCGCCTTTTGTTTATGCATCATATTATGTGCATTACTATGTGGATAGGATGCACAAGCAGCTTCTGCTGATTAAAATTATATGCAGCATGCCTATATTCTGTGTGCGACTGCGGCTGTATCTGCATACGAAATGCTACATTACAGTGATTTCCAGGAACACACTGCAATGTAGCATTTCGTATGCAGATACAGCCACAGTCACACACAGAATATAGGCATGCCACATATCATTTTAATCAACAGAAGCTGCTGGTGCCCCTAAGCATACCAAATGCCCTAGGCATTTGCCTAGTTTGCCTATGCCTAAGGCCGGCTCTGCCTTTAGACTTCGTAGTGACCAAATCATTAACCACTTTAGTCAGTGCTGTCTCTGTGGGGGATGCAGTCAGTTTACCTCCAATCAAAATACCGACGTTCAAAATCCCGACACCAATTGACCGATGGTCAAAATCCCGACAAGGTCAAAATACCGACACGGACAAAATACAATTGGTGTCGGGATTTTGAACGTCGGTATTTTGATTGGAGGTATTTCATACCGATCCCCTCTGTGGAATGTTGGAAACGGAAGCCTGACTGAAGTGGGTCTAACAAAGTGTATGAGTTAAGAAAGTGTGTGAGTCGAGTGTAGGCAAGTCTCTCAAGTAGCTTAGAGAGACAAGGGAACTGAGAGATAGGGCGGTAGTTTGAGAGAGCATTAGGGTCAGAATTTTGTTTCTTTAAAATGGGAGTAATCACTGCATGCTTGAAGAGTGAAGGAAAAATACTAGTAGAGAGAGAGAGATTACAGATGTATACAGATGTATACAGATATATACTGTATGTATATATATATATATAACCCCTGAGGAAGTCCCAAGAAAGCTGTTAAAGGGACGAAACGCGTTGGGCCAGCTTCCACTACCTCTCCAACTACCTGTACAACAGATAAGCCTATTATTGATTTTTAAATTGTACGATTCCATTTCTTATGTATGTGTGTGATTAAAATTGTGAAAAAACTATATCACACTATTAGCTCCCTTTTTTTCTTCTTTGTTTTTTTCCATGAGAAAAAAACTTTCTTTATAGAGGTACCAGACTAGGTCAAGGATCACCTCATAGGAGCAGCATCCTTAAAAGGAGTGAGTTATTACCTTCCTTTTATTATTTTATTATCCTTTTAGCCACTGGGGTGTGATTCTGATTATTTATATTAGAAATCACAAGAAATATAGTGGTTTATAGAAACACTATAGGCACAGAGCACTTTATATAAAAAATATTTTATATATTGGCACAATTATGGCACAAGTCACTTTATAATAGTAAGAGCATTTTTGCTGACACATCTTCCCTCTCTGCCTATGTAAATTGAGGTTTAACACCTCGCTGAGGGCGTTTATACATGGAGTAAGAGGACAAGGGAAGATGACCAATTAAAGATACCACTACAGGCACAACTTGATCATACTTCCGGTACGCATATACATTTTTTTGGTTATACACAGATGGAAGTTTCCACACTAAAGCACTGAAGGCGCAGAGACTTTATTCCTATTGAACATATATATATATATATATATATATATATATATACACATACTATATTATATATATTTTCATCTGCCTTCTCTTTATTAGGGGCCCCACTGTCTAAAGTGCCCCGGGCTCCCATTGTCTTAATTCGGCTTTGCCCATGCTAGCTGCTGAATCTCCATCAGGGTATGGCCACCAGTGTAAGTGTTTAATACCTAAGTTAGCAAATAGTTGGGTGAAAAGCTCATGACACTCCATAACATAGTGCATCTCAATGACCACCTCCCAGTCACCAGCCAGGAAACCCAATTAATTTCCAGTACATTTTTGAGACCCAATATCTAAATTGGTATTGTGCATCTGTGCGTATACACCATGGGGTGCATGCACTATGTGACTTTTTAGCTATTTACATGTACCGTGGCGGAACTACCGCCAGTGCAAGCTGTGCCTTGCACTGGGGCCTGCCACTGGCAAGGGGCCCAAAGCCAGCGTGGCATGTAATGAGTCAAACTGACTCATTACATGCCGCTGTGTGCTGCGGGCCACCGCCGCCCACCGAGGAGAGGAGCGCAGCGACCACGGGGGGAAGGAGGAGGAGGGAGGTGGAGGAGGGAGCCGCTGCAGCGCTATCTAATTGGTGGAGGCGCCACTGCAGCTGTCCCTCTCCTTCACCATAGGCTGTCCTCCGCCACTGTGAATGCTGGGATGCGCTTCCCTCATCACAGGTGCAGAGTACAGCCTATGGTGAAGGAGAGGGACAGCAGCAGTGGCGCCTCCACCAATTACACTGTGCTGCTGCAGCTCCTTCCTCCACCTCCCTCCTCCTTGTTCTCCCCTACCCGGGGTCATCATGATCTGCCAGAAACTGCACAAGGAGCCTGACTGCCAGCGGAGACCGTAAGTATATCTATTCTTTCTATCTATCTATCTATCTATCTATCTATCTATCTATCTATCTATCTATCTATCTATCTATCTTTTTATATATTCTGTCTGTAAAAAGAGGGATGCTGTTTGCCGTAATGTATAAAAAGGGGGACGCTGTCTGCCGTAATGTGTAAAAAGGGGGATGCTGTCTGCTGTAATGTGTAAAAAGGGGACGCTGTCTGCCGTAATGTGTAAAAAGGGGGATGCTGTCTGCCGTAATGTGTAAAAAGGGCACGCTGTCTGCAGTAATGTGTAAAAAGGGGGACGCTGTCTGCCGTAATGTGTAAAAAAGGGGACGCTGTCTGCCGTGATGTGTAAAAAGGGGACGCTGTCTGCCGTAATGTGTAAAAAAGGGGACTCTGTCTACCGTCATGTGTAAAAAGGGGAACCTGTCTGCCGTAATGCGTAAAAAGGGGACGCTGTCTGCCGTAATGTGTAAAAAGGGGACGCTGTCTGCCGTAATGTATAATAGGTGGACGCTGTCTGCCGTAATGTGTAAATAGGGGAATCTGTCCGCCGTAAGGTGTAAAAGGGGCTCTACCTGGTGTAGTGACGCTACTGTGTGGCGTAATTTGAATAATGGAGACTACTGTGCACCGTTATATGAATTGGTATTATTTTGTGGCCACACCCCTTCTCCACAAAACCACACCCCTATATTTTTTGCGCGCGCCCCTGTTTTACATAGAGGGGGGGCTCCGATGCCGTTTCTTGCACACAGCGCTAATATATCTAGTTACGGCACTGTTGCTAGGTATCCATTTCCCTGGCCCTGAGCAGGTCCTCCTCACCAGATCCTCTCCAGGGGTGAGGGGGTGGACTTGGATGGGATGAGGGGGGTGGCCCAAAGCATTTTGTCGCACCTGGGCCCACCGCTCGCTAGTTCCGTCACTGTACATGTATGCCTAATTGAAAAACATTAACCATTTGTCTGAACATCAGATTCTGCATCTGTGTCAGAATTAGGCCAATAGTAAGACAAGTTAATTAATACATGTTTGTACAACTCTGCATGGCTGACGGCTCATCAGGCAATATGAAAGTGTAACCAAAGGGAAAAAAGGTACAGTATATATACAGTATATAAATAATGTCAATACCTGTATTTAAACATGATAAGTACAGTAAACCTTAAATGGTACAAATATAAGCAGTAAACTGCTGTAGGTTATAAACAAAAGTTTAGGTCAGCAAAAGCTGTAATAGAATGTGGTTTTCAGAGTTATAAAAAAAAGTCTTGTTTCAGGGAACCAGTAGCGAGTTATTAATTTACAGCTTTTCTACAGCACTTAAAAAGAGGCTTGTTCAGGCCCTGAAGTACAGTACCACCAAGGGGCTGCTGAGACAGGAAAAAGGCCCTATGGTCTAATGTCTAAAAATGTGAATTTTTGGTTCATCACGCAGGGTATTTGTACTCGTCAAAGAGGTTCCACAGTGTGTGGGATTTATTTACTAAGCATTCTGAGTTGAACGGATCTCTTTATCCAGTGGCGTAACTAGAAATTTTTCTCCCCCAAGCCAAAAAATTCTTTGGCGCCCCCCCCCCCCCCCCGCCCGCCGCATAATTGGGAGCAAGAAAGGGATAAATATGCGCGCGCCTTCGGCGCGCGCTGCAAAAAAAGGGGCGTGGTTTTGTTGGAATGGGCGTGGTTTCTCATTAAGGGGCGTGGTATTGCAGGAAAAGACTACCTTATACCCCAGTTTTGCAACCTGCACGCCCAGACGTTAGCCACCACAGGAAAGAAAAATAATCCTGATTCATGCCCCTTACATTATTTGTCATTTTTCCTCCTTATAGTAATGCCCAGTATACATTATGCCACATACTGCAATGGCCCTTAGACATTATTCCACACACAATAATGCACATGACACATTATGCCACACACCATAATGCCCCCGACACATTATGCCACACACCGTAATGCCTGTGACACATTATGCCACACACCGTAATGCCTGTGACACATTATGCCACACACCGTAATGCCCCCGACACATTATGACAGGAATCGCAATGCCCGTTATACATTATGCTATACACTGCAATGCCCCTGATACATTATAGCACATACAATGCCTGTGACACATTATGACACACACCGCAATGACCTTGAGACATTATACCACAATGCCCGTGATATAGTATACCATACACCGTAATGCCTGTGACACATACCGCAATGCCCTGCCCGTTATACCCTATGCCACACACCGCAATGCCCGTTATGTATTAGGCCACACTGCAATGACCCTGAGACATTATACCACATACCACAATGCCCGTGATATAGTATACCACACACCGTAATGCCTGACACATTATGACACACACCGCAATGTCCGTGATACATTATGCCACACACTGCAATGACCCTGAGACATTATACCACATATCACAATGCCCGCGATATAGTATACCATACACCGTAATGCCTGTGACACATTATGACACACACCGCCATGTCCGTGATACATTATGCCACACACCGTAATGCCCATTACACATTAAGTCCTACAGTAAGGCTTCTAATTACTTTTCAATTACCTTCTCGTTGTCAGGGGTTTCATGCACTGGGTGTCATGCTCGTTGCCAGGTGTTTCATGCACTGGGTGTCATGCTCGTTGTCAGGTGTTTCATGCACTGGGTGTCATGCTCGTTGCTAGGAGGTAGTCCTTGTTGCTAGGGCTGTGCTCCCTGTGCCACATATGACCCCAGTGCCAGATATTCCCCCACGGTGCCAGGTACTCACATGCCCCCGGTGCCAAATATAGCCCCCCCCATGTGCCAGGTACACATATACCCCCCCCCCAGTGCCACATATGCCCCCAGTGCCAGATATTCCCCCCCAGTGCCAGATATTCCCCCCGTGCCAGATATGCCGCCAGTGCCATATATTCCCCCCCAGTGCCACATATGCCCCCAGTGCCAGATATTCCCCCAGTGCCAGATATCCCCCCTAGTGCCAGACATCCCCCCCCCAGTGCCAGACATCCCCCCCCCCAGTGCCATATATGCCCCAGTGCCAGACATCCCCCCCCAGTGCCAGATATCCCCCCCAGTGCCAGACATCCCCCCCAGTGCCATATATGCCCCAGTGCCAGACATCCCCCCCCAGTGCCATATATGCCCCAGTGCCAGACACCCCCCCCCAGTGCCAGATATCCCCCCCAGTGCCAGACATCCCCTCCCCCCCGGTGCCAGATATCCCCCCCCTCCAGTGCCATATATGCCCCAGTGCCAGATATCCCCCCTAGTGCCAGACATCTCCCCCCCAGTGCCATATATGCCCCAGTGCCAGATATCCCCCCCAGTGCCAGACATCCCCCCCCCAGTGCCATATATGCCCCAGTGCCAGACATCCCCCCCCCAGTGCCAGATATCCCCCCCAGTGCGAGACATCCCCTCCCCCCCGGTGCCAGATATCCCCCCCTCCAGTGCCATATATGCCCCAGTGCCAGATATCCCCCCTAGTGCCAGACATCTCCCCCCCAGTGCCATATATGCCCCAGTGCCAGATATCCCCCCCAGTGCCAGACATCCCCCCCCAGTGCCATATATGCCCCAGTGCCAGACATCCCCCCCCAGTGCCAGATATCCCCCCCAGTGCCAGACATCCCCCCCCCCAGTGCCATATATGCCCCAGTGCCAGATATCCCCCCTAGTGCCAGACATCTCCCCCCTAGTGCCATATATGCCCCAGTGCCAGACATCCCCCCCCAGTGCCAGATATTCCTCCCAGTGCCGCCGTCGCCGCCGCCGCTCATTGGAGGGACACGGAGGGCACAGATCGCCTCTCCTGTGTCCCTCCTGCTGCATCATCTCCGGCGGCCGCGGGTCTAATAGGGGGAAGTGCCGTCCGTGAGCCAATTAGAGCTCACGGACGGCACTTCCCCCTATTAGACCCGCGGCCGCCGGAGATGATGCAGGAGGGACACAGGAGAGGCACACGCTGTGCCGTCCGTGTCCCTCCAACAAGCGGCGGCGGGAAGGAGAAAACAGTCTGACATGCGGGCGCTCGTCCGCATGTCAGTCTGCTGTAATCAGTGGCGCCCCCGCAGCCCCTCGCCCCCAAGCCACCGCGAGGACTGCGGGGGCAGTAGTTACGCCACTGTCTTTATCATATAGCACAGGCACAGAAGCAAGTATACTCATTTATTAATATCTCCATCTGAGTTGGATGGATATTAGGCAGATAAGAAGGCATTTTGGGGTGGGAACTGGATGCCACATTATGATGGCATCGAACTGTTCTGTCTTGTGGGAGTGTCGTGGGCATGTACTGTAGCGCTCTGATGAGAGCTTAAGAAAAGATCACACTGGACCTAAACTGTTGCCTAATGCTATTAAAACAACTAATCCATGAATCATCTACAGTATTTGATGTTGTCTGACATCTTTTCAAAGTATATACCATTACGAGTAGTTTCCTACAGTATACAGTATATACTTGTTATTATTGGTGACTGTCAGCATACATTTTGGTTAACTTGTCATACTTAATATTACTGAAAGTGCAGGTTGAAAATGCATCCTGTATATAAAGTAGCCAGTTGTGACTTAACTAGTGTGTCTTCACCCTCAGAGACCTTAAGAGCATAAGTAAAGTATAGCATGCTATTTCTATGTTTTCAGCATTCTGTACAAGCTGTTTTCTAACTATGACAGAGGTTCCCAAACCCTAACAGTCCAGGTTTTAAAGATATCCTTGGTTGAGCACCGATGGTTAAATCAAACTGACTGAAGTAATAATTAAGTCACCTGTGCTCTAGCATGGCAGGGCTGTCACTAGGGGTGGGCGGGGAGGGCCAGGGATTTAAGGGGGCACAGAGAAGGACAGAAACAAAATGCAGGAAACTCAAGATAAATCGGAAGCATGCCATGGTGAGGGTAGACTTCGGGGGATAGGCCAGAGCCAGATTAAGGGAGTGGGAGAGGGGAGCACATGGGGAACACCCCCAGGCTCCCCTCTCTCAAGGGGGCCCCCAGCTGGAGCTCCTCATACCCATATTTTGCTCATGTCTGGTGCGGTGATTGTGACCATGCTCTGTGCCTGTGCCGCTGTACTAATCAGCAGGGTGCAGGCACAGAGGGAACAGGCTCACACGGCACAATAAACTTTTTTTTACCCTATCTGCACTGCACACGTGACATCATGACATCATGCACGCTGATGAACATTGTGTGAGGAGCCTGCAATCCAATGACTTCTTTGCATCATCCTTACCTTTGGTGTAAAAAAAATGTATGAAAAGAGGCGTATTTTTGGGTATGCTCAACCGTAGTTAACCTTTTGTCACACCTCTACACCCTCAAGACTCACTGGCTAATAATTTCCTATGTTCAAGTGCCCAGTAACCACCAAGTTACGCTCCTTCAGCTGATCAGCTCCAAGATGTAAATTAACAGTTAGGATCTGATTGGCTGGTGCCTTTACCTTGCACATATCACTGGTTTATCACTTCCTTATGCCTTCTCCAGGTTAATACATCTGCCCCTATGTGAGCTGCAATATGTGAATTATTTGATAGAACTTAGATATCATAGCTCATTAAAGAGAAAGTGATATTAATGATTGTCTATATTTCTACCAATAAAAAGAGGTTTCTAACCGCATAGAAAACAAAAATGGGAAAGTTAATGGCTGTATGAGATGCAGTCAAGATAAAGCATTACTTTCATGAGGATATTGCTTTGAATGGCGGTTGGTACACTAGTCTTTCATTTCTGTTTAATACAATCATGTTCAGTGGTGCTGAGCACCATTATTAGCAATCCTCGACTATAGTGACATTTGTAAGCTTGGTACACAGAAGAGGTTACGCAGTTCAAACAATTGTCAGAAGAACTATACAGTATGTGTAGCTATGTGATGACTGCAATCTCTTGGTAGCGTCTCCATTTTCTCTTGATTTCTATTTTAAAGATTACTGTATATCCACAGAAATATTTTGGTAACACATTTGCAGTCTCATATTTATTATTAAAACAAGCAGGAGGAGGCATCTATTTTAAACAAAGATAATATTTAAGGAATTCAATTATTTCAGTGTTTATTTTACTGAAGCAAATGGCCAAATGAACAGTTGTTCTGCTGTACAGCTTTGTTTTGGTAGCTTTGACTAGATCATACCATATTCAAGTTAGAAACTATGGACTTTAAAGATAATGATGCCTTATAGAACTCGTAGTGCCACTTGATCTGGAGAATGACAAATGCAATGTCTTGTCTTGTTCCCTCCAGGCTTTTTGGTGATACTTTGTTAAGATGAGTTGCCATAAATGTGGCCAGTATTTATCAGTAGAAAGCAAAGACAAAGGGTGGTAAGATTCTGGGAGTAATGAATCATTGACATGTTTCGGTATCATATGAATAGTTGCTTCTGACATTAATGGGATGAGGAGCCTTATTCAAACTCTGTCGCAGATGGATAACAAATGAAAACTGACAATTTTTGTCTGCACATGAGCCGCAGCCGCGCTGCAACTGCGCAGGCTATCATTATGATTGACAGGCGACAGGTGTCCGGGTGCGGAGACACAGCGTTGCGGGGGGAGACCCAGGAAACACAGGCATTCCTGCAATCAGAAACATGGTGGCTGTGCCCCTGTGTAGGCAGGGGTCAACCTCTATTTGAGATTTTTGCAATGCGATCACAAGGCAGTGCCACACATGCTGGGCGGACATGCCCTGTGCTGAGCAGCCCCCAGCATGTGATTTTAGTGGTCGCAGATTTTGCTAAGACTCTGAATAACCCCCAAAGTTACATTTCTTACTAAATTGACAAAAGTATCCTAGGTGCAGGCATAAATCTGTGTTAAGTGCTACCTCGGGGCTAGTCATTTGACAGTGGGCTAATTGAGTAGCTCGGAGTGCTTTACCTGGGAACTGGAGCCACCTGATAAAGCCCACGGCTAACTAACTACTCTCTTAGTGCTAGATATCTGCAAATCTACTTTTATGTCTTAAGCCCAGTACTCACGGGCCGATCAAGGAGAGATGCGTGCTGAGCGAACCGCTCAGCACACATCTCTCCTGCCGCTCAGCACAGCGCGATCTGTGCTGAGCGTGCGGGGGGAGACGGGGGGGCCGCTCACTTCACCCAGCGGGTGAAGTGAGCGACCCGCTAGATTGGCCTGCATGCAGGCCAATCTAGCAGCGGCGATAGCGATGTGCGGGGCCGCGCATCGCTATCGCCGAGGGGGCTACACACGGAGCGATCCTGCCGATATTCTAAGCAATCTAGTCAGATTGCTTAGAATATCGCTCCGTGAGTACCCCCCTTTATGTAATGTTTATCTCACTCCTCCAAGATTGTTTTGTATGGAAACAATATTGAAGGTTTGTAAGTGTAATTTTGTATTTAACTTGATATCTTTTACTGTAAATGGATAGCAGTCCATCCACTTCGTACTTAGCAAGGCTAGTTACTCCTAGTAAACAATACAATACAACATGAACAATTAACATACTGTATAAGAGATGGGGCAGAATTCTGCAACTGTATAGAAATTGATACAGATGGCCTCATTCTGAATGACCCTGTTTGTAATGAGAAAGCTCTTCAGAATTCATTCCCCTAGGTGTATGACCTTGAGTCACATTACTGTAGAAAATAATCATCATACACTCCCCACAATCTTGGCTTTAATTAGTACAGTGTTTCAAAATGGTTGCCTAGTTGGGTTTCCCATCTTTTTACACATTTTAAGCATTTCATTGATACAGGTCACACCAGCAAAAAAAAAAAAAAAAAAAAGCATTATCATATTAAAGTGCAGATTTTATTATAAAAACCAATGCCTTTTTTCTTTTTTTGTAATACTGGGGAAAAACACGTTTGCTTTTATTTCACTTTTCTGCAATTACAGTAACCAGCCAACTACTACTAGTCTATTCCAGGTGGAATGTATTTGACACACTAGATATAAAAATTGTATTTTATGCAAATTCAAAGTTTTTTGGGAAAAATAAGTTGCAATGTGTAATTATATTACTAATAGTGGTGTTGTAAAGCACACAGCCCAAGCAGTGCCAAAGTATCACAAGGGTGATTGTAACACCAGTTGTTCTTCTTCTTCTTCTTCTTTTTATTATTCTTTATTTATACAGGATCCCCACAAGGGATCCACAGCGTCAAGTTACAGACTACATAAACAAATAAGCAAAACAAGAAAAAAGTGACTTAAAGTTCAAGACAATATAGGACAAATACAGGGTATATAGACATATCTGCATCAGCAGACGACACTGAAAAAAGTGTTTGGGTGGCAGAAAACCAAAGGGAATATGGAGTAGAAGATGATGTAAGTAAGAGAAGAAAATGCACATGAGATGGCCCTGCTCCTGAGAACTTACATTTAAAGGGGAGGGGCAGACAGACAGGGGTGACACAGATGGGGTAGACAGAGAGTGTGGAACAGAGGGTTAGGATGAGATTTGGCTGAGTTTGGTGAAGAAGTGGGTCTTGAGAGCCCTTTTAAAGTTTTGTAGAGAGGTGGAGAGTCTGAGGGGGAGAGGTAGAGAATTCCAGAGATAGGAAAAAACACGTGAAAACTCTTGGAGGTAGTAATCAGTAGGCAGGAGAGACGGTGTGCATTAGCGGAGCAAAGAGGATGGGCAGGGAGTGTAAAGGGAGATAAGGTCAGAGATGTACAGCTATTAAGAAGTTAATACACTGAGATGTCCATTTTTACTATCAAGCCTTCAAGAAATAAATGTCAATTAAGCACTATAAGATATATTTTAAACTAATACATTTGAAAATATATTTTATTTATTTAGTAGTTTGTAAAGAGAACACTAATTCTATCATCACTAAATAAAAATGGTTGAACTTTATCTTACCTAAATTAAAGTAATTAAAAGTTAGGCATGTTAAGTTCGACACTAAGATGATGTTGAGAAAAATATGCTGGTACTTTTCAGAGCATGCATGCATTTTTAATTACCGTAGCAAATTATTTTAATTAAAAAGAAATGTATTGTAGATATTTATAGCCATACAGAATGAAGTTAATAGCAGATGCAGTAATGGGAATAACTGGGTGGTCCAATGTATACAGAGGGTTGTAAATTATTAAATTCCAAATGACAGTGTATTAATTGGTAATAAAGCAATAATGTAAAAGAGTATATTAAAGAAATGTGAAATCTAAATGTCTTCTACTGTATGCCCACCAGCTTTTCTCATCCCTACACACCATAATATCAACTCCCTCCATGTCCATTAAAAATATCCCAGCAGTATGTGTCATTGCTTATTCCAGAGCTTTTTTTCACCATGTACCCTGTTAGCAATCCCCCCTGTGATGTTACCAGGTATGTGCTCCTTATATACTGTAACCTATCATGTGCCCCACTGAGTGTACTAGAATTTCAGTTATTGCTTGTTTCTGTGTGGCCAAGTTCTAGTGGATATATAATGTAGTTGTATAAAATTACCATTTGTATATATGGAAGGCTCGGTGGCACAGTGGTTAGCATTGTTGTCTCACAATCTTAATTCCATGGGATACATTCCAACCAGGAAACTAGCTGCATGGAGTTAACATAGTCATCCCAAATTTGCCTGTGTTTCCTTCTACAGTCCAGAACATACAGATAGGTTAATGCTAGTCTGTTTTTGTTAGGTAGACTGAATGCTCCACTGGGGCAGGGTGTTATACGAATGATTAAACATTATCTGTAAACCAACACAGTGAGATCCCTCGGCGCAGTATGAACCATGTGAGGAAGAAAAAATAATAATAGTGTGTAGTGTTACAATAATGAGGTGAGGTCCCACAGTGGATAAAAGGATGCTAAACTATTTATAGAGTAATTAGATATTGTACATATATCGTGTGCGGTAGGAAATAATAAAACAAGTGTAATAATAGTTTAATAATCATGTATTTTATGTCAATCACATTGTTAGTGGTGAATACGGTCACCTATAAATACTTATATGATGATTCCATTTTCTTATATCCTATTATTTTCATACGGTTCATTCATTTGATTGCTATTATTTTCATGGCCTATTGTTTTTAATTTCTATTATTTTTTTTTATTTTTTTGGAACTTCAGTGGAACTTTTACTTAACTTTTTCTGCATTTTCAATATTGATGTATTGTAGTAAGTGAATATTATAGTATATCATCACTGTTTTTATGTGCCCAGCTGCTCAAAGTGTGCCGTTTCATTTCTCCTATCCATTCCCACGATACAATGAAGCTTCATTTTTCTTAGTAGCCAGCTTACATCTTGCTATGCCATTTACACTTGCCATTAATACTGTCACACAATGGGGGTCATTCCGAGTTGTTCGCTCGCAAGCCGTTTTTAGCAGCTTTGCACACGCTAAGCCGCCACCTACTGGGAGTGAATCTTAGCTTCTTAAAATTGCGAACGAAAGATTCGCAATATTGCGAAAAGACATCTCTGTGCAGTTTCTGAGTAGCTCCAGACTTACTCGGCATCTGCGATCAGTTCAGTGCTTGTCGTTCCTGGTCTGACGTCACAAACACACCCAGCGTTCGCCCAGACACTCCTCTGTTTCTCCAGCCACTCCCGCGTTTTTCCCAGAAACGGTAGCGTTTTTTCACACACTCCCATAAAATGTCCTGTTTCCGCCCAGAAACACCCACTTCCTGTCAATCACATTACGATCGCCTGAACGAAGAAAAATCCGTGAGTAAAATACCTAACTTCATAGCAAATTTACTTGGCGCAGTCGCAGTGCGTACATTGTGCATGCGCACTAAGCGGAAAATTGCTGCGATGCGATACAACTTACCGAGTGAACAACTCGGAATGACCCCCAATGTTTAGTCGCACCTAGTTTTTCTATCTCCTATCCCCTAATGTGCCCCAGATACCCAACAATCATTTTATCACTTTACCCATATTAATATATACCTCTTACCAGGATAACTAATTCCTTATCCATTTCCTACCCAAGCCAGTGGCTACTCCATGCAGCCTTTTTTCAAAAGGCTTCTCCATTCCTCTTACAGCTTTAGCTGAAAACTGGGTGGAGGGCAGTTGTAATTTGTCCTACAATCCTCAGCCCCCATGAACATGTGGTTAACAAAATATATTTAATGACAGAGCCATAGAAAAGTGGCTACATGTAGCAGAACTGGGGCTAACTAAGTTGTAGTACAGTTTAAAGTCTTTGGGGTCTATATACTAAGCTTCGGATATTGATAAAGTGGACGGAGATAAAGTACCAGCCAATCAGCTCCTAACTGCCATGTCAGAGGCTGGGTTTGAAAAATGACAGTTAGGAGCTGATTGGCTGGTACTTTATCTTTGTCAACTTTATCTCCATACAAGGCTTAGTATGTAGACCCCTCCGTTAGGGAGGATGTGCAGTCACTGTAATATAAGAGACCGGGATATCGGGGAGGGACTACTTGATCATTGCCTAGCAGTGATCTGCTCCCACTGATGCACAGCCTGCCCACTAGTGCCTATATTGCAAATGGAGAACAGGTTTTTTTTATTAATAAGTAACTGAAGTACCTAGGGCTGCCTGGGTTTAAATTTTCCAGTTATTACGTTATCAGTGAGTTGGATATACTGTAACTGTCAACATATTAAAAATAAATTAGTAGCTGAATAGCTCTTCCAGCACACCCATGAGGTGGCTGCCCAGTGTAGTATTTGCTTTTGGGGTGGACCCAAAAACAAGCCCTGATTTCCATCTTTTATTTCTGTTCAGTTTTCTAATCACTTTTCTACTGTGAGATGGGCTTAATGTTTTCCTTCTGAAATCAGTGTTTCTGTTCCAAGGCTTTTGGGTACACAACATTTTTTGTCTTCCCACCTCCATTTCTGTTAGTTATTTTAGTTAATTTATTTAGTTATTTCAGCCACTTATTTCAGGTCACTGAATTATGGTTATTTCTGTCAGTTATTAAAGTTCATTAAAGTTTTCATCCAAATCCATCCTGTGGAAGGTCCAGAACAGGCTCTGACAGGGACCTCAACCCCCTGTTATGTCTTCTGGGATCCAATGTTACCACCTTTTGAAGTTTTCCTTAAAATCCATCTAGCAGAAGGCCCACAACAGGCCACTGGGGCCAAAGTTCTGCCAGGTGTAGATCAACGGGAGATCTGACCGGGACCCCAACCCCCTAGTATATCTTCTGGGATCCAAAGCTACCACTCTGTGAAGTTTTCCTAAAAATTCCCCCACGTGGACATTACAAATTCTCTTTATTATTTATTAATAGACAATGGTCTCAAGTCCTATGTGAAGATTAACAGACCACTAACCAACAAACAAATACAAACAGATATAAAGTACTCGGGTGAATCCGTACTGCAGACAGATAAGGGGGACTTTGACAATTAACTCTTCTTGTACTCATATATTTACTTCAATTTTCTTTATGTAGGTTTGATAAGGCTGTGAATACTAACATCAGATGTGCCTAGTGCATCACACCTTGATACATTGGGGGGAATTCAAATGTTTGAAAAGTCGGTTGGGTGTCTGTTTATTGTTGTCTATTAGATAGGAAAAAACAGACACTAACTGACCTTTCAAACATTTGAATTCCCTCCATAGTGTTTATTATTTAGCTTGAAGCCATATTTTTTTTTGTTTTCTTTGGTTATAGCAATTGGGTCTGAAAGGATTCACATTGTAGCTGCTCTGTCTGGTAAACCATTGAGATCCTATGTCAGTATTCACAGTGGCTTAACCTTTAAAGTGATAATTGTATACAAATAATTTGTTTTATTAAAATTCTGTTAATATCCATCATCTTTGCGCTCTCTTTGTATGTGTTTTTTTGTTTCATCCCTGAGTTAAAAGGGGCTGGCTATCCCCTGATCTTTGACAGAGCTGCATAGAGATTGATTTCCAATTTCCCATGAGTGGGGCGCCTCTTCTCTCTGTGTGTTCAGAATAAACAAATCCTGCTTCCAGTAATTGGTAATATAAGATGTAACAGTCATTGCAACTGTAGAGGCTTAATAAACATTATAGAGCACAGAGATAGAATACTGTAGGTCAAAACCAAAGACTAAAAGACTCAGCAGGCAATGGCAAGTTGTAAAGACGTAGAGGTTAGAAAGGGTAATTAGTAATGTGTGACATACACACATACACACGCGCACACACACACACACACACACATACACACACACAGTAACTGGTATGGTTTTCAGTCTCAGTGTGCATGAATACCTCAGCACACACATGTGAGAACGGGCTGCGTATCACAATTATTATGACAGTACAGACTGTTCGGGTGTGGATCATAGGTTCGACCACACTTAGGTCGACAGTCATTAGGTTGACACCTGAAATAGGTTGTCACGGTCTTTAGGTCGACTTGAACAAGGTCTACATGAGTCTTTTCAAAAATGTTGGTGTAGTTTTCTTCGTAAAGTTAGTCCGCCGTGTCCCCTCCGTGGATCGTAAAAGTATTAAAAAGTTTAAAAAAAATGGAAAAACAGTGCAAAACTCAAGTCAACCTTTTTCCATGTTGACCAAGTGACCATGTCGACCTATAGACCATGTCAACCTAATGCATGCCGACCAATAGTGGTTGACCTAATGACTGTCGACCTAAGTGTGGTCGACCTAGAGACCAGATACCGCCTGTTGCCGGAGGGTGACATTCAGGTGTAGACTGAGATACAATCGAGGCTGGAGTATGAGATGAGGTATACCATTGATGAAATGGAATAAGTCCAACACACAACACCACATCTGGTTGAGAATGGAGCTGCACTAACAAAACAATAAATTCAAACACAAATGTCCTGACAGATTAGTATTCTGGTCCTTGTCAAATGCTCTTGAAAAAAGTAAACCTAAAACCAGTTATTCACTTGCATCACATTCTGCTATGACCTATTTTTCAGTGCAGGTGCCAGTGTGACTTAACTTCTCTTACCACCCTGTTAGAGGTTTGCCCTACAAGGGAAAGAACCTGAATGCAACATGTACATGTGTCTAGCAGTTCTGGAGTTTCATAAGCATTCTCTAGTATCTCCTATATAATAGCCCAGATCTGTCACTCTGTGACTGTGTGGATAACGCTGGGCGTGGCTAGGAGCTCTTATTGGGTTAGCAGGAGGTCTATCATACCCAGTCCACAGCTGATTGGGTGAGAAACGCCCTCCCACATAGGTTACATCCAATGCGGGTCTCTGCCCTTTGGCTGCTGTGTGTTCCCAGAGCAGGATTAACAATGGGGCTGATGGAGCTGCAGCTCCAGGTCCACACCCCAAAATAGGCCCACTGTATATGCAGCAACATACTCTCCAACAATTTACACATAAAAATCGGTACAAATTCGAAAAGGGAGCATAGCCACGGGTAAAGGGACATGGCCACGCCCCTTTTCCTATACTTTCAATGAAAGTTTGGAGAGCCAGATATCGGTACAGACCATAAAAAAAGGTTCTGTACCTGCCAAAATGTTACAGTTGGAGGGTATGCAAGTCTCTGTGCTGTAGATAGGGAAAACAAAATCCTTTTACTGCAGCAGCCTATGTCATTCTGCCAGTCCGCCTGCCCCTTCAGCCTTCAACAATCCCCACTCCCTAGCAGTGGTGCAGGTGGAACAAAAGCTGCTGCGGCCACCGGCATAGATGTGTATGAAAGCGGCATTGCGGAAGTCTTTCATAGCCCTCCCTGCGCCGCATACTATCTGAGCCCCGGAGTCTCCTCTGCGCGTGATGTCACAGAAGTGCCTCCCCGCCACAGCGGCGCCCAGATCCCCAGAGGCCCTTACTCCACAACACAGCACCTGGGCTGCCGGCCTGGAAGCCCCTAGATGGCTAATGTAACGGATAGAGTGGGTGATATCGCAGAGGGTAATGTCTGGACGCTGAATAAATGTAAAAGGTGACAGTGCTGTGCAGTGCAGTGGGTGTGCAGTGTCATTGACACTGCACAGCACTCTCACATTTTACATTGATTCAGCCAGTCAGTCAGTTCTGCCCACCAGTCACTATTGTTAGCGCCGGTGTCCCAACGCGCCGCATTACAGGGAAGTAGATGCACTAAATAAACTATAGCTCCCAGCAGCCCTTAGCGCAGGAGCATTCCAGCGCTAAGGCCTGCTGGGAGCTGTAATTTATTGAGTGCATCTTCTTCCCTGTAATGCGACAGGTTGGGACACCGGCACTAACAATAGTGACTGGCTGCTTGGCTGCTGTGCGAGTCTCCGGGAGAGCCACTGCCAAAGGGAGGACAGCAGCTTAGCTGCTTCCAGGAGGAGAAGCATTACCTGCCTCTCCTCCACTCGCAGTACCTCCAGGCCCCATCCATGACACCCCCATTCCCCTCTCCACCACCCGCTGTGGTTCCGGACCCCCTTCCCCACCCGCAGCAATTTCAAAGTGTAAAAGTATGACCATAGTACTGTATAACATTTTTCTCAAAGGATAAAAAGTCTAACCATTAGGTGGCTGGTATATTGCCTGAAAGAAACACAACAACTGATAATTTAGGGGTGTATTAACTAAGATGAGCTTACAATGAATGGAATTGTATTAATTTGCTCTCCAACACTTGTACAGCCCTGAGTCTAGATGTGTTTCTAATGATCTAATGAAGCTAGTAATCCCTGAGCAAAATAAATCACCTCATGGTTCTGCTGTGTTTCCTGGAACACTATAAAAATAAGAAATTCTGTAAAATAAAATTAATGAAAACACTTTGAAGAAACACAACTGTAAGATTATATATTTACAAATATTGCTGGGGTTTGTTAAATATGTTGCCCTTATCTTGTAGCAAACAGTTGATAGTCAATCATATATTTTGTGAAATGATATTGTTACATACTTAACAAATAAAATTCATAACTTTTCCTCATTGCGCTGCAGAAGCTAAATGAATTGTAACATCTATTCTCTCATTTACTTGTTAAAAAAGGAATGTAACATTGGTAATCAATGCAGCTAGTGGCCTCTAGTGGTCTTGCTTAAAATGATCATTTGTACAAGCATTTCGTAAACTAGTTACATACCTTTTAATAAATTATTATTCCAAGCAATTGTTAAACTCAAGTATTGTAATTGCTTTAATATTATGGAATGTTTCAGGTGTATACAGAATTACAGTACACATTTTGGAAGTGATTAAGGGGAACATTTACTAAGCAGTGATAAGAGCAGAGAAGTGAGCCAGTGGAGAAATTTCCCCATCAACCAATCAGCAGCTCTGTATCATTTTATAGTATGCAAATTATAGATGTTACATCAGTGCTGATTGGTTGCCATGGTCAACTTCTCCACTGGCTCACTTCTCTGCTCTTATCACTGCTTAGTAAATGTCCCCCTAAGACTTGTACCACGTAATTTTGTGGTTCAGTAAGTTGTTCTGTGCTTGTGTACACATTGTGCAGTTTTTTACCTGTATATCTTGAATCTTATAGGCTTGTAACCTTTTTACAGTTACAGAGCTGGATCAGATAGAGTTCATGTGCCAATCCAGTAAAGAAAGCGCATGCAGGTGCAAGTTACATATGTTCTTTTGAGATGTCTCTCATTCTGAGTTATACGCGTATCTTAAAATACAGTCCCTATTACGCATAAATTTGGTACCTACACAGGATGTTTGCATTTTTATGAGTTGATGATAGTTATCATATATTTGATTTCCACACTATCTACAGATTAAAGGTATCTTTATATGCCTGTAACACAATATATCAATGAGTAGATGTACGTTTGCAAGCTTGTATTTGTGCATATGCACATGGTTACTGTATCCCTTACATTCAACTCTAAATCACCACATATACTAAATGCCATATTTATGTTATTTTACTTCTAAATATTTCATTTAAACCTTAGAATTAATGTGCTTTAATGATTAATTATTAATGTGTAGTCAACCAGTGACCAGTGCCGTAACTAGGCATTTTAGCACTGTGTGCAAGAAATGGCATTGGCACCCCCTCCCCTATGCAAGATAGGGGCAATACGCACTGCAGGCGCGCAAAAAAAACCCATATATATAGGGGCGTGGCTTCATGGGGAAGGGGCGTGGCCACAAATTAATACATTCATACTACGATGCACAGCAGTTTCCATTATTCAAATTACGCTGCACAGTAGCGCCACTACACCAGGTAGAGCCCCTTTTACACATTACGGCAGCCAGTCTCCCTTTTAACATATTACGGCAGCCAGTCCCCCTTTTTACACATTACGGCAGACAGCGTCCCTCTTTTTACACATTACGGCAGACAGCGCCCCCCTTTTTACACATTACGGCACACCTGGCACAGAGGCAGTTACGGCTCTGACTGCACTGCTCCAACACACACACACACACACACACAACACACAGACTGCACTGCATTGGGTTACACACAGGGGGGAGGAGGGGGCGATTAGACCTCCCACAACACTTAAACTCACCTGCCACTGACATATCATGCAGGGAGCAGCAGCCCTTCTCAACGGCAGCAACCTCCCCTTCTCAGTCCGCAGCATCTTGTGCTGTGCTTCCTGTGCTGCTTTGGGCAAGAGGAGTGCTCACCGCAGGCGCAGCACATCCCCATGCCCAGCCGGACCTATGCTGTGAAAACTGTCAGGAGGCCGGCGCAGCGGAGTGGGGACGGCACCTCTCCTCACCGGTCATGAATGCAGTCAGACTCAGAGTCGCCGTGCTGGTGGGCTGCTGCGGGCTGCCCGATCACTGTGGCCAGCAGTGATCAGGACACGCAGAGGGAGGAGCCACGGGTGCGATGGGGAGGCACAACCTGCAGTGCTGTGCAAGTAGCCAGGTGGTGCCGCGGACCTACAGGTGTTGCCAGCGGTCCTGCGCTCTGATTATTACAGACATTTAGGATAATGGTTGTTATTTTGGAGAGACAGTCCCCAAGTTTGTCATTGGTTGGGACGGAGATGTGATGTCACAATTTGTCACGACTATACCTGCCTATTGCTGTCATGGAGGACCAAATGCTGACAGCTTCACAAGTAAGAAGCATGCAAGTCACAGCGCAGTTAATTAAAATAATTTAACAAACCCCTTATCACCTTTGTTAGCCATTGTCTTATATAAAAATCCTGGACAGTCTATGATCAGTGCGGGGGCATCACAGACAAAATGAGCAGAACTTTGCGCTTCAGTTGACCCTGAACGATAGTGCCCTAGTATATGAAAACCTAATCTTACCGTGGGAGGGATGGAGGGAGAGACTTTTGTTGTGATAAGCAGCAGCAGCAGCCGTCTCTCCTGTACCCGGAAGCCAGTGTACAGTGCCAGAGAGCAGGAGGAGGGGGTGCGGAGCAGAGCACAGCACACGGAGGAGAGATTCGTCTCACAGACACAGATTGCCCAGCGCTGCCTGCTGTGCCTGTGATCTATATTAGCAGCACTGGCTCTGGCAGGGAAGGAGCAGGAGGAAGGGAGGGCGGACAACACACGGAGGAGAGACTCAGACACAGATTGCCCAGCGCTGCCTGCTGTGCCTGTGATCTATATTAGCAGCGCTGGCTCTGGCAGGGAAGGAGCCGGGCGCAGCGCTACTAATATACTATACACTACAGCGGGCAGCGCAGCAGCAGCAGCAGCCATCTCTCCTGTAACGGGAAGCCAGTGTACAGTGCAGGAGAGCAGGAGGAGGGGGGCGGACAACACACGGAGGAGAGACTCAGACACAGATTGCCCAGCGCTGCCTGCTGTGCCTGTGATCTATATTAGCAGCGCTGGCTCTGGCAGGGAAGTAGCCGGGCGCAGCGCTACTAATATACTATACACTACAGCGAGCAGCACAGCAGCAGCAGCCATATCTCCTGTATCCGGAATCCAGTGTACAGTGCAGGAGAGCTGGAGGAGGGGGGGGCGGACAACACACGGAGGAGAGACTCAGACACAGACTGCCCAGCGCTGCCTTCTGTGCCTGTGATCTATATTAGCAGTGCTGGCTCTAACAGGGAAGGAGCCAGGCGCAGCGCTACTAATATACTATACACTACAGCGGGCAGCGCAGCAGCAGCCGTCTCTCCTGTAACAGGAAGCCAGTGTACAGTGCAGGAGAGCAGGAGGAGGGGGGGGCGGACAACACACGGAGGAGAGACTCAGACACAGATTGCCCAGCGCTGCCTGCTGTGCCTGTGATCTATATTAGCAGTGCTGGCTCTAACAGGGAAGGAGCCGGGCGCAGCGCTACTAATATACTATACACTACAGCGGGCAGCGCAGCAGCAGCAGCCATCTCTCCTGTATCCGGAACCAGTGTACAGTGCAGGAGAGCAGGAGGAGGGGGGGAGGACAACACACGGAGGAGAGACTCAGACACAGATTGCCCAGCGCTGCCTGCTGTGCCTGTGATCTATATTAGCAGCGCTGGCTCTGGCAGGGAAGGAGCCAGGCGCAGCGCTACTAATATACTATACACTACAGCGGGCAGCGCAGCAGCAGCCGTCTCTCCTGTAACAGGAAGCCAGTGTACAGTGCAGGAGAGCAGGAGGAGGGGGGGCGGACAACACACGGAGGAGAGACTCAGACACAGATTGCCCAGCGCTGCCTGCTGTGCCTGTGATCTATATTAGCAGCGCTGGCTCCGGCAGGGAAGGAGCCGGGCGCAGCGCTACTAATATACTATACACTACAGCGGGCAGCGCAGCAGCAGCAGCCATCTCTCCTGTATCCGGAACCAGTGTACAGTGCAGGAGAGCAGGAGGAGGGGGGGGAGGACAACACATGGAGGAGAGACTCAGACACAGATTGCCCAGCGCTGCCTGCTGTGCCTGTGATCTATATTAGCAGCGCTGGCTCCGGCAGGGAAGGAGCCGGGCGCAGCGCTACTAATATACTATACACTACAGCGGGCAGTGCAGCAGCAGCAGCCATCTCTCCTGTATCCGGAAGCCAGTGTACAGTGCAGGAGAGCAGGAGGAGGGGAGGGCGGACAACACACGGAGGAGAGACTCAGACACAGATTGCCCAGCGCTGCCTGCTGTGCCTGTGATCTATATTAGCAGCGCTGGCTCTGGCAGGGAAGTAGCCGGGCGCAGCGCTACTAATATACTATACACTACAGCGAGCAGCACAGCAGCAGCAGCCATCTCTCCTGTATCCGGAATCCAGTGTACAGTGCAGGAGAGCTGGAGGAGGGGGGGGCGGACAACACACGGAGGAGAGACTCAGACACAGACTGCCCAGCGCTGCCTTCTGTGCCTGTGATCTATATTAGCAGTGCTGGCTCTAACAGGGAAGGAGCCAGGCGCAGCGCTACTAATATACTATACACTACAGCGGGCAGCGCAGCAGCAGCCGTCTCTCCTGTAACAGGAAGCCAGTGTACAGTGCAGGAGAGCAGGAGGAGGGGGGGGCGGACAACACACGGAGGAGAGACTCAGACACAGATTGCCCAGCGCTGCCTGCTGTGCCTGTGATCTATATTAGCAGTGCTGGCTCTAACAGGGAAGGAGCCGGGCGCAGCGCTACTAATATACTATACACTACAGCGGGCAGCGCAGCAGCAGCAGCCATCTCTCCTGTATCCGGAACCAGTGTACAGTGCAGGAGAGCAGGAGGAGGGGGGGAGGACAACACACGGAGGAGAGACTCAGACACAGATTGCCCAGCGCTGCCTGCTGTGCCTGTGATCTATATTAGCAGCGCTGGCTCTGGCAGGGAAGGAGCCAGGCGCAGCGCTACTAATATACTATACACTACAGCGGGCAGCGCAGCAGCAGCCGTCTCTCCTGTAACAGGAAGCCAGTGTACAGTGCAGGAGAGCAGGAGGAGGGGGGGCGGACAACACACGGAGGAGAGACTCAGACACAGATTGCCCAGCGCTGCCTGCTGTGCCTGTGATCTATATTAGCAGCGCTGGCTCCGGCAGGGAAGGAGCCGGGCGCAGCGCTACTAATATACTATACACTACAGCGGGCAGCGCAGCAGCAGCAGCCATCTCTCCTGTATCCGGAACCAGTGTACAGTGCAGGAGAGCAGGAGGAGGGGGGGGAGGACAACACATGGAGGAGAGACTCAGACACAGATTGCCCAGCGCTGCCTGCTGTGCCTGTGATCTATATTAGCAGCGCTGGCTCCGGCAGGGAAGGAGCCGGGCGCAGCGCTACTAATATACTATACACTACAGCGGGCAGTGCAGCAGCAGCAGCCATCTCTCCTGTATCCGGAAGCCAGTGTACAGTGCAGGAGAGCAGGAGGAGGGGAGGGCGGACAACACACGGAGGAGAGACTCAGACACAGATTGCCCAGCGCTGCCTGCTGTGCCTGTGATCTATATTAGCAGCGCTGGCTCTGGCAGGGAAGTAGCCGGGCGCAGCGCTACTAATATACTATACACTACAGCGAGCAGCACAGCAGCAGCAGCCATCTCTCCTGTATCCGGAATCCAGTGTACAGTGCAGGAGAGCTGGAGGAGGGGGGGGCGGACAACACACGGAGGAGAGACTCAGACACAGACTGCCCAGCGCTGCCTTCTGTGCCTGTGATCTATATTAGCAGTGCTGGCTCTAACAGGGAAGGAGCCAGGCGCAGCGCTACTAATATACTATACACTACAGCGGGCAGCGCAGCAGCAGCCGTCTCTCCTGTAACAGGAAGCCAGTGTACAGTGCAGGAGAGCAGGAGGAGGGGGGGGGCGGACAACACACGGAGGAGAGACTCAGACACAGATTGCCCAGCGCTGCCTGCTGTGCCTGTGATCTATATTAGCAGTGCTGGCTCTAACAGGGAAGGAGCCGGGCGCAGCGCTACTAATATACTATACACTACAGCGGGCAGCGCAGCAGCAGCAGCCATCTCTCCTGTATCCGGAACCAGTGTACAGTGCAGGAGAGCAGGAGGAGGGGGGGAGGACAACACACGGAGGAGAGACTCAGACACAGATTGCCCAGCGCTGCCTGCTGTGCCTGTGATCTATATTAGCAGCGCTGGCTCTGGCAGGGAAGGAGCCAGGCGCAGCGCTACTAATATACTATACACTACAGCGGGCAGCGCAGCAGCAGCCGTCTCTCCTGTAACAGGAAGCCAGTGTACAGTGCAGGAGAGCAGGAGGAGGGGGGGCGGACAACACACGGAGGAGAGACTCAGACACAGATTGCCCAGCGCTGCCTGCTGTGCCTGTGATCTATATTAGCAGCGCTGGCTCCGGCAGGGAAGGAGCCGGGCGCAGCGCTACTAATATACTATACACTACAGCGGGCAGCGCAGCAGCAGCAGCCATCTCTCCTGTATCCGGAACCAGTGTACAGTGCAGGAGAGCAGGAGGAGGGGGGGGAGGACAACACATGGAGGAGAGACTCAGACACAGATTGCCCAGCGCTGCCTGCTGTGCCTGTGATCTATATTAGCAGCGCTGGCTCCGGCAGGGAAGGAGCCGGGCGCAGCGCTACTAATATACTATACACTACAGCGGGCAGCGCAGCAGCAGCAGCCATCTCTCCTGTATCCGGAAGCCAGTGTACAGTGCAGGAGAGCAGGAGGAGGGGGGGGGCGGACAACACACGGAGGAGAGACTCAGACACAGATTGCCCAGCGCTGCCTGCTGTGCCTGTGAGCTATATTAGCAGCGCTGGCTCTGGCAGGGAAGGAGCCAGGCGCAGCGCTACTAATATACTATACACTACAGCGGGCAGCGCAGCAGCAGCCGTCTCTCCTGTAACAGGAAGCCAGTGTACAGTGCAGGAGAGCAGGAGGAGGGGGGGCGGACAACACACGGAGGAGAGACTCAGACACAGATTGCCCAGCGCTGCCTGCTGTGCCTGTGATCTATATTAGCAGTGCTGGCTCTAACAGGGAAGGAGCCGGGCGCAGCGCTACTAATATACTATACACTACAGCGGGCAGCGCAGCAGCTGGTGCCAGTTAATCAGTGTGGATGCGGATGGTGCGCCCACAGCACAACTGCGCTGTGTGCAATGCCCCATCCGCACACACCTAGTTATGGCACTGCCAGTGACCCTCTTTTTTTGTAACCTAGTAGCATCACAGCTAGATTAAGTCTTAAGGGGGCTAAACCACTTAAGACATGGCATAAAATTAGGAGCATGGTGTCCTCGTGTATATTAGAGAAAGCATTATACGTAGAAGTTAAGTATTAAAAAGGTAGCAACATAAAAGGAATATATAAATATATGTATAGTGTTTATATATAAATATATATAGTAGAAAAGACAGCGGCACTCCGGGACTTTCATCAATGTAAAATGTATTAAAATTGTCACAAAAGCGTTCCGACGTATCGGGGCCCGTAGCCCCTTTATCAAGGTGTGTACGCATTTATCAAGGTGGGTACACACCTAGATAAAGGGGCTACGGGCCCCGAAACGTCGGGACGCTTTTGTGACAATTTGAATACATTTTACATTGATGAAAGTCACAGATTGCCACTGACTTTTCTTCTGTATCTCTCTACATCACGGAGGGCACCTGGCCATAATCTACATTTCTTGGGAGTGCCAGACCTCCCAAGAACATATATATACAGTATGTAGATGGCCACTCAATGAATTATCGCTATATTGCCTTATGGAAATTGCATAGAGAGAGAGGTCCCTGCTGAACAAGGATCAGGCGGCACTCCGTGAGCTCTTGAAACAGTGCAAAATAATTTATTCCCACATATCAACGTTTTAAGAACGGAGACAGGGCCCGATTCAGAGCTGATGGTAGATGTGCTAAAATTAGCACATCTATGATCAGATTCTCTGATATACCGGAGTCCGTCCCGCATGTCAGGCCCTACCCCCCCACCAGCACAGGTGTGAAAGCATCGCATGGCGGTGATGCTTTCGCACCCACGAAGTAGCTCCCTGTCTGCGCAGATGTCTGGACATGCCTGCGTTGTCCATACCATGTCCCCCCAACGCCCCCTCCCAACCCCGCAACTGCCTCTGCCTATCAATCAGGCAGAGGCGATCGCACCAGTGAGATGCTTTCATCCAGCATGGCTACATTGCAAACATGCACTGCTGGTGCAGCTAGGCAATGTGGCACCTAGCCACACTGAGGCAGTGCACAAAGGCACTCCCATTCATGTGAATGGGGTGCATGCGCATCTATGACACGTGTGCACCCGAGTAGAGATGAGCGGGTTCGGGTTTACTCAGTTTTACTCGGATTTACTCGGTTCTCAAAACGGCTTTACTCGGTTCTCAAAAAGGCTCACAGACGTCACGTGTTTTGGATAGCCAATAAGAAAAATCCGGATAAAACTGAACTGGCGTTAATTCTGGCGTTACATCTGAACCCGCTCATCTCTACACCCGAGACGTGTTGGCGATCGCCCCATCGCGCCAGGGCTACATCTGTATGTAGGTATGTATGTTCTTCATAGACTCCTACATGTCTTGATGGATCTGGACCAAACTTGGTACACCTTCCTTTCATTATCCTACTTAAAATACTGGCAAGGTTTACATAAAAAATAATATAGCCACAGTTCATTGGTCTGTTTTCTTGTCTGTCCAGTTATGCATTTGGACAAACCAAAATAAGCAAGCAGGCCCAGACGCGCTGTCACAGCTGCCAGTAGGGATTGTCAGTCCCAATAGAAAATTGTGAAAAGAAAATATGAACTGGCGCTACGTGTTTCTCCAATAATAAAAACTGTGGATAGATTTCAATAAAATAACATGTAATTTATTAATTAACTAAACATCACATACTAAAAACAAGAATGAATTCCAATGTAAACATATAGTTTAGGGCATTGATGGAGCTTGAAAATAATTGGTAATGGCTGCTAATAAGTATCCACAAAGGATCCCGGACTGAGAGAATATGCAGAGTTCCCTGGGGAGAAGGAATACAAACAGCTGGTGTTACCCGTGACGATGGAGACTTCCAGAGGTTTGGAATTGCCAGCAAGCAGGCTGTGCTATTTGTAGAACACTGGGTCTCTCCAATCGGTGCTGTACAGGTGAAGTCCCACAGAGAAAATTCCAAGGTAGCTTTTTAAAAGTCCATATCTGGATCCGTTTGAAGAACAGGACACTGGTGAGGTAGCAGCATCAACACTTAACGCGTTTCCCTAGGCTCGGTCACCTAGCTTCATCAGAAGTAAAGCTCAAATTGAATGTGGGATCTATTTAAACCCCATTTGATGACCTGATGCCCAGCAGGTGTGATGAAAATACCATTCAATTATCCACAGTAGTAATAAAAACACGAATTCAATATAATCTATCTACTTAAAATGTATACAGGAGTTAGTAGGAGGCAAACCCACAGTAAAAAAGATATTCATTTTATATATATACAGAAGAACAATGAGACATGATTTTGAAATAAAGGAGGTCAAAGGCCAGTGCAGTCACATGACTCGCCCCCAGCCACCAGATACATCATCTAGAGTGGGATTTATATTATTTATTTATTATTCACTTATATTCCCCCCCTCCCCATTTACGGGGGCATAATACCTCCGCAGCCCACATTACTCACAGAGGTGCCCCTGATCAGAAGTGGGGGGACAGGCAGATCGAAGGGACTCCGTGGAGCATTAGACGCTCCTTCCGGGTCACGTGATAGGCGGGGGGCAATAGCAGTTTGCCGTCAGAGGCGCCCTGGTTGCTAGGCAACCTAGGCGCACACAAATGCGGTGCGTGATGGCGTCATTCCCCCGTCACGTGACCGGGAGCCCGAAGTGCTGCAGTTACATAGAAAAGTGTGTTTATTCCCACTCGTGGGCAAATCAATACGCACTAAAAATCACACTATATGGTTTAATATAATAGAACCCATATACACATTATCACTAAGAAGCTTTAAACACTAAAAATCAGACAATCAACAAATATTGTTAGACAGCCACAGGAACCGGGACTGTACTTAGTGCAAATCTTAATTGGAGTACATGGTAGATCCTAGCACCCAGGCCCCTCACAGGGGCAATGACATATTTATTAATTAACCCACCCATACTATATATGCCCTCCTCCTATACTGGATAGTCAGCATGGGGATCAGTTTGTATTTAACTAATATACGATAAAAGTATAGCATGTCTTATAATGACACAAATAACAATGAAGAGTAAACAAAGGAATTTACATGCAGATGATGATTAATAAACCTAATAAACATTCAAAACCCATCTAGCATTAGTCCCACCGCCACCAATGGGTGGCTGCGCAGCCATGGAGGAACTCCAGCTGGCAGGAGTTGCCTGAACACTCGGATGACCACAGAGTGACCGATAACCCTAGACGTGCTGACAGTGAGATCCACTGTCCCGTCACGGGTAAACGTGGAAGCCTCCAGGGCCACGCATACCACACACAGTTGACACGGAGTTGTCACCTGTACCATCTGGGTGCGGGGGGAGGGGTCAATAATAGGAGCTGCTTATGCAGGGAGATCAGACAAACATTTATAGGACCCTTTTCAATGGTTATAAACCCCCATGGTCAATTCCCTTGTTTCATTGAGACTCCTCAAAGTTTTATACCACTACATTCAATTCCATTGTCTCATTTAGACCGGTGGGATGTACTGAGTTGAACTGGAGCATCCAGTAGATTTCTCTCTTACATAATAGTGAAAATCTATCCCCCCCCCTTACAGTTGGGGCCACATGTTCCAGTGTCAGGACAGAGAGACAACCAGGATCTTTTTGATGTGTGGAATAAAAATGACGGGACACGCTATGTTGTAGGAAGCCTTTAACAATATTTCTTTTGTGTTCCATGAACCTAGTGCGTAATTTTCTAGTGGTTCGACCCACGTAGTATAAATGGCAACTACACCAAAGGAGGTAAATGACATATGAGGAATCGCAATTCATTAATGATTTAATAGAATTAACATCTAATTTATTTGGTAACTCTATCGACACTGTTTTCCTAGGTGTATGTAGACAAACTTGGCATTTATTCTTGCCACAGTGAAAGAAGCCTAGTGGCTTAGAGTTACCAAATAAATTAGATGTTCATTCTATTAAATCATTCATGAATTGCGATTGCTCATATGTCATTTACCTACTTTGGTGTAGTTGCCATTTATACTACGTGGGTCGAACCACTAGAAAATTACGCACTAGGTTCATGGAACACAAAAGAAATATTGTTAAAGGCTTCCTACAACATAGTGTGTCCCGTCATTTTTATTCCACACATCAAAAAGATCCTGGTTGTCTCTCTGTCCTGGCACTGGAACATGTGGCCCCAACTGTAAGGGGAGGGGGGGGATAGATTTTCACTATTATGTAAGAGAGAAATCTACTGGATGCTCCAGTTCAACTCAGTACATCCCACCGGTCTAAATGAGACAATGGAATTGAATGTAGTGGTATAAAACTTTGAGGAGTCTCAATGAGACAAGGGAATTGACCATGGGGGTTTATAACCATTGAAAAGGGTCCTATAAATGTTTGTCTGATCTCCCTGCATAACCAGCTCCTATTATTGACCCCTCCCCCCGCACCCAGATGGTACAGGTGACAACTCCATGTCAACTGTGTGTGATATGCGTGGCCCTGGAGGCTTCCACGTTTACCCGTGACGGGACAGTGGATCTCACTGTCAGCACGTCTAGGGTTATCGGTCACTCAGTGGTCATCCGAGTGTTCAGGCAACTCCTGCCAGCTGGAGTTCCTCCATGGCTGCGCAGCCACCCATTGGTGGCGGTGGGACTAATGCTAGATGGGTTTTGAATGTTTATTAGGTTTATTAATCATCATCTGCATGTAAATTCCTTTGTTTACTCTTCATTGTTATTTGTGTCATTATAAGACATGCTATACTTTTTATCGTATATTAGTTAAACACAAACTGATCCCCATCCTGACTATCCAGTATAGGAGGAGGACATATATAGTATGGGTGGGTTAATTAATAAATATTTCATTGCCCCTGTGAGGGGCCTGGGTGCTAGGATCTACCATGTACTCCAATTAAGATTTGCACTAAGTACAGTCCCGTTTCCTGTGGCTGTCTAACAATATCTGTTGATTGTCTGATTTTTAGTGTTTAAAGCTTCTTAGTGATAATGTATATATGGGTTCTATTATATTAAACCATATAGTGTGATTTTTAGTGCGTATTGATTTGCCCACGAGTGGGAATAAACACACTTTTCTATGTAACTGCAGCACTTCGGGCTCCCGGTCACGTGACGGGGGAATGACGCCATCACGCACCGCATTTGTGTGCGCCTAGGTTGCCTAGCAACCAGGGCGCCTCTGACGGGAAACTGCTATTGGCCCCCGCCTATCACGTGACCCGGAAGGAGCGTCTAATGCTCCACGGAGTCCCTTCGATCTGCCTGTCCCCCCACTTCTGATCAGGGGCACCTCTGTGAGTAATGTGGGCTGCGGAGGTATTATGCCCCCGTAAATGGGGAGGGAGGGAATATAAGTGAATAATAAATAAATAATATAAATCCCACTCTAGATGATGTATCTGGTGGCTGGGGGCGAGTCATGTGACTGCACTTGCCTTTGACCTCCTTTATTTCAAAATCATGTCTCATTGTTCTTCTGTATATATATGAAATGAATATCTTTTTTACTGTGGGTTTGCCTCCTACTAACTCCTGTATACATTTTAAGTAGATAGATTATATTGAATTCGTGTTTTTATTACTACTGTGGATAATTGAATGGTATTTTCATCACACCTGCTGGGCATCAGGTCGTCAAATGGGGTTTAAATAGATTCAGATTGAGCTTTACTTCTGATGAAGCTAGGTGACCGAGCCTAGGGAAACGCGTTAAGTGTTGATGCTGCTACCTCACCAGTGTCCTGTTCTTCAAACGGATCCAGATATGGACTTTTAAAAAGCTACCTTGGAATTTTCTCTGTGGGACTTCACCTGTACAGCACCGATTGGAGAAACCCAGTGTTCTACAAATAGCACAGCCTGCTTGCTGGCAATTCCAAACCTCTGGAAGTCTCCATCGTCACGGGTAACACCAGCTGTTTGTATTCCTTCTCCCCAGGGAACTCTACATATTCTCTCAGTCCGGGATCCTTTGTGGACACTTGTTAGCAGCCATTACCAATTATTTTCAAGCTCCATCAATGCCCTAAACTATATGTTTACATTGGAATTCATTCTTGTTTTTAGTATGTGATGTTTAGTTAATTAATAAATTACATGTTATTTTATTGAAATCTATCCACAGTTTTTATTATTGGAGAAACACGTAGCGCCAGTTCATATTTTCTTTATGCATTTGGACAACCCTGCACTGATTGGGATGAAACCAATGCAAGGTGGTCAAGTTGGATCTTGGCCAGGTTTTAGGGGGGGTTAGGGCCTTCACCGGATGGATTTGGAAGAAAACTTCACATATTGATAACACTAGATTCCAGAAGACATACAAGGGGTTTGGGGGTGGTCAGACCTCAGAGCAGAATGTGTCAGGCAGACCTTTGACCCGGGGAGCCTGTTCTGGGACTTCCACTGGATGGATTTGGAAGAAAACTTCACAGACTGATAACACTGGATCCCAGAAGACATATTAGGGGGTTTAGGGTGGTCAGACCTCGTGGCAGAATGAGTCAGGCAGACCTTTGACCCGGGGAGCATGTACTGGGTCTTCCACTGGATGTATTTGGAAGAAAATCTCACAGAGCGGTAACATTGGAGCCAAACATCACTACAAAAATCCCCTTACTAGTAATTTAAAATAATCCCCTGTATTGTTTTAATTTTTCCATTTTCCACTTTAAACACAATTTGTCAATTGGGTAAATGGACATCATAGTCCCAATCTATTCCACCACTAAAGGTGTGGAAGATGCAGAGCTGGCCCTAGCCATTTGATGCCCTGGGTAAGATTCTGCCTGGTGGGCCCCCCCCACCCCCATCCCAGGGAGATAGTAGGCGACTGGGAGATGGAGACAGGGAGATATTGTGTGACAGGGAGATAGTGGGTGACAGGGAGACACTGGGTGACAGGGAGAAAGTGGGTGACTGGGGAGGCAAGGGTAACGGGGAGATAATGGTTGACTGAAGAGGGAAAGGGAGACAGGAAGATAGTGGCTGATGGAGATAGTGGGTGGCAGGAAGACATTGGGTGACAGGGAGAGGGTTAGTAAAGAGGGAAAAGGGATTGGACAGAATAGAAGGGACAGGAGAAAGGGGTAACAGGGACATAACAGTGGTGACAGGGCAGGAAAGAGGTAACAGGGAAAAAACAGTGATGGCAGAACAAAAAGCTAGGCAGGACAGAGGTGACAGGGACAGTACAGAAGTAACAGGGCCAGGATAGAGGTGACATGGACAGGGCTAGAACACTGGTGTCAGGCCCTGGACAGATGGAGCAGGGACAGGACAGAACAGAGGAAACAGGAGAGAGGAGTGACAGGGCAAGGACAGAGAGGATAGGTGCAGGACACAGGACAGAAGTAATAGCACTGGGACAGAGGTGACAGGGATATGACTGGTACAATACAGTGAGGATAGTACAGAGGTGATAGCACAGAGGGGACAGGACAGTGACAAGGCAGAGGTCCTGGGACCAGGACAGGGGGGACAGGACAGAACAGAGGGGACAGGATAGAGGGGTGACAGGGACATGACAGTGGGCACAGGGCAGAGGGGGCAGAAACAGGAGAGAGGTATGGAGGAGGTGATGCTATTGGCATCCACTGCATGGGGAAAGTAGCAGAGAGGAGGAAAACTACAGACAGCAGGATTGTGTGTGTGCGTGTGTGCGTGTGTGTGTGTGTGTGTGTGTGTGTGTGTGTGTGTGTGTGTATACATATATATATATATATATATATATATATATATATATACAAGGGTGGTGTCCACACTCACGTGTTGCATATAAACTTGCTGGGGTGACATCCAGGTAGATGAGAAAAAATCCCCACTCTAACACATATCCAAAAAATCCAAAAAAGACAGGAGCACTCACCAGTCTTCAAAGCGGTAAAGGGTTTTTAATCAGATCATTAATGTAAAGATATGATCAACGTTTCGGTCTAATTGCTGACCTTTGTCAAGATAGCTATATACTGAAAGAATCACCCTTATATACCCTACACAGATCCTCCCACCAATTTATCAGAGCAACAACCCCACACCCCATACAGAAAAAGTAATAAACATACCAGCACCATACATATATATACATTTTTTAATATAAAAACAACCACCAAAACACCAGACATCACCCTACCTAACTCCAGTCCTGACTGCAAACACGATCTTACATAAACAAATGTAGGTACATTAGTGGCCATAGTACTCCGGCGTGCATTTCATCAATGTCCTTACTTCCTGTCAATGGAGCGCATCAGGTGACCGGAAGTCAAGCGCTACCATGACAACAATACATTGAAACTAGACAGCGCTGGTTCAGCACATCCTCATGGATATATTAGGGGCACAAGCTCCCAAAGAAACCATATAGTACTAACGTTTACTAATAATAGTCTAGACATAGCGGTGCATCACCATCACCACTCATAATACAGGATAGTGAAACGCAAATTATAAGTCCATCGGCCGGAAGTGACACGTTGCTATAGCAACATTACTGTGTACATTAAGCAATGCTAAGATTAGTACATCCAAATCGCAACCGGCATATTAAAAATATGCCCAAAATCAGGAAAGGGTAGGCAGGGTGATAGTGGTATTAGGGGAAACTATGTAGTTAGGTATATATATATATACACATACATACACACGTAATACACATATGCATACGTATGTATATATAGACAACCCGCAGAACCAGTTCAATTATATTAACATTAATTAGAAAATTCCATAAGCATAAACATGGATATTGCTTCTTAAGAAGAAGCTCATATGCTCAGACTATTACAGGAAAATTTAGACCGTATATAGGAATACATAAAAAAATATATAATAAAAATAAAAAATAAAAATAAAAAATGAAAAAATGAAAAGCAACTACAGATAAGCCACCATCACAGGCTCCATAAGGAGCAAAAAAATAAATAAAAAAGTAAAAAAGTATATAAAGAAAAAATGTATTAAAGTGAGGACCATAGTTCATTCCAGGAAAATGCTATAATGAATTCCATCATTAAGGCCACGGGGTCTTATGGTATCTAGGTGGTGTATCCAAGCCGCCTCACGCTTCAGCAGGAGCTTAGCACGGTCTCCGCCTCTTCTCAGTGGTGCTACTCTATCAATCACCATACTCTTCAATGTAGCAAGAGAGTGACGTGCCTCGTAAAAATGTCTGGCCACCGGTTTATCTGAATTGCCACTGATCAAGGCTTCTCTAACAGACAGTCGATGATTTGCCATCCTTTCACGAAAAGGGCGAATTGTTTTGCCCACATATACTAAAGAGCAGGGACATGTCAAAGTATAGACAACAAAGTCAGAGGTACAGCTCAGTCTATGGCGGATAAATATTTTAGCACCAGTATGCGGATGGTGAAAGTAATCTCCACTTGTCATGCTCCAGCAAGTGGTGCAATTCGTGCATCTGTAACATCCCATTTTCTTAGGTACCAACCACATATCTGAGATGGAACCCAATGGTCTATCAGGCTGCATTAAAATATCTTTGAGGTTGCGTGCCCATCTAAAGCTCAATAGAGGTCTATTGGGCAGTCTCTTTATAAGTGATGGATCTGTTTTGACCACTGGCCAATGTTTGTTAACCACTCTTCGTATGGCAGGTCCAGCTGTATTGAATGTGGTCGAGACAACAAAAGGATTTTTCTCAATAACCCTCTTTGGTGAGTGCCCTGCGTAGATTTTATTTGCCTTCTCAAGGCAGTTCACAATGGTGCGGTTATCATAGCCCCTGGCCTTAAATCTATTCTTCATATCCTCCAACTGTGTAGCAGTTGTATTGGGATCCGAGTTATTCCGAAGGACCCTCATAAATTGAGAGATAGGTAAATTACGTTTTAATGATCCGGGATGGTGGCTATCAAAAAACAATAATGTATTCCTATCGGTCAGTTTTCTAAACAGTTTGTAACCATAACCTGACTCAGTGGTATAGACGCTTACATCCAGGAAGTCAATAGACTCCCTGTCAAAGTGCATAGTGAACCTAATCGGTGAGTCAAGTTGATTAAGATATTTCAACATCCCAAGAAGGGATTCCTCAGTATTGTTCCATATCAAAAAGATATCATCAACAAATCGCCGATAGAAGGCAATACTATCCCCAAACAGCGGGAACATGTTCTCATTCTCATAATCATTCATATATAAATTAGCATAAGATGGGGCGATATTACTCCCCATAGCTGTACCCGCCGTTTGGAGATAGTACCGCCCCCCCCCAAAGCGAAAATAGTTACATGTCAAAATTAGCTCAAGTAGCTCCATCAAAAACTCAGTCGGTGGAGTCACAGTGTGTGAATTAATCAGAGCCCTTCTAGTCGCGGCTAAGCCAGCACCATGGGGGATCACCGTATAGAGGGACATAACATCCAGGGTGACCAGAATCCTCTGATCCGCATATGAAAGTAAATTCAAAAGTCTCAAAAAGTCACCCGTATCTTTTAGATCACTGCTGGTTCCCTTCACACAGACCTCCCTTCTAGAGGTTTGAGCTTTATACCTACACCTAAATTTAATGAATTTGACTGGGCTATTGATAGATTTAAGGTTGGTAGAAAGTTGAGACTTATAGAGAAATTCTCTAATCCAGTGATAGACGATCAGACTACTAGGATGTTGAAATATCTTAATCAACTTGACTTACTGATTAGGTTCATTATGCACTTTGACAGGGAGTCTATTGACTTCCTGGATGTAAGCGTCTATACCACTGAGTCAGGTTATGGTTACAAACTGTTTAGAAAACTGACCGATAGGAATACATTATTGTTTTTTGATAGCCACCATCCCGGATCATTAAAACGTAATTTACCTGTCTCTCAATTTATGAGGGTCCTTCGGAATAACTCGGATCCCAATACAACTGCTACACAGTTGGAGGATATGAAGAATAGATTTAAGGCCAGGGGCTATGATAACCGCACCATTGTGAACTGCCTTGAGAAGGCAAAGAAAATCTACGCAGGGCACTCACCAAAGAGGGTTATTGAGAAAAATCCTTTTGTTGTCTCGACCACATTCAATACAGCTGGACATGCCATACGAAGAGTGGTTAACAAACATTGGCCAGTGGTCAAAACAGATCCATCACTTTTAAAGAGACTGCCCAATAGACCTCTATTGAGCTTTAGATGAGCACGCAACCTCAAAGATATTTTAATGCAGCCTGATAGACCATTGGGTTCCATCTCAGATATGTGGTTGGTACCTAAGAAAATGGGATGTTACAGATGCACGAATTGCACCACTTGCCGGAACATGACAAGTGGAGATTACTTTCACCATCCGCATACTGGTGCTAAAATATTTATCCGCCATAGACTGAGCTGTACCTCTGACTTTGTTGTCTATACTTTGACATGCACTGCTCTTTAGTATATGTGGGCAAAACAATTCGCCCTTTTTCGTGAAAGGATGGCAAATCATCGCCTGTCTGTTAGAGAAGCCTTGATCAGTGGCAATTCAGATAAACCGGTGGCCAGACATTTTTACGAGGCACATCACTCTCTTGCTACATTGAAGAGTATGGTGATTGATAGAGTAGCACCACTGAGAAGAGGCGGAGACCGTGCTAAGCTTCTGCTGAAGCGTGAGGCAGCTTGGATACACCGCCTAGATACCATAAGACCCCGTGGCCTAAATGATGGAATTCATTATAGCATTTTCCTGGAATGAACTATGGTCCTCACTTTAATACATTTTTTCTTTATATACTTTTTTACTTTTTTATTTATTTTTTGCTCCTTATGGAGCCTGTGATGGTGGCTTATCTGTAGTTGCTTTTCATTTTTTTTTTTTATTTTTTTTTTTTATTATATATTTTTTTTAATGTATTTCTATATACGGTCTAAATTTTCCTGTAATAGTCTGAGCATATGAGCTTCTTCTTAAGAAGCAATATCCATGTTTATGCTTATGGAATTTTCTAATTAAGGCGCCCATAATTTTATTGCGATTGACATAAACACTTCTTTAAGCTAGCTTATCACTAAAATAACGACACACTAAAATAACGACACGGACACGGTTAGCTGTAGTTAAAGGCCAGACGATATTTATTGATCGCTGACCTGTTCTTTAAACTATAATTGTAATTGAATTGATTTTATATTGGAGGATGGCAACAGGACCAGTCGCTACCAGACACCAGCTCCGGTCCGTTGGATGAAATCCAACCACCAAGGAGGGGAGTACACCAAACCCCGCCTCCTCCCTGCATAACCCGCATTGTGCAGGCCTCACCCCTCTTTTCTCTGGCAAACGTTCGGTTCCCGCAGGGGAACGTCTAAATGTCCAACCGCAAGAAAAGGACACACCTGCCGTCCTTCTAAAGAGGGTGCCCCACAATGACCACTTATGCCCATCTGACCGCTGGTTGGTAGCGACTTCCCGCCAGTCTGGCTGTCAATAGCCCACCGAGAAAAACAAGATGTAGGAAAATTAAAAAGAACATAAAATTATGGTCAGGGCGGGCGGGAGGGCATTCCAAAATGGCAAGAGGAAGTCTGAGTCATATGACCATGGCTTATATATCATTCCAAGACCAACCCCTACCCTCTTGATGGACAGCCCTATAATCCTATAGGAAAAATACCCAAGAACACACTGATCTGCCTAGCAACTGCTTAGTCACCATCAACCAATCACAAAAAATTGGACTCTTATATGGCTTCAGGCTTATGCAGCCTTCAGCTTATCTAAGGCGCCCATAATTTTATTGCGATTGACATAAACACTTCTTTAAGCTAGCTTATCACTAAAATAACGACACACTAAAATAACGACACGGACACGGTTAGCTGTAGTTAAAGGCCAGACGATATTTATTGATCGCTGACCTGTTCTTTAAACTATAATTGTAATTGAATTGATTTTATATTGGAGGATGGCAACAGGACCAGTCGCTACCAGACACCAGCTCCGGTCCGTTGGATGAAATCCAACCACCAAGGAGGGGAGTACACCAAACCCCGCCTCCTCCCTGCATAACCCGCATTGTGCAGGCCTCACCCCTCTTTTCTCTGGCAAACGTTCGGTTCCCGCAGGGGAACGTCTAAATGTCCAACCGCAAGAAAAGGACACACCTGCCGTCCTTCTAAAGAGGGTGCCCCACAATGACCACTTATGCCCATCTGACCGCTGGTTGGTAGCGACTTCCCGCCACAGAGGTTTAACAAACCGCCCCGCCATCCAAACCAATAGAAACCAGGAAAGGAGTAAGCTAACTAAAAGGACCAGAACCCCAGGTAAGACAAAACCTGCAAAATTTCAGCCGGAGAAGACGAAACGCCTTCCCCCCTTGCCGAAACTGCGGCTGACGCAGTACCAGCAGAGGATGCCTGACCACCTAAAAGCCGTAACCCAAAACATCAGCTGTCCTATGCGCCAAGTAATGCCCTGCCGCCCAAAATGTAAGAGTGGCCAAACCAGCCATTCCCATTCAACCTTTGACGGCTGCAAAAGAAAAACACCCTGAAATCATCACTGACAGACATCACATAGAAAACCAAGTGACAGATAGCAGAACTAACCCAAGTGAAGGAGAAAACTCAAAAAACCTCCCGTGGACCTTTGCTGAGCCAATTGTAATTAGGCCCCCTCGGAGGAAAATTTAAAAATTCACTTCACACCCTCGATTCCTGAACGCTACTTGTTCAAAAACCGACGGGTAAACAAGTTTTTGGGTTAGCACAACAGGCACAACTAAACATTATCCACATGCAGAAGGCTTATAGTAAGCCTCCCTCCACAGAGCACCTCCTGAATAGCTGCCGTGGAGGACCCTGTGGCTGCCGCACGGTAGCCACCCCCATCCGCAAGGAATAGGACCCAAAAGTATACCTCCAATGGACCTCGTCCTGCATCGCCGCCATGGAGGAACCTGTGGCTTCCGCATGGTAGCCACCCCCATCCATATGGAATAGGACCTAAGAAGTATATCCCCAATGAACCACCCCTTGAATAGCTGCCGAGGGGGACCCTATGTCTGCCGCACGGCAGTCACCCCCCCCCCTCCACAAGGAATGGATCTAAAAAACAAATATACCTCCAGCAGCCCCCTCCTGAATAGCTGCCACGGTGGACCCCGTGGCTGCCGCATGGTCGCCACCCCCATCCGCAAGGAATAGGCCTAAGAAGTACACCCCCAACGCCCCAGGTCCTGGACCGCTGCCGCGGGAGACCCTGTGACTGCCGCCAAGCAGCCACCCCAATCCAACGGAACAGGACCTATAAGGAGTAAACCTCCAACTCCCTAGCTCCTGAACAACCGCCGGGGAGAACCCTGTGGTTGCCGCCTGGCAGACTCCCCCCTCTGCAAGGAACAGGACCTAAAAAGTATACCTCCAAACATCCCAGCACTGGAACCGCTGCCGAGGGGGACCCCGCGGCCGTCGCATAGCAGCCACCCCAATCGGCCAGGAAATAGGACCTGCAACAAGCATCCCCCCAGCGACCCTGCTCCTGAAACCGCTGCCGTGGAGAACCCCGTGGCTGCCGCATGGTCAGCCTCCCCAGTTCGCCGGGGATAGGACCTAATATAAGCACACCCCCAAAAGCTCTGCTCAACAGTTGCCGAGGATGACCCTGAGGCTGCCGCAAGGAGCCACCCCAAACCGCAAGGAATAGGACCTAAGAAGTATATCCCCAATGGCTCAGCTCCTGAATAGCTGCTGTGGAGGCCCCTATGGCTGCCAAACTGCAGCCTCCCCTATCCGTAAGGAATAGGACCCAAGCAGTATACCGCCAACGCGCCAGCACCTGAACAGCAGCCCAAACACCGCAGCAACCCTGTACCTTAGTGAGATAACCAGCGAGCACCTGTATCAGCAACTGGTCGTCCCTTCGGAGGCCCATCCATACTCCTGCGCCAGGCACAGCGGGCCGACACTCACAACCTCCTGGGCCTCCAAGGACCCCCAGCGACCCCCAGCTGCTTGATCCGATGTGGATCACACCATCCTGCCGAGCAACCGACCACCCTGCAACCCGCGTTACAGATAAAGGTCCCTGCATTTCGAAACTGCCTGCTGCTCGCCACCCTTCGCTCACCCGCAAAAACCAGAATGAAGCCAAAGCAAAGGCTAATCTAAACCGGGGCCACCTCCCACACCAACTTGGCGACAGGAGGCAGCACACCCAGCAATTCTGCCAAAATTTGCCACGTAGCAGGCCTACGTGTGTCCGCAGGCGCGGGGCGCACCCTAGCCCCCACCCCAAAGTGCTAACGACAGACCAGGAGGGGTCCACCAGCCTGCGCAGTCTAGAACGGAAGGAAATGCCCGCAAAGGCAGGATACATGGCCGCCAAGGCCCTCCCTCTCAAATAACGCTCGAACAGGAAAACCAGCAAACCGTCTACCAGGGACACACCCGCTGTATCCAACCTACTGAAAAGACACCGGGACGTAACAGACGCCCCAAACGAGGAAGGAGCCAACGCATGACCAGTCTGAGTAGCCAACCCACCCGGACAATCCACCCGCCAGAAGACGGGCATGAGGAAACCTTATGACGCTACCCCGGAACACACTCGTGGCACTCATCAAACTGCAAAGAGACAAAGCATCTGCCAACCCATTCCGACTCCGGACCGGGATGGCAAAAAATGCACCGCCAGCAGCCACGCAGCTGTCGCAACAGCCGCAAAGCCTGGGGGGACCGTAGGGGACCAGGAGGAGGAGACCACAACCACCTCCCCGTAAAAAACTATAGGAATGAAAACCAATTCCACCCAAACATCTCTTATCCCACAGGAAGGGAAACCGCAGTATGCTACCTGGTCGACCCCGCAGGGGCCCTTAGTATTTTTGAAACCTATGCCACCCGTGAGGATAAACCTGCCCGCCAACGGGGAGGAGCTAACAACCGCACCCGCTTAAACCGACTTCACGTCGACCCCAGCCGTCGTTAATAAAACCCCAACAGAGTCGGTACCTTGTCAGCGGGGAGGCGACAGCAACCCGCAATTGTGCCCAGCGCCAACCCCTGAAACCTCAGGCAACCGGTAAGGCCCTAGCCGTATACAGGGGCAACGGGATCCTCCAGGATCCTGACAAAAACCTGGCAACCTACTGCAGGATACCTGCAAACCAAAATGCCTCCCAGACCCATGAAGAGAAAATAGTCCCTGTAGCGAGAAACACCGAAAGGGCCGAATCCGGACCGTGTGCCCCAACGCAAGAAAGTGCAGAACTTCTCAAAAAAGGCACATGAGCCAGAAAAACTCAGGGGCACCAACCTGTCAGCATAGAACAGGCCCTTAACCGAGGCCCGAAAAATTAGAGGTGATAGGGACGCAGGGGAAGCAGCGCAAATACTACCCAACGTATAAGTTACCAAAATTGAGGTACCCGGCCCATATTCCTGGAACAAAAACGCAGAGTCACTAAAAGACTAATCTCACCCCACGCGAGGTATCGGAAATGGACCTGCCAGCATAGCATGCAAAGAAAAACCCCTTGAGGATACGACAAATGTAGGCTAAGGCGGCCCCAGCCCGGGGTCCCTGGCTATAACCCCACAGGGAAGAAGCACAAGCCGGGAAGAGATGAAAAAAACAAAAACGTCATAGGGCTCACACGAGCCCTAAGCCGGGTCGGCGACCACCCTCCGCCGGACCTGATGCAGGAAAGCGTGCGCGGACCTCCAAGACCCGCTCCCGGCTGGGACACCGTCATTAGACGGGAGACAGGCCTAGCAAATTCGCAGGAGTGACGAACACGGGAGTGGACCTATGGTGTACTAGCCCCTGCATAAGCGACACCCCCCTTTTCTACCAAGGAGCGCAAAAAACAGCAACGCCAAAACTGCAAGGCACCTGCGGTCTGGGACCCCACTGCGCGGTCCGGCCCGCCTAGCGACCCCCAAACATAACCCAAAGAAATTGACGTTACACCCCCGAACCCGATGGACTTCACGTCGTAATCACCCCGAGAAAATCGTAACCACAACTGAAAATTACGGAAAGCCGTCTACCCAATCCCCCCCCACCGGCCGCTTTCTCCGCGAACCGAAGGGGCTGGGAAAACGGTAACCACCGACGCCCTGCCTTTCCGAAAAGCCTAATGCCACGTGCAGCGCTATGAGCCTAGCCAACTAACGCGGGCGCCCAGGATAACCAGAGTAAAACGCTACAAGAAGGTACAAGAACTGTAAAGTAATAATAAACAACAGCATGCTCACCGGTGTCTGGAGGACGTGGAATATCATCAGCCGGCTCCAACGCCACCGACCCTGTCGTTGCATCATCCACTGTCGTTGCAGCCGCATCCCTACTTTGTCACCGATCACTCCACGATGAATCCACAGACTCCCTGGACTCGCAGGCACCTGTGCGGACGAAACAGAGGGGACAACAAGCGCCGGCAGCGCCCGCGCATAAAGACAGCAAACAGGAGGCATAAGCGGGGGCAAAGTAACGCTGCAACCCATGGACAGTGGGCTGAGGAGGGGGGAAAAAACCTAGATGGGAGGAAGGAACACCCGGCAGGAGGGGAAGCCCGGCTAACGGGAAAACCCAATGGTGTAGCCCGGTAGCCAAAAACCAGGCACGTGGGTCCGCGGCCGCTAAGGATTAACGAACTATGATCCGTAAAGGCCGGGGGGAGGGGGGGTGGCTGACCCGAGGCCCCTTGAAGCAACCCACGGGTAAATGCTCCGGACCCGGAAACCGACGCACATGGCGCAAATTGTGAAAGGGGCAACAGGCAGGCCCGTTTGACGCGCCCCGGGGGGCCCCGTGAACTGTGTCACATGGGGGGAGGGGGAAACGAACCAAGCAGCCCCAGGGAGCAGGGGCCCACAGGTGGGACCGCGGCAGGTGACCCGACACGAAGTCACCAACACCCCGCGGGCCCGGGAGCACTAGAACGGCACGACTGAGGAGCGGCGCGGACCGCGGCATAGCAACCCCGCCGGGACCCGCCGTCCAGAGCGGGATCCAGGGGCAGGGGAGACCCAAGCCAGGAGCGCGGCCAAACCAAACATCCTCGACCGCTGCAGTAGGGGCACCGTGTCCCTCGCACAGACGAGCAGCAGGGGGAGAAGCGTTGCCGCAGCGGTCCGACACAGCCGCGCTCCGTGAGGCGCAGCAGGCCATGGACGCTTTCAGGCTGCAGCTAAGGGATGCCGAACGCTGCAGCCGTGACGGAGGCATCGGCCACCATCAGCGGTAAAAGGCAGAAGTCCGGCGGGCGGCGCAGGCAGGGCGCCAGCAGCAGGGACTAACCGAACCCGAGGCCAGCGATAATCCGCTGACGTAAGCGGGCCCGCGGCCTCGGCTAGGTGGCGGGGGGGGGAGCAGATCTACGTGGGCGGGATATCACCTAACGCTGGGGAAAAACTAAAGCACAGCCTGGGATGAGGGGAGAGCAGGAAAAAAGGGGAGGGGGGGCCATAGCAAGTGCAATACAACTACAGTGGGAATAAACAAGAACCAATAAAATACCAACAGAGTGCAGAAAGTAATACATACAGCAACCCAGACTAGACACACACCTGCACCTCAGTACATTCCAAAAAGTATAAAATAAACACAGCACAGTATAAATGAAAACAGCACAGTATAAAATAAAAACAGCCCCATATAAAAGCCACAAGCAAAACAGCACAGAATTAACTACAGCATGTGTACTCAGCCTTCCATCATTCCAAAATGGCAAGAGGAAGTCTGAGTCATATGACCATGGCTTATATATCATTCCAAGACCAACCCCTACCCTCTTGATGGACAGCCCTATAATCCTATAGGAAAAATACCCAAGAACACACTGATCTGCCTAGCAACTGCTTAGTCACCATCAACCAATCACAAAAAATTGGACTCTTATATGGCTTCAGGCTTATGCAGCCTTCAGCTTATCTAATGTTGATATAATTGAACTGGTTCTGCGGGTTGTCTATATATACATATGTATGCATATGTGTATTACGTGTGTATGTATGTGTACATATATACCTAACTACATAGTTTCCCCTAATACCACTATCACCCTGCATACCCATTCCTGATTTTGGGCATATTTTTAATATGCCGGTTGCGATTTGGATGTGCTAATCTTAGCATTGCTTAATGTACACAGTAATGTTGCTATAGCAACGTGTCACTTCCGGACGATGGACTTATGATTTGCGTTTCACTATCCTGTATTATGAGTGGTGATGGTGATGCACCGCTATGTCTAGACTATTATTAGTAAACGTTAGTACTATATGGTTTCTTTGGGAGCTTGTGCCCCTAATATATCCATGAGGATGTGCTGAACCAGCGCTGTCTAGTTTCGATGTATTGTTGTCATGGTAGCGCTTGACTTCCGGTCAGCTGATGCGCTCCATTGACAGGAAGTAAGGACTTTGATGAAACGCACGCCGGAGTACTATGGCCACTAATGTACCTACATTTGTTTATGTAAGATCGGTGTTTGCAGTCAGGACTGGAATTAGGTAGGGTGATGTCTGGTGTTTTGGTGGTTGTTTTTATATTAAAAATTTTATATATATGTATGGTGCTGGTATGTTTATTACTTTTTCTGTATGGGGTGTGGGGGTGTTGCTCTGATAAATTGGTGGGAGGGTCTGTGTAGGGTATATAAGGGTGATTCTTTCAGTATATAGCTATCTTGACAAAGGTCTGCAATTAGACCGAAATGTTGATCTTATCTTTACATTGATGATCTGATTAAAAACCCTTTACTGCTTTGAAGACTGGTGAGTGCTCCTGCCTTTTTTGGATTTTTTGGATTTTTATATATATATATATATATATATATATACATATATACAAACGGGATGCGCGGTCACTATACTGACGCCAGGATCTCAAACAGTGAACAGCTTGTGGGTGTCCACAACACCCATATAGTGGAAATAGAACCTGTGGCAAGTGCAGCAAGCCACCGAGCCCGCTACATGGCGAGCGCAGTGAGCCTGCAAGGGGCTTCGTTGCGCTCGCCCCCACCGGCCATCTAAAATTTGGGATCCAGGTGTCAGTATGGTGACCGGCTGTCTCCCAACCGCTGGTCACCCGGACCCAACCCAAACAAACAAACATATATATTTACCTACACATAAATATATATATATAAACAGGGTGATTCAAACGTCGCAGTATGCCCTTTTCATTCAAAAACTGTGCAGGAAATGGGAAAACTGAATACTCCATTAAGGTATGGGTGAGGTGGGCTATCTTTTAGGGTATGTACTGAACATGGACGCCATCTTCAAATTGGCCATCTTAAATCTAAGTCAGTTTTCCCATTTTCGGCACAGTTTTAGATGATTTTTGACCATGGGAGGAGGAGCTGCTGTGGCTTGGCATGCGCAGCAGCCCTTCTCCCGGAGCGTTGGCCATATTTGTAAAGGGCAGCTGACACTGGTGGAATACCCAGACTGCCCCTCAGAAGCGCCACAACGCAACCCAATGCTGAACAGGTACACTCTGTGCACCCGCTCCAGCCTCCGGAGTTACCGCAAGCGGCACTGCTCAGATATGCAAGAGCAGAGCCACCAGCGGCACTGAACAGCGGGTACCCCACTGACCACCAATGTTAGCTGAGTCAGCCCCTAGGTGAAGGCAGATGCCCTAGGCAATTACCTAGTCTGCCTATAGCTAGGGCCAGCTCTGGGAAAATGTATCCCTTCTAAACAGAGAATACCCTTATAAATGTGTCATATTCAACCTTTGAACCTCATTTAATTATTTGTATATTTTTGCAAGAATGCTGGAAATTCATGATTGTGCTAAGCTCAAATTTTCTTAAGAAGCCATTTGATACTCCAAGTTCTTTCATCAGGACATTAAAATGTTAATTCCATATACTTCACACAAACGTGAGTGCATTAAAACAAAAGTTTACATCAAAACCAGTGTCAACCATTTAATTTCCATTCAAATATAGCTTTTGGGATCCAGATATTTATGACCTAAGCCAACTATGAAACTATGTGCTGAAATACATTTTATAACTTCTATTTCTATTGTAACCAATATTTCTAACAAAAGTTAAGTTGTTGAGTGTAGGAACACATTTATAGTTAAAATGTAAATACAACAGATACTTATGTCACCGTATTTCAGGTCCATTAGTATTGTACTGGTCAACTTGACTCTTAATTCCTGGTATAACAAGAGCAAAACATTTTATACAGTATTATAGTACTAGGCTTGGGTTGATTGACTTACTGAGATCAGTCCCAGGTGGATTAATATGGTGCTTCAAGTTTACTGTTTGTTATTTGACTTTTATTCATGCTGTCTTCTTTGACTTTTGCTCATTATTGGTAACTCTTGCTTGCCACCTGTCTTAAGATCAGACCATTAACATGTATGTTTGTATGCTGCCAGCAATTTGACATAGCTATTGTGTGTTTAGAGCATGGGACAATGCATTTGTTTCTGACTTTTCTATATTGTATTGATATTCTGTTTATTTCATTATAGCCAGCTTTTTGTATTGTAGCTTTCCTTCTTAGTAGTCCTATTGCTTGGATCAGCTTCTAGAAAATGTATATTATTATGCATATAGGACCCAATAGCAACTGAATACTGGTGTACTAACACCTACCGCAAAATGGGGCTGCCATAGGTAAGCAGTGTCGGTCTGGGGCATGAAGGGCCCACCAGGGGGAATGCAGTGGTAGGGGCCCATGGTTAGAGGCTTAACCATCCTTTAGCGAGTGCATACTATACAGTTAATAGTACTAGAGCATACATGATAATGTAGCATATAAATAACAGCATTGCACGGTAGAAAATACACCATAGTACTGTACAGTATAGTGTAACATAGGTATAATATATAATGCAAGTACACAATCTGGTACCCCATCCCAGGGGGGGGGGGGATTTGGGGCAGTAGGGCCCTCCAGGGGTTTCCCCTGTTCCCCTGTGGGCCAGTCTGACCCTGTAGGTAAGGACAGGGTAGGCTTACAAAAGCCACCCAGTTTTTTGGTGTGTTCTTTCTTTAATTAAGTATTATAGCAGAGAGTAGTATTCAGACAGCACGATCACGGCATGGTTGCCATGTTACAGCTGTCCATATCCACTGAGTTGGATGGCTGCCGTCCAGCTGCTGCTACTGTTGTGGTGGCTGTGGCTGCTGCACTTGCCCAGATCCTTCAACACGGCACAAAGCCATTCCGTGTGAAAGGATCTGGATCACAAGCAAATACCGGGCGGAAGACCAGCTTGTGTGAAATGGCCCTTACAGTATCCATTGCGGGTGCCTGGGAGCTGGTGTAAGTAGACTCCAATAATGGTGACCACCAGAATTAACTAGAAGGTTCTGACTGGCTAATTGCATATTCACCACCAGCTTATATTCTTCATTGATCATACATACATCATATGATACTGTGAGTGGATTTTTAGCAAGATATTTTTTAACACACAAGTAGGATAGTTATACCTGCTGTATTTGATGGTCTTTTTAAATTATATTCAAACTTCACAGCAAATATGTAGTTTATCGGGACAAATATTCCAAAAATGTAGTATAAGTATATGATTTATTAACATTTATTTGTATAGAGCCAGCATATTCAATTGTGTCACTGTATATAAATGAGAATAAACACCATATTAAATGAGACTGTGTATTATCAGACAGTGAGGTACGAGGGTCTGGCTTGCAAACTGTCAGTCTTTAGGATAATAGGAGTTTTATACATGAAGTTACGAGCTCCATTTTGAATATTGATCAAACCAGATTCCAAGGGTAAGAAATGGCTTAGTGGGATATAGGATCCAGTCACACAGCAATGTAGGTCTGAGATCAGAAGGGGGTGTGAGAAACAGAACACATGTACTGTAACTTTGCATGAACTATTTAGAGGAGAGATAAATGGGTAGAAAAGCCTAAGGGAAGTAAGTGGGTGGTTCATGAATTTTATAAGCTGCCTGAAGAGGGGAGTTTTCAGGGAACATTTGTAGGTTTGTAGACTAAAAGAAAGTAATTTTGTATGAGGGATTTCACAGAGTGTACAACCCTAAAAAAGTCCTGCAACCAAGAATTGGAGTACATAATAATTGTTGGTGAGAGATGCAGATCATGCACCAGTTTAGTTGTCTCATTGATAGATAATTGAAGATAAGTATAATGATGACTATTGGTATTGTTTTGATAATGGTCTTGCGTGTTAGTGGAAGTGTTTTATGTTGGATTTGATGTACAGTATGTGTCTGATGAATGTCCGATATACACCTGGTGCATATGCTGCTAATGCTGACCTGGGTGCATTTCAGATTTTTGCAACTTTGCACATGCACACAATTACTCTTTTTTAGTGAATGCATATAATAAAACTTTTTCAAAGTGATAACATATTTATTAAAGATTTATTAAAGACATTTTGTAAGAATTTCCCCAAAAACAAATTCTGTAGGAAACATATTCCTGAGCTTAGTAAATGTGACAGCATTGCATATCCTATAGAAACATATGGGGGCTGCAGCTGCTTTCTGGAATGGAGAGACTGCAGCAGATATCAGAAATGGGAGTCGATACTAAATATCTGCTGACCCCCCCCCCCCCCCCAAAAAAAAAAAAAAACTACAAAAAAAATGGTGTTGCAGGGGATAAGCAGCAAACATTTCATGATAAATGTGCTCCTTAAGGAGTAAGCCAAGCCAGTGCATTCATTCTGTAGCTTTATTATGAGTCTCTACTTCTGCTCAGTAATCAGCAGAAAGCGTTTTCTTCTCATTGATAGGCAAATGTATGAAGCAGTGATAAGAGTGGAGAAGTGAGCCAGTGGAGAAGTTACCCATGGCAACCAATCAGCATTGAAGTAACATTTATAGTTTGCATACTATAAAATTATACAGAGCAGCTTCTCCACTGGCTCACTTCTCCACTCTTATCACTGCTTCATACATTTACCCTCCAGTAACTGTTCCAACTGCTGATCAGTTGTTGTTTTTTGCACTGAAATTTTAAAACGCTGAGAGCCAATTCCTGTACTTTGTCGCACTATTATCAAGGACTCTTTTACCATTGTTATCCCAACATTTATCTCTTTTACCCATTCTGCATGAGTCTGAAACAAGCAAAGGGATTTCTCAGTTTTTAAAGCAATTAGAGAGTTCCAGTTAATTATCCACCACTGAAAATCACAATGAGTTGAATAGTTTATTATTGATAATGATTACTGTAGGTACCCATCTGACTATAAAACATAAATAATGTAAACTTAAGTTCCAGAGCAATTCTCTATTGCTTTCCAGTTGAAGAACAGCTGCTCCAGCAGGACTCAGTCGCTTTACAAACATCATGTTCTAAAAATCCTGTTAGCAATTAACAACTTGAGCATGCTAGCAAATGAAGATATGGCCTACTCAGAAATTACCATACATATGTCCTGGGGTTGTGCTACACTCACTGTATGAGTGCAGGCCTTTGATATACATTGCTGATGTTTGCTTTCCCCCAATAAGTCTCCCCAGGAGTTGCGTGAAATTTTAAATTGTACTCTTTTTTTTTTGTCCACATGTATTCCTTGTATTGTGTTCTGATTTCAGTTAGACAATTCCAGTTTGAGGCAGTGGCTGCATAATATAGCAAGTTTGTCCTGACTTGCATAAGGGTAAAGGCAGGGATGTATCACCACCGCATACAGGGCACCATACATAAATGCTATGTATCACAGTAGAACATCCTGTTAATTGTAATTTCTAACTCAAACACTAATTCACCTTTGCATTTTATTATACTGTTTTTTAATATAAATCAGGCATCCCCAACCTCAGACCTCAAGGCACACTATCAGTACAGGTTTTAGTGATACCATGCTTGAGCACAGGTGACTTAATTGGGGCCTCAGTTACTTTTCATTTAACCACCTGTGCTGAAGCCTTGATATCAGTAAAACCTACACTCAGTCTTGTTTATACATAGGAAGGTCATCAAACATTTTCATTTCTAAAGTCACATAAAATGTGAAGATGTGATTGTTGATTGAAGAAATGTCTCTTTATACTAGTGCAGGTATTCCCAAGCAATAAAACTGGCGTGCGCTATCGGATCACAAATCAATAGTAATAAAAAGTACAAATAAATATTGCAATAGGAAATACATGAACTCCAGCGCATCGTACAGCAACCATGGAGAGTATACAGGTACAGGCTTGTGACATGTCAGATTGCAGGTTTGCTCTTATTTTATTCACCAGCAGATGTCCCTGGAGACATCTACAAAACTCTGCAAACAGAGAAATGATGATACATTAATCACACATTGGAAGCTCAATGTGAAGAGATTTGACTTATTAGCTCTAATTTATGTTAGTATACACCACCACCCATGAATGTGTCATTTTTAAATATGAACTTAATGATTTATTAGCATTTATGTTTCATACATATGGATAATTTGTTTCATTATAGATCCCTGCATGCTCACATACAGTTTAAATTACAATAAGAAAGAGGTATTGCTGTATATTGTCTAGTGTCTGCATATTAACAACTAGAACCTACTGTATAATTCAAGCTATTTTTTTTCCAAACATGAATTCAACTTTTTTTGTCACAACACTTCTCTTCTTGCAGGATTTTAAAGTAGATTTTAAATATCTCACAAAATACTTTCTATTACATCAACATACAGTTACAAAGGATTTTACGTTACACGATAACATTTGCGTGAGCATGAAAACACTTTAACAATATTTCATATTTCCCAACATGACTCTCTCCAGGAGGGACACAATGCTCTGCTTCTGGACTTTTCTCTTAATTATAATTGCCAGTACCTGTGTTGAACAGGTTAATGAATAAGAAAGGTGTTTCAGTACAAGTGATGGCAATCATAGAATAAGAGGGACGTCCAGGAGCAGAGTATTCTGTCCCTCCTAGAGAGGGTCATGTTGTAGGTATGATATTTACTGGGCTGGAAATCCTAGCCGGCGGCAGGCTTTCTTACTGGAAAAATATTTGGTTAACAGGAAACAGATAATTCTATACTAGAAGGTATTATCAGTAATTAAATAAATGCTTGAATAACATTCTCTTTTAATACCTCACGCTTATAACAAGAATGCTAAAGATACAGCAATATATTTACACAGTAAACATATCAATAATACAATAACAAGCTTTGTCACACCCAGTTCATACAAAATGTAGTCACATATATTGGATATACAGAACAATGGGACTCCATTATAAAGTATAACTTAGTTCAGCTGAATTAACCTTGTTGGTGCACTTTTTTTTAAAGAGCTGGTGACTCTCTCCGGGGTTAAATCTATGAATTATTTAATACAGGGACATATCATAAACATCAAAGTTTGAAATAGAACAAACTTTCCCTTTTACAGAAGCTAAGGATTCCCTTCCCTGAATAGTAACAATTGCAGCACCCTGCCAGACAAAACTGTTAATTTGTAATGTTCCATGCAATTAGTAACAAAGGTAACTCTTTTACTGAAATTCAAAAAGTCTCTATCTTCAATTGTTACATTTACCCACTGACTGACTGGGAGTATTAAATATATGCTGCAGATCTCTATAATGCTAAGACTTGAGTGTTTTATGCTTTCTGTAATACTGGCGTTGTATTATCCTTTGCTGTGCTACTGAGTTTTGACCGTGTCTGAGGAAAACTGCTGTCTCTAATTTAGTAGGCTAACTGTATCTGCTACAGTGAGCCTACTCCCGTGTTTTTTGGGGTTTTTTAAATTTATGAAGACATTTCAAATAGGTACAAAACCAGTACAATATAGTATGTGAAACAAAATATGGTTATCAATGATAAACACATGGCAATGTGCTGAAATCAAACATACAACTGTATAATGAAATGTCATTTTTTAAATCTACAGAACAGTGAAGGGGAAGAGAAAAGAAAAGAAAAGAAGAACAGTTTGATCATTCCAAGAGAATTCATAGACCTACAATAAGCATAAATCTAAAGAAATAAAATATTGAGTAATAACATCTTATTAACACAATTTATCAAGGATGAAATATGACACTAATAAGATTTGGCCGGGGTGGGAACACATTGGGGTAGCCTAATTTGTGCATGGAAAAATCCAGAACTGAAACATAGTAAAATCATTGAACCAATAGCCCCAAATGAAGAAATTTGGTGCAACAGATACCATGTGGTCAATTCAAAGCCTTAACGATCTGAGATTTAGTTGAAGATGGAAGCAGTGTCGGACTGGGGCATGAAGGGCCCACCAGGGAAATGCAGTGGTAGTGTCCCATGTTTAGGGCTGTGGCTAGTCTCCAGAGGGGGTGCAACCAGCTGCCACAGAAGCTTGGTAACCATTCTAGAGTGCATTGTCTAAATCCCTTGATAAATTTATGTAGTAAATACTGCTAGAGCATAATGATAATGTACCAGATTAATAACAGCAATGTACTGTAAAGAATATACTATAGTCCTGTTTAGTATAGTATGACATATGTATAATGTAGAATTCAAGTGCACAGTCGAATCTGATCCTTTGAAAGGAGGTGGGGGGGCCTGTCAGTGGGGCCTACCGGTGGTTTTCCCTGGACCTCTGTGGGCCAGTCCAACCCAGTATGGAAGTGTAATAATATATGGTTCCCATTTCTTGTAGAAATGATGGATACCTCATTACAAATCTGAAAAAGTGTCCCCCTCAAGATGTGTTGAAACTCCTGATTGCAGGATTGCGGGAGAGTCCTCCAAAGTCAGGACTTTTTAATGTACATTTGTTTCTAATATGCTTGTACATGCACGCTTGCACATATAACATATCATGTTTCCATGCCTAGTAATGAGCCATTGGTTAAGGCATGTCTTCATCTTTAAAGGTTTTAGCTTATCCTGTTACAACTGGCCAGTCGATTCTCCAGATATGTCAATCTGAAAATCGCCATCAGTGATTGCAGTTAATCAGACATGGTGACTGCCACCAGCAAGGAGTCCTTCAATGATCTGCCATTGGGTAGTACTTTTCTTCTACCTACATACACAATTATTAATATTTAAATGAAACAAGTAAAATGAGGTTTACAGGCCTCAAGGTTCATCAAAGAACACAGAGAATAGCCTAGATTAAATGTATTTTAATCCACAAAATGTTCCCAAAGCTTTGTTAATAAAACAATTAATACGAATAACATACAGGTTATGAATTGCAAATAATGTCAGAAATAAGGAATAGGAATAAATTCAGAATTCCCAATTTATGACAAAGACCTTAGGAGTTTCCGTTGTGGTGGTTTCACAAAGATAAATGGAATGGAATATTCTCAATGCATGGTTGTTCCCCAAAGAATGCACACTACTTTCATTTTAACAGAAACTTTAATCCCTGCAGTAAACTGTTCCTTGGCCTCCACCTCTGGAATTAACTCCTTCCATACCAAAATTAATTGGTTGACCCAGCTTTGCTTTGATGTGTAAATAACTATCTGTCACTCCTATGGACCGATTAATAGGTTTGTCATGATGGAGAAGGTCTTTCAGATCTCTTCTTAGGACATTTTAGTCACTTACAGCTGCCACACAGTCTGTACCCAAAGCAAAAAGGTGAGATTTCCCTAGTCCACACACAGTTCCCTGCAGTGTATAGTACACACGCTTCTATATACAGCCGAGAGGGGTACAGACCATCAGATATCCCTTGGCTCAGTTCAATTATTGGTTTACAAAACTGCAATTGACAGTTTAGAAATAAAAATGGTTATACAGAATCTACATTGATAATGTAGGTTATACATAGAAAAATATAATTTATAGGTACCTATGTCACAACACCTTTATCCTTTTTATCCTTTTAATGAAAATAAATATACATCTACATGAATGTTTTATTTAGTACACCTGTACCTGGTGTGTTCTAAAACAGCACTCATAAGAAACGATTGTCAATTTTGGCAATACTGTTCAGATATGTTTAAAAAAGCAATCAATCTGTATATACCACAGAGCTCATTCTATTCAAGTATTGTTGGGATTCTGATTAACCTTTGTGTCTTGACATAAGCATATGGGACATCATACTGGGGCTGGTTCTGAGTTGGGGGCAAAGGTGGGGCCGATTTAAAATGGGCAGAGATTTACATTTGACAGGGATGTGTCCAAACTAAAATCTAAGTTGCAGTGTAGACTTTCCTGTTCTCCAGGAAGTTGCTAAAGACTCCAATTTTTCAGGTGGTCCTCTGCACCTCTGGTAGAGTGGCTGAATCCCTTGTATCCCACCCACTAGTGTGCAGGTTGGGGAGATAATACCTAGGGGGTCTATTCATGAAGCAGTTAAAACAGTGGAGAAACAGTAAATCATCATCTCCCTTACATTTTGTAGAATGTACTTGATAAAAGCTTCCTGCAAAGCTGATTGGTTGCCATGCGCAACTTCTCCACTGGTCCTTTCCTCCACACTTTTCACTGGATCATGAAGTGACCCACTAATCTTGGACATAATGAAGTGAGAGTCTGGTTCTGCCCACCCAAGGTAACCAGCTGCATCTCCTCTACGAGCAAGAAAATGTTGGTGTGTGTAAAAATAAAGCTGTACATCATGTGAGGGCTACATGAAAAAGCAGCCAGGATAGTAATTACACTGTTTACAAAATGACTAAATGCATTTACATTCCTTGCAGAGCAACATGTTTGTTCCAGATACAAAGGTATTTGCTTTTTTTTTCTTGCTTTACTCGCAACTCCAAATCAGACCCATTATTTGTTGTTTATCCTGATGATTATTCCTCCCATGTGGTGAGATGAGAACCTCTTGTACACGCCTGAGGAAAGGGAGAGAGACAAAATTCTCATCTCACTTGCTACAGTGCTTCCCATCTATCATCTTTTCTCAGTAACTCTGAAAAAAGCAGTTTGTATCTCAAGTCACCTACTGTGTACTACCTACAGCGACTGTATGATGAGCATGGTGATACAGCACAGGTGCAAGTTTACAGCGAGATGGGAGCAGTGCGGGGTGGCATGTCATGTCATAGGGATGGGGCAAGCTAGATTACCTGCATTGTACAGTGGTGGGCATGGCTATGATGACACAAGTCAGGCAATCAGCCGAGAGGACCTCCCAATTTTCAGGAACCTCCTTGCTATTCCAGGAGAGTAGGGAAGTATGAGTTTCAGTCAACTACTAACTATAATCAAGCATGTCATACACACAGGGTTAGACTGGCCCTCCGGAGTATTGGGCTAACCCATGGTAGGCGCTGTTCCCTGTTCCTCCTCTAGGGATCATGTTCCAGACAATGCAATTGATTTATACATTGTACATATGTTACATTATACTGCACATAACTATGGTGTGTTTTCTACAGTGCATTACTGTTATTAATCTGGTACATTATCATGCATGCAGGAGCAGTGTTATTTTTATATCTTTTAAGGGGCCCAGACCATGTACTCTCTAATGTTTAGCTAATGATAGGTTAGTTCAATAATAACCTAAAACACCTGAGGCTGTTAAAAAGGGAATGCTCTATCACAGAAACAATACATAAAAAACAACGCTGATGTAGAACATATTTTAATACACTTAGCAAATAAATAAATCCATATACATATACAGCCAATAGAAAATATGGCACATCAACCAGCAGAGCATATCCCTCCCACAGTATAAAATAAAGGGCATGTCATTGCCGGGGGTAACAGACACCAGCAAACACACTGAACAGTGGACAGTGTGGACAGTTGCTGCATGTTTGTTACTCATCTATTTGTGTAACCAGCATCTATGGCAGTAACTGGACATTGCTGCTACCTCTGCCCAACAAGCAAGTGCACAGTATCTGTGCAAATGTATTTGTGTCCAAAAAAGAGAAAATAAGGGATGAGCCTTGCAAAGGACAGCATACCCTGTGAGGCCACATCCCTTGTAGCGAGGACATGCCCCTTTACCGGGTGCAAGAGCAAGCATGCACCCACCCCAAGAGTTACCACGAGTTGCATGCTGTGATGTACAAGCTGACCACTCCCCATTCCCCCTATCATGGTGCCCCCCTGTCATTTTCTTCTAGATCTGTCCCTGGGCGGAGGTCCTGCTTTGGACTGGCTAATGCAATTGGGGATTCAGCAGTGGGAACTGATAGGCCAGGAGAAGTCAGTGATGGCAGCAGAGGGCACAAAACATGGCTGAAGGAGGAGGGTTGCTTCACATGACCAGCAGCAGCTCCTTCTCCCATGAGCCTTTGCAGAGACACTGTCTCCCTACAGCCACTACACCACCCAGCCTGCCACCAATCACCTCACAAAGCGCAGTCAGGGATTCAGGGAGCTGCAGGGGCGGACACACTGACTGACAGAAAGCAAATGTAAGTGTTATAAAAAAAAAGCTACTAGCATTACTAATGTGGGACACCAGCCAAAGTCTTGCCAATGGCATCAAATTGGCTAGGGACAGCTCTGGCTGAACCTATTGATGGTTTTCAATCAATAGTTTCATGCCATTGATACTAAGGGGTCTATCAATGCCTGTCGAATCCTCCCCATTGTCATTGTAATGGGCATATTTATCAAATTATTTTTACTAAAATAATGTGAAAAGTGGTCTTTTCACACCCTTTTCACATTATTTTAGTAACACCTGAATGTACTACTGTTCAATTGGAGTAAAATTCGCAAAATTTTCCTCCAAGCACTTAAATGTGCATTTTTTAGCAAGCAGATCACATTGCCCATACTTGTAAAGGGAAATGCAATCTGCCCGAATTTACTACAAATAAATTGAAAAAAAAAAAAAAAATACCGTAGTGAGCCCTGTGATAATAATGCTATTTTCAAATAGCATTAATAGGGATTCCCTCCAGTTCCCTAACTTCTGTGCTGACCGGTTACCTTCCCAGATCACCGATCACCAGTCCTGGCTGCAGGAAAGCGTAAGTAGGATTGTGGTGTCGCGGGGCACTCAGTGTTGGCGCATGCATGGTCTTTCATGAAAAATACTTTGAGAATTGCAGTACGAGGATTTGTCAGGACAGAGCTTTCTTACGAGCTCTGTCCCTGCATACTATATTTGATACATCATTGCAATGTATACAATATCATTGTGATAAATACAGTATGCACAAAAGAAACAAAATATGTACAGTGCTCCTACCGGGCCCAGTATGTAATACCTGTGGTCGGGATCCCGGTGGTCAGGAGACCGACGTCAGAATCCCACCAGCCAGAATCCCGCCACACTATTATATTTCCTCTCGGGTGTTGGCATGGAACACCACCTGAGTGGAAACTCTGGTTGGGATTCCAACCGGCGGCATTTCGCCGGCTGTCAAGATTCCGGCGTCAGTCTCCTGACTGCCAGGATACTGACAGCCGGTAAATTAACTGCATCCCCTCCTTCCATATCAGCAGCAATAATACCCAAGTGACATTAGAACAGTTGAGACCAAAGACTACAGACATGTAGCGAACATCCAGTAATTAAGAAAAGGGAGCAGGACACAATTTAGTTCACAATTCACCTCTTATTGTCTGCGGATTCTATAGTACTCAGCCATTTCTCTAACAAAAATTCATAAAGGTTTTCACTGAAAGACTGCACTGAAACACAGTTACTTAGATACCAGCCGGCTCTTTAAATAATGTATTAAACTTCAATATTTAATCTTCAGTTTGCGGATTTTCCTAGTTGAATTCAGTTTGAACTAGAAAATATAAAGTAAAATGCACAAAATATAAAAAATACATGTACAAAGCAAATAAAAGACCTGAATTCAGATTATCGCAGGTAAAAAATAAAACAACCACACCACAGCAGAGGCGTTTTCCAATTCAATTACAATGTGCTATCCTTTTGCTCGCATGATGGGGGCTGCCCAGCGCTGGGCAAAGCCGCCCATCATACTGACCAGTGCCTCCTCCCTTCAACAAGCAGAAATTGCGATCGCTTCACAATTTCTGCTTGTCAGCAGACACTAAAGATGACTCCTGCCGGCGCAGCTTAGCTGCGGCCGCAGGAGTCCCGGTGCCATCTTATGTGTTGCAGCGGCTGCATGTGACTTCACGCAGCCGCCACAACCACGCCCCCGATACGCCCCCATTTTCCTCCATGGAAACAGAGCGTTGCCCGCCCCACGACCTCCTCTACCTGATTGAGAGGCAGAGGCGATCGCATTTTCTGAGGGACCCCTGCAGAAAATGTGGCACATGCGCAGGATTTCCCTAAATTTCAATTGGAATTAGCACAGATTTTAGTTTTTCAGCCCCAGTGTTGGTGAAAAGAAGGACAAATTTTTATTTTAATACAAATATTACAAAAATGTTGGTGCAGTGCAGAAACTTTGATACATCCCTTCCTATGAATAATCATGCACTTGGAGACATATAAATAGCATAATTTGCCAATAACTACAGTATGTTTTTCAGATGATTTTATGTAACAAGCTCAAAAAAGGGATGAATTGTGTGGGACATGTATTTTGGGATGTTGTATAGATGGAAATGTGTTAAATATATAAATGACAGCTATAAATGATTTTCTGAATATTTTTTAAACTTGTAATTAAAAATTCAATTACGGACATTTCTCTGTACCCGAACATAATCTAAAGGCTTTAGTTTGGTAAAAACACTTACTATCATTTTGTTGATAATAATTAAAAAGGTAAAAAAGCAGCTATTTAAGAACCTAAAATACTTTGCTTATGGCCATTAAAATCCTTTTATCCTGTTATTTAATCTTATTTGCCACTTTTATGTGGTTGAAAGTGAATTCACCACTATTTCTGTGGTTTGACGATATGAGGTATAGTACTATAAGGTCACTATAAAAAAAAATTTTTTTGCACTTTATTTCTCTCCAAGGCTTGATACACCTCCCCCAATAACTGTTTAGGGGCACATCATCTAACCACCTTAGACCATATAACTCCCTATTGGTAACCTTACACTACATTAAGCTTTCTATGAATTTAGAGGTTACAGTATATTGCCCATATCTACCTTTATCCTGGCTCAAATAAATTCAGTTGTGCCATCATTTGATACGGGCAGGTTATCTAGTTTTCAAAATGTTATACCTTATATTGGAATACCATTATTATTCCTACACATTTCTTACATTTTCAGTCTCTAATATATTAATATCCTTTTGAAGATACGGCCTCCAGAATTGAACACAGTATTCTAGATGAGGCCGTACCAATAACCTATACAGTGGCATTATTACTTCTTTCTTTCTGCTGCTGATTCCTCTCCCAATGCAGCCAAGCATCTGACTAGCCTTCCTCATTGCTATGTTACATTGCTTACTTGCCTTAAGTCACCTGATATAGTGACGCCTAGATCCCTTTCCTCCTCAGTAGTTTCCAGTATAGTGCCATTAATACTATATTTGAATTTTTGAGACCCAAGTGCATGATTTTGCATTTTTTGGCATTGAACTGTAATTGACACACTCTTGACCATTCCTCTAGTCTACCTAGATCCTCAATCATTTGTTTTACCCCACCTGGTGTGTCTACCCTGTTGCATACCTTTGTGTCATCTGCAAAAAGGCATACTTCCCCTTTAATGTCATTTGCAATGTCACCAATAAAGATATTAAAAAGCACTGGTCCAAGTACAGATCCTTGGGGTACTTCACTGGTAACATTTCCCTCCTGTGAATGCACTCCATTTACCACAACTCTCTGTTTTCTATCTTGCAACCAGTATCTTATCCATTTAATAATCCTAGTTTCCAATCCCAAGCTTTCAAGTTTATATAGCAGTCTGCGATGTGGAACAGTGTCAAAAGCCTTACTAAAGTCTAGATAAGCTATATCCACGCCTCCACCTTTTTCCATCACTTTATTCACACAGTCAAAAAGGCAATAAGATTTGTTTGACATGATCTTCCCTCAGTGAATCCATGCTGTTTGGGATCTTGTAAATTGCTGGATTTGAGATTTCCCTACTAAATAACTCCTGTAGTTAATGACTGGTTGAATAATTCTGTCAATGGTGCTACCAGCACCTCTTTAAATTATTTTAGTATCCTTGGATGTATCCCATCTGGCCCCATAGATTTGTACACTTTCAGCTTTGAGAGTTCTGTTAGGACCTTCTCATATGTAAATGTACTTGTTTAATTTTCCTGAATATCCCTGCAACTTAACTGTGGCCCCTTCCCCTCTCTTTCAGCAGAGAATACTGAGCAAAAATGATTATTAAGATGATCTGCTATTACATTGTCTCTCTCAACAAGATTCCCAGTCTCTGTCTTTAATTTTATTATTTCGCCTTTTGTTTTTCTCCTTTTGCTTATACACCGAAAAAAAAGTTTTGCCTCCTTTACCCACTGACTGGGCCATTTTCTCCTCAGCTTCAGTCTTTGCACATCTGATTACCTTCTTAGTCTACTTCTATCTAATAAGATAAATAAGTGAATTAGTGGTACTTTCTAAAAAAATCTAACTCTCTGGGAAATAACAAGGTGTAACTTCTTTGGGGACTGCATAAAAACATAAAAAATAGGCTAAGGACAAATTTGAGAAAAGCATCAGTAGTGAATAGATTGGGGAGGTAGAGTTTTCTACCTGTCTAACATTGTATACTCTATTTTCTAGGTTGTTTTCCTATACATTTTCATTTTGCAAAATCTCTTTGTAAGTGAAATTTATATAACTGCATAGTCTGACAGATGGAAGACATTTTCATTTTCAGTTCTAAATTTTGATCCCAAGGAGAAGGAATCAGATGGAAAAGGGGTTTGCAATGCCTCTCTTCTCAGCAAACTCTCTGATCACTATGGGCCCCTTTCAGAAGCAGATGCTACTGCGATGTGATCTCAGTGATGCGAACGCTTCTGCATGACTGACAAGCAGAGACATTGTGGGGCAGTCGGGGGCGGTGATGCGGTGTTGCGGGGGAGGTGCTGTAAAAATGGGGAAGGGCCAGGGCTGTTTTTGGGGTGGTTGCCTGACATCACACGCTGGTGCTGCGACAGGCTGTGGAGGCGGGGGGGCTTCCCTTATATAGAGATGTGATCGCAATTGAATTGGGATCACATCGCTGATGGCCATTAGAATGCTGCGCGGTCTTGCTCTGTTCTGGGCGGCCCCCAGCATGCGACTGATAGCAGTTGCAATTTTGATATATTAGCAAAACTGCAACTGAAACTGAATAGAGTCCTATATAGCAGCGGCTCCTACCTTAGTGGAGGAGGAGGGCAGCTGTGTTGTTGTCCCCGCTTCATACCTCCCAACTGTCCCGATTTTGGCGGGACAGTCCCATTTTTCACAGACTGTCAGGCTGTCCCACCCATGGGTCGCAGTGTCCCCCGGTGGGGGTCAGTTGGGAGATCCCCCCTGTCACTCACTGCTCTGAGCAGAGCAACGGTGAATAGATGGTGTGCGCATGCGCACAGTGTCTATTAACCGACAGAGAGGGATAGGGAGCATGGCCAGCAGCTCACTGAGCGAGGTCCATGCCATCATAGTGACAAAAACAGGGGCATGTCTTGCAATCACAGCACTTGCACAAGGCTACGCCCCCTCCCATGAGACCATTCCCCTTATCACGAAGCCACACCCCCAATTCTGAGCACATGACTTAGGCACGCGTTGGCGTCCCTATTCGGCTTTAAGAAAAGTTGAGAAGAATGCCGCCACTTGGGTCCCGGATCCTGTACTATGTACAGTTCGCCAACATTGGGACCCAGCGCACACGCAGTAGTGGCGATGACTGCACATGCATAAAACCACTGCATCTTTGGACTGCATTGGTTACAGTCCATAGAAGCAGTGCCGTAACTAGACATTTTAGCGCTGTGTGCAAGAAATGGCATCGGCGCCCGCCCCCCCATTATGCAAAATAGGGGCAGTGCGCACCGTAGGCGCGCGCAAAAAATATAGGGGCATGGCTTCATAGGGAAGGTATGTGGCCACACAATAATACCAATTCAGATTACGTGCACAGTAGTCTCCATTATTCAAATTACACCTCACAGTAGCACCACTACACCAGGTAGAGCCCCTTTTACACATTACGGCAGAGTCCACCTTTTACACATTACGGCAGACAGCGTCCACTTTTTACACATTACGGCAGACAGCATCCCCTTTTTACACATTACTGCAGACAGAGTCTACCTTTTACACTTTACGGCAGACAGCGTCCACTTTTTACACATCACGGCAGACAGCGTCCACTTTTTACACATTACAGCAGACAGCGTCCACCTTTTACACTTTACGGCAGACAGCATCCACTTTTTACACATTACGGCAGACAGCGTCCCCCTTTTTACACATCACGGCAGACAGCGTCCACTTTTTACACATCACGGCAGACAGCGTCCACTTTTTACACATTACGGCAGACAGAGTCCCCTTTTTACACATCACGGCAGACAACGTTCCCCTTTTTACACATGACGGCAGACAGCGTCCCCTTTTTACACATCACTGCAGACAGCGTCCACTTTTTACACATCACGGCAGACAGAGTCCACTTTTTACACATCACGGCAAACAGCGTCCACTTTTTACACATCACGGCAGACAGGGTCCACCTTTTACACTTTACGGCAGACAGTCCCCTTTTTACACATTACAGCAGACTGAGTCCCCTTTTTTTACACATTAATATATATATATATATATATATACATATATACATATATATATATATATCTATACATATACATAAGCACAGCAGAAGAAGGGATTCATTCTCTATACAGCCCTATGCAGTGCCGCCCGCGTCCACCCCAGCCCCCAGCCTGTAAACTGTAATACTGTAGCCCTGTCTCTTTTTTTTACCTCCCCTCCTCCTGGCTCCTCGTCAGCTGTATCATTTGGGCAGCTCCTGCTGCCGCTGCCTCCGTGGATCTCCTCCTCTGCCCAGCTCCCACACACACAGACAGTCCCCGTTTTGGCAAGATGATGCTGCAGGCACTGGGGGAGAGGGAGGGGGCGCACAGCCGCACAGTGGAAGGAGAGGGACGGCTCTGAGCAGCGCCACCACCAATTAGTGCGCTGCTGCGGCTCCCTCCTCCCACTCCCTCCACGTCCTTCTCTGCTGCCTCCGGCGCTACTGCTCCTCTCTGGCGGCTTGTAATGAGTCAGTTTGACTCATTACAATGACGCTGAGTAAATTAACGGAATGCGGCCAGTTGCGCCCCCAGGGCGACTGCGCTGTGTGCCAGGCACACCTGGCACACACGTAATTACGGCTCTGCATAGAAGCCTGATAGGGCTGACAAAGTAGGGAGCTGGCTTCCTACAGGAAGTGGCAGTCCTTTTATACTTTGCAAACTGTAAATTTTTATATACATTTTAAAAGTGATGGTGTAAGCAGTCATTTGTTAAAGGTTTGAAAATACAAGTTGGAAATTAAAAGTAAAAGCATATAAAATACTAAGTAACTGTGGACCCTGTAAAGAATGTCATCTCTGCATCTTCAGTCCACTAGACGTGGCTTTATAATGCTGCATTCTCTCTTCCACTGAAAATACAGATTTATAATTCAGAATCTAGAAGAATATGCAAATGATTATATATTATGCAAAGACAGGATATGTATAATTAGTCTTGACACAATTCTGTCACTGTGTTTTGTGCTCAGCAAATCACACCTCATACCACCCACTATGGGCTGCATTCTTTTACTAGAATAGTATGTGGATGTGTAATCTCTAAATGTTCATTTTTAGATCATCACTGAGCAGAATATGCAAAAGCAAGGGACTGTTTTGTGTACACAGTATAGTACATAAAAATTATGAACATTAATATTATATAATGCCATTCTAAGAGTTGCTATATACAGTACTGTAGTGTACCATTATAGCTTTTCCTTTAGAACATATGCAAGAAATAAATATGTTGCCTCACACTAATATGCCGAACCATGAACACTTTCAGCTCTTGTACTACAGTTGTGAATTACAATGCCAGCAGTTAATGTTCAGTACTCTGGCTCTGGAAGGGTTAATTCCTGACACTATTTGCTTAGCGTAAAAATGTCAGTGTGTTTTATTTGATGTATTTTAAAAATATGTTAACAGTACCAGGCCCGGCACTATCCGCTCAGCAAAGGGATGCAGAGCAGGTAGGCTGCTGCGACTGTCCTCACTACTACTGCCGGCTGCTGTGCCTGTCACTGCATGACAGGCATCGGCGCCGGCAGCTTAAAGCCTTCTCTCCCCCTCCTGTGGCAGTAAATGGTCGGTCAAAAAGGGGGTGGAGCTACATGGATGGACGGGGCAGAGCTACAATGACATGCTGCTCCAGAATCCAGATCCTGCCAGCTAGGGAGAGTAAGTGAGAAAGTGTGTGTGTGTATTTAAGTATGTGTATGTGTGGGGGGGAGGGGGGATGTGAGTTAACTGCACTTTTGTGGGCGTTGCGTGTAAACTGCGCTACTACTGGCGCATTATGTGTAAACTGCGCTACTACTGGGGCGTTACGTGTAAGCTGCACTACTACTTGGGTGTTATGTGTAAGCTGCTCAACTACTGGATCATTACGTGTAAGTGGCGCTACTACTGGGTCGTTACGTGTAAGCTGCGCTTCTCCTGGGGTGTTACGTGTAAGCTGCGCTACTACTGGGTCATTACGTGTAAGTGGCGCTACTACTGGATCGTTACATGTAAGCTGCGCTTCTACTGGGGTGTTACGTGTCGTGTAAGCTGCGCTACTACTGGGGCATTACATGTAAGTGGCACTACTACTAGACCATTAAGTGTAAGCTGCGCTACTAATGGGGCGTTACATGTAAGCGATGCTACTACTGGGGCGTTACGTGTAAGCTGCGCTACTACTGCAGAGCCGGATTAAGAGGGGGGTCACGGGGATAAGTACCCCGGGGCCCCTTTTTAAAAAGGGCCCCCCGCCACCGCCATTGATCGGATCTCTGGTCCGATCAGCGGTATTGCACTGCGCTCCCCACTCCCAGGAGCCGGCGCGGCGGCGGCGTCACACACAGGGCAGCTAATCGATTGCTGTCCCTGGCGGCTCTCGGGAGGCTCCCCACTGCAGTCTGCAGTGCAACGAAAGGCTGGTACAGGGAGACAGAGGGAAGGACAGCTGAGCGACGGCTCAGCTGTCCAATTATCTGAGGAGCAGCAGCCTGCGGCTCAGTCATTGGCTGGGCGCGTAGGCTGCAGTGAAGATGGAGCACACATCGCATGGAGGCAGCCAGCACCCAGCCAGCTCTCCTATACAGTTGTACTGTATATTGGCCCTCATTCCGAGTTGATCGGTCGCAAGGCGAATTTAGCAGAGTTACACACGCTAAGCCGCCGCCTACTGGGAGTGAATCTTAGCTTCTTAAAATTGCGACCGATGTATTCGCAATGTTGCGATTACTAACTACTTAGCAGTTTCAGAGTAGCTCCAGACTTACTCTGCCTGTGCGATCAGTTCAGTGCTTGTCGTTCCTGGTTGACGTCACAAACACACCCAGCGTTCGCCCAGGCACTCCCACCGTTTCCCCGGCCACTCCTGCGTTTTTTCCGGAAACGGTAGCGTTTTCAGCCACACGCCCCTGAAACGCCGTGTTTCCGCCCAGTAACACCCATTTCCTGTCAATCACATTACGATCGCCGGAGCGAAGAAAAAGCCGTGAGTAAAAATACTTTCATCATAGTAAAGTTACTTGGCGCAGTCGCAGTGCGAACATTGCGCATGCGTACTAAGCGGATTTTCACTGCGATGAAAAATACCGAGCGAACAACTCGGAATGAGGGCCATTATCTGTGCAGCCTACCAGGAGCACATTTCTCAAAAACGTAAGGCTGGCTGTATTATTATGTACAGGGTTGATATATATATATATATATATATATTTATATATATATTTTTCCTGTATATAGAAGGCACCAGTGGCATTTGCTCCTTTATTGGAGTGCCAAGCTATCCATGTCTATGTATGTATAAAAGTTAGTTGAGGGCACTTGAATAATTATTATAGAAAAATCTTTTTTACTAGCATCACCACCCAAATGGCTTCATTAATCCTGTCTGTATTCATCATATGGCAAGCATATTAAGGGCCTAATTCAGTAAGGATTGCAAATTCTGCTAATTAGCAGAATTTGCAATCCTTTTCCTAGCATGCTGACCACCGCCTCCCCCCTTTATGAAGCAAAAATTGTGATCGCTTCACAATTTCTGCTTAATTGCAGAAATTAGTGAAGCCTCCTGCCAGCGCAGCTGCCGTGATTACGCCCCCGACATGCCCTCCTGCCCCCGTTCGCGCCGCACTGCCCCCGCACGGCTCCATCTCCTCCCTGGAAACTAAATTTTAGGGCCCCCCTCTCTTATGTACCCCAGGCCCCCCGAAGCCTTAATCCAGCTCTGTACTACTGGGTTCATTATGTGTAAGCGGCGCTACTACTGGGGCATTATGTGTAAGCAGCACTACTACTGGGGCGTTATGTATAAGCTGTGCTACAACTGGGGTGTTATGTGTAAGCAGCGTTTTAAATGGAGGTACTATTGTGTGGCCATGCCCCTTCCTTGTGAGAGCACATCCCTTTTTCGACACATGCTGTCCCTTTGTAAATTATGGGAAGGCGCAAATTTATAGTTTGCAGGGGGGCGCCGAACATCCTAGCACCGGCCCTGATCAGTACTAACCAGGGCCGGATTAAGGGAGGGGTGTCAGGGGCGGTCTTCCCAGGACCCACACACACACGGTACCCACACATGTCATTAGTCTGCCGAGAGCTGCTCCTGAAAGCATAGTGCGTACAGAGAGACAGTATGTATTAAGAAGCACGGAGTGACTAGGAGCGGTGGCGCGGCACAGGCAGTGAGTAAGGAAGTCCCCCCTCCTGCCCGCAGTGAGGACCCTGCCAGCAGTGGCTGAGTTGCTGGGAACAGCGTAGGCAGCATTGGCAGTTGTTGGGAGCAGCGCAGGCAAAGGTTCAGAGCGGCACAGGCAGTGAGGAAGGACATTTGCTCCACCGTGAAAATTAAAAAGATGTTTTTAAATGTTTTATGTATTGTTATTACACAAGCAAACGATGCCCCTAACAATGAGGCAAATGACAATTTAATGACTGTTTATAACTAGTATAATTAATATGACACTTGCAAAGACCACATCAGAAAGAGTTTATATGAGATGGATCTGGAAAGTGGGGAAGGAATGTGTGTGAATGTAACTCTCATGGTATATAAACTAAAGTTAATTTTTTGGTCGGTTTTTCCTTCCAAACTAGAGATGAGCTGGTTTGGTTTTACTCGGATTTACTCGGTTTTCAAAACAGCATCTTATTGGCTCCGGATGTTACGTGTTTTGGATAGCGATTAAGAAAAATCCGGATAAAACTAAACTGGCGTTAATTCTGGCGTTACATCCGAACCCGCTCATCTCGAGTCCAAACCAATTAAAAAACGACCAAATTACTAATTTAAGAAAACTTTTTAGAGCATTAGCTCAACTATTTATTATTTTACATAGACAGGTATACAGTAAAATGTACACAACACATATTTATCATGCACTAGCCTGCAAATCTGACTGAAACCAACCAAAAAAGGACAACCATGTTGAAACTGTAGTGCGCTACTGCAAAGACATTATGTTGCTACTTCTCAAGGGAAGCATCATTCCATGTACCGAGATGTCCACCGAGGCTACTAGATAGCATGTGCAGAACCATCTTGAGACTGTGGGCCTAATTCAGATCTGTTTGCAGCACTGCAAGGGGGGGGGAGGGGGGAAGATATAACATGAGCAGAAAGAGTTAGATTTGGGTGGGTTATATTTAGTGATGAGCGGGTTCGGTTTCTCGGAAACCGAACCCCCCCGAACTTCACCCTTTTTACACGGGTCCGAGCCATACTCGGATTCTCCCGTATGGCTCGGATAACCCGAGCGCGCCCGAACGTCATCATCCCGCTGTCGGATTCTCGCGAGATTCGGATTCTATATAAGCAGCCGCGCGTCGCCGGCATTTTCACTCGTGCATTGGAAATGTTAGGGAGAGGACGTGGCTGGCGTCCTCTCCGTTATTGTTGAACTTGATTGTGCTGTGCATTATTGCTTAATTGTGGGGAGGGCTGGGGAGCAGCTGTATAATATAGGAGGAGTACAGTGCAGAGTTTTGCTGATCAGTGACCACCAGTTATCCGTTCTCTGCCTGAAAAAAACGCTCCATATCTGTGCTCACAGTGTGCTGCATATATCTGTGCTCACACTGCTTAATTGTGGGGACTGGGGAGCAGCTGTATTATATAGCAGGAGTACAGTGCAGAGTTTTGCTGACAGTGACCACCAGTATACGTTGTCTGCCTGAAAAACACTCCATATCTGTGCTCAGTGTGATGCTTTATTGTGGGGACTGGGGACCACCAGTATAATATTATATAGGAGGAGTACAGTGCAGAGTTTTGCTGACCAGTGACCACCAGTATATAATATATAGCATTACGGTACAGTAGGCCACTGCTGTACCTACCTCTGTGTCGTCATTAAGTATACTATCCATCTACATTCTATACCTGTGGTGCATTTTAGTTTTGCAGTTTGCTGACACAGTGACCACCAGTATACTATATATAGCAGTACGGAAGGCCACTGCTGTACCTACCTCTGTGTCGTCATTCATTAAGTATACTATCCATCTACATTCTATACCTGTGGTGCATTTTAGTTTTGCAGTTTGCTGACACAGTGACCACCAGTATACTATATATAGCAGTACGGAAGGCCACTGCTGTACCTACCTCTGTGTCGTCATTCATTAAGTATACTATCCATCTACATTCTATACCTGTGGTCCATTTTAGTTTTGCAGTTTGCTGACACAGTGACCACCAATATACTATATATAGCAGTACGGTACGGAAGGCCACTGCTGTACCTACCTCTGTGTCATCATTCATTAAGTATACTATCCATCTACATTCTATACCTGTGGTGCATTTTAGTTTTGCAGTTTGCTGACACAGTGACCACCAGTATACTATATATAGCAGTACGGAAGGCCACTGCTGTACCTACCTCTGTGTCGTCATTCATTAAGTATACTATCCATCTACATTCTATACCTGTGGTGCATTTTAGTTTTGCAGTTTGCTGACACAGTGACCGCCAGTATACTATATATAGCAGTACGGAAGGCCACTGCTGTACCTACCTCTGTGTCGTCATTCATTAAGTATACTATCCATCTACATTCTATACCTGTGGTGCATTTTAGTTTTGCAGTTTGCTGACACAGTGACCACCAGTATACTATATATAGCAGTACGGAAGGCCACTGCTGTACCTACCTCTGTGTCGTCATTCATTAAGTATACTATCCATCTACATTCTATACCTGTGGTGCATTTTAGTTTTGCAGTTTGCTGACACAGTGACCACCAGTATACTATATATAGCAGTACGGAAGGCCACTGCTGTACCTACCTCTGTGTCGTCATTCATTAAGTATACTATCCATCTACATTCTATACCTGTGGTGCATTTTAGTTTTGCAGTTTGCTGACACAGTGACCACCAGTATACTATATATAGCAGTACGGTATGGAAGGCCACTGCTTTACCTACCTCTGTGTCGTCATTCATTAAGTATACTATCCATCTACATTCTATACCTGTGGTGCATTTTAGTTTTGCAGTTTGCTGACACAGTGACCACCAGTATACTATATATAGCAGTACGGTACGGAAGGCCACTACTGTACCTACCTCTGTGTCGTCATTCATTAAGTATACTATCCATCTACATTCTATACCTGTGGTGCATTTTAGTTTTGCAGTTTGCTGACACAGTGACCACCAGTATACTATATATAGCAGTACGGTACGGAAGGCCACTGCTGTACCTACCTCTGTGTCGTCATTCATTAAGTATACTATCCATCTACATTCTATACCTGTGGTGCATTTTAGTTTTGCAGTTTGCTGACACAGTGACCACCAGTATACTATATATAGCAGTATGGAAGGCCACTTCTGTACCTACCTCTGTGTCATCATTCATTAAGTATACTATCCATCTACATTCTATACCTGTGGTGCATTTTAGTTTTGCAGTTTGCTGACACAGTGACCACCAGTATACTATATATAGCAGTACGGTACGGAAGGCCACTGCTGTACCTACCTCTGTGTCGTCATTCATTAAGTATACTATCCATCTACATTCTATACCTGTGGTGCATTTTGGTTTTGCAGTTTGCTGACACAGTGACCACCAGTATACTATATATAGCAGTACGGTACGGAAGGCCACTGCTGTACCTACCTCTGTGTCGTCATTCATTAAGTATACTATCCATCTACATTCTATACCTGTGGTGCATTTTAGTTTTGCAGTTTGCTGACACAGTGACCACCAGTATACTATATATAGCAGTATGGAAGGCCACTGCTGTACCTACCTCTGTGTCGTCATTCATTAAGTATACTATCCATTTACATTCTATACCTGTGGTGCATTTTAGTGTTGCAGTTTGCTGACACATTGACCACTAGTCAGTACCGTAACTAGACATTTTAGCGCTGTGTGCAAGAAACAGCATCGGCGCCCCCCCCCCCCATATGCAAAACAGGGCCAGTGCCAGCCGCAGGTGGGCGACAAAATTATAGGAGCATGGCTTCATGGGGAAGGGGCTTTGCCACAAAGTAATACCAATTTAATATTACACTGTACAGTAGTCTCAATAATTTTAAGTTATGCAGCACAGTAGCGCCACTTACACACATTAGAGGTAGTGCCCGTCACACATTATGCCAGGTAGAACCCCCTTTTACACGTTACAGCAGGCAGAGTCCCCCTTTTTACACATCAGGCAGGGGGAGAGGGAGGGAGAGAGAGACTAGCTTGCCATTGGGGGAGCCGCCACTCTTTTCCGGTGAGCCCACAGTACGGGGGAGTCACCGCTCCTAGAGCCCGGCGCCATTGGACAACAGGGGGAGCAGCTACCCCTGACACAGCAGGGGAGACCAGCATGGAGACTACAAGCTGCAGTGCCCGGCAACAAATCTATATCACACGATGACAAGGTTGCCGGGCGCTGGTCTCCCTTGTGCGGCGCAGCCCTATGTGGTACTTGTGTGACAGCGGAATGCGCCCACAGTGCAGATGCGCTGTGGACAACACACCGCAGGCACACACCTAGTTATCGCTATGCAGCATTTTTACATTTATTTTGTTGCTCTAACTCAACTTATAAATAAAAATAAATGTGGGACTCTGTGAATTGCATATTGCCTCTGAAATAAATTGTAAAGGATCAGAGCAAAAGAACCTTCTCTTTGAAGAACAAGATTTGTCAAAAGCTGCAGAACAACTCACGATGCTGTTCCAAGAAGAATGAGCTTGTATTAGATATTACACTGACTGTGTGCAGGCTATTAGTGGAATTACGGTATCAGGAAGTAAGTGCAATGGACGGTATCTCCGTGAAGGATCCTCTCTGTTGAAGAGTCAGAGTGACTAGCAGCTGCAGAGCTGGGGTTCTGTGCGCTGCCAGGCACACACTCACGATGTATATACAGTCACCCAGGTCCTCCGTCTCCACACTACATTCAGATATAGCTGTATGCACATGACTGCTGGAGTCAGGAGGTAGATGTAGCAGAAGGGTAATGTCGGATCACTGCAGTGGCTGGTTGCGCCCCCAGGCAAAGTGCGCAGTGTGCAAGGCACACTTCGCACACTGCTAGTTACGGCACTGCCACCAGTACACTATATATAGCAGTACGGAAGGCCACTGCTGTACCTACCTCTGTGTCATCATTCATCAAGTATACTATCCATCTACATTCTATACCTGTGGTGCATTTTAGTTTTGCAGTTTGCTGACACAGTGACCACCAGTATACTATATATAGCAGTACGGAAGGCCACTGCTGTACCTACCTCTGTGTCGTCATTCATTAAGTATACTATCCATCTACATTCTATACCTGTGGTGCATTTTAGTTTTGCAGTTTGCTGACACAGTGACCACCAGTATACTATATATAGCAGTACAGTATGGAAGGCCACTGCTGTACCTACCTCTGTGTCGTCATTCATTAAGTATACTATCCATCTACATTCTATACCTATGGTGCATTTTAGTTTTGCAGTTTGCTGACACAGTGACCACCAGTATACTATATATAGCAGTACGGTGTTAGGCGCCGGGGTCCGCTTGTCTGCGCGGCCCGGCGCCTAGCAACTAGAGACGCCGTGCACGTACAGCCGCCGGCTCCCTAGCAACGCTAGACGCCGGGCGCGCTGAGCCGCACGGACCCTAGCAACGGGGACGCCACTGGCGGACCACGTTCCCCGTTGCTAGGCTTTAGGAAATTAAGATATTCACCTGCTCTCTGGCCGTGCAGCAAGGCAGCTGCACGGCATTTATTCTAATCAGCCTTTAGCAGCTGATTGGAGGACTTTTTGTTAACTACACTCCCAGGGCTTCTCACAGACGCCGGTAATAGCTTCCTGCATGCTGCCTTTGTTTGCTGAGAGTCTGTTTCCAGTCCTGCTGTATCCGGTCATTCCAGTCCTCAGAAGTCCGGTATTCGGGAGTTGTCATCTCACCCCAAGAGGTCGTTTGGTTCCCTGGAGTCCTGACTGATCACCGTTTTATATCCAGTGGTGTTCGTGAGTTGCGGCTCTGCCGTGTGTTGCAGCTCAGCCGCTTTACCTTTTATATTTTGTGTTTGGAGCATTTGCGGAGGGTTCTGCTTCCACAAGTCCTCTCTGGTACTCGGCGGTGCCGGGTAGGAGAATTGGACAAGTGGATATTTTGGTTGTCCTTTTCCCTGGCGGTTTCTCCACACATATTATAGTTTTGAGTTTGCTTAGCCCCTGGCCTGGTTGTTTAGTTAGAGGGCCTCTTGTTATCACCCTGTCTCGGGTTTCCCTTTGTCTCTAATTAAGACCGGGGGGCATCGAAGTTGGGCAGACATAATCCGCCCTTCAAACGCGGCTGCCAAGGGCTCAAGAAACCATAGTCTCGCAGGGGATTTCTGACAACACGGGTGAGACAACAGAGTTAGGGTGCCAGGGGCTATTTTCCTGTCCTGCTCCCTTCCCCAGCATTCCGTTCCAGTGCTCCGGTCCTTGCCATAAGATCTCCTCTGACCAGAGTGCTGGAATCATAACATTATTACCGGCCCTACCAAAACTTAAAATTAAACGGGGTTTAATTTTTTCTCATTCAGTTTTGTGAGAGTTTATCGGCCTCATGAATCCAACAGGTTTAGGGCCAAATCCTGGTCAGCTCTTAGTCAGCCAGATTCAAGAACTTACTCAGATGCTTCAGGATCTTTCTCTTCGGGTGAAGTCGCAGGAAGATCTTTTGCGAGCTTCCCCAAGGGTAGTCCCTGAACCAAAGATGCATTTGCCTGACCGTTTTTCTGGTGATAGAAAAGAGTTTTTTAATTTTAAAGAATCCTGTAAACTTTATTTTCGTTTAAGACCGACTTCCTCGGGTACTGAATCTCAGCGGGTCGGATTATTATTTCTTTGCTCCAGGGGGATCCTCAGACCTGGGCATTTGGTTTAAGAGCAGAGGATCCGGCATTGTTGTCAGTTGACGCTTTTTTTTGAGTCTTTAGGGCTCTTGTATGATGACCCTGATAGAGAGGCGTCCGCTGAAAGTCAGTTGCGCGCTCTCAGACAGGGTAGAAATCCTGCGGAGATTTATTGTACGGAGTTTTGCCGTTGGTCGAACGACTGTGGCTGGAATGACCCAGCCCTGCACAGTCAGTTTCGCCTCGGCTTATCAGAGTCTATAAAAGACAGTCTCCTTCAGTACCCCGCTCCTGAGACTCTCGATAAACTCATGGAGCTTTCTATTAAGATTGATCGTCGTCTCAGAAAGCGGAGGGCTGAAAAAGGAGCACCTGTAAGGTCAAGTCCGTGTGTATATTCCATTCCTGAAGACGTAGAGGAGCCCATGCAGATGGGTCTCTCCCGGCTGTCTCCTGAAGAAAGAGCCAGAAGGCAAAATTCTGGTCTTTGTCTGTACTGTGGGGGTAAGGGACATTTTGCTCGTAATTGTCCGAACAAGTCGGGAAACGCTTTGACCAGGTGAATTGTGAGGGGGTTCACCTAGGTCTGCAGCTTATCTCCTCGAATAACTCCCTTTTAGTCCCAGTTAAAGTTTCCTTTGGCAGCCTCAGTTCTTCGGTGTCGGCTTTTGTTGACAGTGGAGCTGCAGGAAACTTTATGGATTTAACTGGGCTAAGGCCTTAGGCATTCCTCAGTTACCTTTGGGTAGGTGTGTCACCATGCATGGCTTAGATGGGAGTCCGCTGTCTAATGGGATTATTTCTCTCCGTACACCCCCTGTACTACTTACAGTAGGAGCTCTACATTCCGAGAAAATCGAGTTCTTTCTTACACATTGCCCAGCAGTTCCAGTTGTTCTGGGTCACCCTTGGCTGGCCGTTCATAATCCCACCATTGATTGGCGGTCGGGGGAGATTTCACAATGGGGTACTTTTTGCGATAAGGAATGTATCACGTTTCCAGTCAGAGTAGCAGCTATCTTTCCAGAACTCATTCCGGTGGAATACCAGGAGTTTGCTGATGTTTTCTCCAAAGGCAATGCGGACATTCTGCCTCCCCATCGGCCTTATGATTATGCTATTGAGTTAATTCCTGGTGCCGCATTGCCAAAGGGAAGATTATATGCATTATCCGGGCCAGAAACTGCGGCTATGAATGATTATGTAAAGGAGAGCCTTGAGAAAGGATTTATTAGACCATCAAAATCTCCTTTAAGTGCAGGCTTCTTCTTTGTGGAGAAAAAGGATTGCTAGCTTAGACCTTACATTGATTTTAGAGCCCTGAATAAGATCTCAGTTAAAAACACCTATCCTTTGCCGTTTATTTCTGTACTCTTTGATCAGTTACGTTCTGCTGTGATTTTTTCTAAAATTGACCTTAGAGGAGCGTACAACCTCATCCGAATTAAATCTGGATATGAGTGGAAAACGGCCTTCAGTACTCAGTCGGGTCACTACGAATACCTGGTGATGCCGTTCGGCCTGTCCAATGCTCCGGCAGTTTTTCAAGACCTCATTAACGATGTGCTCCGTGACTTCCTAGGGAAATTTGTGGTCGTTTACTTAGACGAAATCCTGATTTTTTCTGAATCAATGGAACAACATGTTACCCAGGTGCGTCTGGTTCTTCAAAAGTTACGTGAGAATCATTTATATGCCAAGCTGGAGAAGTGTGAGTTTCATGTCACGGAAGTATCTTTTTTAGGGTACATAATTTCCCCTCATGGATTTTCCATGGAACCAAAGAAACTCCAGGCCATCCTTAGTTGGGCGCAACCCACCAATTTAAAAGCAATTTAGCGCTTTTTAGGGTTTGTGAATTATTATAGGAGGTTCATTCATTCTTTTTCTGACCTGGTTGCTCCCATTGTAGCTCTGACAAAGAAAGGAGCGGATCCTACCAACTGGTCGCGTGAAGCTGAGTTGTCCTTCCGGGCCTTGAAACAAGCCTTTGTCTCGGCTCCAGTCCTCAGACATCCTAATCCGGAATTGCCCTTTGTGGTGGAGGTTGATGCCTCGGAGGTTGGAGTGGGAGCTATCCTTTCTCAAAAGGATCCGGAGTCTCTGGAGTTACATCCTTGTGCCTTTATGTCCAGGAAATTCTCCTCCGCTGAATCCAACTATGACGTTGGTAATCGGGAGTTACTGGCGGTAAAGTGGGCTTTCGAGGAGTGGAGGCATTGGCTGGAGGGAGCAAAACATACTATTTCGGTATTGACTGACCATAAGAACCTGCAATACATTGAATCGGCTAAGCGGCTTAATGCCCGGCAGGCACGTTGGGCATTATTTTTTACGCGTTTCAAATTTATAATCACTTTCAGGCCTGGTTCCAAGAATACTAAGGCTGATGCCCTGTCACGTAGCTTTCTTCCGGTTCACAATAACAATCCTGTTACCTCCATACTTCCATCTTCGGTCATCTGGGCGGGCCTCACACAAGATTTATTTACCCAGTTAAAACAGCTTCAACACCAAGCCCCTAGAATTACTCCTGCTGGTCGTCTTTACGTCCCTGAGTTTTTGAGAGCTACTGTTTTAACGGAATTCCATGATAACAAAGTTTCAGGGCATCCAGGAGTCTCTAAGACATTGGAGTTAGTCTCTCGCTCAGTATGGTGGCCTGGTCTTTCTAAAGACGTCAAGGAATTTGTTTATTCATGTCAGGTTTGTGCACAGCATAAGGTTCCCCGTTCCTTGCCCATCGGGCAACTTATGCCCTTAAATGTTCCTCTCAGGCCGTGGTCTCATATTTCCATGGATTTTGTGGTTGACCTTCCCCTTTCAGCCGGATTCCGAGTCATATGGGTGGTAGTGGACCGTTTTAGTAAAATGGCTCATTTTATTGCTCTTCCCCGATTGCCTTCTGCCCAAGGGTTGGCAGTTTTGTTTCTCCGCCATGTATTCAGGCTTCATGGGTTGCCTACTGATATTGTTTCTGACCGGGGTCCACAATTTATCGCACAATTCTGGAAATGTTTTTGTGCCTCATTGAAGATGAAATTGTCGTTAACATCCGGTTACCACCCACAATCCAACGGGCAAACCGAACGAGTTAACCAATCATTGAAACAATATTTGCGCTTGTATTCAGCCAAACTCCAGAATGATTGGTCCGAGTTTCTTCCGTTGGCTGAATTTGCTTACAATAATTCTTGTCATTCCTCCACTAAAGAGTCTACATTCTTTTCAGTTTTTGGTTTTCACCCCAGAGCTAATTCTTTTTTTAATCATTCCTCAGTCTCCTCGCTTACCTTAACCTCCCATCTCAGAGCCATTTGGAAAAAGGTGCACCTTGCTCTCAGAAAAGCGGCCTTTCGAGAGAAGAAATTTTCTGACAGGCTCCGACGTCCTTGCACTTTTAAGGTGGGAGATAGGGTGTGGTTGTCGACTAGCAACATCAGGCTTCGACAATCCTCGGCTAGACTGGGACCCAAATTTATTGGGCCATTTCTTATTATTAAAAGAGTCAACCCAGTTGCCTTTCGGTTACGTTTACCAAGATCTCTCAGGTTCGGAAATACGTTTCATTGTTCCCTGTTGAAACAATACGTTTCTTCCAGTAGATTTCCTCGGAAGATCTCTCAGGGTAGATCTCCAGTGGATGTACAGGGACAACAGGAGTTCTTGGTAGAGAAGGTTCTCGATTCCAAATTGTCCCGGGATCGGCTGTATTTTCTGGTTCACTGGAAAGGCTATGGTCCGGAGGAAAGGTCTTGGGTCCTGGATAAGGATCTTCATGCCCCGAGGCTCAAGAGGGCATTTTTTCGGGAATTTCCTCAGAAACCTGGCTTTAGGGGTTCCTTGACCCCTCCTCAAGGGGGGGGGTACTGTTAGGCGTCGGGGTCCGCTTGTCTGCGCGGCCCGGCGCCTAGCAACTAGAGACGCCGTGCACGTACAGCCGCCGGCTCCCTAGCAACACTAGACGCCGGGCGCGCTGAGCCGCACGGACCCTAGCAACGGGGACGCCACTGGCGGACCACGTTCCCCGTTGCTAGGCTTTAGGAAATTAAGATATTCACCTGCTCTCTGGCCGTGCAGCAAGGCAGCTGCACGGCATTTATTCTAATCAGCCTTTAGCAGCTGATTGGAGGACTCCTTGTTAAATACACTCCCAGGGCTTCTCACAGACGCCGGTAATAGCTTCCTGCATGCTGCCTTTGTTTGCTGAGAGTCTGTTTCCAGTCCTGCTGTATCCGGTCATTCCAGTCCTCAGAAGTCCGGTATTCGGGAGTTGTCATCTCATCCCAAGAGGTCGTTTGGTTCCCTGGAGTCCTGACTGATCACCGTTTTATATCCAGTGGTGTTCGTGAGTTGCGGCTCTGCCGTGTGTTGCGGCTCAGCCGCTTTATCTTTTATATTTTGTGTTTGGAGCATTTGCGGAGGGTTCCGCTTCCACAAGTCCTCTCTGGTACTCGGCGGTGCCGGGTAGGAGAATTGGACAAGTGGATATTTTGGTTGTCCTTTTCCCTGGCGGTTTCTCCGCACATATTATAGTTTTGAGTTTGCTTAGCCCCTGGCCTGGTTGTTTAGTTAGAGGGCCTCTTGTTATCACCCTGTCTCGGGTTTCCCTTTGTCTCTAATTAAGACCGGGGGGCATCGAAGTTGGGCAGACATAATCCGCCCTTCAAACGCGGCTGCCAAGGGCTCAAGAAACCATAGTCTCGCAGGGGATTTCTGACAACACGGGTGAGACAACAGAGTTAGGGCGCCAGGGGCTATTTTCCTGTCCTGCTCCCTTCCCCAGCATTCCGTTCCAGTGCTCCGGTCCTTGCCATAAGATCTCCTCTGACCAGAGTGCTGGAATCATAACATACAGAAGGCCACTGCTGTACCTACCTCTGTGTCGTCATTCATTAAGTATACTATCCATCTACATTCTATACCTGTGGTGCATTTTAGTTTTGCAGTTTGCTGACACAGTGACCACCAGTATACTATATATAGCAGTACGGAAGGCCACTGCTGTACCTACCTCTGTGTCGTCATTCTTTAAGTATACTATCCATCTACATTCTATACCTGTGGTGCATTTTAGTTTTGCAGTTTGCTGACACAGTGACCACCAGTATACTATATATAGCAGTATGGAAGGCCACTGCTGTACCTACCTCTGTGTCGTCATTCATTAAGTATACTATCCATCTACATTCCATACCTGTGGTGCATTTTAGTTTTGCAGTTTGCTGACACAGTGACCACCAGTATACTATATATAGCAGTACGGTACGGAAGGCCACTGCTGTACCTACCTCTGTGTCGTCATTCATTAAGTATACTATCCATCTACATTCTATACCTGTGGTGCATTTTAGTTTTGCAGTTTGCTGACAAAGTGACCACCAGTATACTATATATAGCAGTACGGTACGGAAGGCCACTGCTGTACCAACCTCTGTGTCGTCATTCATTAAGTATACTATCCATCTACATTCTATACCTGTGGTGCATTTTAGTTTTGCAGTTTGCTGACACAGTGACCACCAGTATACTATATATAGCAGTACGGAAGGCCACTGCTGTACCTACCTCTGTGTCGTCATTCATTAAGTATACTATCCATCTACATTCTATACCTGTGGTGCATTTTAGTTTTGCAGTTTGCTGACACAGTGACCACCAGTATACTATATATAGCAGTACGGTACGGAAGGCCACTGCTGTACCTACCTCTGTGTCGTCATTCATTAAGTATACTATCCATCTACATTCTATACCTGTGGTGCATTTTAGTTTTGCAGTTTGCTGACACAGTGACCACCAGTATACTATATATAGCAGTACGGAAGGCCACTGCTGTACCTACCTCTGTGTCATCATTCATTAAGTATACTGTCCATCTACATTCTATACCTGTGGTGCATTTTAGTTTTGCAGTTTGCTGACACAGTGACCACCAGTATACTATATATAGCAGTACGGAAGGCCACTGCTGTACCTACCTCTGTGTCGTCATTCATTAAGTATACTATCCATCTACATTCTATACCTGTGGCGCATTTTAGTTTTGCAGTTTGCTGACACAGTGACCACCAGTATACTATATATAGCAGTACGGAAGGCCACTGCTGTACCTACCTCTGTGTCGTCATTCATTAAGTATACTATCCATCTACATTCTATACCTGTGGTGCATTTTAGTTTTGCAGTTTGCTGACACAGTGACCATCAGTATACTATATATAGCAGTACAGAAGGCAACTTCTGTACCTACCTCTGTGTCGTCATTCATTAAGTATACTATCCATCTACATTCTATACCTGTGGTGCTTTTTAGTTTTGCAGTTTGCTGACACAGTGACCACCAGTATACTATATATAGCAGTATGGAAGGCCACTGCTGTACCTACCTCTGTGTCATCATTCATCAAGTATACTATCCATCTACATTCTATACCTGTGGTGCATTTTAGTTTTGCAGTTTGCTGACACAGTGACTACCAGTATACTATATATAGCAGTACGGATGGCCACTGCTGTACCTACCTCTGTGTCGTCATTCATTAAGTATACTATCCATCTACATTCTATATCTGTGGTGCATTTTTGTTTTGCAGTTTGCTGACACAGTGACCACCAGTAAACTATATATAGCAGTACGGTACGGAAGGCCACTGCTGTACCTACCTCTGTGTCGTCATTCATTAAGTATTCTATCCATCTACATTCTATACCTGTGGTGCATATCAGTTTTGCAGTTTGCTGACACAGTGACCACCAGTATACTATATATAGCAGTACGGTACGGAAGGCCACTGCTGTACCTACCTCTGTGTCATCATTCATTAAGTATACTATCCATCTACATTCTATACCTGTGGTGCATTTTAGTTTTGCAGTTTGCTGACACAGTGACCACCAGTATACTATATATAGCAGTACGGAAGGCCACTGCTGTACCTACCTCTGTGTCGTCATTCATTAAGTATACTATCCATCTACATTCTATTCCTGTGGTGCATTTTAGTTTTGCAGTTTGCTGACACAGTGACCACCAGTATACTATATATAGCAGTACGGAAGGCCAATGCTGTACCTACCTCTGTGTCGTCATTCATTAAGTATACTGTCCATCTACATTCTATACCTGTGGTGCATTTTAGTTTTGCAGTTTGCTGACACAGTGACCACCAGTATACTATATATAGCAGTACGGAAGGCCACTGCTGTACCTACCTCTGTGTCGTCATTCATTAAGTATACTATCCATCTACATTCTATACCTGTGGTGCATTTTAGTTTTGCAGTTTGCTGACACAGTGACCACCAGTATACTATATATAGCAGTACGGAAGGCCACTGCTGTACCTACCTCTGTGTCGTCATTCATTAAGTATACTGTCCATCTACATTCTATACCTGTGGTGCATTTCAGTTTTGCAGTTTGCTGACACAGTGACCACCAGTATACTATATATAGCAGTACGGAAGGCCACTGCTGTACCTACCTCTGTGTCGTCATTCATTAAGTATACTATCCATCTACATTCTATACCTGTGGTGCATTTTAGTTTTGCAGTTTGCTGACACAGTGACCACCAGTATACTATATATAGCAGTACGGAAGGCCACTGCTGTACCTACCTCTGTGTCGTCATTCATTAAGTATACTATCCATCTACATTCTATACCTGTGGTGCATTTTAGTTTTGCAGTTTGCTGACACAGTCACCACCAGTATACTATATATAGCAGTACGGAAGGCCACTGCTGTACCTACCTCTGTGTCGTCATTCATTAAGTATACTATCCATCTACATTCTATACCTGTGGTGCATTTTAGTTTTGCAGTTTGCTGACACAGTGACCACCAGTATACTATATATAGCTGTACGGAAGGCCACTGCTGTACCTACCTCTGTGTCGTCATTCATTAAGTATACTATCCATCTACATTCTATACCTGTGGTGCATTTTAGTTTTGCAGTTTGCTGACACAGTGACCACCAGTATACTATATATAGCAGTACAGAAGGCAACTGCTGTACCTACCTCTGTGTCGTCATTCATTAAGTATACTATCCATCTACATTCTATACCTGTGGTGCATTTTAGTTTTGCAGTTTGCTGACACAGTGACCACCAGTATACTATATATAGCAGTACGGAAGGCCACTTCTGTACCTACCTCTGTGTCGTCATTCATTAAGTATACTATCCATCTACATTCTATACCTGTGGTGCATTTTAGTTTTGCAGTTTGCTGACACAGTGACCACCAGTATACTATATATAGCAGTACGGAAGGCCACTGCTGTACCTACCTCTGTGTCGTCATTCATCAAGTATACTATCCATCTACATTCTATACCTGTGGTGCATTTTAGTTTTGCAGTTTGCTGACACAGTGACCACCAGTATACTATATATAGCAGTACGGAAGGCCACTGCTGTACCTACCTCTGTGTCGTCATTCATTAAGTATACTATCCATCTACATTCTATACCTGTGGTGCATTTTAGTTTTGCAGTTTGCTGACACAGTGACCACCAGTATACTATATATAGCAGTACGGTACGGAAGGCCACTGCTGTACCTACCTCTGTGTCGTCATTCATTAAGTATACTATCTATCTACATTCTATACCTGTGGTGCATTTTAGTTTTGCAGTTTGCTGACACAGTGACCACCAGTATACTATATATAGCAGTACGGAAGGCCACTGCTGTACCTACCTCTGTGTCGTCATTCATTAAGTATACTATCCATCTACATTCTATACCTGTGGTGCATTTTAGTTTTGCAGTTTGCTGACACAGTGACCACCAGTATACTATATATAGCAGTATGGAAGGCCACTGCTGTACCTACCTCTGTGTCGTCATTCATTAAGTATACTATCCATCTACATTCTATACCTGTGGTGCATTTTAGTTTTGCAGTTTGCTGACACAGTGACCACCAGTATACTATATATAGCAGTACGGTACGGAAGGCCACTGCTGTACCTACCTCTGTGTCGTCATTCATTAAGTATACTATCCATCTACATTCTATACCTGTGGTGCATTTTAGTTTTGCAGTTTGCTGACACAGTGACCACCAGTATACTATATATAGCAGTACGGAAGGCCACTGCTGTACCTACCTCTGTGTCGTCATTCATTAAGTATACTATCCATCTACATTCCATATCTGTGGTGCATTTTAGTTTTGCAGTTTGTTGACACAGTGACTACCAGTATACTATATATAGCAGTACGGAAGGCCACTTCTGTACCTACCTCTGTGTCGTCATTCATTAAGTATACTATCCATCTTCATTCTATACCTGTGGTGCATTTTAGTTTTGCAGTTTGCTGACACAGTGACCACCAGTATACTATATATAGCAGTACGGAAGGCCACTGCTGTACCTACCTCTGTGTCGTCATTCATCAAGTATACTTTCCATCTACATTCTATACCTGCGGTGCATTTTAGTTTTGCAGTTTGCTGACACAGTGACCACCAGTATACTATATATAGCAGTACGGAAGGCCACTGCTGTACCTACCTCTGTGTCGTCATTCATTAAGTATACTATCCATCTACATTCTATACCTGTGGTGCATTTTAGTTTTGCAGTTTGCTGACACAGTGACCACCAGTATACTATATATAGCAGTACGGTACAGAAGGCCACTGCTGTACCTACCTCTGTGTCGTCATTCATTAAGTATACTATCCATCTACATTCTATACCTGTGGTGCATTTTAGTTTTGCAGTTTGCTGACACAGTGACCACCAGTATACTATATATAGCAGTACGGAAGGCCACTGCTGTACCTACCTCTGTGTCGTCATTCATTAAGTATACTATCCATCTACATTCTACACCTGTGGTGCATTTTAGTTTTGCAGTTTGCTGACACAGTGACCACCAGTATACTATATATAGCAGTACGGAAGGCCACTGCTGTACCTACCTCTGTGTCGTCATTCATTAAGTATACTATCCATCTACATTCTATACCTGTGGTGCATTTTAGTTTTGCAGTTTGCTGACACAGTGACCACCCGTATACTATATATAGCAGTACGGTACGGAAGGCCACTGCTGTACCTACCTCTGTGTCGTCATTCATTAAGTATACTATCCATCAACATTCTATACCTGTGGTGCATTTTAGTTTTGCAGTTTGCTGACACAGTGACCACCAGTATACTATATATAGCAGTACGGAAGGCCACTGCTGTACCTACCTCTGTGTCGTCATTCATTAAGTATACTGTCCATCTACATTCTATACCTGTGGTGCATTTTAGTTTTGCAGTTTGCTGACACAGTGACCACCAGTATACTATATATAGCAGTATGGAAGGCCACTGCTGTACCTACCTCTGTGTCATCATTCATTAAGTATACTATCCATCTACATTCTATACCTGTGGTGCATTTTAGTTTTGCAGTTTGCTGACACAGTGACCACCAGTATACTATATATAGCAGTACGGTACGGAAGGCCACTGCTGTACCTACCTCTGTGTCGTCAAGTATACTATCCATCCATACCTGTGGTGCATTTCAGTTGTGCACAGTAAATATAGTAGTAGGCCATTGCTATTGATACTGGCATATAATTCCACACATTAAAAAATGGAAAACAAAAATGTGGAGGTTAAAATAGGGAAAGATCAAGATCCACTTCCACCTCGTGCTGAAACTGCTGCCACTAGTCATGGCCGAGACAATGAAATGCCATCAACGTCGTCTGCCAAGGCCGATGCCCAATGTCATAGTAGAGAGCATGTAAAATCCAAAAAACAAAAGTTCAGTAAAATGACCCAAAAAGCAAAATTAAAAGCGTCTGAGGAGAAGCGTAAACTTGCCAATATGCCATTTACGACACGGAGTGGCAAGGAACGGCTGAGGCCCTGGCCTATGTTCATGGCTAGTAGTTCAGCTTCACATGAGGATGGAAGCACTCATCCTCTCGCTAGAAAAATGAAAAGACTTAAGCTGGCAAAAGCACAGCAAAGAACTGTGCGTTCTTCTAAATCACAAATACCCAAGGAGAGTCCAATTGTGTCGGTTGCGATGCCTGACCTTCCCAACACTGGACGGGAAGAGCTTGCGCCTACCACCATTTGCACGCCCCCTGCAAGTGCTGGAAGGAGCACCCGCAGTCCAGTTCCTGATAGTCAAATTGAAGATGTCACTGTTGAAGTACACCGGGATGAGGATATGGGTGTTGCTGGCGCTGGGGAGGAAATTGACAAGGAGGATTCTGATGGTGAGGTGGTTTGTTTAAGTCAGGCACCCGAGGAGACACCTGTTGTCCGTGGGACAAATATGGCCATTGACATGCCTGGTCAAAATACAAAAAAAATCACCTCTTCGGTGTGCAATTATTTCAACACAAATACGGACAACAGGTGTCAAGCCGTGCGTTGCCTTTGTCAAGCTGTAATAAGTAGGGGTAAGGACGTTAACCTCCTCGGAACATCCTCCCTTATACGTCACCTGCAGCGCATTCATCATAAGTCAGTGACAAGTTCAAAAACTTTGGGTGACAGCGGAAGCAGTCCACTGACCACTAAATCCCTTCCTCTTGTAACCAAGCTCCTGCAAACCACACCACCAACTCCCTCAGTGTCAATTTCCTCCTTACCCAGGAAAGCCAATAGTCCTGCAGGCCATGTCACTGGCAAGTCGGACGAGTCCTCTCCTGCCTGGGATTCCTCCGATGCATCCTTGAGTGTAACGCCTACTGCTGCTGGCGCTGCTGTTGTAGCTGCTGGGAGTCGATCGTCATCCCAGAGGGGAAGTTGGAAGACCACTTGTACTACTTCCAGTAAGCAATTGACTGTCCAACAGTCCTTTGCGAGGAAGATTAAATATCACAGCAGTCATCCTGCTGCAAAGCAGATAATTCAGGCCTTGGCAGCCTGGGCGGTGAGAAACGTGGTTCGGTATCCACCGTTAATTCAGAGCCAACTAGAGACTTGATTGAGGTACTGTGTCCCCGGTACCAAATACCATCTAGGTTCCATTTCTCTAGGCAGGCGATACCGAAAATGTACACAGACCTCAGAAAAAGACTCACCAGTGTCCTAAAAAATGCAGTTGTACCCAATGTCCACTTAACCACGGACATGTGGACAAGTGGAGCAGGGCAGACTCAGGACTATATGACTGTGACAGCCCACTGGGTAGATGTATTGCCTCCCGCAGCAAGAACAGCAGCGGCGGCATCAGTAGCAGCATCTCGCAAACGCCAACTCGTTCCTAGGCAGGCTACGCTTTGTATCACCGCTTTCCAGAATAGGCACACAGCTGACAACCTCTTACGGCAACTGAGGAAGATCATCGCGGAATGGCTTACCCCAATTGGACTCTCCTGGGGATTTGTGACATCGGACAACGCCAGCAATATTGTGCGTGCATTACATCTGGGCAAATTCTAGCACGTCCCATGTTTTGCACATACATTGAATTTGGTGGTGCAGAATTATTTAAAAAACAACAGGGGCGTGCAAGAGATGCTGTCGAAGAATTGCGGGCCACTTTTGGCATTCAGCCACCGCGTACAGAAGACTGGAGCACCACAAAACATTCCTGAACCTGCCCTGCCATCATCTGAAGCAAGAGGTGGTAACGAGGTGGAATTCAACCCTCTATATGCTTCAGAGGATGGAGGAGCAGCAAAAGGCCATTCAAGCCTATACATCTGCCCACGATATAGGCAAAGGAGGGGGAATGCACCTGACTCAAGCGCAGTGGAGAATGATTTCAACGTTGTGCAAGGTTCTGCAACCCTTTGAACTTGCCACACGTGAAGTCAGTTCAGACACTGCCAGCCTGAGTCAGGTCATTTCCCTCATCAGGCTTTTGCAGAAGAAGCTGGAGACATTGAAGGAGGAGCTAAAACAGAGCGATTCCGCTAGGCATGTGGGACTTGTGGATGGAGCCCTTAATTCGCTTAACCAGGATTCACGGGTGGTCAATCTGTTGAAATCAGAGCACTACATTTTGGCCACCGTGCTCGATCCTAGATTTAAAACCTACGTTGTATCTCTCTTTCCGGCAGACACAAGTCTGCAGAGGTTCAAAGACCTGCTGGTGAGAAAATTGTCAAGTCAAGCGGAACGTGTCTCGTCAACATCTCCTCCTTCACATTCTCCCACAACTGGGGGTGCGAGGAAAAGGCTAAGAATTCCGAGCCCACCCGCTGGCGGTGATGCAGGGCAGTCTGGAGTGAGTGCTGACATCTGGTCCGGACTGAAGGACCTGCCAACGATTACTGACATGTTGTCTACTGTTACTGCATATGATTCTCTCACCATTGAAAGAATGGTGGAGGATTATATGAGTGACCGCATCCAAGTAGGCACGTCAGACAGTCCGTACGTATACTGGCAGGAAAAAGAGGCAATTTGGAGGCCCTTGCACAAACTGGCTTTATTCTACCTAAGTTGCCCTCCCTCCAGTGTGTACTCCGAAAGAGTGTTTAGTGCAGCCGCTCACCTTGTCAGCAATCGGCGTACGAGGTTACTTCCAGAAAATGTGGAGAAGATGATGTTCATCAAAATGAATTATAATCAATTCCTCCGTGGAGACATTCACCAGCAGCAATTGCCTCCACAAAGTACACAAGGACCTGAGATGGTGGATTCCAGTGGGGACGAATTAATAATCTGTGAGGAGGGGGATGTACACAGTGAAAGGGGTGAGGAATCGGAGGATGATGAAGAGGTGGACATCTTGCCTCTGTAGAGCCAGTTTGTGCAAGGAGAGATTGATTGCTTCTTTTTTTGGTGGGGGCCCAAACCAACCAGTCATTTCAGTCACAGTCGTGTGGCAGACCCTGTCGCTGAAATGATGGGTTCGTTAAAGTGTGCATGTCCTGTTTATACAACATAAGGGTGGGTGGGAGGGCCCAAGGACAATTCCATCTTGCACCTCTTTTTTTCTTTCATTTTTCTTTGCATCATGTGCTGTTTGGGGACAATTTTTTTGAAGTGCAATCCTGCCTGAAACTGCAGTGCCACTCCTAGATGGGCCAGGTGTTTGTGTCGGCCACTTGTGTCGCCTAGCTTAGTCACACAGCGACCTTGGTGCGCCTCTTTTTTTCTTTGCATCGTGTGCTGTTTGGGGACAATTTTTTTGAAGTGCCATCCTGCCTGACACTGCAGTGCCACTCCTAGATGGGTCAGGTGTTTGTGTTGGCCACTTGTGTCGCTTAGCTTAGTCACACAGCGACCTTGGTGCGCCTCTTTTTTTCTTTGCATCATGTGCTGTTTGGGGACAATTTTTTTGAAGTGCCATCCTGCCTGACACTGCAGTGCCATTTCTAGATGGGCCAGGTGTTTGTGTCGGCCACTTGTGCCGCTTAGCTTAGCCATCCAGCGACCTCGGTGCAAATTTTAGGACTAAAAATAATATTGTGAGGTGTGAGGTGTTCAGAATAGACTGGAAATGAGTGGAAATTATGGTTATTGAGGTTAATAAAACTATGGGATCAAAATGACCCCCAAATTCTATTATTTAAGCTGTTTTTTAGGTTTTTTTGTAAAAAAAACACCCGAATCCGACAAAAAAATTTCGGCGAGGTTTTGCCAAAACGCGTCCGAATCCAAAACACGGCCGCGGAACTGAATCCAAAACCAAAACACAAAACCCGAAAAATGTCCGGTGCACATCACTAGTTATATTGTTTCTGTGCAGGGTAACTACTGGCTTTATTTTTACACTGCAATTTAGATTTCACCCCACCCAAATCTAAATCTCTCTGCACATTTTATATCTGACCCCCTCGCAGTGCACATGGTTTTGCCCATTAGCTAACAAATTCGCTGCTGCGATCAGATCTGAATTAGGCCTCTGTTAGAGTGCCACAGTGGGAGATAGTAGTCTTCCAGTTAGCTCTAGTGAGACCTGTGATTACCTGATGTTTTATACAATGTACCAGCATCCCACACCCCTATCTGATACCTACATACACTCACCAGCTGGTGAACTGTATGACACCCCGCTCAACCTAAGCTGCACTCCATCTACCAGTGTGTATAACAGTGAGTATGACTGTGCCTGTTTAATCTTCAATAAAACCACTCCACTGGTAAAGTAATTGGGCTGTTCGTAGTTGTAAAATATCCGCTAGTACTGTATGTACAGAAACTCTGCTCAAGCTGGTACATACATATTTCCAAGATAAGTCAGGCTAGCTGTGACCTGTAGTCCACATGTAGTGGACTACAATAGTATTTAACTATATACTTTTATGGTTTCCACCACAACTAATGCTCTGGGGATGCAGAGAAAAGCATTTTTGGGGCTGGTTGATGTTATGACAGAGGGACCCCATGTTGTGTGTCCCCCTGCTATAGTGTCAACTGACCCGATTGGTTCAGTCTAGTGTTGGTTATTGGTAAACAGGGTGAACTCCATGCCATTTTTTTCTCCCTATTTTCCAACACCAGGCTCAGAGTCCCAGGACTGGTAATTGATTCACTTTTAACCCTTTATAACAATATAAATACAACAAAGCCTGCACAGATCACAGTGATCTGTGCAGTGCTTTCACTCCCCTGCAGATTCATGGTGGATCTGGAGCAGAATTGAGGGGCTTAAATCCAACAGGTCTCAACCTCAGATTTTAAAAGACAGTAACAACAACCAATGCATGATAGTGTTTTGTTTTAGACTGTCATCCCACATCAATACCCATCGGTTAAAATCCGACGGCAAACCAGATGTTTAGTATTTTACTCTCAGACTACCACAATACCACAAATGTGACTATAGACTTAGGGTTATGATCTTTTTATTTTCAGATTCGCAAACAGGGGTCATGAGAAAACCCGAGAAAAGGCCAAAATGTTACAACTATTTTGTTAGATTTCAGGCCATTTTCTTATCACGCTTGTAAATAGACCCCTTTATATGCCACCATCTCCCAACAGAGAGTCCCAACGTGCAGCCAGGCTGCCCCAGTAACAAATTACAACTACAAATCTCTGCGTGCCTTGTGCGACAGACAGTCAGCCTTTCCTTACAACCCAAAGATGACTTGATCTCAACAATATACAATATGACAAACGGGGCAAAAAAACCTGGTGTTATGAAGTGTCTACAAAGTCCAGAGGTATAATACATGTTCTTTAATTAATTTAGTTTCCACTACCACCACCACACCTATGTAATATAGGGCATGTCTCCTTAATCCCCATTTTATTTATGGTGGGGGTATGCATGAAGATATTTGGCACCGACAGATCACGTGATGTGCATTCAAGTGTTTTTCACATACATTTGATCATTCCAGGAACAAACCGTTATTTTTCTGCAACTCTATGGAGATTTTTATCTACAGTTAATTTCTAAAAATGATTGGAAAAAAAATACTGTTCTCTTACAGTAAACACACTGTTAAACTTTAACAGCTGGAAAATCAAACATTGTGAGACTACATATAGGGGATATTTAGCAAAGGGTTTTTCTTATATAAAATGATACATACAATGGAATTACACCGAGCTCAACCCCAATTTTAGGTTGTATAAGAAATATATGGGTTTGTCAAATAATGCAATGATGTATATTTTGCATAATAACACAGTGTACCTCAGTGCGCAGTCCGCCCACAAATTGTTCTTATATAAAATGATGTAGAAACTGCAGCTTCTGCAAAATTGTATGAATTGCTGTACTAATATCCTAGTGCAGGAGATTTCACAGAAATCTCTTGCAAAAGGCTAATTAGCGCCATAGGCGGATTTAGGGGTGAGGGCGCCCCTAGTCACAACAGTAATGGCAGCTCCTCGTCTTCCTAAAAATAATTTTATTGTTATAACCCCCCATTTGATGATAGTCAATTTAATAGAATGATACAAACGACACTAACTATGATATATTTTTTTAAAAATTATGTATGCATAATTACTAAGTAGGGCAGCTTACAGGGGCAGTATGTACATGTCCTGCCTATTTACACTCCATTCAGGATGGAATATGGTACATTACAGTGGATATACAGTATTTAGCAGTTACTGGTACTTTGTAGACTGACAGTACCAACACAAGCATCCAAGTGCCACCCCCCAACAAGTGCCGCCCCTAGGCACGGGCCTCATGTGCCTAATGGGAAATTCGCCACTGATTAGCGCTGCGGATCTCAATCCCCAACAGTGGCAGCTCCAGAGGTGGGGCTGCAGTGCATTCCAAAATTGAACTGCCAGTGTGTCCCGAGTGTCGATCTTTGTCAGCATTTGTGGGCGAAGTTGGTGTGACTCGCCTATTCAAATTTTGGAATGCACTGCAGCCCCATCTCTGGAGCCGCCGTTGGGACCTGCATTATTATCAATGAGGACTATGATTTGACCCCTATGTACCAAACTCCAAAAAAGCAAAGCTGTTTGGACTTTGTCCACTTTAGGAGTTAAGCCATCTTCATCTTCCCAACACTTAGAGCCTTTACACTGTGGTGGGAGACGTTGCCTTAATAGAAACTACTACACATTGTCAAATTTCATCTCACTTCTAAGTACCAAACCTGGAGTAAAAGCTAACTAAAGAAGATTGGGATTGTGAAGGACAAGTGAAAGAAAACTTGATAGGAGGAACCAAGCCACTACACTTGTGAGTTTTGGGTACACTACATTGTTTTCTCCATTTGAGTGCTTGTGCACTATCACTGCTCAGTTTTCGTGAAAAAGAAACATACTTGACAAGTGAGTTATTGGTAGGCCTGATGCTATTCCTGGTTATCTAAACCTTACCTTATCTCTTTTACTAACTTGATTTATGATAATAACTACAGTACATAATATTCTAAATCAAGACAATCCTGCACATTGTTCTGTCTTATCTTGTATTTACATGAACCACCTCTGGAGAAAAACATCATAATGAGGAAGACTTGTCATCTACAATTTGTTGGACTTATTGGTTTGACCATTATTTTGGTGTTGCCTTTGATCTATTGCCTCATTTTGTAGAAATCTCTTGCACTAGGAGATTCTGTCTGATGGGTGTGTTATTGGAGTGTTGCAGGAGTGGTTGTGAACTGAGATGCTTAATCGTGTACACTGAAGGCCATACTCTGGCGGAGATCCTGCACCAAGCTTTGGGCTCGTGTAAGTCCCATTGGTGCTTCTGATGGTTGTGATCACAGATGCACAAAGTGAGAGTCCCACCCTTGCACACTGGTACACCAGGGGAAAGGCTGATACTAGCATTAGCATACAATTACAGATGAGACTGCGGCAAAAGAGGCTAAAGCAATTGCAGAATCAGCACCCAATATGCACATGTCTAATACTGCTACAGTATATCATAAGTCTCAATATTTTACTACACGAACACAACCATATACTGTACCCCCAGTTTTCTTTCATATATCACTTGAACCTCTCTAAACTGCAGACACAGTATTAACCATTCGTTATTTCAATAATCATGCTGCTTCCAAAAATCCATATATTAAATTGAATTCAATCATACCTCTCACTTTGATCCTTAGAAATCCTTCCATGTAGGGTTAATATATCCCACGTGTAGCATTCCTTCTGCCATCATTAACCATGTGGTCTGGAGTGGGGGGCAGGTTGGAGAGGAGATAGAAATCCCATTACTTCTTATGTGGAAATTTATTAGAGCAGAATGTTTGAATGCCTGGTTGGTGGCTCCTATATTACTTACTGTAGGTATCCAGATGGCATCCATGTAAGGGTTTGTAAGATCAATGATAATGTGTATTTAGGCTTGTATAACATGTAGGAGTGGATCCTTCAATAGTTATATAAAAAAAATACAAGAATTCTAGTTCATGACATTACAGATCCCAACTGCTTTATCCATTGCCACAAGTGAAGCTCTGACGCAGAGCTAATTCATAATTTATGATAATGTCCAGGGGTCATGGTTGGGTAGCCATATAAATGATATAACGATCAACTTTAATCTGTAACACCACTCATTTTTAAATGATCCTCATGTCTAATTATTTTCTGCTTCCTAGAAACATTTTCACTCTACCTTGGAAGCAGTTAAAGCCAAAACTTAGCCTAGATTTACCAATGACTTTCCTCAATATATGTTTTATAGCACCACTCTGGTGTTAGGTACTGCTTCCATAGCAAGATTAAGAGGGGGCACGGGATACTGCACCCTGCATCCCCTTCTGTCACTCCTACCCCACCTACCCCCAGTTGGAGCACATTGACATCACTAGCTCTCCATCTTGTCCAGCAGCAGAACCAGCAGCCAGAATGTAAGCAGGACAGTATGCAGTGCAGGCAGAGACACAAGAGCATCAGGTTTCATGAGCTACCAACTGAGCTTCCCAAACAGAGGAGAGATTGGAGGGGGAGAGAGCTGTAAGTGACCCAGGTATCCCAGCTTCCCCTCCTCCATATATGGGTGTCTGGGTCCTGTGTAATCTGTTATCTAATGAAAGGATTTAGGTCTAGATAGAGGCACACAGAGTCCTCCTGAGTCCTTTCCCAGTGTGTAAGTAGGACAGAGGCTGCTGATATTCTTGCATATGACAAGATCAGGGCTGTTTCTAGCCCAAAAAAAAAATGTTGTCTTCCCCCACCATAGATATATAAAACAAAAATTTGCGCGCGCGCTCCCGGCGAGGGGACGTGGCCTTGAAAAAATGGGCATGGTCTCTAAAATGGGTGTGGTCTCACCTGAAAAACTACCTTACACCCCAGTTTTTGACCCTGCACCAATAGACCTCGGCCACCACAGGGAAAAAAAAAAAATCCACCATATTAAGCCCCACATAGTAATGCCCCCTGCACCATATTATGCCACACACTGCAATGCCCTTGATACATTATGCCCTACAGTAAAGCTTCTAATTACTTTTAAATTACCTGCTTGTTGCGAAGAGTTTCACACACTGGGTGTCTTGCTCGTTGCCAAGGATTTCATGCTCTGGGATCCATGCTGGTTGCCAGGGGTTTCATGCTTTGAGACGGGTGTCATGATCATTGGCAGGGGTGTGTAATGCTCGTTGCCAGGGGTAATGCTTGTTGTCAGGGCTCAGGGGTGTGAAATTATAGTAGCCAGGGGTGTGTAATGCTCGTTGTCAGGGGTAATGCTCATTGTTGGGGCTTAGGGGTGTGTAATGTTAGTTGCTAGGGGTGTGTAATGCTAGTTGCCAGGGGTGTGTAGTGCTCATTGTCAGGGCTCAGGGCTGTGTAATGCTAGTTGCCAGGGCTGTGTAATGCTAGTTGTCATGGCTGTGTATGCTAGTTGCCAGGGGTGTGTAGTGCTCGTTGTCAGGGCTCAGGGCTGTGTAATGCTAGTTGCCAGGGCTGTGTAATGCTAGTTGTCATGGCTGTGTAATGCTAGTTGCCAGGGGTGTGTAGTGCTCGTTGTCAGGGCTCAGGGCTGTGTAATGCTAGTTGCCAGGGCTGTGTAATGCTAGTTGTCATGGCTGTGTATGCTAGTTGCCAGGGGTGTGTAGTGCTCGTTGTCAGGGCTCAGGGCTGTGTAATGCTAGTTGCCAGGGCTGTGTAATGCTAGTTGTCATGGCTGTGTAATGCTAGTTGCCAGGGGTGTGTAAAGCTCGTTGTCAGGGCTCAGGGCTGTGTAATGCTAGTTGCCAGGGCTGTGTAATGCTAGTTGTCATGGCTGTGTAATGCTAGTTGCCAGGGCTGTGTAGTGCTCGTTGCCAGGGGTGTGTACAGCGCCCGCCAGCCTGCATCTCCCTCCTCCTCCTGCCCACAAGATGCTCCCCCTCCTCCCCGTCATTAGTACTCTGCTCGGGGGCTGAGTTTTCGCAAAATGACACGTTGCATTGTTATGTCACAATGCAAACGCGTTATTACACGAAAGTGTAATGATGAGTACTAATGATGGGGAGGAGGGGGAGCACCAGAAGCAAGCAAAAGTGCCATGCGATGACACGGCTAGCCCGCCACAAGAAATGGCACTGGACAAGATAAATGATAGATCTTATTTTTCTATGTTTATTTTAAAGCTGTTTAAGTTATCAACGTTCCACTACAAGAAAACTTTAAAATAAAATAGTTGTCTCTCAATTAGCTGGAGTATCCATGCATTGTTAAATTATTAGTTTAAATTTAATATACACCATTGGTTTAAATTTGATATACACACAACAAACATCCCAACATGACTCATTCCAGGAGGGACAAAACGCTCTCTATAATCTATTAAGAGAGAAGTCCAGGTAGAGAGCATTTTGTCCCTCCTGGAATGGGTAATGTTGGGATTTATGCACAATCTAATATACATTCGCCCTTTACCTGGAGCACCCTGTCTTAAGTGCCCCAAGCTTAATCCCGCCATGACTGCTCCTCTACCCCCCATCCCCATCCTCCTCCTCCCTCCTACACATGGACACACACTGCTCTGCTCTTAGCATGTCACTCTGCTTTAGGAGTATAATCATTGGTGCTCTGGCCAGCAATAACCTACCTTTTTCTTTATGGCAGTAGCGGCTCTGACAGTACCAAAAAAATAGGCATTGCAGACACTGACTTTAGAGGTCTACAGTACTGTACATCACATTTTTCTGTTCTAATAAATAACATACTTTATTGTACAGTAAATGCACAGGCTTCCAAACTCAAGTAAGACCACCCATTATGCAAACACCCCAGTGTACTGTCACATCCTCTCACTGCATACTGTAAGTGATTCCCAACCAGTCTGGGACTTCTCTTCAGCATTCAGGATGTGCAGGTTAAAGTCCAGTCTTGCCAATGTTATACTTCCTTTCCTTCTCTTTCTGATTCCGCATACACCTCAGAGATTAAAGGAACGAGACCAAAATACTGTATGAGCTTCCTGGGCATTAACACCTTTTTGTCACTGGATTTAATAACACTCACTAATCAGTTACTATGGCATATTAATCATTTCTTTTCTATGGAAATATCCCAGTAGTGATTCATTTGCAAATCAAAGGTTTCTTTGGCTGTCTCGCTTTTAGAATAACCTGACAAATGAGCAGGCTGATGTGGTTAATAAAGGAGTAAAAGCAAGAGAGAAAAGTAAGCAAGGGTTTGTTTTTCTTAATAAAACTAATTAGGTTTATTGCTTGCATATAAAAATTCATATAAATTGCAAAATGTTTATTAACTACTATATTTGGAGACAGAAAATGGTATGATTATTGGTACCACACTGTTTAACTCAGCACAAAAAATGGAAGCTCAGCCCTTGTAAATGTTGGCATAGTGGGGGTAACTCCAAGTTGATCGCAGCAGGATTATTGTTAGCAATTGGGCAAAACCATGTGCACTGCATGGGAGGCAGATATAACATGTGCAGAGAGAGTTAGATTTGGGTGGGGTGTGTTCAATCTGCAATCTAATTTGCAGTGTAAAAATAAAGCAGCCAGTATTTACCCTGCACAGAAATAAAATAACCCACCCAAATCTAACTCTCTCTGCACATGGTATATCTGCCTCCCCTGCAGTGCACATGGTTTTGCCCAATTGCTATCAAAAATCCTGCTGCGATCAACTTGGAATTACCCCCAGTATTAGTTATTCTGGGTGTGGATTGAGTAAATCAATCAGGAGTCACACCAGTGGCGGATCTAGTGAGTGGTGGGCCCAGGTGCAACAAAATGCTTTGAGCTCCCCCCACCCCTCTCCATCTCTATATATATTATTTTTAAAAAAGGAGTGCAATATTCGGCAGGACTCAAGGATGCAAAGTATGACGTATTAGATGTTTACTGTTATGTCATACTTAGCATCCCTGAGTGCCACCGAATATTGGATATATGTTTGACTTCTTCCATGCTGGGACAGGTACGGAACGCAGGGCAACCGGGCAAGCTTTTACACACTATAGTGAGTGCCAGACATACAGAGTGTGTGCATGTATATATGTGTATATATATATATATATATATATATATATCCCAAATGGGACTGGCACTCTCCTGACTGGCGTTCAAGTACCCCGGTGCCTTCTGTAGTAGCAGTAATGTAGAGATCCAAAAAGAACAGCGGCACTCGAGGATTTTGGTGAAGCAATCAAATTGTATTCAGAAAATGTTTACAGAAAAGCCAACGTTTCGGGGCTTACATGCCCCTTTGTCAAGGTGTGTTACTGTGAGTGGTGCAAGAGCTTACCTTATATCCCCGTGGAGTTCAAACGCAGTGCAGGTGTGTGGATGGAGCCGCCGGACTTCCGGTCGCGGCTCTGTGACGTCTGAGGTGTTGCGCCTGTTGCTATGGTGACCGGAACGCCAAAGGCGCCGGCCGCGGTTGGGCGGTGTCCGGGTGAAGGAGCGCGTAACCATGGCAACGGGAACGCTAGGGTGCTGAGTGCTTTAATGGGTGTATCCGTGAGCAACCGTGTTGAATGAAAGCATGTGAAAAAAGTGCGCTGTGCTCGCTGCCTAAGTGCATGGGAACCATTACTCCACCATGGGGCACGGTGTGATCCGGGAGCCAAGGGATGGGTGAATGTATCAAAACCTGGTGGGTGCCAGACTGTTGTTGTTGTATGTGTATATGTGACTATACAGGGAATAGGTGGAACGTTTTAATGTAAACATTAGTATCAGATATCATATGTCTGACACACAGCCCGGATTATGCTCTAATAGGGGGAAATGACATGGCCCAATGTTTGACCAGTGTCACTGCTGATGGCAGTGTCTGTGCCTAATGGGGGCCTAGGGCCAATGGGATGGAGGCGGGCTTCCACCAGGAATTGACAGCCAAGGGCTTGTAGAAGAAGTGCAACTTTGAACAATGAACTGTGAGTGGATAAAAAAATGTGACTTTATCTGGCTGTGCAGCCCTAAGTCGCGGTGTGGGGCAAATGTGCACTAAACTGTATAATACAAGCTATAGGAAAATGTTCCATGAGAATTTCTCATTAAGCCCTCCTGGGCTGATGGTACCCAATTCGAAGATCCATTTAGATTCAATATGGAGTAGTCTCCGATCCCTGTCCCCTCCTCTGATGCTGCGGGGTACGTGATCGATGATTTGATGTCTCAAATCGTTCAGTGAGTGACCCTTCAGGGCGAAATGCCTTGCAACAGGTTGTTCTGATGGTTTGCCTGATAGGTGCATTCCGACATCACGGGGTTTCAAAGTGAAATACAACGACCCGCTACTTTCCTTTCAAAGGCCCCAGGTTGCTATAAGTGTCCCAAATGCACCACCTGTAATAATATGACCACGGGATCTTCCTTCAAGCATCCGCATAAAGAAAAAACATATCAGATTAGACACGTGGTCACATGTACCACTACATACATAGTGTACATACTCACCTGCCCGTGTCACCTAGTATACGTGGGCAAATCCATCAGAACACTCAGAGAGAGGATGGCCCTCCACAGGTCCGCGATTAAGCAGGCCCTATCAGGCAAACCATCAGAACAACCTGTTGCAAGGCATTTCGCCCTGAAGGGTCACTCACTGAACGATTTGAGACATCAAATCATCGATCACGTACCCCGCAGCATCAGAGGAGGGGACAGGGATCGGAGACTACTCCATATTGAATCTAAATGGATCTTCGAATTGGGTACCATCAGCCCAGGAGGGCTTAATGAGAAATTCTCATGGAACATTTTCCTATAGCTTGTATTATACAGTTTAGTGCACATTTGCCCCACACCGCGACTTAGGGCTGCACAGCCAGATAAAGTCACATTTTTTTATCCACTCACAGTTCATTGTTCAAAGTTGCACTTCTTCTACAAGCCCTTGGCTGTCAATTCCTGGTGGAAGCCCGCCTCCATCCCATTGGCCCTAGGCCCCCATTAGGCACAGACACTGCCATCAGCAGTGACACTGGTCAAACATTGGGCCATGTCATTTCCCCCTATTAGAGCATAATCCGGGCTGTGTGTCAGACATATGATATCTGATACTAATGTTTACATTAAAACGTTCCACCTATTCCCTGTATAGTCACATATACACATACAACAACAACAGTCTGGCACCCACCAGGTTTTGATACATTCACCCATCCCTTGGCTCCCGGATCACACCGTGCCCCATGGTGGAGTAATGGTTCCCATGCACTTAGGCAGCGAGCACAGCGCACTTTTTTCACATGCTTTCATTCAACACGGTTGCTCACGGATACACCCATTAAAGCACTCAGCACCCTAGCGTTCCCGTTGCCATGGTTACGCGCTCCTTCACCCGGACACCGCCCAACCGCGGCCGGCGCCTTTGGCGTTCCGGTCACCATAGCAACAGGCGCAACACCTCAGACGTCACAGAGCCGCGACCGGAAGTCCGGCGGCTCCATCCACACACCTACACTGCGTTTGAACTCCACGGGGATATAAGGTAAGCTCTTGCACCACTCACAGTAACACACCTTGACAAAGGGGCATGTAAGCCCCGAAACGTTGGCTTTTCTGTAAACATTTTCTGAATACAATTTGATTGCTTCACCAAAATCCTCGAGTGCCGCTGTTCTTTTTGGATCTCTATATATATATATATATATATATATTGTAACACTGTAAGGGAACAAGGTGCCGTTTCGTGGTGTAAATGTTAGCAAGCAGCAGCTGAGGAATCACACAAGTCCAGTGTGTGGTGCAACTGGCCACGACCAGTTTTATTAAGCAGAAAACAAAACAAACATCAAAAGAAAATACCTTGCCTGTCCGGCACTAACTAAACACAAGACGTTCCTAACTGTCTCTAAGAAAACACAGAGTTTTCCAGTCAACACTGTATGGCTCACATGTATAAGGAAGCGTATTTCTCTCACAGAGATCCTGCAGTCTTCCCAGGCAGTCTGCCCACACTAATCAGGCTAGCAGCCCTATAACCCACTTCCACAGCTGAAACCCTGATTAGCCCTCTGTGAGGCCAAAGACCCGAACTGGGCCCAACGTCTGGAACTTGCCATATCTTTCTTTCAGGGCCCTTATCCAGCTTTTCCAATAAACTGGAAAGGTTCTGACAAAACAAAACATTTTCCTAATACAGGTAAGACAAGAACCTGGGACAAACATACCTGCCCTCAAACACTATTCCAGTGTTCTTGTCACATATCCCCCTCCCCTGTTTTAACCTAGGGGCCGGAACACTTGTAGCCCCAAACAGAAGATGCCGGACAACGCATCTGCATTGGCCAATTGTGTACCCGGTCTATGTTCAACAGCAAACTTAAAATCCTGCAATGCTAGAAACCATCTAGTTACCCAAGCATTCTGATTTCTATTTACATACATCCAGGGGCGTGATCTGTCACGAGTCTGAATTGTCTACCCAAGAGGTAATATCTCAAGGTATCTAGTGCCCACTTAATGGCCAAAGCCTCCTTTTCCACAATGGCATATCTTTTTTCATGCTCATTGAGTTTTCTACTCAAATAAACGATAGGGTGTTCGTCCCCATCTCTGGTTTGGGACAACACAGCCCCTATCCCTACCTCTGAGGCATCTGTCTGTACAACAAATTCTTTTGAGAAATCTGGTGTCATCAATACCGGTTGTGAACACAAAGCCACTTTTAATGTTTGGAATGCTTTTTCTGCATCAGGGTTCCATTTCACCATATTTGACTGCTTCCCTTTGGTAAGGTCTGACAACAGCACTGTTGTGGTCGCAAAACTGGGAATAAACCGTCTATAGTACCCAGTTATTCCCAAAAAAGCCCTTACCTGTTTTTTATTCACTGGATGAGGCCAGTTTTGAATAGCATCAGTTTTATTCAATTGGGGCCTAATAAGACCTCTGCCTATGGTGAAGCCCAAGTATTTGACCTCCTCCATTGCGAGGCAGCACTTCTTTGGGTTAGCAGTTAACCCTGCCTCTCTGATTGAGTCCAGTACTGCTTGCACTTTAACCAAATGGGACCCCCAGTCTGTACTGTGAATTACCACATCATCCAAATAGGCAGCTGCATATTTTCTATGTGGCCTCAAAATTTTATCCATCACCCGTTGTAAGGTTGCTGGAGCCCCCATGCTACCATCTTATACTGGTATAGCCCCACCGGAACCGAAAAGGCTGTTTTTCTTTTGTGCTATCAGTTAAAGGTATTTGGTCACCCTTTGGTCAGGTCCAACGTGGTGAGAAAACTGGCTGTTCCCAGCCTTTCTATAAGCTCATCCACACGGGGCATGGGGTATGCGTCAAATTTGGACACCTCATTTAACTTACGAAAGTCATTACAGAAGCGTATGCTACAATCTGGCTTTGGGATGAGAACTATGGGACTGGACCACTCACTGTTAGATTCCTCTATGAGTCCAAGTTCTAACATGGTTTTAACTTCTTTAGAAACAGCTTCTCGTTGAGCTTCAGGAATCCTATATGGCTTTAAATGGACCCTGACCCCTGGTTCTGTGACAATGTCATGTTTTATTATGGTCGTTCAGCCAGGCAGCTCTGAAAATATCTCCCTATTTTGGATGAGAAATTCTTTAACTTGATTGTTCTGATCAGCTGATAACGTCTCTGACACCTTTACTGCGGGAAGCAACCGAGGTGAAGACACCGAAGGGCAAGGCTCCGCTGACAGAGACATCCTATCTTTCCAGGGTTTGATTAAGTTAACATGGTAGATTTGTTCGGGTTTTCTCTTTCCCGGTTGGTATACTTTGTAATTGACCTCATTCACTTTTTCCCTAATCTCAAATGGACCCTGCCATTTAGCTAGGAACTTGCTTTCCACAGTGGGTACCAAAACAAGAACTCTATCTTCAGGAGCAAATTCCCGTATCTTGGCACTCCGGTTATATACCCTCTGTTGAGCACTTTGGGCCTGTTCCATGTGCTCTCTGACAATAGGTACCATGGCTGCAATCCTATCCTGCATTTGTGTTACATGTTCAATAACGCTTCTATAAGGAGTGGGCTGTCCTTCCCACGTCTCTTTGGCAATGTCCAACAGCCCTCTGGGGTGTCTACCATACAACAAATCTAATGGAGAAAACCCCGTAGAGGACTGAGGAACTTCTCAGATGGCCATTAACAAGTAGGGCAACAAACAATCCCAGTTTTTCCCATCTCTAACAACCTTTTTTAACATACTTTTTAATGTTTTATTGAACCTTTCCACCAACCCATCAGTTTGGGGATGGTAGATGGACGTCCTGAGGTGAGTGACCTTAAATAATTTGCACAATTCTTTCATGACCCTTGACATAAATGGAGTACCTTGGTCAGTCAAAATTTCTTTTGGTATTCCCACTCTACTAAAAACCTGCACCAGCTCCCTAGCTATCGCCTTGGTTGTGATAGTGCATAAAGGGACAGCCTCAGGATATCGAGTGGCATAGTCCAGAATTACGAGGATATACTGATGGCTCCGAGCGGACTTTAACAAGGGCCCCACGAGATCCATGGCTATTCTGTCAAACGGGACCTCTATAATAGGCATGGGTACTAGTGGGCTCCTGAAATGGGGTCTAGGGGCATGGTACTGGCATTCAGGACAGGAAGAACAATATTCAGACACTTCTTTATAAACCCCTGGCCAAAAGAACCTTTATAAAACTCTTTCAGTAGTTTTTTCTGCCCCTAAATGTCCTGCTGTAATGTGACTGTGAGCTAAATCTAGTACCGTTCTCCGATAAGGCTGGGGAACTACCAGCTGTTCCACCACATCCTCACCCTTTTTGACAATGTGGTACAAGAGCTCATAACAGATGGCCATGTGGGGATACGTAACCCTGTCACCTGGTATCACAGGTTCCCCATTAACAATCTTAACATTCTCCCTAGCCTTTATCAAGGTAGGATCCTTTAACTGTTCAGACGCAAACAGATCCTTCTTTACCTCCAGGTCAGGTACGCTTTCAGTTCTAACTACTATGTCTCTGTTCCCAGCAAGAGGGTCCTCACTGGACTCCCCATCTGTCACTTCCCCAGCCAAACTAGCAAAAGGTAAAGGGTCAGAAAGTTCAGAAGACACACGTACATCCATGAAATCACCGGTATTATCAACTGGCTCTTTACTTCTCACATCTGTTGATAAACGTGATTCCCACAGTTTCCAAAAATGAGGAAAATCCCTCCCTATTATGGCCTTATGCACCAAGGTGGGGACCAGTCCTACTTTAACCATTGCTGACCCACAACAAGTTTCTATATTCACTTCAGCAGTGACATAATGTTGGGTATCCCCATGTATGCAAGTTACCCCAATAGGTATTTGCTGGACCTTTTAAGGTGTTCACTAACCCATCTTTCACGAGGGTAACTAAACTTCCTGAATCTAGCAAGGCCTCTACCCGGTTACCCTCTAAGAACACATCACACATTTGTTTTTCCAGCTCAGGTGAAGGTACCACAGTACAGGCTAACCTAGCAAAAAAAGACATTCTGCGACATTCAAAGGCAGCATCACATTGCATGGGTTCTTGCGTGACTGGGCAATTGGCAACAACATGGCCTGGCACACCACACCTAAAACATTTAACCACACGATTATCAACCCTTTTGGGCAGCATAGACCGTTCTAGCCCCATTGGCCTGTCTCCAGGGCCAGTGTTTACAGTCTCTCCAGCCTTGCGTTCTCTTAACCGCCCAGCAACGTTTTCCCATGGAACAGTCTTACCAGTCTTTACTGAAGGGCGTTGTCGAGGATCTATGGGTTGCTGGGTGGTCATCAGTAGTTCCTCTGCTGCAAAATACCTCTCTACCATGTCCACTAATTGGTCAGCAGCACCCGGGTTTCCATGGCTCACCCACTTGCGCAGGACCATGGGCAAAGATCTCAATAGCGGTCCATGACGACTCTTTCAACCATCTGGGGACCAGTTAATGTCTCTGGCTGTAACCATTTTTTTTGTTAGCTGAATAAGGTCATGCATCTGGGAGCGAGGAGGCTTCTCCATGACATGCACCCTACGGTGCACCCATTGTGCTCGTACTGACAGCGTGACTCCCAGGCGGGTCAGGATCTCAGTCTTTAGGTTATCATAGTCCCGAGCCTCAGCAGGGCTTAAATCAAAGTACACTTTTTGGGGCTCACCTGACAGAAAAGGTGCCAGCAGACTGGCCCACTGTGCTTTCGGCCAGTTCTCACGCTCGGCAGTCCTTTCAAACGTGGTCAGGTTGGCCTCCACATCATCAGCCTCCGTCATTTTCTGTAGGAAGTGACTGGCCCGTATAGAACTAGAGCTGGTCGGAGCACTGACGGCCACATCTCCAATCCGGGCTGCCAGGCTCTGCACCACTTCTGTTAAGGCCTCTCTATCCTGACGATGTTGCTTGTAAAGTTCGTCAACAGCCACCTGCTGCTGTCTCCTATATTCCTCCATTGCCACCTGCTGCTGTCTGTTGGCCTCCTGCTGTAGTCTCCAATTTTCCTCCATTGCCACCTGCTGCTGTCTCCTATTTTCCTCCATTGCCACCTGCTGCTGTCTCCTATTTTCCTCCATTGCCACCTGCTGCTGTCTGTTGGCCTCCTGCTGAGCCGCTGTAGCTTGCAGCAAGGCTTTAAGCAGTTCCTCCATGTCGACAGATTTTTCAGGCGGCTTTGTGGCTGCTTTCACCCAGGACATATATCAAACCCTCAGGGGTGAGTCTCAGCAACTTCACACTGGGATGTATCTGCATAAACCACCGTTTTCTGCAGGCCTCACTCATGCGCAGAACGGAATGCCCGCATACTCCACCAAGTTGTAACACTGTAAGGGAACAAGGTGCCGTTTCGTGGGGTAAACATTAGCAAGCAGCAGCTGAGGAGTCACACAAGTCCAGTGTGTGGTGCCACTGGCCACGAACCAGCAGAAAACAAAACAAACATCAAAAGAAAATACCTTGCCTGTCCGGCACTAACTAAACACAAGACGTTCTTAACTGTCTCTAAAAAAACATAGAGTTTTCCAGTCAACACTGTATGGCTCACATGTATAAGGAAGCGTATTTCTCTCACAGAGATCCTGCAGTCTTCCCAGGCAGTCTGCCCACACTAATCAGGCTAGCAGCCCTATAACCCACTTACACAGCTGAAACCCTGATTAGCCCTCTGTGAGGCCAAAGACTCGAACTGGGCCCAACGTCTGGAACTTGCCCTATCTTTCTTTCAGGGCCCTTATCCAGCTTTTCCAATAAACTGAAAAGGTTCTGACAAAACAAAACATTTTCCTAATACAGGTAAGACAAGAACCTGGTACAAGCATACCTGCCCTCAAACACTATTCCAGTGTTCTTGTCACAATATATATATATATATATATAGATACAGATAGATAGATAGATAGATAGATAGATAGATAGTCACCCATGGATTAGAAAGGCTCACCTGTACATGATTTCCTCGGAAATTGTGCAAAGTTGTAATTTAATAAGGGGGAGATGTATCAAACCTTGTGAGAGATACAGTGGAGAAGTGGTCCATAGCTGTCAAACAGCTTCCAACTGTCATTTTTTGAAACTGTGCTAGACAAATGCCAGATAATAGTTTATTGGTTGCTATGGCGATTTCTCCCCTTTATCACTTTCCATGTATAAGATGGAGACTCTGGGCCTGATTCAGAGATGTACATAAACCCAATGGTTTGCATGTATCTCCAATGTTTGTGGGCCTGTTTGTTTGCAGGACAAGCTCTGCACATGTATTAAATGAGTCGTACGTGTAGTCCCCCCTGAGCAGCAGCATGAGTGATATGAGTCAGAGTTGTTCTGACGGCAAGGGTGAATAAGCTTCGGCTTACTCAGATGGCCATTATATGTGACCATTGGGATCGGATGCTGCAATCAGAAGCAGCAGCGACATTTACTGCATCCATATGTGGCCTATGCACAACAGCTCTAAGCTGAGGCAAAATACAAGACTTTTTACAGACTTGCTAATTTTTACAGTTGACAGACTTGCTAACTATATCACAAGTGAGCGGCCACCCAGAAAATATAGATGCCCACCAGAGCCATCACAAAGTCCTCAGAAACTGCATACACATAGGCAGCATCAATGCAATAATGAGGACTATCGACTCCTTAAGCGAGCCTATGGTCATGCATACTGGCCGTGGCAGTAGTGACAGTGGCACCATGTTTCGCTGCATACATGATCGCAGCTGAAGGCAGATACATGACCCGCAACTTCCTGCAAATGGTCCCTTCCAGTCATTCACTCTGCATTTAAAGTCTCACTGTGAGCGTGATTGCAAAGGTACCATGGTGCGTACACAGTGCAATCGCGGTGCATGCGCAGTCTACCGATAAGTCACTGAGTTGCGTGAACATCAGCATTACATACAAACATGAATTAGAGCTCGCAGACCGACAGCTAAGAGTCCTGACTGGCTGCCGGTCCGCGAGCTCTGATTGGCTCACGGGCCGGCACCGGGCACTGCAGACTAGGGCAGCGGGAGGTGCCGCGGGAGCATACGAGCCGCATGCGGAGATAGAAAGAGCCGCATGCAGCTCGAGAGCCGCGGGTTGGCCACCGCAGGTGTAGTGGAAGGTGGCAGCCACCCCGTGACCCTTGACAGTAGCACATGGCACCCTGCCCCCTGGGCCAGCCCGCCTCTGACAGTGACCGTAATAGGTTGCTAGACACACAGGCCCAAATGTATTAAGCCTTAACAAGTGATAAAGTGGAGATGGATAAAGAGAGATAAATGACCAGCCAATTAGCTTCCTAACTGCCATGTAACAGGCTGTGTTTGAAAAATGACAGGAGCTGATTGGCTGGTCAGTTATCACTTTTTAAGGTTTAATACATTTGGGCCACAGTTTGAGAGCCACTGGTCTACAATATGATTACATCCCCATAATAAAGAAGTACTGTAAGCTGCATGATGCCAAAGCAGGGAAAAAGATTGGCAGCAACTGGTTGGGTACCAATCTGCCCCTTCCAGTTCCGGGAGCACCTGCAGCAAAGCTTTAGAAGCTACTTTTACAAGTTCCGCAGCTTGGTACATTGCTGCACTAAAGGGGTCATTCCAAGATGATCGCTCGCTAGCAACTTTGTGCAGCGCTGCGATCAGGTTAAATCTCGGCAAAACTGCGTATGCATATGCACCGCAATGCACAGGCGCGTTGTACGGGTACAAAGAGGATCGGTGCTGGGCGATGGATTTAACGAAGAATCCATTAGCGCAACCGATCGCAAGGTGATTGACAGAGAGAGGGCATTTGTGGGTGTCAACTGACCGTTTTCTGGGAGTGTTTGCAAAAACGCAGACGTGTCCAAGCGTTTGCAGGGCGGGTGTCTGACGTCAATTCTGGGGCTAAAAAGTCTGAAGTGATCACAGCGGCTGAGTAAGTCCAGAGCTACTCAGAAACTGCAAAAAACTTTTTTGTGCCATCTGCTGCAACAGCGTTCGAACACTTGCACAGCAAATATATACTCCCCCATAGGAGGCGACTATCTAATCGCAGCGCGGAAAAAAGTTGCTAGCGAGCGATCAACTCGGAATGACCCCCTAGATTTCAAAACAGAAGCATAAGTTGTGCACATGCGCAATGCCAAAAGCACTGTGATGCAAATGAACTTAATGTCCAACCAGGGGCGCTTTAAGAGAGGATGAGGCCCGGGTGCAGCCTCCTCCGTTCGGGCCCCCTCCACTCTGCAGACAGCACTGAGAGTCTGAGCTCTAGAGCACTCAGACTCTACTGAGCATGCGCAGATCTCTGGGAAAATGACATGGCGGCCATTTTCCCAGTGATTTTTGTACTGCGCATGTGCAGAACTCCATGAAAATGCCCGCTGCGCCATTTTCACAGTGTTAACACCAGCACAGGACATCGGCGCGGGACTTCGGAGGGGTGAGTACTTAAAAAATGGGTGCAGCGTGTGTTCGGAGGGGGTTCCCTCTGGACTCAGGGGCCCGTGTGCACTGCACACACTGCACCCATTATAGATACGCCAGTGTGTCCAACTCTAGGTCAGGCCATAAGAGATCAAACCAACACTTCCATTTAATGTATATGAGTGTTTTTCTCCCATTAATTATATGACGCCTGTCACGGTACTGTAAGTGTTTTACATATCACACTTGCTGTTCTTGTGAATCTCGTGTGGGGGTGTAAATTAGAGGTTATCTTCTATAAATAAGTTTTATAAATGTCAGCTATTTTATATTTTTGGAAACAACTGACTGCACTTTTCAGATACTTATCTCCTGAAAGCACTGACGACATATTCAGGCAATATACCAAAATGTGCATGAAACATTTCACTGGCAGGTTTTAATCAGCCTGGCCGCTACATAGGCTGCTTCTGCCAATTTGACAGTGTATAATAATTAGGTGGAAATTCTAAAGGACGATTCAGGTACGCTTCAAACATGCACTGTACAATTAAGATGCTCTTCATTTTTTCATTCTAAAACGTTTGCAATTTTCCAATAAAAATACAGCACATTTTTGGGAATTGATAATATATTTTCCTGGAAGAGAGTTTTGGTGAAAGTTTGCTTAGTTTTATTATTACATGTAAAGTAGTTTCATCCCGCATATTTCCTTCTCCTGTTGTATGTACAGAACAATGACTTGTAAAAGTATTTTACCTATGCAGTCTAGTACTTGATAGACTTCTTGCAGCAATAACAACCTTAAGTCTGTTGGCATTGGGGATTGGTAACTGGCGGCTGGAATCCCGGCTGACAGAATGTTGGCAGGGGGGTGAGCACAGTGAAGCCCCTTGCGGGCTCCCTGTATTCGCCACGCTGCATGCTCATTTTGGCTCTCCCGGGATCCGGGTGTCAGTATGCTCACTGCTGGGATGGTGACTACATCCCGTCTGTTGATGTGTGTTTCATCCAGGTTTACATACTGCTTGGGAGTTATTTTTGCCCAATCTTTATTACAGATTTGGCGCAGGCTGACAGGATGGTTGGATTGGCTTGTGGACTGCCATTGTCATGGAATCAGTACGAGATTCTGGCGGTTGTGTTCCCGGCTGTCAGGAGACCGATGCTGGAAGGCCGCCAGATGGGATGCGGCGGCGAGCACAGTGTGTCCCACTCTTCGGACCGGTGGCGACCACAGGGTTCTATTCCCATCTGGGTGGTGGTGTGGACCACCACCCAAAAGGTGTAACCAGCCGGCGGTCTGGACTCTGACCGCCGGTATTTCAGCTGGTGTCGGGATTCCAGCATTGGTATCCTGACTGCCGGGATCCTATCAGGCAGTAAATTGACTTCCTCCCATTGTCACATAGTGCCATCCACGCACATCACTGTTGGGATGGTATTTACTGAGAAATTCTCAGTGTAAGGTTTACACCACACATAGCTTTTTGATTTGGAGCTTAAAAGCTCTTTTTTTGTGTAAACTGGCCAAAAAACCTTATACAGGTTGAATATCCCATATGCTTGGGACCAGAAGTATTTTGGATATGGGATTTTTCCGTATTTTGGAATAATTGCACACCATAATGAGATATCATGGCGATAGGACCCAAGTCTAAGCACAGAATGCATTTATGTTACATATACACCTTATACACACAGCCTGAAGGTAATTTTAGCCAATATTTTTTATAACTTTGTGCATTAAACAAAGTGTGTGTACATTCACACAAATCATTTGTTTCATATACTCCTTATACACACAGCCTGAAGGTCATTTAATACAATACTTTTTATTATTTTGTGCATTAAATAAAGTTTGTGTACATACACACAATTCATTTATGTTTCATATACACCTTATACACACAGCCTGAAGGTCATTTAATACAATATTTTTAATAACTTTGTGCATTAAAAAAAGTTTGTGTAAATTAATCCATCAGAAAACAAAGGTTTCACTATATCAGTTTCACTAAAAAAAGTCTGTATTTCGGAATATTTGGATATGGGATACTCAACCTGTAATATATTTTAGCTGATGCTTTTTTCTGCCAAACTCAACAGGTTTTGATGTGTTTTTCCTTCAGTAATGGCTTATTTCTAGCCACCCTCCCATACGGGTTCACTACGGCTGGCCGGCGGTCGGGCTCCCGGCGACCAGCATACCGGCGCCGGGAGCCCGACCGCCGGCTTACCGACAGTGTGGCGAGGGCAAATGAGCCCCTTGCGGGCTCGCTGCGCTCGCCACGCTACGGGCACGGTGGCGCGCTACGCGCGCCACACTATTTTATTCTCCCTCTATGGGGGTCGTGGACCCCCACGAGGAAAAATAAGTGTCGGTATGCCGGCCGTCGGGCTCCCGGCGCCGGTATACTGAGCGCCGGGAGCCCGACCGCCGGTATACAGAAGACCACCCCTCCCATACAGCCTAGTTGTATGTAATGCTCTTGCATTTTCACTCAAGTCTCAGCTACTGAACTCTGTAGCTCCTGCAAAGTGATAGTTGGCCTCTCTGTGGCTTTATTCACACATCTGCTTTTTGCTCTGATGCTGAGTTTTGTGGGACAACCTTGTTTAGGATGTGTCTGGGTAGTATGATGTACTTTATCTTGCATTTCCTTACAGTTGATCCAACAGTGCTCACTGGAATAGTCAAGCACTTGGATATCATTTTGTAGCCATATCCAGTTTCCTATTATGTATACTGTATGTCTATAACTTTATATCTAATTTGCTTAGTATGCTGTATGGTCTTCATTCTCACAGCTTTCCTTCAGATTCATAGTAATGCACTTTGAATGTCAGAACTTTTATCCATAAAAGCTGACTTTTTAATGTTTCATTTTTAGACACAAAACAAATATACAAATATTGGGTCAATGTATTTAGTCTGTGTAAACTTAGCGCTTCCACAGCACAGGGATTGAACACTTGTTTTCAATATAATGAATTTGAAAATTTACTTATGGGGCTCTAATTAACAACTACTGTAAATAGCAGCAGCATATTTGTTTAGTTTTACATTATACTTACAAATGGTAAGCAGTCATACGGTCCACATGCACAATGTCATCAATGAAACGTTCAATGTTCCTGAATGTTGACATTCAGACTGTTAACAATTTAGGGGTCTATGGGGGAGATATATTAAGCAGTAAAAGGAGTGGAGAATTGAGCCATTAGAGAAGTTGCCTATGGCAACCAATCAACATTTATGTAACATTTATAATTTGCCTACTATAAAATTATACAGAGTAGTTGATTTGTTACCATGAGCAACTTCTCCACTGGCTCACTTCTCCATTCTTTCACTGCTTAGTACATCTCCCCCTATGTACTCCATGGAGAGAGATAAAGAGGGCAGATAAATACCAGCCAATCAGCACCTAATTGTCATGTTACAGGCTGGGTTTGAAAAATTGCAGTTAGGAGCTGATTGGTTGGTTCATTATCTCCATCCACTTTATATCTCTCCAAGGCTTTGTACATAGACCCTTTAGATCATAATGTTGATACAGTATGTTCATAATGTAGACATTATGAACACACCAGGGTTAGTGTTAGGCTGCTGTCAGGGATAGATAGTATTTTCAATATTCTGACTGCATACAGTTTTCATGGTGAACATACTGACATGTCAGTGTCAATATAGTGGATGTCAACATTCCCAATATCAACTTTTAGACCAAGTTGGCATTTGCAATGTTGACTTTCATACGATGTCAACATTCTCTTGTTGACATGCTGAATGTCAACATAATTGTCGAACTTGTATACCACACCCTTACAAATATGTTGCTGGCATTTAACATGAATTACTTGTCCATCGGGTTCCAGCAGCTTCCTCCTCCTCGGTGGTGTCCTCTGCTACGCTCATGGCAGCCTACAGCTGCCAATGATGGCTTGTAAACTAATGTGCATGCGCAACAGACTAGCGGGGACACAGCAAAGCCAAAATAGGCTATTACTAAGTCCTCATTTGCTGGGCTTTGCTAAATCTAAGGATATTGATGGGCCCACATTGCTGCAAATGCCATTTATACATGGTGTAAGATCTACAGTTACAAACAGCAGTAAGCTACAGGAGTGGTGCTGGACAACCCTTAGCGGTATATGTACTAAGCTCTGGAGAGAGCTAAAGTAGACAGAGGTAAAGTGCCAACCAACCAGCTCTTAACTGTCATTTTTCAAACATAACCTGTAACATGGCAGCTAGGAGCTGATTGGCTGCTACTTTGTCTTGGTCCACCTTATCTCTCACCAAAGCTTAGTACATAGACCTCATAGTCATATAATTGTGTATATTATTTCCACTAGAACAGGCAAAAACATTTTTTTTAAATATGTAACCGACACATTTTTAAGGCATTTTTTTAAAGAAATCAATTGTATTTTGTGGCAGTTGGTGTGCAACAATATGTATATTAGAATGATAAACCGCAGCTCTGTTTATACATCTATATAAATGCATGCACACACAAATGTGCAGTAATCTGAGCTACTAGAGTAACAGTCACAGACAGGATTGACAGATGTTTTCTCAAAGTCTTTTTCAGAAACAATGAGTGCCAGAGGGACTGTAAACTATTCCATAAGGCTCCAGACGTAATGTTTTACATGCTTTCTGATTGGCTTCTCATTTCATGCACAGTACAGTAATTGACTTATTTCTACGCTGAGTGTTATTCCTTAATTCTTTAGATCATGAGAATTTGCGAAATTAGCCAACACAGAATGTTTGAAATTCATTTATATGAATTTTATCAACCAAATTTATTCACAGATCTTCAATGGTTCTTGTGTGTCAGCAGTAAGCAATAACAATATCTTACCATTACATTGCAGTGATCAAAGTATGAAACACTCAGCTTACTTTTTCCTAAAAGCCTGAGTTATGCTCACTTGCGGAAATGAGTTAAGGTATTGTTGAGTCCATGGGATTAAGAGGTTAGCAAGGGATCATTTGCAGGACCTTTTATGCAGGAAGTCTTGCCTGGATATATGTATATGTGAATATACATACATATATATAACTTTATATGTGAACTCCTTTTCCCCTTTTTTTAGCCAACAAAAAAACCTGTAATGACTGCTGCCCTGCTATCTGATTATACTGTAATTAGTTCCTCCATTTATGCTTCCAACTTTAAAGCTCTGCAGAGAGAAGGATATACTGTAGACACGATATTTCTAAATCTGAATGTGACAGGCTAACAAAGTATACAGTAACGTGGCTTTATTAGATGTGGATTACAGAGTGCTCAGGCTGAAAGATGGCCAATAAAATAGGATTTTAATTACCTGCCGGTAAATCCTTTTCTCGTAGTCGTAGAGGATGCTGGGGTCCATTTTAGTACCATGGGGTATAGGTGGTCATTCCGAGTTGTTCGCTCGTTATTTTTTTTCGCAATGGAGCGATTAGTCGCTAATGCGCATGCGCAATGTCCGCAGCGCGACTGCGCCAAGTAAATTTGCTATTAAGTTAGGTATTTTACTCACGGCATTACAAGGTTTTTTCTTCGTTCTGGTGATCGTAATGTGATTGACAGGAAGTGGGTGTTTCTGGGCGGAAACTGGCCGTTTTATGGGTGTGTGCGAAAAAACACTGCCATTTCTGGGAAAAACGCGGGAGTGTCTGAAGAAACGGGGGAGTGTCTGGGTGAACGCTGGGTGTGTTTGTGACGTCAAACCAGGAGCGAAACTGACTGAACTGATCGCAGTGGCAGAGTAAGTCTCGAGCTACTCAGAAACTGCTAAGAACTGTCTATTCGCAATTTTGAGAATCTTTCGTTCGCAATTTTGCTAAGTTAAGAGTCGCTCCCAGTAGGCGGCGGCTTAGCGTGTGCAATGCTGCTAAAAGCAGCTTGCGAGCGAACAACTCGGAATGAGGGCCATAGACGGTTCCGCAGGAGCCTTCGGCACTTTAAGACTTTTCAACAGTGTGAACTGGCTCCTCCCTCTATGCCCCTCCTCCAGACCTCAGTATAGGAACTGTGCCCCAGGAGACGGACATTCTCGAGAGAGGAATTACTATTAAACTTGTGGCGAGATTCACACCAGCTCACACCATCCATAAACAACATGTCAGCTAACATGGCCTTTAACATAAGTCATGCCAATCAGCATGCATAACGCAACAGCAACAGCTGTTAACATCTGAACACATGAAACAATGTGCAAAAAGATAAACGTAATCAGCAGGAAAAATGAGCACTGGGCGGGCTCCCAGCATCCTCTACGGACTACGAGAAAAGGATTTACCGGCAGGTAATTAAAATCCTATTTTCTCTTATGTCCTAGAGGATGCTGGGGTCCATTTTAGTACCATGGGGATATACCAAAGCTCCCAGTACGGGCGGGAAAGTGCTAATGTTCCTGCAGAACTGACTGGCCAAATTAAAGGTCGTCAGCAGCCAAGGTGTCAAACTTATAAAACTTATCAAATGTGTTTGCACCCAACCAAGTAGCAGCTCGGCAGATTTGCAAAGCCGAGACCCCCCGGGCAGCCGCCCAGGACGAACCCACTTTCCTTGTAGAGTGGGCTTTTACCGAAGTCGGTAACGGCAATCCTGCTGTGGAATGAGCGTGCTTAATGGTACCCCTGATCCAGCGCGCAATAGTCTGCTTAGAAGCAGGACCCCCAATCTTGTTGGGGTCACAGAGGACAAACAGAGATTCTGTTTTCCTTATCCGAGCCATTCTTGCAACATAAATCCTCAGCGCTCTGACGACATCCAAGGACCTTGAGACGGCTGAGGTGTCAGAAGCTACTGGCACCACCACTGGTTGGTTGATATGAAAAGAAGACACAACCTTCGGAAGAAAGTGCTAACGTGTTCTCAGTTCAGCCCTATCTTCATGAAATATCAAATACGGACTCTGTGACAGAGCTCCTAACTCAGACACTCGTCTGCCTGAAGCCAAGGCCAACAGCATGACCACTTTTCAAGTGAGAACTTAAACTCCACCTCTTGCAGAGGCTCAAAACAGTCCGATTTAAGGAACTGCAACACCACATTAAGATCCCATGGCGCCGCAGGAGGCACAAAGGGAGGTTGGATGCGCAGAACTCCTTTCACGAACGTCTGGACCTCAGGAAGAGAAGTCAATTGTTTCTGAAAGAAAACTAGCAAGGCTGAAATCTGAACCTTGATAGAGCCTAATCTCAATCTAGCATCCACACCTGCCTATAGAAATAGGAGAAGTCGTCCTAATTGAAACTCCACCGCAGGAGACTACTTAGTTCCACACCAAGATACATATTTTCTCCACATACGATGGTAACGTTTGGACGTTACCCCTTTCCTGGCGAGAATAAGTGTGGGAATTACTTCATTGGGAATACCCTTACGGACTAGGATCTGGCGCTCAACAGCCATGTCAAACGCAACCGCGGTAAGTCCTGATAAACTAACGGCCCCTGCTGAAACAGGTCCTCACGAAGAGGAAGAGGTCGAGGATCTTCCATTAATAACTCTTGAAGATCTGGATACCAAGCCCTCCTTGGTCAGTCCAGAGCAATGAGTATTGCTCGAACTCCTGTTCTTCTGATGATCTTGAGAACTTTTGGAGTAAGTGAAATTGGAGGGAACAGATACACCGACTGAAACAACCACTGGGTCACCAGTGCATCTACCGCTATTGCTTGTGGGTCTCTTGACCTGGAACAATATTTCTGAAGCATCTTGTTGCAGCGTGATGCCATCATATCCACTTGAGGAACACCCCAACAACTTGCCACCTCCGCAAAGACTTCTTCGAGGAGGCCCCATTCTCTTGGATGGAGATCGTGTCTGCTGAGGAAGTCTGCTTCCCAGTTGTCCACTCCCGGAATGAAAATTGCCAACAGATCTTTTGCATGTCTTTCTGCCCAGAGGAGTATCTTTGTCACCTCTGCCATTGTTGCTCTGCTTTTTGTTCCGCCTCAACGGATAATGTAAGCTACTGTCGTTACATTGTCTGACTGGATCTGTATGGGACGACCTTGAAGAAGGTGTGTCGTTTGATGAAGACTGTTGTACACACAGCGCTCAACTCCAGAATGTTTATGTGAAGGCGAGTTTCTTAACTTGACCCTCTTCCTTGGAAGCTTTCGCCTTGCGTGACTGCTCCCCATCCTCGGAGACTTGCATCCGTGGTCAGCAGGATCCAGGCCTGAATCCCGAACCTGCGTCCCTCCAGGAGGTGAGAAATTTGTAGCCACCACAGGAGCGAAATTCTGGCCTTCGCTGACAAGATTATCCTTTGATGCATGTGGAGATGCGACCCTGACCTCTTGTCCAGTAGGTCCCACTGGAAGACACTGGCATGGAAACGGCCATATTGTAGCGCCTCGTAAGCTGCTACCATTTTCCCTAACAGGCGAATGCACTGATGAATTGATACTGTTCTTGGTCTCAAACGTTGTTTGACCATGCTCTGGATGTCCTGAGCCTTTTCCACCAATAGAAATACTCTCTGTATCTCGGTGTCCAGTATCATTCCCAAAAATGATAATCTCATTGTCGGTTCGAACTGCGATTTTGGAAAGTTGATGATCCAACCGTGCTTTTGAAGCACCTTCGGGGACAATGCTATGTTCTGGAGTAGCTTGTCCCTGGATCTCGCTTTTATGAGGAGATCGTCCAATTATGGAATTATGTTGACTCCTTGTTTGCGAAGCAGAACCATCATCTCCGCCATCACCTTGGTGAATATTCTCGGAGCCGTGGAGAGCCCGAACGGTAATGTCTGTAATTAGTAGTGGCAATCCTGTACCGCAAACCTCAGGTATGCTTGATGTGGCGGGTAAATGGGGACATGCAAGTAAGCATCCTTGATGTCCACCGACACCAGAAATTCCTTTTTCTTCCAAGCTGGAAATCACCGCTCTCAAGGATTCCATCTTGAATTTGAACCTTTTCAAATAAAGATTCAGAGATTTTAGGTTTAAAATCGGTCTGACCGAGCCATCCGGCTTCGGCACCACAAGCAGGCTTAAATAAAAAACTTGGTTTCTTTATTCGGCAGGAACCAAGGCAATTATTTTGTCTTGACATAATTTGTATATTGCGTTCAGGACATTTGTGCCATCCTGAGCAGAAACTAGCAAGGCTGATTTGAAAAAATCGGCATGGTGGAAGGTCTTGAAATTCCAACCTGTAACCTTGGGATACTATCTGTAATGTCCAAGGATCCAGGTCTGAGTGAAGCCAGACCTGGCTGAAATATAATAGACGTGCCCCGACCCGATCGCACTCCCGCAGAGGAGCCCCAGCGTCATGCTGTGGCTTTTGCAGAAGTAGTTGCTGACTTCTGTTCCTGGGAGCTTGACGGTGTTGTAGATTTTCAACCTTTTCCTCTCCCTTTTCCTGTGACAAAAGGGGTACTCTTAGCCTTTTTGTACTTGTTGGGCCGAAAGGACTGCATAGTATGAAAATGAAATACTTTTTCTTTTTTTTTTTGCCGGTGTAGCTGCCCACGGCAGAAATGCTGACTTGCCAGATGTAGTAGTTGATATCGTGGCATCTAGTTTCCAAAGAGGGCCTTACGATTGTAGGAGAGCGCCCAATATTTCTTTTGGATTCAGCATCAGCATTCCATTGGCGGATCCAGAGCGCCCTGCGGCTGAAATCGCCATAGTAGAGGTCCTTGGGTCCAGTGAGCCTATGTCCTTCATAGCCTCAACCAAGTAACCTGCAGAATCTTTGCTATATTAACAATTAAATTGTCTGCCCACTTTTCCACTGCGTTACCTACCCACGCAGAAGCAATCGCGGGCCTGAGTAATGTACCCATAGCAACATAGATGGACTTTAAAGTGGTCTCTAGTTTGCGGTCAGCAGGTTCTTTTAATGAAGCTGACCCTGGGGCAGGTAAAATGATTTTCTTTGACAACCTAGAGACTGAGGTGTCTATTATTGGGGGTGACTCCCACTTACGCCTATCCTCTTCAGGGAAAGGGTACCCTATCCTTAGACGGAGGAAAAGTCACCACCTGTTTTTTTAATTTAATTTAAAATAATCTTTTTCCTCAGGTGGAGTTGTTGTGTCAGGAAATTCAGACACCTCTTTTATAGTGACTATCATACATTGAATGCTCTTAGCCAGTTTGGGATCTGCCCCCCTCAAATCTCCAGTGTCGACTATAGTGTCGAAATCTGTGTCAGTGTCCCTTTCAGTGGCGTAAGTTTGTCACAGTTGCCCGGAGGCAAGATAAATATTGGTGCCCCCCTATATCCTATATTAAGATAAATATATGTATGTATGTATGTGTGCGTGTGTATGTATATATATATATATATATATACAAACAGAAAGTTCAGCACTCACCAAAGCAAGCTCACTTATTTTCACAACATCAATAAATAATTAAATGATGGGGGTTTAGTTAGTGAATTGGCCAATGCACGGAAGCCTGCAAACCGCTCGCCAAGGTACCCCACCTTCATGCAGGTCCTACACTATCACAGTCTCAGAAATTAAAACCTAGCAACTGTATCACACATAATAAAACTGCAAATATGCCTACTTGGTTTAATGTGTATCTGCCAAATACTCCATGGCTTTTAAAGGTACACTAGTCACCTGACACTGGCTGATAAATTACTAAAGAACAGCTGACCCAGGTTTAAGATAATTGGGCTTGCATAGGGGTGCATGAACAAAGCTTGTGGCCACAGTTAATATGAGTTAACCAAAGATTAACCCTACAATATACCAACAAATATAAAACCACAGCACACACATTTGTTGGTATATATATGTGTGTGTGTGTGTGTGTGTGTGTGTGTGTGTGTGTGTGTGTGTGTGTGTGTGTGTGTGCGTGTGTGTGTAGTGTTCTGAAAAAAATGTATATACTGTATTTATACATTTCATTGTCTTTTATTTTAAATCACACATTTCTTAGCAGTCATACACAGGATTACAACCCATGTCCTGTTACACTACCAGCAGACACTTTACTGATGGGAGTTATTTGCCCCTGTAGAGGAAGCATGAGAATTCTAACTATATGAAGTTACGTGTAATTGTCAGAGTATCTTCATATAGTTAAAATTATCATGTTTCCTATACAAGAGCAAATAGCTTCATCAGTAAGGTGTCTGTTCCAGTGTAATAGGTTGTGGTTTCTAATCCTGGGTGTGACACTTGTAAAATGTATATATATTCAGTATAATAAAGAAGGTGTGATGTGTATGTAAGGTGCAGGGACCAGTGAGGAAGTCGGCCACTGAAAAGACAGCGACAGCTTTCAATTAACTTAATTTAATGGTGTCACAGAATGGGAGGAGAGGTGCCCCCAGTCAGAGCAGGAGCCCGGCGGCAGATGACTCCGTTGCCTCCCAGAGTTCTGCCTCTCATCCCTTTGCATAATTTGGGTCAGAGACCTTTTCTGGGAACAGGAGGAGGGGTCCCGAGTGGGTGACGTGGAGGAATCAGCAATCAGAGCATCCTCCACAGACTATCTTGCTTTGTCTGTTGTTCAGACTCAGAGAATTTACATATTACTCTGCAGCTTTCACACCCACACAGGCTCAGAACACTCTAGAGTAGTGATGTGCACCGGACATTTTTCGGGTTTTGTGTTTTGGTTTTGGATTCGGTTCCGCGGCCGTGTTTTGGATACGGACGCGTTTTGTCAAAACCTCCCTGAAAATTTTTTGTCGGTTTCGGGTGTGTTTTGGATTCGGGTGCTTTTTTTTTACAAAAAACCCTCAAAAACAGCTTAAATCATAGAATTTGGGGGTAATTTTGATCCCATAGTATTATTAACCTCAATAACCATAATTTCCACTCATTTCCAGTCTATTCTGAACACCTCACAATATTATTTTTAGTCCTAAAATTTGCACCAAGGTCGCTGAATGACTAAGCTAAGCGACCCAAGTGGCCGACACAAACACCTGGCCCATCTAGGAGTGTCACTGCAGTGTCAGACAGGATGGCAGATTTAAAAAATAGTCCCCAAACAGCACATGATGCAAAGAAAAAAAGAGGTGCAATGAGGTAGATGTGTGGCTAAGCTAAGCGACCCAAGTGGCCGACACAAACACCTGGCCCATCTAGGAGTGTCACTGCAGTGTCAGACAGGATGGCAGATTTAAAAAATAGTCCCCAAACAGCACATGATGCAAAGAAAAAAAGAGGTGCACCAAGGTCGCTGGATGGTTAAGCTAAGCGACCCAAGTGGCCGACACTAACAACTGGCCCATCTAGGAGTGGCACTACAGTGTCAGACAGGATGACATATTTAAAAAATAGCCCCCAAACAGCACATGGTGTAAAGATAAATTAAAGAAAAAAAGGGGTGCAAGGTGGAATTGTCCTTGGGCCCTACCACCCACCTCCTATATAAACAGGACATGCACACTTTAACAAACCCATCATTTCAGCGACAGGGTCTGCCACACGACTGTGACTGAAATGACTGGTTGGTTTGGGCCCCCACCAAAAAAGAAGCAATCAATCTCTCCTTGCACAAACTGGCTCTACAGAGGCAAGATGTCCACCTCCTCCTCATCATCCGATTCCTCACCCCTTTCACTGTGTACATCCCCCTCCTCACAGATTATTAATTCGTCCCCACTGGAATCCACCATCTCAGGTCCCTGTGTACTTTCTGGAGGCAATTGCTGGTGAATGTCTCCACGGAGGAATTGATTATAATTCATTTTGATGAACATCATCTTCTCCACATTTTCTGGAAGTAACCTCGTACGCCGATTGCTGACAAGGTGAGCGGCTGCACTAAACACTCTTTCTGAGTACACACTGGAGGGAGGGCAACTTAGGTAGAATAAAGCCAGTTTGTGCAAGGGCCTCCAAATTGCCTCTTTTTCCTGCCAGTATACGTACGGACTGTCTGACGTGCCTACTTGGATGCGGTCACTCATATAATCCTCCACCATTCTTTCAATGGTAAGAGAATCATATGCAGTGACAGTAGACGACATGTCAGTAATCGCTGGCAGGTCCTTCAGTCCGGACCAGATGTCTGCACTCGCTCCAGACTGCCCTGCCTCACCGCCAGCGGGTGGGCTCGGAATTCTTAGCCTTTTCCTCGCAGCCCCAGTTGCAGGAGAATGTGAAGGAGGAGCTGTTGACGGGTCACGTTCCGCTTGACTTGACAATTTTCTCACCAGCAGGTCTTTGAACCTCTGCAGACTTGTGTCTGCCGGAAAGAGAGATCCAACGTAGGTTTTAAATCTAGGATCGAGCACGGTGGCCAAAATGTAGTGCTCTGATTTCAACAGATTGGCTACCCGTGAATCCTGGTTAAGCGAATTAAGGGCTCCATCCACAAGTCCCACATGCCAAGCGGAATCGCTCTGTTTTAGCTCCTCCTTCAATCTCTCTAGCTTCTTCTGCAAAAGCCTGATGAGGGGAATGACCTGACTCAGGCTGGCAGTGTCTGAACTGACTTCACGTGTGGCAAGTTCAAAGGGTTGCAGAACCTTGCTTAATGTTGAAATCATTCTCCACTGCGCTTGAGTCAGGTGCATTCCCCCTCCTTTGCCTATATCGTAAGTAGCTGTATAGGCTTGAATGGCCTTTTGCTGCTCCTCCATCCTCTGAAGCATATAGAGGGTTGAATTCCACCTCGTTACCACCTTTTGCTTCAGATGATGGCGGGGCAGGTTCAGGAGTGATTGCTGGTGCTCCAGTCTTCGGCACGCGGTGGCTGAATGCCGAAAGAGGCCCGCAATTCTTCGAGCCACCGACAGCATCTCTTGCACGCCCCTGTCGTTTTTTAAATAATTCTGCACCACCAAATTCAATGTATGTGCAAAACATGGGACGTGCTGGAATTTGCCCAGATGTAATGCACGCACAATATTGCTGGCGTTGTCCGATGTCACAAATCCCCAGGAGAGTACAATTGGGGTAAGCCATTCTGCGATGATGTTCCTCAGTTTCCGTAAGAGGTTGTCAGCTGTGTGCCTCTTCTGGAAAGCGGTGATACAAAGCGTAGCCTGCCTAGGAACGAGTTGGCGTTTGCGAGATGCTGCTACTGGTGCTGCCGCTGCTGTTCTTACTGCGGGAGGCAATACATATACCCAATGGGCAGTCACAGTCATATAGTCCTTAGTCTGCCCTGCTCCACTTGTCCACATGTCCGTAGTTAAGTGGACATTGGGTACAACTGCATTTTTTAGGACACTGGTGACTCTTTCTGAGGTCTGTGTACATTCTCGGTATTGCCTGCCTAGAGAAATGGAACCTAGATGGTATTTGGTAACGGGGAAACAGTACCTCAAGCAAATCTCTAGTTTCCTGTGAAATAACGGTGGATACCGGAAACACGTTTAACACCGCCCAGGCTGCCAAGGCCTGAGTTATCCGCTTTGCAGCAGGATGACTGCTGTGATATTTCATCTTCCTCGCAAAGGACTGTTGGACAGTCAATTGCTTGCTGGAAGTAGTACAAGTGGTCTTCCGACTTCCCCTCTGGGATGACGATCGACTCCCAGCACCAACAACAGCAGCGCCAGCAGCAGTAGGATGCATCGGAGGAATCCCAGGAAGGAGAGGACTCGTCAGACATGACAGTGACATGGCCTGCAGGATCCTGTCTAAGGAGGAAATTGAAACTGAGGGAGTTGGTGGTGTGGTTTGCAGGAGCTTGGTTACAAGAGGAAGGGATTTAGTTGTCAGTGGACTGCTTCCGCTGTCACCCAAAGTTTTTGAACTTGTCAATGACTTCTGATGAATTCGCTCCAGGTGACGTATAAGGGAGGATGTTCCTAGGTGGTTAATGTCCTTACCCCTACTTATTACAGCTTGACAAAGGCAACACACTGCTTGACAAATGTTGTCCGCATTTCTGTTAAAATAATTCCACACCGACAAGGTGATTTTTTTTGTAATTTGACCAGGCATGTCAATGGCCATATTCGTCCCACGGACAACAGGTGTCTCCCCGGGTGCCTGACTTAAACAAACCACCTCACCATCAGAATCCTCCTTGTCAATTTCCTCCTCAGCGCTAGCAACACCCATATCCTCATCCTGGTGTACTTCAACAGTGACATCTTCAATTTGACTATCAGGAACTGGACTGCGGGTGCTCCATCCAGCACTTTCAGGGGGCGTGCAAATGGTGGAAGGCGCCACTTCTTCCCGTCCAGTGTTGGGAAGGTCAGGCATCGCAACCGACACAATTGGACTCTCCTTGGGGATTTGTGATTTAGAAGAACGCACAGGTCTTTGCTGTGCTTTTGCCAGCTTAAGTCTTTTCATTTTCTAGTGGGAGGATGAGTGCTTCCATCCTTATGTGAAGCTGACCCACTTGTCATGAGGAACATAGGAGAGGGCCTCAGCCGTTTCTTGCCACTCCATGTCGTAAATGGCATATTGGCAAGTTTACGCTTCTCCTCAGACGCTTTTAATTTAGATTTTTGGGTCATTTTACTGAGCTTTATTTTTTTGGATTTTACATGCTCTCTACTATGACATTGCGCATCGGCCTTGGCAGACGACGTTGTTGGCATTTCATCGTCTCGGCCATGACTAGTGGCAGCAGCTTCAGCATGAGGTGGAAGTGGATCTTGATCTTTCCCTATTTTAAATCCACATTTTTGTTCTCCATTTTTTAATGTGTGGAATTATATGCCAGTAATATATCAATACCAATGGCCTACTGTACCATACTGCTATATATTATATACTGGTGGTCAGCAAAATTATGCACTGTCCTCCTACTACTGCGCACAACAACTAAAATGCACCACAGGTATGGATGGATAGTATACTGGATGACAAAGAGGTAGGTAGAGCAGTGGACTATAGTACTGTACTGCTATATATTATATACTGGTGGTCAGCAAATTTATGCACTGTCCTCCTACTACTGCGCACAACTAAAATGCACCACAGGTATGGATGGATAGTATACTTGACGGCACAGAGGTAGGTAGAGCAGTGGACTACTGTACCGTACTGCTATATATTATATACTGGTGGTCAGCAAAATTATGCACTGTCCTCCTACTACTGCGCACAACAACTAAAATGCACCACAGGTATGGATGGATAGTATACTTGACGGCACAGAGGTAGGTAGAGCAGTGGACTACTGTACCGTACTGCTATATATTATATACTGGTGGTCAGCAAAATTATGCACTGTCCCCCTACTACTGCGCACAACAACTAAAATGTACCACAGGTATGGATAGATAGTATACTGGACCACACAGTGGTAGGTAGAGCAGTGGACTACTGTACCGTACTGCTATATATTATATACTGGTGGTCAGCAAAATTATGCACTGTCCTCCTACTACTGCGCAAAACTTAAATGCACCACAGGTATGGATGGATAGTATACTTGACGACACAGAGGTATGTAGAGCAGTGGACTACTGTACCGTACTGCTATAAATTATATACTGGTGGTCAGCAAAATTATGCACTGTCCTCCTACTACTGCGCACAACAACTAAAATGCACCACATGTATGGATGGATAGTATACTGGACGACACAGAGGTAGGTAGAGCAGTGGACTACTGTACAGTACTGCTATATATTATATACTGGTGGTCAGCAAAATTATGCACTGTCCTCCTACTACTGTGCACAACAACTAAAATGCCCCACAGGTATGGATGGATAGTATACTTGACGACACAGAGGTAGGTAGAGCAGTGGACTACTGTACTGTACTGCTATATATTATATACTGGTGATCAGCAAAATTATGCACTGTCCTCCTACTACTGCGCAAAACAACTAAAATGCACCAACGGTAAGGATGGATAGTATACTGGACGACACAGAGGTAGGTAGAGCAGTGGACTACTGTACCGTACTGCTATATATTATATACTGGTGGTCAGCAAAATTATGCACTGTCCTCCTACTACTGTGCACAACAACTAAAATGCCTCACAGGTATGGATGGATAGAATACTTGACAACACAGAGGTAGGTAGAGCAGTGGACTACTGTACCGTACTGCTATATATTATATACTGGTGGTCAGCAAAATTATGCACTGTCCTCCTACTACTGCGCACAACAACTAAAATGCACCACAGGTATGGATGGATAGTATACTTGACGACACAGAGGTAGGTAGAGCAGTGGACTACTACCGTACTGCTATATATTATATACTGGTGGTCAGCAAAATTATGCACTGTCCTCCTACTACTGCGCACAACAACTAAAATGCACCACAGGTATGGATGGATAGTATACTTGACGACACAGAGGTAGGTAGAGCAGTGGACTACTGTACTGTACTGCTATATATTATATACTGGTGATCAGCAAAATTATGCACTGTCCTCCTACTACTGCGCAAAACAACTAAAATGCACCAAAGGTATGGATGGATAGTACACTGGACGACACAGAGGTAGGTAGAGCAGTGGACTACTGTACCGTACTGCTATATATTATATACTGGTGGTCAGCAAAATTATGGACTGTCCTCCTACTACTGCGCACAACAACTAAAATGCACCACAGGTATGGATGGATAGTATACTTGACCACACAGTGGTAGGTAGAGCAGTGGACTACTGTACCATACTGCTATATGTTATATACTGGTGGTCAGCAAAATTATGCACTGTCCTCCTACTACTGCGCAAAACTTAAATGCACCACAGGTATGGATGGATAGTATACTTGACGACACAGAGGTAGGTAGAGCAGTGGACTACTGTACCGTACTGCTATATATTATATACTGGTGGTCAGCAAAATTACGCACTGTCCTCCTACTACTGCGCACGACAACTAAAATGCACCACAGGTATGGATGGATAGTATACTTGACGACACAGAGGTAGGTAGAGCAGTGGACTACTGTACCGTACTGCTATATATTATATACTGGTGGTCAGCAAAATTATGCACTGTCCTCCTACTACTGCGCACAACAACTAAAATGCCCCACAGGTATGGATGGATAGTATACTTGATGACACAGAGGTAGGTAGAGCAGTGGACTACTGTACCGTACTGCTATATATTATATACTGGTGGTCAGCAAAATTATGCACTGTCCTCCTACTACTGCGCAAAACTTAAATGCACCACAGGTATGGATGGATAGTATACTTGACGACACAGAGTTAGGTAGAGCAGTGGACTACTGTACCGTACTGCTATATATTATATACTGGTGGTCAGCAAAATTATGCACTGTCCTCCTACTACTGCGCACAACAACTAAAATGCACCACAGGTATGGATGGATAGTATACTTGATGACACAGAGGTAGGTAGAGCAGTGGACTACTGTACCGTACTGCTATATATTATATACTGGTGGTCAGCAAAATTATGCACTGTCCTCCTACTACTGCGCACAACAACTAAAATGCACCACAGGTATGGATGGATAGTATACTTGACGACACAGAGGTAGGTAGAGCAGTGGACTACTGTACCGTACTGATATAATACTGGTGGTCACTGGTCAGCAAAATTCTGCACTGTCCTACTATATACTACAATGCAGCACAGATATGGAGCGTTTTTCAGGCAGAGAACATAGATATTTTTCAGCACACTGAGCACAGATATTTGCAAGCACACTGAGCACAGATATTTGCTGCACACTGAGCACAGATATTTGCAGCACACTGAACACAACTGAGAGAACGCTGCACACATCCTCTCCCTATCATCTCCAATGCATGAGTGAAAATGGCGGCGACGCGCGGCTCCTTATATAGAATACGAATCTCGCGAGAATCCGACAGCGGGATGATGACATTCGGGCGCGATCGGGTTAAACGAGCAAGGCGGGAGGATCCGAGTCTGCCTCGGACCCGTGTAAAATGAGTGAATTTCGGGGGGGTTCGGATTCCGAGGAACCGAACCCGCTCATCTCTACACTAGAGTCTCCAAAATGGGTTCCTCTGGGGAAGAACTTTCTCTAGACCTGTTACACACGTGTACAGTCACACCACTCACACACACAGGGGAGCTAATGGGGACAGATCTACCTAAAGTCTGTCAGAGAGACCCAGAGGGGATTGCCAGTCCACACCACGTGACCTATATGTATTACATACAATGAATATACATATATACCAAAACAGCGCTTTTTATCCAATGTGAAGCCAGCAGACTTCAATAAATTATGTGCTCCCCTCCCCTTCTATAACACCCTGGTACTTGTATCAGCGATATGTGAGGAGAAGCAGCCTGTAGGATTAGCGCTCCGGCATCTCTGTGAGGAGAAAATGGCGCCAAATGAGTGTTACAAGCAATTCTGAGGTGAAGCCCCGCCCCCTGTAATGGCGTGGTTCAGCCACAGTAATATTTATACTGGTGGGGGTAGTGTACATCAGTGCCTCACATGCATGTACATTTTGCCAGTGAGAGTAAGGATGTATCATGTCTCTCAGAGCGCGCCCCCCCCCCCCCTCCCCGCACGCCCTGCACCCTGTGCTGAGAGACACATTGCTGCGCAGCGTCCCGCGCTGCGCTGGTACCTTTATGCTGCCATGATGACCGGAGGGCCCCTCTCTGCAGGTCTCCAGTTAATACTCACCAGCCTTCTGACTTCTGGCTCTGTTAGGGGGTGGCGGCAGTGCTGTGGGAGTGAGCAGCAGCCAGGCAAGGGCTGTGTTCAGTACACTTCAGGAGCTAATGGTGTCCTGTCAGTGGAAGCAGAGCCATTAAATTAACTGAGAAGTTGGTTCCTACTTCCCCCCTAAGTCCCACGAAGCAGGAAACTGTTGCCAGCAGGTTCCCTGTAAAATAAAAAACCTAACAAAGTCTTTTTCAGTCAAACTCAGTAGAGCTTCACTGATGTGCAGCCAGTCTCCCGGGCACCTTTTCTAAACTGAGGTTTGGAGGACGGGCATAGAGGGAGGAGCCAGTTCACACTGTTGAAAAGTCTTAAAATGCCGAAGGCTCCTGCAGAACCGTCTATACCCCATGGTACTAAAATGGACCCCAGCATCCTCTAGGACGTAAGAGAAATAGGGGTATATTAAATTAGCAGCGATAACGGACTTTTCGCGCGAAAAAACGGACTTTTCCCGCGAAACGCAATTACAGCCTATTCAATTTTCTTGGAAAATTTATCGGTGATCATTTTTTCACTAATTTCACTTCATCTACTCTGAAGCAGGTGAAAAGTTGGGAAAAGTCACTATTTTAAGGTAAAAATGTTTGGATATTGGGGGTCATTCCGAGTTGTTAGCTCGTTATTTTTTTCTCGCAACGGAGCGATTAGTCGCTAATGCGCATGCGCAATGCGACTGCGCCAAGTAAATTTGCTATGCAGTTAGGTATTTTACTCACGGAATTACGAGTTTTTTTCTTCGTTCTGGTGATCGTAATGTGATTGACAGGAAGTGGATGTTTCTGGGCGGAAACTGGCCGTTTTATGGGTGTGTGCAAAAAAACGCTACTGTTTCTGGGAAAAACGCGGGAGTGGCTGGAGAAACGGAGGAGTGTCTGGGCGAACGCTGGGTGTGTTTGTGACGTCAAACCTGGAACGACAAGCACTGAACTGATCGCACTGGAAGAGTAAGTCTCGAGCTACTCAGAAACTGCACAGAGAAGTCTTTTCGCAATATTGCGAATCTTTTGTTCGCAATTTTGATAAGCTAAGATTCACTCCCAGTAGGCGGCGGCTTAGCGTGTGCAATGCTGCTAAAAGCAGCTTGCGAGCGAACAACTCGGAATGACCACCATTGTACAGAACTCCTGGGACACCCCCCTTAATGACTAATTAATTATTTTTAATTGGCCAATAATGACATGTCATTTTTGGGGTGAAAAAGTACAAAGTGATGGAAATTGGGGTTCAAGGTATGGGACAGGTATATTGGGGTGCTTTATGAGTGGGACAGGTGTTTTTAGGCTTGCAGTAATCGGTGTGTTTCCACTTTTTTTTTTAAGTACCCTAAAATGACCCAAATATATACTTATACCAATTTTCATGTACCCCAAATTAAATGAGAGCATTTATTTTGCTCAAAAAAACTTGCTTTCTATCATTTTTTTGCATTTTTTTTTAAAATGCATATAACAGCCATTTCACACAATTTCAGTCCCCAAAAACTCTCTAATGTGATCTCTAATACACTTCTCTTCTGTTTTCCTATGTTAGTTTAGCATTTTTTGGGGTACAGGCTGATTTACCCATTTTCACCTGCACTTTTCACTGCAAGAATTTTTAGGTGAAACCCGTTTGGAATTAAATAGACCGAAAAACGGAGCGTTTTCGCGGCAATTTTCGCCCGATTGCCGCAAAAAAATTTCGGGTGAAAAATTGTCGCGAATTTGCGGATAATTGAATACCCTAGATAATATCTAAGTTTCATGTATCTTTGACATATCATTGTATATATTGTCAGCCTCCCGCTGTTTCAGATTTTAATTCACAATGTCCTGAAGGAATACAATACAGGTTTAGGGCATGCCTCTAATCTTCACTGGTTGGACAAAATGTTAGTGATGGACTGCGTTATTTTCACAGTAAAGGCCATATATAAAGTGCACAAAGAGTGTATACTGCAGTGTTTTTGCCATTTGCACCTGTATCTTCACCAAATGCACCTGTTCCTACAGGGAAGCACATACATGTCTGGGGCCCCCGATGGCAGAGCTGACAAGAGTTGAGACAGGACTCGGGACAGAGGCAGCATGGCCAAATCAGATCAGGAAGGCGTGGCAATTCCCCCCCCCCCCCCAAAAAAAAAAAATGAAATAAAAAAAACTGTACTACATGCGCCGCCACGGGGGACATTTGTCCGCTTTGGCAGCATTGCTAAGTGGGACAAAGTCTCCCTCAGCACCTGACCCGGGCCCCTTCAAGAACCTGGGACCATGTAGAGTACCCCACACCCTCTCAGCACCACTGCATGATGTTCATATGTTCTGGTGAGAGAAGACTGGCAAATCATTGAAGTTCCCTTTTGACTGTTACCTAGATGTATAAATGTGTCTAAGGCTGAATACACACTACAAGTTGAATCTCCTATATACAGAATTCCAAAATACTGAATACTTTAAAAGTGAAACCTTTGATTTCTGATGGTTCAGTGTACACAAACTTTGTTTAATGCACAAAATTCTTAAAAATATTGTATAAAATTACCTTCACACTGTGTGTAGAGGGTATATATGAAACAAAAATTAATTTTATGTATGTAGAATCCCGAACAACGGCATAATGCTGGCGTTGAAATTCCGACGGAGCTTGGAATTCCAGCTTCAAAATACCGATGGCTTGATTCCTGAACCTACTTCCAGCGGGATGTGCTCGCGTCCAGCTGTGCGCGGGGGAGGGGGGTTAGATTTAGACATTAGAAGGGGGTTAGGGTTAGGGTAGGGTATGGTTAGCTACTGGGGATGGAGGGTTAGGGTTAGGAACTTGGAAGAGGAGGTTAGTGTTAGGCACCTATGGTGGAGAGTTAGTGTTAGGCACCTATGGTGGAGGGTTAGTGTTAGGCAGCGGGGAAGACAGGGTTAGAGTTAGGCACACACAAGGGAGGGTTAGGGTAGGGGGCAGGCGAGGGTTAGGGTACTTTTGGAGGGGCTGTCGGGATTCTGATGACCGGGATGCCGCTGTAGGGATTCTGATCACCGGCATCCCATCCATCGGGATATCATACTGAATCCCTTTGTTCCATGCAAAAAATTATTCTAAATATTGTATAAATTGACCCTCAGGCTGTGTGTACAAGGTGTATATTAAGCATAAATGCATTCAATGTTTAGGCTTGAGTCCCATCCACAAAATATCTAATTATGGTATGCCAATATTCCAAAATATGGAAAAATCGGATATTCAGAACACTTATATTCATAAGCATTCTGGATATATGGGAGTCAACCTGTAAAAGATTATCTGTCCAATCTTTCTGGCTGGAGCAAAAATCTGATAATGTATGGGAGCAAATTACACTCACCATTTGCTCCCAAAAGTCGGAAAGTGGGCAAACATGGTCATTTGGATAAATAACCAATTTGTCTGAATGTCATTTTTGTCTGTTCCCCAGTGTTTGGGAGCAAATGGTCACTTGTCATTTGCTCCCATCCATTACCAGATTTTCATTCCAAACAGAAAGATTGGACAAATAATATAATAGTGTGTATCCAACTGGTATCCGGACTCCAGGTCGACAACAAAAAGGTCGACACACCTTAGGTTGACGCCAATTGGTCGACACACCTTAGGTCATCATGGACAAAGGGTCGACATGGACAAAAGGTCGACAGGAACAAGGTCGACATGGAAAAGGTCGACATGAGTTTTTCACAATTTTTTTCTTTTTTGGAACCTTTTCATACTTAACGATCCATGTGGACTACGATTGGAACGGTAATCTGTGCCAAACGAAGCGGAGCGGAGTGAAGGCACCATGCCCGAAGCATGGCGAGCGAAGGGGACGCGGTGCACTAATTGGGGTTCCCGGTCACTCTACGAAGAAAACGACACCAAAAAACATAAAAAACTCATGTCGACCTTTTTCCATGTTGACCTTGTTCCTGTCGACCTTTTGTCCATGTCGACCCAAGGTGTGTCGACCAATTGGCGTCGACCTAAGGTGTGTCAACCTTTTTGTTGTCGACCTGGAGTCCCAGACCCATCCAACTTAAGTATGTACACACACAATACAGATTTTGTTTTGTGTTATTATATTTCTGAAATGAGATACATGTGGCCTGGAGGACACATTTACAGTAGAGATGAGCGGGTTCGGTTTCTCTGAATCCGAACCCGCCAGAACTTCATGTTTTTTTTCACGGGTCCGAGCGACTCGGATCTTCCCGCCTTGCTCGGTTAACCCGAGCGCGCCCGAACGTCATCATGACGCTGTCGGATTCTCGCGAGGCTCGGATTCTATCGCGAGACTCGGATTCTATATAAGGAGCCGCGCGTCGCCGCCATTTTCACACGTGCATTGAGATTGATAGGGAGAGGACGTGGCTGGCGTCCTCTCCGTTTAGACACTTGATTTACTAATTTTGGGGAGCATTAGGAGTAATCAGTAGTGTACAGTGCAGAGTTTTGCTGATAGTGACCAGTGACCACCACTTTTATTTATAATCCGTTCTCTGCCTGAAAAAAGCGATACACAGCACACAGTGACTCAGTCACATACCATATCTGTGTGCACTGCTCAGGCTCAGGCCAGTGTGCTGCATCATCTATATATATTATATATCTGTCTGACTGCTCAGCTCACACAGCTTATAATTGTGGGGGAGACTGGGGAGCACTACTGCAGTGCCAGTTATAGGTTATAGCAGGAGCCAGGAGTACATAATATTATATTAAAATTAAACAGTGCACACTTTTGCTGCAGGAGTGCCACTGCCAGTGTGACTAGTGACCAGTGACCTGACCACCAGTATATAATATTAGTAGTATACTATCTCTTTATCAACCAGTCTATATTAGCAGCAGACACAGTACAGTGCGGTAGTTCACGGCTGTGGCTACCTCTGTGTCGGCACTCGGCAGCCCGTCCATAATTGTATATACCAGTGACCTAACCGTGGTTTTTTTTTCTTTCTTTATACATACATACTAGTTACGAGTATACTATCTCTTTATCAACCAGTCTATATATTAGCAGCAGACACAGTACAGTGCGGTAGTTCACGGCTGTGGCTACCTCTGTGTCGGCACTCGGCAGCCCGTCCATAATTGTATATACCACCTAACCGTGGTTTTTTTTTCTTTCTTTATACATACATACTAGTTACGAGTATACTATCTCTTTATCAACCAGTCTATATATTAGCAGCAGACACAGTACAGTGCGGTAGTTCACGGCTGTGGCTACCTCTGTGTCGGCACTCGGCAGCCCGTCCATAATTGTATATACCACCTAACCGTGGTTTTTTTTTCTTTCTTTATACATACATACTAGTTACGAGTATACTATCTCTTTATCAACCAGTCTATATATTAGCAGCAGACACAGTACAGTGCGGTAGTTCACGGCTGTGGCTACCTCTGTGTCGGCACTCGGCAGCCCGTCCATAATTGTATATACCACCTAACCGTGTTTTTTTTTTCTTTCTTTATACATACATACTAGTTACGAGTATACTATCTCTTTATCAACCAGTCTATATATTAGCAGCAGACACAGTACAGTGCGGTAGTTCACGGCTGTGGCTACCTCTGTGTCGGCACTCGGCAGCCCGTCCATAATTGTATATACCAGTGACCTAACCGTGGTTTTTTTTTCTTTCTTTATACATACATACTAGTTACGAGTATACTATCTCTTTATCAACCAGTCTATATATTAGCAGCAGACACAGTACAGTGCGGTAGTTCACGGCTGTGGCTACCTCTGTGTCGGCACTCGGCAGCCCGTCCATAATTGTATATACCACCTAACCGTGGTTTTTTTTTCTTTCTTTATACATACATACTAGTTACGAGTATACTATCTCTTTATCAACCAGTCTATATATTAGCAGCAGACACAGTACAGTGCGGTAGTTCACGGCTGTGGCTACCTCTGTGTCGGCACTCGGCAGCCCGTCCATAATTGTATATACCACCTAACCGTGGTTTTTTTTTCTTTCTTTATACATACATACTAGTTACGAGTATACTATCTCTTTATCACCCAGTCTATATATTAGCAGCAGACACAGTACAGTGCGGTAGTTCACGGCTGTGGCTACCTCTGTGTCGGCACTCGGCAGCCCGTCCATAATTGTATACTAGTATCCAATCCATCCATCTCCATTGTTTACCTGAGGTGCCTTTTAGTTGTGCCTATTAAAATATGGAGAACAAAAATGTTGAGGTTCCAAAATTAGGGAAAGATCAAGATCCACTTCCACCTCGTGCTGAAGCTGCTGCCACTAGTCATGGCCGAGACGATGAAATGCCAGCAACGTCGTCTGCCAAGGCCGATGCCCAATGGCATAGTACAGAGCCACTAGGGTCGCTAATCTTACTCACACAGTCAGCTACCTCATTGCGCCTCTTTTTTTCTTTGCGTCATGTGCTGTTTGGGGAGGGTTTTTTGGAAGGGACATCCTGCGTGACACTGCAGTGCCACTCCTAGATGTGCCCGGTGTTTGTGTCGGCCACTAGGGTCGCTAATCTTACTCACACAGCTACCTCATTGCGCCTCTTTTTTTCTTTGCGTCATGTGCTGTTTGGGGAGGGTTTTTTGGAAGGGACATCCTGCGTGACACTGCAGTGCCACTCCTAGATGGGCCCGGTGTTTGTGTCGGCCACTAGGGTCGCTTATCTTACTCACACAGCGACCTCGGTGCAAATTTTAGGACTAAAAATAATATTGTGAGGTGTGAGGTATTCAGAATAGACTGAAAATGAGTGTAAATTATGGTTTTTGAGGTTAATAATACTTTGGGATCAAAATGACCCCCAAATTCTATGATTTAAGCTGTTTTTTAGTGTTTTTGGAAAAAAACACCCGAATCCAAAACACACCCGAATCCGACAAAAAAAATTCGGTGAGGTTTTGCCAAAACGCGTTCGAACCCAAAACACGGCCGCGGAACCGAACCCAAAACCAAAACACAAAACCCGAAAAATTTCAGGCGCTCATCTCTAATTTACAGGTATATGGCATTCCCTATTTAACAGGTGCTGAGCAGTATAACTCTCATGCATTTTACAGGTTATCAGTGGACATTGGTACATTGGTGGACACGGGGGGTTTATGTACTAAGATGGGAGTTCTATTTAAGATGGGATGTTGCCCATAGCAACCAATCAGAATCCAGGTATTATCTTCTAGAACAGGCCTGGCCAACCTGTGGCTCTCCAGATGTTGTGAAACTACACATCCCAGCATGCCTTGCCACAGTTTTAGCATTCTCTAATAGCAAATCTGTGGCAAAGCATGATGGGACTTGTAGTTTTACAACAGCTGGAGAGCCACAGGTTGGCCAGGCCTGTTCTAGAAGGTGCTAGATAAATGAGAAGTAGAATCTGATTGGTTGCTAACATCCCATCTTAAATAGAACTCCCATCTTAGTAAATTTACCCCACTGTTTTGGTTCTCCAGGCTCCTGTTTTTGAGAACATTCAATAGTTATTTTTCCATATCAAATGAAACTAGATGTGTTTATGTAATACCTTCAGGGCCGGAGCTTCCACTAGGCAGCTTTAGGCAGCTGCCTAGGGGCGCTGGGACCTGAGGGGGCGACCTGCTACAGCTGCCTAAAAAGGTTGCATAGTCCTACCTTTCACAGCCACTGCAATCCCCCAGAATGCGTATTTTACAGTAGCCGTGCCCGTGACTGCTAAGCTCCCGTATTGCAGCTTCCAGCTCCACCTCCACCCGGCACAGGCAGTAACTTTGACAGCTCCTGGAGTCCTGGCTGGGGGTGACATGCAGTGCTGCTCTTCATTTCAGGCTCTTTCACAGACTACTCAGTTCCAACTGTGCACTGCAGCCTGCAGGTAAGGTGACTGCACAGTGCATTCTCTGCATTGATAAGGAAAGAGAGCAAGAGCAGCGGTGTGGTGAGGGGGTGGAGGGGGGATAAGGAGCAGGCATGCACACAGTCTGGGGGGATGAGCAGCAGCATGAACACAGATTTTGGGGAGGATAGAACAGCAGACATTTAACAAAGTAGGGGGGAGGGAGTGAGAGCAGCATGCCTTTCATCTGAAGGGTGGGTAGGGGGAAGGGGCAGAAGGCAGAAGTTTTGCCTAGGGTGCCGAGAAACCTTGCACCGGCCCTGAATACCTTGTAGATCATAAGAAAAGTAAAATGAATGTAGCTGGGAATGTCTGTTTGCCAGAAAAAGAAAAGTGCTGAAGGAAACATATCTCACATAATTGGTGAAGAATTCATGGCCTGATGACTGCAGTGTCACTATGAGTACACATTATTTCTCTCAGCAATACAGTGTAGTACTATAGTAGTCAAAGAGATAACACAAGCTTTACACTGGGAATGTAAAAAGTACAGAGCGTGAAAAGTAGCACTATCTGATCTCAAATAGAACACAAACATAATAAAATATCCTGCTGGAAATTAATTGAAATGGCCTGGGTGGTTAAATGGCCATGCAGAAAAAAATAGGGTGGTATTGTCCAAATCACAGTGAAGAATGGAATTTTTCACAGAAGAGACAGCGCCTGTGATTGAGGGCATTCATGTATCACAAATCTACTTAAAAAGCAAAGGTATTGCGCTGTATAGTGCTGACATCTAACATATATCCTCAGCAATAAATCATGAAGTATATACTACCATGCCATCATTACTTAGAAATATTACGGTATAGAGATTTTTACTGAGCCTTTGGAACAAAATGATTTAATAAACATTATGAGACACAACATTAGATACAGAATATATTTTGTAACAGAGAAATAATCCGTTATCCATTACACAAAGCAATCCTTCCCTAGTACATAGAGAAAACATTTTGCATTAAATAATTTTCTATTACATAATCATTAATTTCCCGTTATACACAGTATACATTCCTAAAAGATAAAGCACACATAGCCCAATAGATGAAGCATGCATTTCCCATTAGCTACTACATGCATTTCCCATTAGCTACAGCATGCATTTCCCATTAGCTACTAGAGATGAGCGCCTGAAATTTTTCGGGTTTTGTGTTTTGGTTTTGGGTTCGGTTCCGCGGCCGTGTTTTGGGTTCGAACGCGTTTTGGCAAAACCTCACCGAATTATTTTTGTCGGATTCGGGTGTGTTTTGGATTCGGGTGTTTTTTTCCAAAAACACTAAAAAACAGCTTAAATCATAGAATTTGGGGGTCATTTTGATCCCAAAGTATTATTAACCTCAAAAACCATAATTTACACTCATTTTCAGTCTATTCTGAATACCTCACACCTCACAATATTATTTTTAGTCCTAAAATTTGCACCGAGGTCGCTGTGTGAGTAAGATAAGCGACCCTAGTGGCCGACACAAACACCGGGCCCATCTAGGAGTGGCACTGCAGTGTCACGCAGGATGTCCCTTCCAAAAAACCCTCCCCAAACAGCACATGACGCAAAGAAAAAAAGAGGCGCAATGAGGTAGCTGTGTGAGTAAGATTAGCGACCCTAGTGGCCGACACAAACACCGGGCCCATCTAGGAGTGGCACTGCAGTGTCACGCAGGATGGCCCTTCCAAAAAACCCTCCCCAAACAGCACATGACGCAAAGAAAAAAAGAGGCGCAATGAGGTAGCTGTGTGAGTAAGATTAGCGACCCTAGTGGCCGACACAAACACCGGGCCCATCTAGGAGTGGCACTGCAGTGTCACGCAGGATGGCCCTTCCAAAAAACCCTCCCCAAACAGCACATGACGCAAAGAAAAAAAGAGGCGCAATGAGGTAGCTGACTGTGTGAGTAAGATTAGCGACCCTAGTGGCCGACACAAACACCGGGCCCATCTAGGAGTGGCACTGCAGTGTCACGCAGGATGTCCCTTCCAAAAAACCCTCCCCAATCAGCACATGATGCAAAGAAAAAGAAAAGAAAAAAGAGGTGCAAGATGGAATTATCCTTGGGCCCTCCCACCCACCCTTATGTTGTATAAACAAAACAGGACATGCACACTTTAACCAACCCATCATTTCAGTGACAGGGTCTGCCACACGACTGTGACTGATATGACGGGTTGGTTTGGACCCCCCCCAAAAAAGAAGCAATTAATCTCTCCTTGCACAAACTGGCTCTACAGAGGCAAGATGTCCACCTCATCTTCACCCTCCGATATATCACCGTGTACATCCCCCTCCTCACAGATTATCAATTCGTCCCCACTGGAATCCACCATCTCAGCTCCCTGTGTACTTTGTGGAGGCAATTGCTGCTGGTCAATGTCTCCGCGGAGGAATTGATTATAATTCATTTTAATGAACATCATCTTCTCCACATTTTCTGGATGTAACCTCGTACGCCGATTGCTGACAAGGTGAGCGGCGGCACTAAACACTCTTTCGGAGTACACACTTGTGGGAGGGCAACTTAGGTAGAATAAAGCCAGTTTGTGCAAGGGCCTCCAAATTGCCTCTTTTTCCTGCCAGTATAAGTACGGACTGTGTGACGTGCCTACTTGGATGCGGTCACTCATATAATCCTCCACCATTCTATCAATGTTGAGAGAATCATATGCAGTGACAGTAGACGACATGTCCGTAATCGTTGTCAGGTCCTTCAGTCCGGACCAGATGTCAGCATCAGCAGTCGCTCCAGACTGCCCTGCATCACCGCCAGCGGGTGGGCTCGGAATTCTGAGCCTTTTCCTCGCACCCCCAGTTGCGGGAGAATGTGAAGGAGGAGATGTTGACAGGTCGCGTTCCGCTTGACTTGACAATTTTGTCACCAGCAGGTCTTTCAACCCCAGCAGACCTGTGTCTGCCGGAAAGAGAGATCCAAGGTAGGCTTTAAATCTAGGATCGAGCACGGTGGCCAAAATGTAGTGCTCTGATTTCAACAGATTGACCACCCGTGAATCCTTGTTAAGCGAATTAAGGGCTGCATCCACAAGTCCCACATGCCTAGCGGAATCGCTCCCTTTTAGCTCCTTCTTCAATGCCTCCAGCTTCTTCTGCAAAAGCCTGATGAGGGGAATGACCTGACTCAGGCTGGCAGTGTCTGAACTGACTTCACGTGTGGCAAGTTCAAAGGGCATCAGAACCTTGCACAACGTTGAAATCATTCTCCACTGCACTTGAGACAGGTGCATTCCATCTCCTATATCGTGCTCAATTGTATAGGCTTGAATGGCCTTTTGCTGCTCCTCCAACCTCTGAAGCATATAGAGGGTTGAATTCCACCTCGTTACCACTTCTTGCTTCAGATGATGGCAGGGCAGGTTCAGTAGTTTTTGGTGGTGCTCCAGTCTTCTGTACGTGGTGCCTGTACGCCGAAAGTGTCCCGCAATTTTTCTGGCCACCGACAGCATCTCTTGCACGCCCCTGTCGTTTTTTAAAAAATTCTGCACCACCAAATTCAAGGTATGTGCAAAACATGGGACGTGCTGGAATTTGCCCATATTTGATGCACACACAATATTGCTGGCGTTGTCCGATGCCACAAATCCACAGGAGAGTCCAATTGGGGTAAGCCATTCCGCGATGATCTTCCTCAGTTGCCGTAAGAGGTTTTCAGCTGTGTGCGTATTCTGGAAAGCGGTGATACAAAGCGTAGCCTGCCTAGGAAAGAGTTGGCGTTTGCGAGATGCTGCTACTGGTGCCGCCGCTGCTGTTCTTGCGGCGGGAGTCCATACATCTACCCAGTGGGCTGTCACAGTCATATAGTCCTGACCCTGCCCTGCTCCACTTGTCCACATGTCCGTGGTTAAGTGGACATTGGGTACAACTGCATTTTTTAGGACACTGGTGAGTCTTTTTCTGACGTCCGTGTACATTCTCGGTATCGCCTGCCTAGAGAAGTGGAACCTAGATGGTATTTGGTAACGGGGGCACACTGCCTCAATAAATTGTCTAGTTCCCTGTGAACTAACGGCGGATACCGGACGCACATCTAACACCAACATAGTTGTCAAGGACTCAGTTATCCGCTTTGCAGTAGGATGACTGCTGTGATATTTCATCTTCCTCGCAAAGGACTGTTGAACAGTCAATTGCTTACTGGAAGTAGTACAAGTGGGCTTACGACTTCCCCTCTGGGATGACCATCGACTCCCAGCGGCAACAACAGCAGCGCCAGCAGCAGTAGGCGTTACACGCAAGGATGCATCGGAGTAATCCCAGGCAGGAGAGGACTCGTCAGACTTGCCAGTGACATGGCCTGCAGGACTATTGGCATTCCTGGGGAAGGAGGAAATTGACACTGAGGGAGTTGGTGGGGTGGTTTGCGTGAGCTTGGTTACAAGAGGAAGGGATTTACTGGTCAGTGGACTGCTTCCGCTGTCACCCAAAGTTTTTGAACTTGTCACTGACTTATTATGAATGCGCTGCAGGTGACGTATAAGGGAGGATGTTCCGAGGTGGTTAACGTCCTTACCCCTACTTATTACAGCTTGACAAAGGGAACACACGGCTTGACACCTGTTGTCCGCATTTCTGGTGAAATACCTCCACACCGAAGAGCTGATTTTTTTGGTATTTTCACCTGGCATGTCAACGGCCATATTCCTCCCACGGACAACAGGTGTCTCCCCGGGTGCCTGACTTAAACAAACCACCTCACCATCAGAATCCTTCTGGTCAATTTCCTCCCCAGCGCCAGCAACACCCATATCCTCCTCATCCTGGTGTACTTCAACACTGACATCTTCAATCTGACTATCAGGAACTGGACTGCGGGTGCTCCTTCCAGCACTTGCAGGGGGCATGCAAATAGTGGAAGGCGCATGCTCTTCACGTCCAGTGTTGGGAAGGTCAGGCATCGCAACCGACACAATTGGACTCTCCTTGTGGATTTGGGATTTCAAAGAACGCACAGTTCTTTGCGGTGCTTTTGCCAGCTTGAGTCTTTTCAGTTTTCTAGCGAGAGGCTGAGTGCTTCCATCCTCATGTGAAGCTGAACCACTAGCCATGAACATAGGCCAGGGCCTCAGCCGTTCCTTGCCACTCCGTGTGGTAAATGGCATATTGGCAAGTTTACGCTTCTCCTCCGACAATTTTATTTTAGGTTTTGGAGTCCTTTTTTTTCTGATATTTGGTGTTTTGGATTTGACATGCTCTGTACTATGACATTGGGCATCGGCCTTGGCAGACGACGTTGCTGGCATTTCATCGTCTCGGCCATGACTAGTGGCAGCAGCTTCAGCACGAGGTGGAAGTGGATCTTGATCTTTCCCTAATTTTGGAACCTCAACTTTTTTGTTCTCCATATTTTATAGGCAGAACTAAAAGGCACCTCAGGTAAACAATGGAGATGGATGGATTGGATACTAGTATACAATTATGGACGGACTGCCACGGTTAGGTGGTATAAAAAAACCACGGTTAGGTTTTGTAATACAATTATGGATGGACGGACTGCCTGCCGAGTTCCGACACAGAGGCAGCCACAGCCGTGAACTACCGCACTGTACACTGGTTGATAAAGAGATAGTAGTATACTCGTAACAACTAGTATGACACTATGACGGAATAAAGAATGAAAAAAAAACCACGGTTAGGTGGTATATATTATAATAATACAATTATGGATGGACGGACTGCCTGCCGAGTTCCGACACAGAGGTAGCCACAGCCGTGAACTACCGCACTGTACACTGGTTGATAAAGAGATAGTAGTATACTCGTAACAACTAGTATGACTGACTATGACGGTATAAAGAATGAAAAAAAAACCACGGTTAGGTGGTATATATTATAATACAATTATGGATGGACGGACTGCCTGCCGACTGCCGACACAGAGGTAGCCACAGCCGTGAACTACCGCACTGTACACTGGTTGATAAAGAGATAGTAGTATACTCGTAACAACTAGTATGACACTATGACGGTATAAAGAATGAAAAAAAAACCACGGTTAGGTGGTATATATTATAATACAATTATGGATGGACGGACTGCCTGCCGACTGCCGACACAGAGGTAGCCACAGCCGTGAACTACCGCACTGTACACTGGTTGATAAAGAGATAGTAGTATACTCGTAACAACTAGTATGACACTATGACGGTATAAAGAATGAAAAAAAAACCACGGTTAGGTGGTATATATTATAATACAATTATGGATGGACGGACTGCCTGCCGAGTGCCGACACAGAGGTAGCCACAGCCGTGAACTACCGCACTGTACACTGGTTGATAAAGAGATAGTAGTATACTCGTAACAACTAGTATGACTGACTATGACGGTATAAAGAATGAAAAAAAAACCACGGTTAGGTGGTATATATTATAATACAATTATGGATGGACGGACTGCCTGCCGACTGCCGACACAGAGGTAGCCACAGCCGTGAACTACCGCACTGTACACTGGTTGATAAAGAGATAGTAGTATACTCGTAACAACTAGTATGACACTATGACGGTATAAAGAATGAAAAAAAAACCACGGTTAGGTGGTATATATTATAATACAATTATGGATGGACGGACTGCCTGCCGACTGCCGACACAGAGGTAGCCACAGCCGTGAACTACCGCACTGTACACTGGTTGATAAAGAGATAGTAGTATACTCGTAACAACTAGTATGACACTATGACGGTATAAAGAATGAAAAAAAAACCACGGTTAGGTGGTATATATTATAATAATACAATTATGGATGGACGGACTGCCTGCCGACTGCCGACACAGAGGTAGCCACAGCCGTGAACTACCGCACTGTACACTGGTTGATAAAGAGATAGTAGTATACTCGTAACAACTAGTATGACTATGACGACGGTATAAAGAAAGAAAAAAAAATACCACGGTTAGGTGGTATATAATTATACAATTATGGATGGACGGACTGCCTGCCGAGTGCCGACTGCCGACACAGAGGTAGCCACAGCCGTGAACTACCGCACTGTACTGTGTCTGCTGCTAATATAGACTGGTTGATAAAGAGATAGTATACAACAATATACTACTATACTGGTGGTCAGGCACTGGTCACCACTAGTCACACTGGCAGTGGCACTCCTGCAGCAAAAGTGTGCACTGTTTAATTTTAAATTAATATAATATTATGTACTCCTGGCTCCTGCTATAACAACCTGCAGTGCTCCCCAGTCTCCCCCACAATTATTATAAGCTTTTATACATTGATGTGCAGCACACTGGGCTGAGCTGAGTGCACACAGACTGAGTCACACTGTGTGACTGCTGTGTATCGTTTTTTTCAGGCAGAGAACGGATATAGCAGAGAACGGATATATTAAATAAAAGTTAACTTAACAACAACTGCACTGGTCACTGTGGTAAACTCTGTCTGCACAATCTCTCTCTCTTCTAATCTATTCTAATGGAGAGGACGCCAGCCACGTCCTCTCCCTATCAATCTCAATGCACGTGTGAAAATGGCGGCGACGCGCGGCTCCTTATATAGAATCCGAGTCTCGCGAGAATCCGACAGCGTCATGATGACGTTCGGGCGCGCTCGGGTTAACCGAGCAAGGCGGGAAGATCCGAGTCGCTCGGACCCGTGAAAAAAAAAAGTGAAGTTCGTGCGGGTTCGGATTCAAAGAAACCGAACCCGCTCATCTCTATTAGCTACAGCATGCATTTCCCATTAGCTACTACATGCATTTCCCATTAGCTACAGCATGCATTTCCCATTAGATACAGCATGCATTTCCCATTAGCTACTACATGCATTTCCCATTAGCTACTACATGCATTTCCCATTAGCTACAGCATTAATTTCTCATTAGCTACAGCATGCATTTCTCATTAGTTACAGCATGCATTTCTCATTAGTTACAGCATGCATTTCCCATTAGCTACAGAAGGCATTTCTTATTAGCTACAGCATACATTTCTCATTAGCTACAGCATGCATTTCCCATTAGCTACAGCATGCATTTCTCAGCTACAGCATGCATTTCTCAGCTACAGCATGCATTTCTCATTAGCTACAGCATACATTTCTCATTAGCTACAGCATGCATTTCCCATTAGCTACAGCATGCATTTCCCATTAGCTACAGCAATCATTTCCCATTGGCTACAGCATGCATTTCTCATTAGCTACAGTATACATTTCCCATTAGCTACAGCATGCGTTTCCCATTAGCTACAGCATGCATTTCTCATTAGCTACAGCATGCACTTCTCATTGGCTAAAGCATGCATTTCCCATTAGCTACAGCATGCATTTCCCATTAGCTACAGCGTGCATTTCCCATTAGCTACTACATGCATTTCCCATTAGCTACAGCATGCATTTCCCATTAGATTCAGCATGCATTTCCCATTAGCTACTACATGCATTTCCCATTAGCTACTACATGCATTTCCCATTAGCTACTACATGCATTTCCCATTAGCTACAGCATTAATTTCTCATTAGCTACAGCATGCATTTCTCATTAGTTACAGCATGCATTTCTCATTAGTTACAGCATGCATTTCCCATTAGCTACAGAATGCATTTCTTATTAGCTACAGCATACATTTCTCATTAGCTACAGCATGCATTTCCCATTAGCTACAGCATGCATTTCTCAGCTACAGCATGCATTTCTCAGCTACAGCATGCATTTCTCATTAGCTACAGCATACATTTCTCATTAGCTACAGCATGCATTTCCCATTAGCTACAGCATGCATTTCCCATTAGCTACAGCAATCATTTCCCATTGGCTACAGCATGCATTTCTCATTAGCTACAGTATACATTTCCCATTAGCTACAGCATGCGTTTCCCATTAGCTACAGCATGCATTTCTTATTAGCTACAGCATGCATTTCTCATTAGCTACAGCATGCATTTCCCATTAGCTACAGCATGCATTTCTCATTAGCTACAGCATGCATTTCTCATTGGCTAAAGCATGCATTTCCCATTAGCTACAGCATGCATTTCCCATTAGCTACAGCATGCATTTCTCATTGGCTAAAGCATGCATTTCCCATTAGCTACAGCATGCATTCCCCATTAGCTACAGCATGCATTTCTCATTAGCTACAGCATGCACTTCTCATTGGCTAAAGCATGCATTTCCCATTAGCTACAGCATGCATTTCCCATTAGCTACAGCATGCATTTCTCATTAGCTACAGCATGCATTTCTCATTGGCTACAGCATGCATTTCCCATTAGCTACAGCATGCATTTCCCATTAGCTACAGCATGCATTTCCCATTAGCTACAGCATGCATTTCTCATTAGCTACAGCATGCACTTCTCATTAGATAAAACATGCATAAGTCATTAGATGAAACATGCATTTATCACAAGAAAAAGCATACATTCCCGTGGAGCATGCCCACCTTTTAGTATTGTTATGCTATTTAAAATCTCATATAATGTACTTTAAGCCTTTCTAATCCCAATTTGCTCATATCCTGACCATTGGCATACACAGGGAACACTAGAGAGGGAAAATATGTACTGAGGTTCATGTCTAGCATCACCCAGTGATGAACTTCCAGTGGCAATGGAGACATTTGCCTCCAGGCACCAGCTGTCAAGGGGCCACTGAGGAGCAGGGCCAGTGCAGTCGCCATCAAGACCCTTGATAGATCAAGTCTGTAAAGGGTCCAGCCATACTGCCTATTTTAATTTTGGCAGATCTGGGCTCATAAGTCACACAGCTGCCCGCCTCCGCTTGCCAGTGTGCCAAAGACAGCACTCAAGATGGAGTGCAGATGTACTGTGGAGCAGGAACGGACATAGAGCTCTGCAGGGTTCTGTAATTTAGTCTACTATGTGGGGCTTGACAATTAATGTTTGTGTGTGTGCGTGTGCATGTGTTTGCGTGTTTTATTTCTATTTGAGACAATGGGTTTTTTTTCTGCAATTGATAATGTGTTTTTTTCTGTGGGGGACAATGTGTGCACTAACTGTCAATATAAAACTTTAAGGGCTCTTTATCATTAGCAGCCAGCCCCCTTTAATAAAAATTAATTTATTTGCACAAATGTATCATTGGTTAGTTGCCAGGACAATGGCTCATCCCGCGGATTACTGAGAAGTAATGTGATAGCACTGCAATCACATTACTTCCTCTTTTTCCCCCTCAGCTGTGCTACTGTGCATGCATCGACGGACTCCAGGAGGGGGTAGGGGTGCCACCATCTGTTTGGCTTCCAGATCCCCACTCTCATCATGTGCCTCTAATCCCTTCATATCACATTCCACCCAATCTCACCTCATATCCCATATCAATCCCCCAAAATGTTTCACCTAACTTAACTATGACCTGGAGCAGGGGTCAGAACAGAGGGGGCAGAAAAAGACAGAGGGAAGGGCAGAATGAGGCATTACAAGGTGTGGAGACTGAGGCGACCCAGCTTACACCAGATCCAATAAACTAGTCTATAATCATGTAAAAGAAGTGTGCAATGTAGGTTTATTATTTATTAGCCACATACCTCTACAAAAAAAGTAAGCATTTGGTAGCACGCTTGGCAGGGGGCACCCTGCACTGCTAAGCCAGGGGTGGATCAAGGGGGTGATCGCTCCCCACTTCATCTGCAGCAGCAGTAGCGTCTTTCTCTCTGCCCTATAACCAGGGTGGTGGGGGCCCATGGGCAATTTAGCTGTGGGGGCCCCCGCTACTATACTGCTGAGCGCACCCCAACACACTTACCTCCTCCTCCTTCCATCTACCCACTACCAACTCTATCTAGCCTCAACTTATTCTGTCTACTCTCTACCATTTTCGATTTACCTCTACAGTCCTCTTGTTACCCTTTCCTGTCGATATTTACCCCCACAGTCCTCTCTCTACGCACTCCTGTACTTACCCTCACAGTCCTACATCCAGCCCCTCCTGTACTTACCCTCAGTCCTCTCTGCCCCCCTCCAGTACTTACCCCCACAGTCATCTCTCAACCCCCTCCTGTACTTTTACCACAGTCCTCTCTCTACTGCCATCATCTCCCACCAGTTAGTGTCCGCAGTCTCCTTAGCTGGAAGCTCGCACTCTCTATCTAACCTAACAGCCCCCTTCCCTGATACCCCGGGTGCTGCTGCTCTGCTGGTTCTGCCACTGGCAGCAGGTCTGCTGTCATCCCCTATGTCAACAGTGTGTTACCGGACCTGGCAAACACCGGCCCTCCTCTGCTTCTTCCACCTTCCTTTCTCCTAGCACGGTGACGCAGTCCTCCTGAGCTTCCCGTAGACCCCATGCACATGCGCTGCCAGGACTCCACTGGACACACAAATGGCTCACTAACATGGAGCAGCTCCAGGCGGCTGCTGTTAATGAACAGCCCAGAGCTGCCAAACAGAGACTCCTCCGATTCAACCGACTGTGTGTGTGGGCCCCCAATGGGGATGTATTCATGTGACTGGCAGTCAGGAGACCGACGGTCGCATAACCTCCCCCTACATCCCGCTTTCTCACAATCCCGACGGTCGGCATGCTGACCAAAAGGGACTATTCCCACTCATGGGTGTCCACGACACCCATAGAGTGGGAATAGAACCTGTGGCGACTGCAGGTCGCCACCGAGCCCGCAGCGTGGTGAGTGCAGCGAGCCCGCAAGGGGCTTGTTGCGCTCACCCCCAATGGGATTCTGCTGCTGGGATCCCGGCGTAGGTAAGCTGACCGCCGGTCAAGCATACCATACCCCTCTAATGTGTGGGGGCCCCGGGACAACCGCGCCTGTCGCCCCTGCTTTAATCTGGCCCTGCCAATAACCCACCAATAAGCCAAGGCCTGAGTATTTAGTACCTGATTCCCAACACCCTCTCAGCACCCCGGCATGCACACACGCACACACAAAGTTCCATATGTAATAAAAGCAATCCCAAAAATCCTTTGACTCAAGATTAATTTAAGCCATATTTGAGGCTGAAACAATATGTACTTCTGTTATCACAGAGTAGACATGCACTAATATGCACTGTGCGGACAATTAAGATGCAGTGCTACAATCTAAAAGCACATAGCAGTGCACATTGGCTGCACATAAATGAGACCCTTGTATGCTGTTTTTCTTGCTACTATATATGAAATTATAAGAGACTAAAACATAAAAATATATAACATGAAAAATATAAAGATCTAGTAGCAAACAAGTTCATGAGCTTTCATTGTACAGCAGCATTTGCTGTCATTAATCTGTACCTTGGGGCACTGTTTACCCTGCTGTGTTAACTAAATCTATACCACAATCTAGTCTTTGAAGGCAATAGTAGTAAATATTGGATTTTAAGGATTAAATCTTATCTTCAACTTTCATTTCTGAGACTGCATATACTTTCTGTAATCTACTGTTCAGCAGAGGACATATTTTGGCTCCATTGCATATAAAGTAAAGCACATGACATCCATTTACAGAATAATCTACTCCCTTGGTCAGTGATACTTGCTTAATACAGTTCAATTACAGTACAAGTCATTATCACAGTGTATGCTGAGCTCTCCTTAGTGTGTTTACCCCCCCCCCCGGTAAAGTGTTCTGTATACAAATGATAGTATGGAGAAGAGAAAATAAATCCATACCTCCCAACTTTTGTTGCTGGTGACCCGGGACCTGTCGTGCCGGAAGTGCAGCCATGGCCTAAATGGGAGTGTGGTCTCGAGAGGAGTGGGCGGAGCCTCGGGTGGAGGGGTGGGGCCTAGTACCATGACCACTATTTTCATCATTTTGGAGACGTGCCCAGCGCACCCTGAGCAGCTGGGCAGCCCCAGTTTACCCTTCCTGCACTGATAGATGCACACTGCATCAATTCAGTGATCACCGGCTGCTTTGCAGGGCAGAGCACGGTTATCACTGGCTCTCCCAATCTGCCCCTCCCTTCCCCGCCCACGGGACACTGCGACCCACGGGAGGGACAGCGGGACAATGTCCAATTAGCGGACTGTCCCACTGTATTTGGGACAGTTGGGAGGTATGATAAATCTGACTATGTAACTGTAATGCTCACATCTGCTAGGACATGCAGGGTTGTACAGTAAAGTATTGTGTAAATGGCCAACAATTGTATAGTATATTAATAAAGTTTTATAAATTATTAAAAAGTTTCATAAATACATTAACAGTAAAAGGTTAAAGAAGGAGAATGTAGGCCCACTAAAAGATGAATTAGGAGCTTTGATAAACAATGATAAAATAAAAGCGGAAATACTGAACTATTTTTTCCCTCAGTATTCACCAGGGAGGATCAGATTTTGAGAGTAGTGCATAACGATAGTGAAGGTAATGACTCTTGGCTTGATTCTTGTATAAGTGAAGAAGTAGTCCTGGAGAGACTAAGCAAAATAAAGATTAATAAATCACCAGGCCCAGATGGTTTTCATCCGAGGGTTATTATGGAGCTTAGGTCACAGCTAGCAAAACCCCTATACTTGATTTTCCATAGTTCAATCAGATCAGGCAGGGTACCTAAAGATTGGCGCATAGCTGAGGTAGTGCCTTTATTTAAAAAGGGAACTAAAAATGATACTGGTAACTATAGACCAGTTAGTTTAACCTCTATAGTGGGTAAAATATTGGAAGGTATCTTGAGGGATAGCATAGAGGATTATCTGCAGGTTAATGAGATTATTAGCAAAAGTCAGCATGGGTTTGTAAGGGACAGATCATGTCAAATTAACTTAATTAGCTTCTACGAGGAAGTGAGCGTGAATCTTGACCAGGGAAAAGCAGTGGATGTGGTGTATTTAGATTTTGCAAAAGCCTTCGATACAGTGCCTCACAGGAGACTGATCATCAAATTAAGGGAACTTGGTCTAGGATATACTATTTGTACATGGATAGGTAATTGGCTGGATAACAGGGTACAATGAGTAGTGGTCAACAGGATGTTCTCCAACTGGTCACCAGTAGTCAGTGGAATACCACAAGGGTCCGTACTTGTTCAATATATTTTTCAACGATCTAGGAATTGGCCTGGAAAGCACAAAGTCAATCTTTGCAGATGATACTAAACTGTGTAAGGTAATTAAATGCATCGTACACTCTAAATAGGGAAATTATAGGGGTAACTGTGGTGGAAAAAGATTTGGGGGTGCTCATAGATAATAGGCTTAATAACAGTACACAATGTCAAAATGCTGCAAAAAAGGCAAGTAAAGTGCTCGCATGCATAAAACGGGGCATTGAGACAAGGGATGAGGATGTAATCCTGCCACTGTACAAATCATTGGTACGCCCGCACCTGGAATATTGTGTTAAATTTTAGGCACCATATTATAAAAAAAATATAAAAAAAATATCGGAGAACTGGAAAGAGTTCAAAGGCAAGCTACTAAATTTATTAAAGGGTTAGAGACACTGGAATACGAGGAAAGGCTTACTAGGTTAAATATGTATACACTAGAAAAGCTGTGTCTAAGAGGAGACATTATTAATATCTTCAAATATGTAAAGGGTCATTACAAGGAGTTAGCAGGGGATTTGTTTATTAAAAGTACTCTATATAGGACACGTGGGTACTCGCTAAGGCTAGAGGATAGAAAATTCTGTACACAACGTAGGAAAGGGTTCTTCACGGTAAGGGCAATTAAAAATGTGGAACTCCCTACCACAGAAGGTAATAATGACAGACTCTGTAAATGTATTTAAAGACCGATTGGACAAATTTCTGACTGGAAAAAGTATCCAGGGTTATAGCATTTAACATAGTGACATTAATCTGGAAGTGGTAAGAATCATTGTTGTAAATTGGTACTAAACCATTACTTCAGTAGGTGCATTATAATGTGCACAGCTTATCACAAAATACAGGTTGAACCCGATGGGCATTTTGCCTCTTTTCAACCTCACTAACTATGTAACTATGTAACTATGTAACTATAGGTTTGCATGCAGTACCGATGCAGGAGCGTTAGCTGAAAAACAGCTTATATCGCTCCTGCAATGGTCGGGAACTGGAGGTCGCATCTTATGTGCTGCACAGCTGACTTTTCGATCCCCACAGAGGAGCTACTTAAGTCTCTGTTGCTGCCTCACAAGGGGTCACAGGGGTCACAGCTGGATACACACCGCTCAACTGATTGGGAGCATTTAACCCAATCAGCCAAGGATCGGGTATGTGTGTACTCAGCTTTAGTCAATACATAATGACTGCCCTCATTATAAACGTACTGTGATTTCTCACCTTCTGTTTGGCCATATACTGTAGATGCAGGGACTTTGTGGCAGGTTTGTTGTTGTTGTTTGATCAAAACCGCAGGAAAAAATGACCAGAAAAACACAGCAAATGGACACTGATGGTGGTTACAAAATGCCATCAAAACAAATGAGTAGTTTGCTGCTTCAATCTGCTGGCAGGTTTATAAGGATTTCAAAACCCCAGCAACATCTATGCTTATAAGATTTACACCCTGGAGAACTCAAGCTTCTAGGCATAAAACTGTTTTCCACACACACATGTATGATGAGAAGTTTATTAATACGAAGCATATATCTTGCAATAGCATAGTTTTGCAAGTGTCTCTGTAAACAGTTTTTGGGTAATTTGAAACTGTAAGTAAATGCAGTAACTTGGTAGAATATTTCCACATGCTAACATTATTCTGCACTTTTGGTGGAAAGAAATTCAAATGACTGATTACTGTCTTACAGTAAGTTATATTTGTCATGAAATGCAGTTACTGTCATGTCAGGCATGTAATACTGTATGTGAGATATATGTATTGTAATATAGGAATTAGAATATTTGTTATTAATGTTGCTGCTCCTTCATCTCAAAAACCTCATTGTTTATTTTCATCTCCTCATTCTGACCTCCATAATGTCTAATTCCACCTCCACTTCCTCCTGTTCCTCCACCTATCGCCACCCTCCTTCTCCTCCTGCTTATACACATTTACAATGATCAATTCCTCCTCCACATCCACCACATCCATCTCTTCCTCCTTCTCACACTGATCTTTCATTTTATCCACCTCCTGCTAGTCTCCCGCCTACTACAGATCATTATCCTGCCACTACTCCTCTGCCTTAGCTGTTACTTGCTCCTCCTCCTCCTCCTCCTCCTCCTCCTCCTCCTCCTTGTGCTCCATGTAACACATGTAACTGTGACATGGAAGGTGGGCACCTCTCAGCTCTGGGCCCTATAGCAGCCGGTCTCCCAGCACCTATGGTAGCTACTAGCTTTGCCCTTGTATATAACACATTTACCTGTGACAGGAATGGTGGTCCTCTCTCAGCTCTGGACCCCATAGCAGATGCACTCCCTGCAGCCATGGTAGCTATGCCCTTCTACATAACACATGTAACTGTGACAGGGAATGTGGGCTTCCCTCCACTCCACTCTGGGCCCCATAGCAGCTGCACTCCCTGCATCTATGGTAGCTATGCCCTTCTACATAACACATGTAACTGTGACAGGGAATGTGGGCTTCTCTCCACTCCACTCTGGGCCCCATAGCAGCTGCACTTGCTGCACATATGGTAGCTACACACTTGGCTCCAGATTCTTCCTTGTGAACAATGCTAATTTTACATCCTGTATGTATTGTTCAATAAAGCTGCATATGTTAGTTAAAAAAAAATATAAAAAAAAGAATAATGAATACACCCAAAATTATTGGATAATGCACAATTAAATTTACATGATCAAATATTCTAAAAATATTCATCAATGATACACATTTGGTAAATAATTAAACAAATATAAAAAAATACTGTTTTAGTTGTACAGGTTGAGTATCCCATATCCAAATATTCCGAAATACGGAATATTACGAAATATAGACTTTTTTAAGTGAGACTGAGATAGTGAAACCTTTGTTTTTTGATGGCTCAATGTACACAAACTTTGTTTAATACTCAAAGTTATTAAAAATATTGTATTAAATGACCTTCAGGCTGTGTGCATAAGGTGTATATGAAACATAAATGAATTGTGTGAATGTACACACACTTTGTTTAATGCACAAAGTTATAAAAAATATTGGCTAAAATTACATTCAGGCTGTGTGTATAAGGTGTATATGTGACATAAATGCATTCTGTGCTTAGATTTAGGTCCCATCATCATAATATCTCATTATGGTATGCAATTATTCCAAAATACGGAAAAATACGATATCCAAAATACCTCTGGTCCCAAGCATTTTGGATAAGGGATACTCAACCTGTATTTGTTTTATATTAGTTTTCACACGTGAACTAATCATCACTGTTAATATTATATTACTGAGTGTCGTTAGCTCCTGATTTACAGGTTACTCCATAGCAGCTGAAGTAGAAAATGTTCAGTCTCATGGGAGATAAATATTAGCAATATACTTGGTAAGAATCAGAAGCTTCTTCTTGCTGAACTTTGTCAGACTTGTCGTCGTCGTCATCATCATCATCATCATCATCATCATCATCATCATCATTTATTTATAAGGAGCCACAGATTTTGGAGCACCAGACTCTGCTAAGGTATTTCAGATAAACTATAAACTGATTATGATGGCATGCATGTCAAGGTTTTGTCTCATTCTTCTGTTATTTTTTTGGAACAGAGTTCCATTTTTTTGGAATAGAGTTAATACAATTACTTACCACCTACCTATCATCTATCCAAGGGGTCTATTCATGAAGCAGTGAAATGTGTGGAGAAGTGAGCCAGTGGAGAAGTTGCCCATGGCAACCTTTCAGCATTGAAGTAACATTTATAATTTGCATACTATACAATTGTACCGAGCAACTGATTGGTTGCCATGGGCAACTTCTCCACTGGCTCACTTCTCCGCACTTTTCACTACTTCATGAATAGACCCCAAGAGTAGTATGCTGCATGTGTGACACATCTTTGCTCCAAATGCATCCATTGATTATTGTTTGGTCATGTCGGGTACCATTCATTACTGTACCTGATGTCCTTTATGTGATGGCCATGTGTGACTGAAACTTCAGTATAACAGTGTTGGGTTAAAGGAAACGTGTAGCGCCTCTTTCAAAACTACTGCTGCCTCTTATCAACACCAGCAGCTCTATCCCAAAAGATCCAAGGATACAGGAAAGTAGAAATTAGGGTGTGGTGTGGAAGTGGACGTTGTAGTTTTGACCAACCTAGAGAGTAGGGGGATGTGATGAAAAGGACCAGTAGAGTGTTTACCAATATTAGTAGGGAAATTGTGATTTTATATTTATCCCAAAATAATAGATGAGTTCTTCTGTCCGGTTTTATTTTCTGTTGTCTTGGTGAGATTTCACATAGAGAATCCCCGGTACATGTAAAAAAAAAAGCTGGGGATGACAATTGTGTTATATTGTAAAGTTTTTCTCACTGAAAGGGTATATGCTTTAGATTTGATATACAATATAGTTATCGTACCCCACTCACATAGATGGGGTAGGAATGAAATTCATAAAGGTATCTTTCACATTACTCGGTATTGTCACCGTATTGTGGAAAACTCTGGGTACTTTTATGCCAAATGCGTACCTAACTTACACAGTATAGCAGTAATAGCAGACTTATCAAGGTTTCTTTAAGTCAGAATGCTGATGTCATAAAGGATTATTGTAGCCAAATGATTGGAATAGTGCTTATTATGCTCCAGTGCATACCTTACTTACACGTAACAAAGCAAGGAAAAACATATCAAGGTTTCTTTATGCATGCAGTGGGAGGCTTACACTCGCTAGGGGGACAAGAATGACCCACTGGATAACCAAGCAGGTCCGATTCCTGATGAGTTTAAGTTAAAAAAGTAGGGGTCAAACCTTCCTCCAAACGTGCAGAGCAGAGTCCCAGCAGACAAAGGTTCCTCACTCTTCAAGACTTAGTACATAGACCCCTGGGTTTGAAAAATGACAGTTGGGGGCTGGTTGGTTGGTAGTTTATCTCCAATTTCTCACTCTCCAAGGCTTGGTACATCTGCCCCTTAAATATAAATGTGTCTGCAGGCACATCAATGCAATGTGTGTGGGAGGTGAGGTAAGATCGCTATCCTGTCTCCACTGCTTGGCTAGGAGAGGTTGATTGTGGTCAACTGTTGGAGAGATACACTATATGAAGCCTTCTAAACAGTGAAGAAGTGGATAAGTGGAGAAGTTGCCTATAGCAACCAATCAGCATCTACCTATCATTTTATAGAATTTAGTTGAAAAATGCTACCTCAAAGCTGTTTGATTGCTATGAGCAACTTCTCCACAGGGCCACTTCTCCATTTTAGAAGGCTGTATACAACTCCCCTTTACTACTGAGGTAACTGTGGATTCACTATTGACAGCTATTTGACTGCCAATCATATCAACAACTGTATGCTCATCCAAAAAGAAACACCAGCTTGTGAAAACGTAATTCAAAATGGTTTCCTTAGCAAAGCACACCATCTCGTTGTACTATGCTGCACTGAGGTTAAGTACCTATGGCCTACAGGTCTGCAGCATCCCCAGGCAGATGCATAGCTAGAACTTTGTGGGCCCCATAGTAACATTTTGATGGGGCCCCAGTCCCAATGCTTCTACAGAGACACTTCTCTGCAGAAGTTGTTAATTTTATGCCCTATGATAGTGCCCTAGTTCATTTTCTGAACCATAGTAGAGCCTTATTTATTGTTATGCCCCACAGTAGTGCCCTAGTTTCTTTTCTGAATCCTAGTAGTGCTTAAGTTCACCCTATGTCACATTTCAGAGCTGCACATTATGCCGCACAGTACCCCCAATTCACATTATTATAAATAGTGTCCCCGTTTATATTGTACCTCATTACAGTGCCTTGGTTCATATTATATAATAAAAAAAAAAATGCCCTACAGTTAATTTTATACCACACTACAATGAGCAAGTCCAGGGGCATTCCTAGATATACTCCAGGCCCCAAGGAAAAAGTTTGAAAGGAACCCTACGTACCACCTAATGGCGAAAATTGGATATGACACATGTAACTTTGACAGGGAAGGTGGACCCCTCTCAGCTCTGGGCCCCATAGCAGCTGCACTCCCTGCACCTATGGTAGCTATGCCCTTGCCCCCAGGTAAAATACGCCACCCAGATCAGTGTCAGTGAAGCTAAATGCAGTCCGTGACTACACTGTTTTCACTGCGAATGAGCTGGAAGTCCCACCTGTCAGTTACACACACAAGGCAGTCCCATTGGGAGGTGTGTTCTCCCTCTGTTACTGCCAGACTGGGCTGTGATAAGAGGAGAGTTAGCTTCCTGTAGGATGCCACTCCCTGCCTTTCGTGCAGCCCAATCCGGCTTCTATGGGCTGCAGTCCGTAGAAGCCAGGGATGCAGGTATGGAGTGGTGCAACCAGGGCGCCCTCTTTCTGTGGTATTTGTGTGAAGACCAAAGCAATGATCCCCTTTAACCAATTAAATGGTGAACTTAATTGAAATATGTAGGTATAAATTCCAATGAGTATCACATAAAAACGTATAATTTAATACAATGAAAATTCACATACAAGAAAATAAATGGTATGCTTTTATTTTCTTGTATGTGAATTTTCATTGTATTAAATTATACGTTTTTATGTGATACTCATTGGAATTTATACCTACATATTTCAATTAAGTTCACCATTTAATTGGTTAAAGGGGATCATTGCTTTGGTCTTCACACAAATACCACAGAAAGAGGGCGCCCTGGTTGCACCACTCCATACCTGCATTTCTTGTTCCATTTTTGGGGGAAGAGGAAAACCCCAGAGGTGTACCCTAGGCTGCCCACTGTTCTTTCCAGCGCCCAATAAGATTTCTCGCACCCTCTCAGCGTAGAAGCCAGGGGTTCGCACATGTGCAGTTGCACAGCATGCCTCATTGCACAGGTGCCGGGAGGCCGGTGACTGCTGTGTCTGTCCTCTCCGGTCACGGGGGTAGCGGCAGCCATCCTACCAAATGTAAGTAGGAGCCGCCGCTGGACACATCTGTAGTTTTATTAATCTTTTAATAGTGTGGGTTTTTTTTTTTGTTACTACAGTACATTATATTCACCATTTCATTCATAGTGTAAAAGAAATGTAATTCAACCTACATATCTACCCAATGGGGGTCATTCTGAGTTGCTCGCTTGGTAAATTTTTTCGCATCGCAGCGATTTTCCGCTTAGTGCGCATGCGCAATGTTCGCACTGCGACTGCGCCAAGTAAATTTGCTATGCAGTTAGGAATTTTACTCACGGTTTTTTTTTCGTTCTGGTGATCGTAATGTGATTGACATGAAGTGGGTGTGTCTGGGCGGAAACTGGCCGTTTTATGGGTGTGTGTGAAAAAACGCTACCGTTTCTGGGAAAAACGCGGGAGTAGCTGGAGAAACGGAGGAGTGTCTGGGCGAACGCTGGGTGTGTTTGTGACGTCAAACCAGGAACGACAAGCACTGAACTGATCGCAGATGCCGAGTAAGTCTGGAGCTACTCAGAAACTGCTAAGAGAGGTCTAATCGCAATATTGCGAATACGTCGTTCACAATTTTAAGAAGCTAAGATTCACTCCCAGTAGGCGGCGACTTAGCGTGAGCAAATCTGCTAAAAGCAGCTTGCGAGCGAACAACTCGGAATGAGGGCCAATATGCTACACTAAGAATTGGGATTCTATGTATACACAGATAAGCGTCTTATGGTTTATATTTAAGTAAGCATTATAAATCATACTGTACTTCTTTATTCTGGTGCCATAGCTAATATGCTATCAGCCTTCTGGGCTACTGCCCATATCTTCTAGAGATCCATATCCATTCCCTTGGAAAACTACAGACGGAGATCCCAGACAGAGTTAAGATAAGCTGTTTGATTAATTTCACTAAAGTACGCAGTTTGAATGTATCTATTTATTTTATTTGATAGCTATCATCACCCTGTGATTCTGGATTTTATATATATATATATATATATATATATTTGTTTTTTATTATTTGTATTATTATCCATTCTTTTTTTTTTATAATACTAGCATTATTTTTAGTTTGCATTTCAATAAAACTACATTTTGGGTTTTTTTCAGTGCTCTCCACTCTGCACTAGTGTGCTCTCTGCCCAACTACTTTTGTCTACTGATAACATTTCTGCTTCTCTGTTGCCATCTTTTTTCCTATATTGTGTATTTACTAAAGTAGTTAAGGCATACGTACTTGTAGAAATTAAGCTGTACGGGACCACAAAAGAGAATTTTACTCAGTGCCTCAGCTGTTCAATGTATGTGGGGCAAGGGAGAGAAAAACAACATCAGCCTTTACAAATTGAGGGAAAATCTCAGCTGTAATGTTGTAAAGGGGTTGTAGCTGATATTACAACTCATGGACTGTGAAGCAATATGGTTGGACATTTCGTCTAATTTGTTAATAAAAATTATTATTTTAAAATAACAATGCCGTAACAACCTGTTAAATCCATATACATTCAAAGGGCCTTATATTTTAGGCAGTATAACCGTAACCGTAAAACCATTAAAGCTGTTGGGCAAACAACTATTTTGATATTGCTGTATCTCCCCCGTTGAGCTCTGAATCATAGTCACATTAGTTTTGCTCCAATGCATCTCTCACCTTGTGTGTGGGCCTTAAAACAGTGAATACAGGGTCATAACATAAGTGTCTAATGCAGACTGAAAAGAGGTAAATGAAATGTTGCAAATAGTTTGCAAACTAATTACAGTTTAGATTGCTGTTGGGTTATTTATATTGTGGTGTTCATTAACATGTATGAATCAGTTCACATCTGCAATATAAGGGCAGTAACTGTGTGTTCAGTAACAATGTCTAGTCTTACCAGAGCCATAACTAGACATTTTGGTACCCTGTGCCAGAAAGGGAATTGGTGCCCCCTAACCCGTCACCCCCCATACCTGAAACATGAACAGTCTATCCCAAAAATGTAGGGGATTGGCTTCATGGGAAGGGGCATGACCACATAATAGTACTAATTCACATTACACCACACAGTAGTGTCTGTCTGTTATTCACATTACACCACACAGTAGTGTCTGTCTGTTATTCACATTACACCACACAGTAGTGTCTGTCTGTTATTCACATTACACCACACAGTAGTGTCTGTCTGTTATTCACATTACACCACACAGTAGTGTCTGTCTGTTATTCACATTACACCACACAATAGTGCCACTTGTACACATTGCGCCAGATAGGGCCTTTTAGACACACTGCACCAGGTAGAGAGAGAGAGAGGGAGGGGGCGGTGTGTGTGTGTGTACCTTGCACGGACATCCCAGAGTAGTGGCAGAACATGCGAGTGGTGGGCCCAGGTGCAAAAGTATCCTTTGGAACCCCCTCCTCTGCCCCACAGGAAGACGCTGTGGGTGACGGGGAGAGGCAAAGGGTGGCAGGCAGTGCCATAACTAGATATTTTGATGCCCTGTTCCAGAAAGAGAATTGGTGCCCTCCCCATATTCAAAACAGGGACAGCAAATAATGGGCATGGCCACAGAATAGTACCAATTCACATTACCTCGCACAGAAGTACCCCTTATACACGTTACACCTGACCACAGTTGTGCACATTATTCACATTACACCACTCAGCAAAGCCACCCCAGGTAAGGAGTCAGTGAGCAGCTGATACCATGGCCCCACAGTTGTAGGTTGAAGGTCCCCGGGCTTCACTTACCAAGTTGGGAGGGATCCCCTTGTACCACCTGCAGTTACCTAGTGGCAGGTAGTCCAAGTCTGGAGGGTCGGTAAAACAGGCAGGTACCCACAGAGTCGGGAAAGAGCAGGTAATAAGTAATACTTACCATTGCAGCAGTGATCTAGAAGGGGGCAGGTGGGTCCTTCCTTTCTGGCTCTTGTCAGATGCTTTCTGGTCAGGAGGTGGGTGGGGGAACCAGCAAGGCTTGTGTATAAGGGTTGCTTCTGGTGTCAGAGCTTTTACATTTACACTGTACATACACATATAAACTATACTGTACATACATATGGAGCCTCGCTCATCTAGCCTTCTCTGCTGTGCCTAGGTGCCCCAAGGCTTATTAGCATAAGCCTTTCATCTATTGTTCTCAGCTGCAATACAATACAGAGAGAACAATACAGCAGGGGATTAAGTCATTGCAGCAGGGGATTAAGTCCAATTGACCTGGCTCAGTTAATCCTATTAAAGGGATAGATGAGCATGGCTCCATCTGTACATATACACTGTACGTACGTACTGTACATACACTATACACACATACATATACACTGTACACACATATACACTGTACATACATAGACACCGTACTTACATACATATATATATATACAGTACTTTGTACATACATAACTACATAGCAGCATAGATCTACAGGTACAATACACACATGGTCACTCTCTCCTCCCTACCTCTTCCCCCGGAGCCCAGAGCACATCAGCCCAACATTGAGCCCAGCAGATGGACAAAAATCACCTTAACCCGGGAACCAATCAGAGGGGACTCTGGGGCATGCAGGCCAGCACAGGGACAACCATCACTATCACTGTGAACAGACAGGACACACAGCACTATCCCCGGCCACCTGACGCTTGCAGGCAACTTACTGAAGATGGTCGCACCGCTGGAAACAACAATCTCAGCGAGTGCTGTCAAATAAAGATGGCAGACGACTCCGCCCTCAGCACATGTGCGCTGTGTGTGGTACACCTCTCTCCTATAGCTAGTTACGGCCCTGGTGGTAGGGCAGCAAGTGGGTGTCAGGGAGAAGCAATGGGTGACAGTGGGAGGCAGGTGGTGACATTAGAGGCAGTAGATGACAGGAATGAGCAGACTGTGACTGGGGAGTCAGAGAGTGGCATGGAGAAGCAGTGGGAGAAAGTGGAAGGTGGTAGGTGACAGGGAGAAGCAGTGGGTGACTGGGGAGGCAGATGGTGGCAGTGGAAGGCAGATGGTAACAGGAGGAGGCAAGGGTGAAAAGGAGAGGCAGTGGGTGGCAGATGGTGACAGTGAGAAGCAGTGGGTGAATGGGATAGGCAGAGGGTGACAGAGAGAAGCAGTGGGTGACAGCAGGAGGCATTGGGTTGCAGGAGTAGGCAGTTGGTGACTGGGGAGGCAGGGGTTGGAAGGGGGTGACAGGGAGAGAAAGGTAGTGACTGGGGACCAGGTGTTGACAGGGTGAAACAGTGGGTGGTGGGAAGAAGCTGTGGGTGACTGGAGAGACAGAGGGTGATATGAACAGGCAGTGGGTGTCAGGGGGAGGCAGAGGGTGACAGGAGGTTGTGATTGACAACAGGAAGCAGTCTGTGGCAATGGTGACTGTAGTCTCTCACATAGGCATACTATACATGCATACATTTGTACACATAATTTATTTGACTACAGTACAAGTTGAGAATCTGACCTAAGTCCTGCTTGACTGCTTCTGCCTATGTCTGGTCCTGCTGAAAACTCCTCTCTTCCTGAGTTGGGAATCCGCACTCAATAATATTGCGCTGTGGTGAGGCAGGGGGTCATAAAGGTGGGACTTTTAGAACTGAGAGATGATGATAGATTAGTGGGCAGATATGGAGAGTAGAGACTGGAGGGGACAAGTAAGGGTGAGTGATTGGGAGCTGCTTGTGCTGGAGGTGTTCTGCAGACAGCGGGCACCTCACACAGACCAGTGCCACTGCTCTCATCTGATCATACCTAGCCGCAGCGCATCCCGGCTAGTGGACAGCGGGACTTAGCAGCTACCATGGGTCACCACTGTGCTAGCTTTAATTGCATGGGGATTAGGGTAATGAGTGCCATGGACCAGTGCTCTCCGGCTATTTTGCAGCACTGTTTCAGCCCAGGTACAGTACCAGGTGGAATGGACCACATACGGGGACAGACAGAGCGGGCACATCATCAGAATAGCATGTGATGGGCTCCTTCACTCAGAGCTCAGCACATGCTCCCCTGACCCTGTGCTGAGGCTCATGGGATTGACTCAGTGGCAACACTGATCGCACTCGTCCCCCTCCTCTGCCCCCGGACCCCTGTGCCTTAAAGCCGGCCAGGTTGAGAGAGAGCGGCCGTGTGCCAGTGGTGCTGCCCACAGTGCATATGCGCTGTTGGCAAAGGACCACTGGCACACACCTAGTTACGGCCCTGTGTCTTACTGTAGACTGTTACAATCCCTCTCATTGGGATCTATATGTGGTTACTATTGGCAGCATGATTGCTATTGCTGGTGTATGTTTTGCAATTTCCTTCTCTTTTTATGGAGAAGTTTTTCTTCTTAAAAGTGCATTTGGGAACAGCCTACTTTTACAAGCACCACATAATAGTGATAAATATACTCTATTTGCTTGCTGCACGGTGGGCAGGGGTTGGAGTTGCTATCACTGCTGCTTCCTTGGACGTTTTTCGCGGACTCAGTGTCTGACTCAGTGTGTTGAAAGGGCCAGCTAGGGAAATTATCTAGTCTACATGTCAAAGAAACCCTCCATTTAATGGTAAAGATTATCTGGATGTCTTAATTTAACAAAAAAACTATAATAAACAGATCACGGGTCAGGCTTAGCAGATATTGGGAGAATTCAATTAGCCGCAGGGTTTAGCACACAGCTAATTAATCATGCTGCCATGAATAAATTAGCTGCAGGAACCCCATGTTAAGTACCAGAGGCAAGATTTTCCCTCACAGCCTCAGGAGCTGAAAGGATAAACTGCGCTAAAATGCAGATTCTGGGCTTTAATGTGCAGGGAAACACACTAGATTCCACAGTTTATGTGGAATCAGTGGATTTACGTGCATTAACCCCTGGTTTACCATGCAGGGAAAAGGCTAATTAATTGAATAGCTTTTACCTCACGTGGCACGATCAATTAATTGTGGGGTAAACCCTGCGGCTAATTAAATTCCCCCCTATTGTGGTATAATTAATACTGTACATTATTCTAAGGAGCATTGTATATTGTACAGTAGATTGTAACTACTGTATAGTTATCTTGTAGATTATCTTCACACACTGTTACAAGAATTGTGCACTGGTGACCTCTAAATAAGACTTATAACATTGCTCAATTCTCTTCTTTAATTAAGTGACTAGTTCAGTGGTTCTCAAACTTTTTTGAATCACGGCACCCTAGAGTATTATGGCACCACTAGGCCAAAAGTTTCTTATTAAGAAATTTAGAAAGAAATATTAAATTAAGTAAATTGTGCTTATATGTCATCCTTAGGTTTAATTGTGTGGTGAGGGACAAGATTTGCTTCTGATTGCCCATATATTTTGTGATTGATAGAAGTGATGAGCGGGTTCGGTTCCTTGGAAACCGAACCCCCCCGAACTTCACCCATTTTACACGGGTCCGAGGCATACTCGGATTCTCCCGTATGGCTCGGTTAACCCGAGCGCGCCCGAACGTCATCATCCCGCTGTCGGAATCTCGCAAGATTCGGATTCTATATAAGCAGCCGCGCGTCGCCGCCATTTTCACTCGTGCATTGGAAATGTTAGGGAGAGGACGTGGCTGGCGTCCTCTCCGTTTATTGTTGAACTTGATTGTGCTTTATTGCTTAATTGTGGGGAGGACTGGGGAGCAGCTGTATAATATAGGAGGAGTACAGTGCAGACTTTTACTGATCAGTGACCACCAGTTTTATCCGTTCTCTGCCTGAAAAAAATGCTCCTTATCTGTGCTCAGTGTGCTGCATATATCTGTGCTCACACTGCTTAATTGTGGGGACAGGGGAGCAGCTGTATTATATAGCAGGAGTACAGTGCAGAGTTTTGCTGACCAGTGACCACCAGTATTATACGTTGTCTGCCTGAAAAACACTCCATATCTGTGCTCAGTGTGCTGCTTTATTGTGGGGACTGGGGACCACCAGTATAATATTATATAGGAGGAGTACAGTGCAGAGTTTTGCTGACCAGTGACCACCAGTATACGTTGTCTGCCTGAAAAGCACTCCATATCTGTGCTGCATTGTAGACAGTATATAGTAGGAGTACAGTGCATAATTTTGCTGACCACCAGTATATAATAATATATAGGAGTACGGTACAGAAGGCCACTGCTGTACCTACCTCTGTGTCGTCAAGTATACTATCCATCCATACCTGTGGTGCATTTCATTTTTGCACAGTTTGCTGACCACCAGTATATAATATATAGCATTACGGTACAGTAGGCCACTGCTGTACCTACCTCTGTGTCGTCAAGTATACTATCCATCCATACCTGTGGTGCATTTCAGTTTTGCACAGTTTGCTGACCACCAGTATATAATATATAGCATTACGGTACAGTAGGCCACTGCTGTACCTACCTCTGTGTCGTCAAGTATACTATCCATCCATACCTGTGGTGCATTTCAATTTTGCACAGTTTGCTGACCACCAGTATATAATATATAGCATTACGGTACAGTAGGCCACTGCTGTACCTACCTCTGTGTCGTCAAGTATACTATCCATCCATACCTGTGGTGCATTTCAGTTTTGCACAGTTTGCTGACCACCAGTATATAATATATAGCATTACGGTACAGTAGGCCACTGCTGTACCTACCTCTGTGTCGTCAAGTATACTATCCATCCATATGGACAGACAGAGGGGGCGACAGGTTTAACCAACTATGTCGTAGGGAAGTCTTCTGGATGCTCAAGTACAATTCGTTACATCCAGATGGACTAAACGAAGCCATAGAATTAAACTCTGTCATCTAGGGCCATGTAGAATTTTCCTCTCTCTTTTCCCACCTCCCCTCCCCTTCCCCCCCCCCCTTCTTTTTTTTTTTTTTTTTTTTAGATCATGATTTATATAATTTGTTTCAGTACTATATATACATTTTTCTTGATCAAATTATTAATATTGGGATAATGATATTATTAACACTAATATTAGTCATGTATATATATATCTTTCTGCTGGTCATTAGATAGACCAATTACAAATATAAGTACCTGTAACGGTATAATATATTTTCAATATTGATTACAAAATAAATTTATTAGATAGTTGCCAATAATTAACACATTGTGGTTATTGTAATGATGTTGTTTGGACAAAAGATCTGTCGATTATGGATGAGTTAATCAAATCTATGCATACACCCAATCCCTTTGAAAATCTATTATCAGCAAAAGGTCCAATTCCATGCGGATGTATAATGGCATATATGGATAAAAGAAATCAGGTTTCATGTCTAACTTAAGCAAATGACATTTGTCATGTGTTGAATTTTATGTTTATTCATGTTTTGTACCTAACATTGTCCTTTATATGGATAAAAGCAAATTCTTAATCTGTGGAACCTATAGTGCCGGGCGGGTTTCCATGGCAACCGTGAAGTACGGAAGCCGATATATGTATGAGGTGAATATTCCATCAAGAGACGTCGTGGACTTCCGGGTCTCTATTTCGAAGGGGAACTCACAGCAAGTGGGTTGCGTTCACATGACGGGGGTTGCGATCACGTGACGTGGTGACGCGCGTCACGTGGACGCTCTGGTTCAAAAGAATGTAAACATATCTATGAAACGGAAGTCCCTAGAGGTCTTTCTAAGGATGAGAACATACCTCGGGAGAAGGGATTTTGAGATTATGGTCACATGTTCAACACCATGTGACTACTGAGTGACATTTTCTGACCAATAGGACTGCCTTTTATGCCGATCATGTGACAAGACATGTCACGTGATCGGCACTATCTTACTCTCTTTCTATGTCTAAATTGGGTATTTATACTCGTTTTTTAAGTATAACATAATTTATGAATAGATAATTAGTGTGCACTGTGGACTGAGTGTCCTTTGCATCATTATTTTGGATGGTTTGTTTTCATGTATTAACAATTATCTAAACAGGTGACACTAAGGAGTGTATCAGGTAGGGTATAAATAGAGTACCCACTGCTTATGGACTTTATGCTCCTGAGGAAGCTGGATTATACCAGTGAAACGCGTTGAGCCTTCTTTATCTGGACTTGAGCTTATCCTTTCCATCTGGACTCCGTTCTACCTACTGGCCTGCACAAGCCGTTCTTCCTTGGGCACAATTTGGACTCCGCTCCCATCACTGGACCTTATCATCAAACTGGTCTATGCACCCCTACAGCTATATAAAGGACCTGTTCCAATGCTGATGCTTTCCAACGAGGGGATCTGGTAAATATTTGCCTAGTACAGTGAATGTACAGAGGGAAGCTGTCCTAGCCCATAGGAATGGACAATATTGATATTGGAGAACGAGAAATACATGAAATCCTGTCCAGATAAGCTATATTTAAGCTTTTACTGCCACCTGTGGCTAGAGGAAATCCTTCTCTTTTTTTTAGAATTGTTACATATGATATGTTATTAAATTGTTACTTTTTTACATAGAACAAACCATCCGTACCATCATTATTATTATCATTAATTTTATTACTAATAATATATTATTTTAATTTTATTCAGCCAGCGCAGGTACACATTTCTCTTTTTCTATGGTTTAGTTTTGAGGAATTGACCTTCCTCTTACCTGCTGCTGTTGGTCGCGCACCTGCTTATTTGTTATTTGTACTTTCAAGTTTTGGTCAGTAAGTGCTGCGAACCATGAGCTGTTTTTCTAATGTGAAGGAACGTAATGATAGAAGGCAGTCCTATTGGTCTAATCTAGGTGATGTTAATGTCAAACAATCTGTATCTGATAAACCCGATATAACGAGAGACTTCTATAAATTAGAAAGTCTACTAAAAGCGGAATCCAGGAATTGGCTGGATAGTGTTAATTTACAACAATATGTAACTAAGAAAATGATCCCTAGGGGCCTTCGGCTCTTTAAACCGTCAATATTTCACGATGACGTAAATTACCAAAAAGAATGGGATCAAATATTAGACAACTGTTCTTTGGAATTAATTAAGTTGATTATCAGATACAGAAACAATAAGGTTACTTCGATCGAGAGAGAGATCGAGGAACTTAAAAAGACATTGGAAAAATTTAAAGATGATGAAATTTTTGAAAGAAAAGATAGAACTATTAATGAGAAGGTCATTAAGTTTGAACAGGGATTGATGGAAATGAAACAAAAGAAATTCAAACGTGATTTGACCGATTATGAAAATAACACAGTTCGCACGTTTAAATATAAACAAAATCATACAGATAAGAATGTCCACCCTAAAGAGACTAGATATCAAGACCCCGGTACACACATGACACAGAAACGAGAATATCATTCTGTAGGTCACAGAGATTTTGAACACTCTAATAAATTTCAACCCTTAGCTGACTATAGGGATAGTGACACAGACCCCCCGAATCGATTTAATTCTTATAGGCCAAACAGAAGTAGACAGAATTATACTAAAAATTATGGTAAATACACAATCAGGGATAATGAACCTTCTGAACAGAGGATCAATTTTTTAGGGGCACGCCCAAAGACCAACCCAAGGTGGGTTCCAGATACCGAACAGAGAACCACTCCAAAAAGAGGCAGAGACCTAAGCCTAGAGCATGTAGAGGAGGAGGACATAAGACAAAAAAATCCAAGAAGGATATGAATGTCGACCCCCCCACGTCCGAATCGAGTGTTTTTAATCTGTCGGACAAAATACTATCCAAGTCCGAACTTCTATTATTAGAAAAAGGCTTAAAATTCTCTCCATCAAGTAGCCCCAACATTTTTGAATTGTACGTTGAACTCAATAGGTTCATTCGCACACTTTGTAGGAAGAGATATTTTGCAAAGAAAAATCTCCTAGCTAAAAAGGATGATTCCATACCCATAGTATTGGACAGTACAGACCACCATATGTTAGCCCTACTTGAAGAACTGTGGGATGATAACCATATACAGGAAGACACCCCCAGGAAAATAGAAAAGATTTATGATACACAAAGAGAGGGATCTAAATTTAAGTGTAAATCGGAATTTTTTCCTATCTCATTCAAAAGCAGCTGTATAGAATCCTTTTATAAAGTAACATTGGAGGACTTTAAACAACTGGTAGGACAGAATAACAACAGTTCCAAATATACTTCCAATCTCACTAGGCAAGAGAGGAGAGCCATCAAAGAACTTACACAGGATACATCTATAATCATTAAGGAAGCCGATAAGGGCGGGGGCCTGGTAGTGATGAATAGGTCATACTACTTGACCGAAGCTCTAAATCAATTAGAGAACAAGAAATTCTATAGTGTCCTCACTCAGGACCCAACTTCCAGATTTATTCAGAACTCAAAGTATTACTGGAGTCGGGGCTGAGTGAGGGGGTCATATCCAGGGAGGAATCACGGTTCCTATTACCCCAATTCCCCACTACCCCCACCTTTTACTTTCTTCCCAAAATTCACAAGTCCCTCACTGCACCACCGGGACGCCCAATTATTTCTGGCATGAATTCACTCACATCCAATCTTTCATTTTATATTGATGCTTTTCTTCAACCACATGTACCCCTATTGAAATCACATTTGAGAGACACCAAAGATTTTTTAAACAAAATTCAACATATCCAGTGGAAAGAAACATATGCCTTCCTGACACTGGATGTCCAGGCACTCTATACCAATATACCTCACACTACAGGTATTAAAGTTATCACAGATTTGTTACGTAAGACGCATGTTCTTGAAGAACAGCATCAATCCTTTCTGATACAATGCATTCACTTTATTCTCACGCACAATTATTTTATTTTTAATCACAAATATTATTTACAACTCACAGGTACCGCTATGGGAACCAGGTTCGCCCCCAGTTATGCGAACCTCTACATGGGGGACTTTGATGACGCCCGCGTGTGGGACGCGGCCTGGGAGGCGAACCTGGTTTTCTATGGGCGGTACATAGATGATCTATTTATTATTTGGGATGGGGATCTTTTCTCAGCTACTTCTTTCGTTACACATCTCCAATCCAATGCGCACAATCTCAATTTTACTTTCACATATGATAGGAGCCGTGTGAACTTCCTGGATGTGACACTTGAGATAAGGGACAATACCATCACCACATCTAATTTTATCAAATCAGTTAATACTAATTCATATTTACACTATAAGAGTGCTCATTACGCCCCATGGAAAAACAACATCCCCAAAGGGCAATTAATGCGACTTAGACGCAATTGTTCAAATATAGATACTTTCAAAATACAGGCTAACCAACTTATAAATTCCTTCAAAAATAGGGAATACCCACAACATATTCTTGATAAGGCCCTTAGGGAGGTCCTAAATATGGATAGACAAGACCTACTTCTCCCATCTAGAAATAAAATTGCTAACAAGGATACACAAGAAAGAGAAATGGCGTTTATCTGTAAATATAACATATGCGCCAATGAAATTAAAACCATTGTAAGTAGGAACTACAGGATCCTAAAACAGGATAATGTCCTAGGAAGCATATTACCTAAAAAACCACAGATTATATACAAGAAAAACAGAGCTCTCAAAACCATTTTGGCACCTAGCCATTTTAGACCTGTGTTAACGAAAGGAAAAAGAGATGGTTCAGACTGGTTAACCACTAAACCAGTAGGCTCTCATAGATGTGGCAAAAGTAGGTGCACCATGTATCACCATATGGACCGCAAGACTATATATATCTCTACACCTGGTTCTTCTGAGAAATATATCCTTAAATCTTTTATGAATTGCGATTCAAAATTTGTGATATACGTACTAACGTGTGGGTGTGGCCTAAATTACGTAGGTAGGACCACGAGAGCGATACATACACGGTTTATGGAACATCGCCGGAATATAATACGTAAGCTGGAGACACATAGTGTCTCACGACATTATTTAGCCAAACATGAAAGCAATCCTGCCAGTCTTTCTATTGTCTGTTTAGAACATATTACACCGACAGACAGAGGGGGCGACAGGTTTAACCAACTATGTCGTAGGGAAGTCTTCTGGATGCTCAAGTACAATTCGTTACATCCAGATGGACTAAACGAAGCCATAGAATTAAACTCTGTCATCTAGGGCCATGTAGAATTTTCCTCTCTCTTTTCCCACCTCCCCTCCCCTTTCCCCCCCCCCTTCTTTTTTTTTTTTTTAGATCATGATTTATATACTTTGTTTCAGTACTATATATACATTTTTCTTGATCAAATTATTAATATTGGGATAATGATATTATTAACACTAATATTAGTCATGTATATATATATCTTTCTGCTGGTCATTAGATAGACCAATTACAAATATAAGTACCTGTGACGGTATAATATATTTTCAATATTGATTACAAAATAAATTTATTAGATAGTTGCCAATAATTAACACATTGTGGTTATTGTAATGATGTGTATGGACAAAAGATCTGTCGATTATGGATGAGTTAATCAAATCTATGCATACACCCAATCCCTTTGAAAATCTATTATCAGCAAAAGGTCCAATTCCATGCGGATGTATAATGGCATATATGGATAAAAGAAATCAGGTTTCATGTCTAACTTAAGCAAATGACATTTGTCATGTGTTGAATTTTATGTTTATTCATGTTTTGTACCTAACATTGTCCTTTATATGGATAAAAGCAAATTCTTAATCTGTGGAACCTATAGTGCCGGGCGGGTTTCCATGGCAACCGTGAAGTACGGAAGCCGATATATGTATGAGGTGAATATTCCATCAAGAGACGTCGTGGACTTCCGGGTCTCTATTTCGAAGGGGAACTCACAGCAAGTGGGTTGCGATCACATGACGGGGGTTGCGATCACGTGACGTGGTGACGCGCGTCACGTGGACGCTCTGGTTCAAAAGAATGTAAACATATCTATGAAACGGAAGTCCCTAGAGGTCTCTCTAAGGATGAGAACATACCTCGGGAGAAGGGATTTTGAGATTATGGTCACATGTTCAACACCATGTGACTACTGAGTGACATTTTCTGACCAATAGGACTGCCTTTTATGCCGATCATGTGACAAGACATGTCACGTGATCGGCACTATCTTACTCTCTTTCTATGTCTAAATTGGGTATTTATACTCGTTTTTTAAGTATAACATAATTTATGAATAGATAATTAGTGTGCACTGTGGACTGAGTGTCCTTTGCATCATTATTTTGGATGGTTTGTTTTCATGTATTAACAATTATCTAAACAGGTGACACTAATGAGTGTATCAGGTAGGGTATAAATAGAGTACCCACTGCTTATGGACTTTATGCTCCTGAGGAAGCTGGATTATACCAGTGAAACGCGTTGAGCCTTCTTTATCTGGACTTGAGCTTATCCTTTCCATCTGGACTCCGTTCTACCTACTGGCCTGCACAAGCCGTTCTTCCTTGGGCACAATTTGGACTCCGCTCCCATCACTGGACCTTATCATCAAACTGGTCTATGCACCCCTACAGCTATATAAAGGACCTGTTCCAATGCTGATGCTTTCCAACGAGGGGATCTGGTAAATATTTGCCTAGTACAGTGAATGTACAGAGGGAAGCTGTCCTAGCCCATAGGAATGGACAATATTGATTTTGGAGAACGAGAAATACATGAAATCCTGTCCAGATAAGCTATATTTAAGCTTTTACTGCCACCTGTGGCTAGAGGAAATCCTTCTCTTTTTTTTTTTTTTAGAATTGTTACATATAATATGTTATTAAATTGTTACTTTTTTACATAGAACAAACCATCCGTACCATCATTATTATTATCATTAATTTTATTACTAATAATATATTATTTTAATTTTATTCAGCCAGCGCTGGTACACATTTCTCTTATACTATCCATCCATACCTGTGGTGCATTTCAGTTGTGCGCAGTATATATAGTAGTAGGCCATTGCTATTGATACTGGCATATAATTCCACACATTAAAAAATGGAGAACAAAAATGTGGAGGTTAAAATAGGGAAAGATCAAGATCCACTTCCACCTCGTGCTGCAGCTGCTGCCACTAGTCATGGCCGAGACGATGAAATGCCATCAACGTCGTCTGCCAAGGCTGATGCCCAATGTCATAGTAGAGAGCATGTAAAATCCAAAAAACAAATGTTCAGTAAAATGACCCGAAAATCAAAATTGAAAGCGTCTGATGAGAAGCGTAAACTTGCCAATATGCTATTTACGACACGGAGTTGCAAGGAACGGCTGAGGCCCTGGCCTATGTTCATGGCTAGTGGTTCAGCTTCACATGAGGATGGAAGCACTCATCCTCTCGCTAGAAAAATGAAAAGACTAAAGCTGGCAAAACACAGCAAAGAACTGTGCGTTCTTCTAAATCACAAATCCCCAAGGAGAGTCCAAGTGTGTCGGTTGCGATGCCTGACCTTCCCAACACTGGACGGGAAGAGCTTGCGCCTTCCACCATTTGCACGCCCCCTGCAAGTGCTGGAAGGAGCACCCGCAGTCCTGTTCCTGATAGTCAAATTGAAGATGTCACTGTTGAAGTACACCAGGATGAGGATATGGGTGTTGCTGGCGCTGGGGAGGAAATTGACAAGGAGGATTCTGATGGTGAGGTGGTTTGTTTAAGTCAGGCTCCCGGGGAGACACCTGTTGTCCGTGGGACGAATATGGCCATTGACATGCCTGGTCAAAATACAAAAAAAATCACCTCTTCGGTGTGGAATTATTTCAACACAAATGCGGACAACAGGTGTCAAGCTGTGTGTTGCCTTTGTCAAGCTGTAATAAGTAGGGGTAAGGACGTTAACCACCTAGGAACATCCTCCCTTATACGTCACCTGGTCCGCATTCATCAGAAGTCAGTGACAAGTTCAAAAACTTTGGATGACAGCGGAAGCAGTCCACTGACCACTAAATCCCTTCCTCTTGTAACCAAGCTCCTGCAAACCACACCACCAACTCCCTCAGTGTCAATTTCCACCTTACACAGGAAAGCCAATAGTCCTGCAGGCCATGTCACTGGCAAGTCTGATGAGTCCTCTCCTGCCTGGGATTCCTCCGATGCATCCTTGAGTGTAACGCCTACTGCTGCTGGCGCTGCTGTTGTTGCTTCTGGCGCTACTGTTGTTGCTGCTGGGAGTCGATCGTCATCCCAGAGGGAAAGTCGGAAGACCACTTGTACTACTTCCAGTAAGCAATTGACTGTCCAACAGTCCTTTGCGAGGAAGATGAAATATCACAGCAGTCATCCTGCTGCAAAGCGGATAACTCAGGCCTTGGCAGCATGGGCGGTGAGAAACGTGGTTCCGGTATCCACCGTTAATTCAGAGGCAACTAGAGACTTGATTGAGGTACTGTGTCCCCGGTACCAAATACCATCTAGGTTCCATTTCTCTAGGCAGGCGATACCGAAAATGTACACAGACCTCAGAAAAAGAGTCACCAGTGTCCTAAAAAATGCAGTTGTACCCAATGTCCACTTAACCACGGACATGTGGACAAGTGGAGCAGGGCAGACTCAGGACTATATGACTGTGACAGCCCACTGGGTAGATGTATTGCCTCCCGCAGCAAGAACAGCAGCGGCGGCACCAGTAGCAGCATCTCGCAAATGCCAACTCGTTCCTAGGCAGGCTACGCTTTGTATCACTGCTTTCCAGAAGAGGCACACAGCTGACAACCTCTTACGGAAACTGAGGAACATCATCGCAGAATGGCTTACCCCAATTGGACTCTCCTGGGGATTTGTGACATCGGACAACGCCAGCAATATTGTGCGTGCATTATATCTGGGCAAATTCCAGCACGTCCCATGTTTTGCACATACATTGAATTTGGTGGTGCAGAATTATTTAAAAAACGACAGGGGCGTGGAAGAGATGCTGTCAGTGGCCCGAAGAATTGCGGGCCACTTTCGGCATTCAGCCACCGCGTGCCGAAGACTGGAGCACCACCAAACATTCCTGAACCTGCCCTGCCATCATCTGAAGCAAGAGATGATAACGAGGTGGAATTCAATCCTCTATATGCTTCAGAGGATGGAGGAGCAGCAAAAGGCCATTCAAGCCTATACATCTGCCCACGATATAGGCAAAGGAGGGGGAATGCACCTGAATCAAGCGCAGTGGAGAATGATTTCAACGTTGTGCAAGGTTCTGCAACCCTTTGAACTTGCCACACGTGAAGTCAGTTCAGACACTGCCAGCCTGAGTCAGGTCATTCGCCTCATCAGGCTTTTGCAGAAGAAGCTGGAGACATTGAAGGAGGAGCTAAAACAGCGATTCCGCTAGGCATGTGGGACTTGTGGATGGAGCCCTTAATTCGCTTAACCCGGATTCACGGGTGGTCAATCTGTTGAAATCAGAGCACTACATTTTGGCCACCGTGCTCGATCCTAGATTTAAAACCTACGTTGCATCTCTCTTTCCGGCAGACACAAGTCTGCAGAGGTTCAAAGACAATTGTCAAGTCAAGCGGAACGTGACCCGTCAACATCTCCTCCTTCACATTCTCCCGCAACTGGGGGTGCGAGGAAAAGGCTAAGAATTCCGAGCCCACCCGCTGGCGGTGATGCAGGGCAGTCTGGAGCGAGTGCTGACATCTAGTCCGGACTAAAGGACCTGCCAACGATTACTGACATGTCGTCTACTGTCACTGCATATGATTCTCTCACCATTGAAAGAATGGTGGAGGATTATATGAGTGACCACATCCAAGTAGGCACGTCAGACAGTCCGTACGTATACTGGCAGGAAAAAGAGGCAATTTGGAGGCCCTTGCACAAACTGGCTTTATTCTACCTAAGTTGCGCTCCCTCCAGTGTGTACTCCGAAAGAGTGTTTAGTGCAGCCGCTCACCTTGTCAGCAATCGGCGTACGAGGTTACTTCCAGAAAATGTGGAGAAGATGATGTTCATCAAAATGAATTATAATCAATTCCTCCGTGGAGACATTCACCAGCAGCAATTGCCTCCAGAAAGTACACAGGGACCTGAGATGGTGGATTCCAGTGGGGACAAATTAATAATCTGTGAGGAGGGGGATGTACACAGTGAAAGGGGTGAGGAATCGGAGGATGATGATGAGGTGGACATCTTGCCTCTGTAGAGCCAGTTTGTGCAAGGAGAGATTGATTGCTTCTTTTTTTGGTGAGGGCCCAAACCAACCAGTCATTTCAGTCACAGCCGTGTGGCAGACCCTGTCGCTGAAATAATGGGTTCGTTAAAGTGTGCATGTCCTGTTTATACAACATAAGGGTGGGTGGGAGGGCCCAAGGACAATTCCATCTTGCACCCCTTTTTTCTTTCATTTTTCTTTGCATCATGTGCTGTTTGGGGACTATTTTTTTGAAGTGCCATCCTGCCTGACACTGCAGTGCCACTCCTAGATGGGCCAGGTGTTTGTGTCGGCCACTTGGGTCGCTTAGCTTAGTCACACAGCGACCTTGGTGCGCCTCTTTTTTTCTTTGCATCATGTGCTGTTTGGGGACTATTTTTTTGAAGTGCCATCATGCCTGACACTGCAGTGCCACTCCTAGATGGGCCAGGTGTTTGTGTCGGCCACTTGGGTCGCTTAGCTTAGTCACACAGGGACCTTGGTGCGCCTCTTTTTTTCTTTGCATCATGTGCTGTTTGGGGACTATTTTTTTGAAGTGCCATCCTGCCTGACACTGCAGTGCCACTCCTAGATGGGCCAGGTGTTTGTGTCGGCCACTTGTGTCGCTTAGCTTAGCCATCCAGCGACCTCGGTGCAAATTTTAGGACTAAAAATAATATTGTGAGGTGTGAGGAGTTCAGAATAGACTGAAAATGAGTGTAAATTATGGTTATTGAGGTTAATAATACTATGGGATCAAAATTACCCCCAAATTCTATGATTTAAGCTGTTTTTGAGGGTTTTTTGTAAAAAAACACCCGTATCCAAAACACACCCGAATCCGACAAAAGATTTTCAGGGAGGTTTTGCCAAAACGCGTCCGAATCCAAAACACGGCCACGGAACCGAATCCAAAACCAAAACACAAAACCCGAAAAATGTCCGGTGCACATCACTAATTGATAGCCACCAGCACTGCTTTTGCCTAATACATTGACCATAATACATTTTAATTGGTCCTGGACCACCAACCCAGGGCACCCCTGCAAGTGTCCTGAGACACCCCAGGATTCCACGGCACACAGTTTGAGAACCACTGGACTAATTTGATGACTGAGTTTGGTTGAAACAAAATACAGTATAATGTGACCACCAGCCAGCAATAAATCAGATAATTCATCACAAACTTTATAGATTCATTTACATATTCATAGTCCCATGGTAGAATGACATTTACTGAGCTACGAACAGGATCATTTTTTATTTGACCTAGATTTCAACTGGAGTCTATACAGACTGTATATGTATAATGTGTTAATCATACCAAAGCAGTGTTTAAATCATTATCCACTAACCATAATTAAACCTAAATCAGTTTAATTATTTTCTGATAAGCAAATGCTTTACATTCCGTAAAAAGGTAGATATGGATAGTTGGCAAATTCATGCACTCAGCATTAATTACTGCAAATGGGAATAATTCCAATTTAGTAGCGACTGAATGAAAAGGGAAGATCAGTATTGATGAGCTACATTATCAAATAACTGAACCTTCCCTCATTATTTATTAAGCAAAACCTAAGATAGAGTAGCTGTTACGTTGTTTTCAAATGTCACATATTATTAAGTCAATTAATTACATATCACATATTCAAATTGAAAACTGATTATTACCTTTTAAAGTACAGTAGTATACACCATTTTCATGTAGCTATTCTGTACTGTTTAGTGTGGAAACAATTAAGCATAACACTGAGCAGTTGGATGGAAATTGGGCACATGTGCTCCTGCATTGCATGCATGTAAAAACATATGCACATTCGTCTTTATGCAGAATTGCATGCTCACCCCTATTATTATAATAAGTGCGCATTTGCAACAGCCCTATACTAGATACAAAAGATACATCCTCAAAAGTGAAGATTTGTTCACAATGTGTATGACTCTTCTTGGACCATACTTGTGTACACTCAGTCTAGGAGCATATATAGTGTGAAAACGGGATGTAGTCTGCATCCTTACAGCCACCGACAGCAGCACTCCGATTATCAGAATCGTGACCCATTCCGCTGGTGAGTATTAGGCTTAGACTGCAGAGGGGAGGGGGGGTTAGGGTTAGGCTGCAGGAGCTGGAGGTTAGGGTTACACTGCGGGAGGGGAGGGCTAGGGTTAGGCTGTGGGAGAGGAGGATTAGGGTAAGGGTTACAGAATTGACCAGATTGTGTAAGGATTATGAAATTCGGGATGCCACTGTTGGTATTTTGATGATCATTATCCTGACTGTCGGATTCACTTACCCAACCAGTGAAAACATACAAGATTCATGTCACATACAGATGTACTTTCAACAACCCTTGTGGACATGCTTGTTGTAAGTCCACAGAGCCTCAAAATAAAAATATCAAATGGCAAGGGAAACAGAGATTGCATTGAAATTGACACAATTAAAAGTAGAAATATTAAGAGATGAATGTATAATGTTTTTGCCGCCCTACCTTTACTAGCACCTACAGTACAGAGGTGTTACTAAGTCTAACTAAGGTACATTCTGCAAGCCGAAAGTGATAGTTTCATTCATCTGTGGGGAAGGGGGGGGGGGAGCTTGGGGGGGCGACCGAGACATCAGTCTCCAGCTACTTCCAGGAGAGTAGGCAAGCACACGTAAACTTCATAGTTGCCTACACTCTGGGAATGTCTGGGAGACTCCTGTTTTAGGGTGAGACCTCTTGGACTCCTCCATGTAGCATAGAGTGGGAAGTAATAGCATAGTAAAGGGGCCTATTTAACAATAATTGTTCTAATGCACCAAAAGCTTACATTCCTTTTCTGCGCTTATTGCGGCAATTTGAAATGCCATTTTCAGGAGAATTATTAAGGACAATTGCTGTATCACACAGGTACCCCTCTCCAAGGCCAAACCCATTCATCTCTCTAGCGCCATCCCCATGTGTCTCTCCAGCGCCCTCCCCCTGACCCCACACTGCCCCTTGACACCAGACCCATCCTCATGCCCCAAGGGCTCTCCCTGTACCCCAATAACAGGGACCCTACCAGACACATATCCCTGAAGGCAAACAGGCCCTGCATGATCTTCCTCTGGGAGTAGTCGTGTGATGTGTCACTACTACCTGAAACAAAACTTCATCCTCCCACAGCTGGCCTGGAGCTCCACACACACAGTTGCTCAACCTCTTGCAGTGCCACTCACACTGCCGGACATCCCATAGCTACCGCCGCTCTCCTCCATGACCCACACGGTCCCTAGCAGTGCAAAGCCTTATGCTCCATGGGCACTGGGCAACTTGATCCAGCAGCAGGTGCTGCTGAGTACTGACATGGCAACCAGTCCTGTAGCTTTAAGGGGAGAAATGGGAAGAAGGGACGGCATCCCCTCTAACCGGACTGCTCCCCCTCCAGCTTGGACTATGGTGCAGACAGCAGCTTAGCAGCCTTGGCACTGACGGCTTGTAGCACAGTGGGGAGCGGCAGCATGACACATTGTACTGCTGTTGGCTTTGGGCCCCTTAACTGCGGTGGGCCCCAGTGCAATACACCGTCTGCATCGCCAGTTGTTCTACCGCTGCTAGAAAGGCACTGTGCCGCCTGTAGCATCCTAAGGATGTTCTGTCTGGTCAGTTCTCTTTTTCCTGTGGCCAGCAGCCCCACTACCCTCATCATGACATCACATGTTCCGGGGGACTGGGCCGGCAGGGCAAAAAATCCGCATCTGTATGTATACCTATTTGTGTTCAGTCTAGGTTTCCCTGCTCCACTTTGCCTTGTGCTGCTTCTTCAGCAATACAAAACAATATATCCACATTTATTTTATACAAAACAAATTGATTTGCATGCAAGTGTAAATTAGGCTAGCGAGTATGTTCTGTATGAGGTCACTTTCCTGCAAATTCCATTTGCAAATTCGAAACAAATCACTCTGAAATCATGATGAAAATGTAAGATTGTGAATTGAAAAACACATTAATCAGCACCTGGTAATGTTCCATATTGTAGTTGACTGTTTAATTGACATTTCTAGTATAAACTGCTTTAGCTTCACTCATTAAAGTAACCCAGGAGCCTGCACATGCTGACAACAGACACTTCTACAGTAGAAGAGGTATTTTCTCGCACTTGACAGGTCTTAGTTCAAAGCATTTCACGCTGTCATGATTGCTGAATTTCCTCTGAGTGCTCTGAATATTATAAAAGTATGACGACCTACTGTACTAAATAAGGTACAACCATGAAGGAATGCCAACTATTTTATCTTTATCTATTTTTTTTTACAAGTCATATTAATCCGTGGTGAAACAGCAGTCTTGAATTGAACCTGTAAAATGTAGGTTGTCATGGATACAATCATAGTGAAGACTATATTTGTGATGAACCTGACAATTATTAGAGGTTTCCCTCTTGGGAAAATACATATTGAATCATCATGTGTTCTGGTTTCCTAATGTTTACAATAATCCCATGTAAGAAAATATTAGACACTGTACAGATACAATTGTGGCTTATTTGGTACATGCATATAGTAGAGTAGCTTGATTTTAGGGATTCACAGTAGTATCATTATTGTATGCTTCATTATTATTATTTTTTTTTTTTTTCAATCATAGATTTTTATTATGAGAAATAAACAGTGTTAACAACATTCGGTAATAAAGCGAACAATAATACAGTAAATGTGACATGGGTCAAATTTCACAAGACTCGTCATGAAGGATATAATGACAATAGAGATTCATTTGTAATCAGATGAGAGAAAATCTCAAAGGAAAAAAAAGGGAGAGAAAAAAAAAAATAAATAATAAAAAAAAAAGGGGGTGTGTCTCCATTTAGTGTGACTATCGCATTGTGGGAACCAGTCACAATGAGAAAAGGAGGTTGTTGGGGGGATAAAAGGAAGTTAGGAGAGGTAGAATGTAGGGAGAGAACTCCGATAAGCCCGGAGCCCGGGTGATAGGGGACATGGAGAAGGAGAGGGAAAGAAAGATGTGAGAGAGAGAAGAGAAAGAGAAGAGGAAAGAGAGAAGGAGAGAAAGAGAGGGGAGAGAAGAAGAGAAAAAAAAAAAAAGGGGGGGGGGGGGGGGAGGGGTGGGGGGAATTTGTGTGTGTGTGTGGGGGGAGCATCTAATGCGCCCAGTGTGAGTTGCAGTCTGGCTAAGACCCGGAAGGGGTGAGTTTTTATATCTGTACCAGGGAAGCCAAGTGGAATGGAATTTTTGGACTGTGTTGTGTTGGAGACTGGTGATGTATTCCATTTGTGCGATGAACCAGATCCTATTTGTTAGTGCCTGGCGGCTGGGGGCGTCTGGTGCTTTCCAGTTGCGTGCTATTTGGTATTTAGCTGCACATGATATATGGAGGATCAGTTTATTTGAGTCTCTGGGCACCTGATCCACGGGGGCGCAGAGGAGAAGATGGTTGGGTGAGAGAGGCTGCGGAAGATCTAGTAACTGGGTAAGCAGGGTACGGACCATGGTCCAGTAACGTGTGATCACTGGGCAGGACCACCATGTGTGGAAAAACGTGCCCACCTGACCACAGTTTCTCCAACAAAGGTTTGAGGTGCTAGGGAACATTTTATGTAGGCGGTCTGGGACCAAATACCACCTTGTATATATTTTAAACGAGTTCTCGCGGATGGCCACGCTGATGGAGCACTTCGAGACCGCGGCCCGGACAGTTTCCCACTCTTCGGCCTCGAATTGTCGTCCCAAGTCAGTTTCCCAGGCCAGTTCGTGAGGTTCAAGGACGGGGGTTTCCGGGGACAAGATGGTTTTGTAGAGAAGAGAGATGATTCCTCTGTCAGTAGGGTTATGCAGGCAAAGCCTTTCGAAAGAAGAAGGGATTGGGAGTGGGAATGGAAGGTGCAGAGAGGAGATGTAGTGCCGTATTTGTAGGTATTGGTAGTGTAGGGAGTTGGGCAGGTCATATGTAGCCTGTAGATCCGAGAAAGATTTGATAGCGTGGTTCCCTGTAAAGTGGTGGATTCTAGTGGCACCAGCAGAGATCCAAGGACGGGCCATTGCTGAGGATAAGCCTGGGGGGAATGCTGAATTGTTCCAAATAGGGGTTAGGGGGGAGGGGTAAATAGGCAGTTTTAATTTTTTGCTCAGGATCTCCCAGTTTCCGAGCGTGTCCGCTACAGTAGGTGTAGGGAGGCTAGGTTGGGGATAGCTTTTGCGGTGGACCCAAGGTAGATGGGAGACTGAAGGAACGCCGATTAAATCGCTCTCCAAGTCGACCCATCGTTTGGTGCCTCTCGGCGTGTGCCAAGCAACCAATTGGCTCAGTTTAGTCGCAGCTAAATAGCGTTGAAGGATGGGGAGGCCTAGGCCACCCAGTTGGGAGTGCTTGGCCAGAATTTCTCGTCGGAGTCGAGGTTTTGTATGGTTCCAAATAAAGTCACCTAGCGAGGATTGGAGAGAGCGGAGGGTGTGCGAGGGGATCTGAATTGGAAGCGTTTGGAATAAGTACAGGAGTTTGGGGAGTACATTCATTTTTATGGCGTTAATACGTCCAATCCAAGAGAGGTAATAAGATTCCCATTGGCGGATGTCCTTAAGAATTGAGGTTATGAGTGGGGGGTAGTTGGCTCGGTAGAGAGAGTTGTATGATTTGGTTATGAAGACTCCTAAGTATTTAAGTGAGTGTTTACGCCATGAAAATTCGAAGTTTGCTTGTAACAGAGTCTTTATGCGCTTGGGGATGTGTAAGGAAAGGGCTTCGGATTTTGACTGATTGATTTTATATCCCGAGAGATTGCCGTATATCGATAATTCACGAAATAGATTGGGAAGGGAGATGGTCGGGTTCGTTAGTGTGAGGAGTATGTCGTCAGCGAATAGGGATATAGTGTAGTGAGTGCGGTTAACAGTGATCCCAGAGATATCTGGGTTGGCTCTGATGTGGCACGCGAGGGGTTCGATAATCAATGCGAAGATGAGGGGGGATAGTGGGCATCCTTGTCTGGTTCCGTTGGAGATCGTGAAGGGATCCGATAGTAGGCCATTTGAGTGTACTGAAGCCGAGGGGTTGTGGTACAAGGCTTGTATAGCCTGTAGGAATTTATCGCGAAAGCCAAAGTGTTGCAGGGTTTGTAGCATGAAGGGCCAGGAGACCCTGTCGAAGGCCTTCTCCGCGTCTAGAGCAAGCGCCAGGGATGGGATCTTGTGGAGGTTAATATAGTGAATAACGTCGATCGTGCGTCTAGTGTTGTCAAGCGCTTGCCTGGACGGGACAAAGTTCACCTGGTCTGGGTGAATCAGTGAGGGGAGAATCGGGTTGAGCCTGTTAGCTAGGACTTTGGCAAAAATTTTGAGGTCTGTGTTCAGAAGTGAGATAGGTCGGTAGTTAGTGATTAGTTGGGGGTCTTTATTTGGTTTCGGAATTACAGTGATAGTAGCCTTGGTGGTTTGAGAGTGGAAGGGGGAGCCCTCTAGTATCAGATTAAATACCTTCGTGAGATGGGAAAGTAGCGAAGGTTGGAAGGTTTTGTAGTATGACATAGGAAAGCCGTCTGGGCCAGGAGCTTTAGACGGTTTCTGAGATTTAATAGCGAAGGCAATTTCTTCCTCTGAGATAGGCCTATCCAGGCCCGACGAGGTCTCTGGATCTAGGCGGGGCAGATCACATGATATCAGGTAGTCGGAAGCGGGCGGGTGGGTTTGGTCGGGAGTGGGCGGTCTATCTCGGAGATTATAAAGCCGCTCATAGTAAGCTTTAAAAAGGGAGTTGATAGTGGAGGGGTTATATTGGAGTGAGCCCTTGTCATCTTTGATCGCTGAAATGGCGGATTGCGCTTTCCGAGCCCTCAGTCTGCTGGCCAATAAAGTGTCAGCTTTGTTGCTCTTTTCATAGAATCTTTGTTTCAGCCAGCGGAGTGAGTGCTCAGTTTTTTCGGCCAGCAAAGCGTTCAGGGCCGCTCTGGCAGTGGTAAGTTGTGTGTAAAGGGGGCGAGAGGGCCGCTGTTTGTGTTGGGTTTCCAGATTGTGGACCTCTTCTGTGAGGGAGGCCAGTTTTTGTTTATGTTCTTTGTTTCTGTGTGAGGCATAACTAATGATGTGACCTCTGATGACGGCTTTGTGCGCCTCCCATATCAGTGGGGTGCAAGAGGAGTCAGTGATGTTTAAAGTAAAGTAGTCTGCAAGGGCAAGTCTGAGTTTTTCCTGAAATTGGGGAATTTTCAGCAGCGTTTCGTTTAAACGCCATGCCGGTCGGGATGTCGGGGTGTCAAGGAAATCAAAGGTGGCGGTGACGATGGAGTGATCTGACCACGGGTTGGTGATGATGGATGAGTCGGACATGTGCTTGGAGGCCTGGGTGCTGCAAAAAAAGAGGTCGATACGGGACTAAGATTGGTGCGTACACGAGAAGAAGGTGTAGTCCTTGGACGTGGGGTTGAGGGCCCGCCAGACATCAATGAGACCGGATTCCCGCGTGTGTTTATTTAAAGCTCGGGATGAGGGGTCACGGTATAGACGTGACTGGGGAGTGGATTTATCTAATTGAGAATCCGGGGCAGTATTAAAATCTCCACCTATTATTAAATAGCCTCTTCTGACTTTGGATAATGTGGAGAAGAAGGAGTTAAAGAAGGACGCTTGCCCGGAGTTAGGGGCGTAGACAGTGGCAATAGTGCATTCTAGGTGTCCGAGTCTACCCGTTAAAATGATGAACCGCCCATCTTTATCTGTATGTGAGGAACCCAACACAAACGGGGTTTTAGAGTTTACCAAAATGGCCACTCTATTGTGTTTGGTTTGGCTCGAGGAGTAGAGAGCCGTCGGGAATCGTTTAGAGGTGAGGGCAGGGTGTGACTGGGATTTAAAGTGGGTCTCCTGGATAAATACTATGTCTGCTTTGAGGGTGCGAAGGGATCGAAATAGGGAGGAGCGTTTCTGGGGAGTGTTGAGGCCCTTGACGTTCAGAGATGCTATCAGCAGAGGCATTGTGAGTTGTGGTTAAGAGGAGGAAGTGAAAGAGAAGGGGAGGAGAAGAAGGAGAGAAAAAAGTAAGAGGGTAGAGAGAGAGAGAAAGAGGTGAGAGGAGCGGGAAAAAAAGAAAAAGAAGGGAAAAGAAAAGGAAAAAAAAAAAAAGGGGGAAGGGTCCGCGCTGAGGAACCTCACGGCCAGCGAGGAGGAACCAGCACAGAAATTAGGACCGGTTGGTCCAAGGTGGGGAAGCACCGGGTAATTGCCGTACTCCCTCCTAGGAGGTAGGGTGGGGGGGAGTGTGTTTACAAGTAGGAGTTCGACAACATGAACTCGTGTGTTGTATGGGGTAGATGAGGGATCATGGCCCTCCAGTGGTGGAGTGATCAAAGAGTGTGCTAACCTTGGCCTTAGGGGAAAAAAGCATCAAGGGGAGGTAATGTAGAACAAACGTATAAGCAGTAAATAACATAACGGTAACGTTGTTTAAGTAAAAGCAAAGCAAACAAGGCAGAGTCGTGGACATCAGCCAGTTCCCTATGTGCTCCAAAGTATTTTCTTCAAAGGTCGGTTCACTCCCTATGGGGGTGATCTGAGTCATAGTCCCGGGTGCATCTAGTGTGACCAGGGCGTTGACTTAAAAATAGTGAGTTTGAAAACAAGGCAGAGGGGTCTTGCGGCACATTCGGGGCCAAACCGTTGCATTAAGCATTGTGGAAGGACTAGATGGTTATTATGTGTACCCTCTCCCCCCCGCATAATAACAATCAATATATATTATATACAATAAACGTCAACTGGTTAAGTGGGTCTGGACGTTTTACCCCGGGTTGGCCAGGATGCTTCTATGGAGCAAGAGGTGTAGGTGGCATTCGAAGTGAGGAAAGTTAGGTCGCCTGGCGGGTGGTGGGCGCCACCTGTACAGAGTCGGAGTCCTCTAGGTGTGACAAGAAGTCTCTGCCCTCTCTGGGGTCCCGGACAATAAGAGTTTTTCCGTTGAAGTCAATCAGCAGCTTGAAGGGGAACCCCCAGCGATATCGGATTCCGCGCGTGCGGAGCGCGGAGGTTAGATCTTTTAGCTCTCTCCGTTTGAGCAGCGTGGAGGGAGCCAAGTCCTGAAAGAATTGTAGCCTAGTATTTTCGAATAGAATGTATGGCTTGCTCCGGGTAGGATTAAGTACCAGTTCTTTATCTTTAAAGTTAAGGAAGCGTAGGATCACATCTCTGGGGGGATCACCTTCACGTGGTTTGGGCCGGAGAGCTCCATGGGCCCTTTCTAGTGGCAGTTCACGGGAGCCTAAAGTTGGAACCACGGTGGAGAATAGTTTGTGTAGATATGTTTCGAGGTTCGCAGGGAGGACGGATTCCGGGACATTCCGTATGCGGAGATTGTTTCTTCTCTCGCGATTCTCCAAATCCTCGTTCTTATCGCGTAGTTCCGAGATGTCTCGGATAAGATGGTCGATGTCTCTAACGGTCTCGCTCTGCTCTTTGTGTAGGGTGTCCTGGCGGGATTCAAGTTTGGAGGTCCTAGTGGATAGGGACGTAATGTCCGATCTAATGGAGGCAACCACGTTGTCTAGTTTGGACTCCAATGATTCCTTGAAATCCATGATGAGCGATTTCAAAGCTAGGATGTCCTCTTTGGTTGAAAGAGCGGGGGATGAAGATGAATCTTCCTTGTCAGACACCGAAAGGTTAGGGGAGGGGGGTCCAGAGAGCGAGGATGATTTGTTGTTTTTGTCGGCTCTGGTGAAGTGCTGGGTTATGTCCGTCCCCGCCCGCTTTCTAATGGAGGCGGTGGATTTAGACATGGTGGCAGATTGTATGGGTTAGAGAAAGTGTTGGAGCGGCTTGTAGAGATGCGCAAACGATGAGGCCTAAGGGCTAACCACTGGAGGGCTAGATTATGGTATGTTCAGTGGGGCATGAGGCCCGTCAGTAGTAGTATAGAAGAAGGGTCACAAGGGGTAGAATGACGCCCCGCGGGTTGTGGCTGTGGGCGGACTAGCAGTAGGTGGGGGGGAGGTACGGGCTTCTTATGTTGGGGCGACCTCCTGGTGAAAGGGAGAGCTCGTAGTAGATGCGTTGTAGCAATAACTACATAGTAGGGCTGTATTTGTAAGATATGAGAACTACCGGCAGGGTATGTGGGTTTTCAGCCAGCTGCGTGGTGTTCTGTGCTGGGTCTCAATGCTCCAGAGGGTATCTCGTAGCAGCAGGGGGGGAGATGGCCGCCGGGGCTCGTGTCGTGTCGGAGGGGGTGAGATGCAGCACCCTTAGTCGGGTTACCCCGTAGAATTGTGGGTCGCAGGCCAGGCGGGGCCACTCACTAGTGATGTCCAGTCCCGGGGGACATTGAAGGATATGGTGCGGGGTCGGTTGTCGCCGCCACGGCGCGTCCGGGCGGCCAGTGGACCAGGCGGGGGCTGGGAGTGGGCAGCTGCTGTTGTTGCAGGATTGAGTGTAAATAAATATATAATGACCCCCTGGCTGGGAAGGGGAGGGTCTGCTATCCCGGCCGCAGGCACCTCTGGTTCTGTTCTGCGGCAATGGTGGGCTTTAGTTCCCTGCGGAAAGGCCGCTGGCAGAGAGGGGTAGTGGACAAGGCAGGGGGGCAAAGGGGAGAGTTCCTCACCGCACCGTCGGCGAGTAGTGGTAGCGACAGTGCGGCTCCCGTCTCCCTCTGACGCTGGCTCCCTCAGCAGGGATAGCCCTCTTTCAAGATGGCCGCCGCGGTCACTCTGCAGCCGGACCGGACCGGCAGGCAAGTCGGCTTAGGGGACCCGGGGTGAAGCGCAAACCCCCCTCCAGCTCCACCGAGGGACGTACCTGGCTGGTGTGGTGTGTGCCGTCCGGCCGTTCACCTCCCTTCATTATTATTTTAATAATGACTTTGATAGAAAATTCAATATGCTTCCGAATTGAGAAATTCACGCTATTCTATATTACTAATCAGGCTTAAAATTTACAGAAGGCGATAAATCTTCTGACAACAAATAATTACTTTTGCTTCACCTGAAATTCTTGCAATTAAAACACAATATAGAAGAATAGAAGACAAGAACAGCAAATGTTGTGAACTAAAGTAAATCCAGTCAGGTGTGAGATATTTCCTCTTTGGAAAGTGTCTGTAAATGCAGGCTTCTACTTTATTTTAATGAGTGACAGACTACAATTAAAAGGTATGACAATGGAGCATTGCTGCATTATAATCTTAACATCCATTGTCCATTTATTGTTACTGAGTAACTATTAATAAGTTTCAGAGTAAGGGCAGGATGTACTGCCCTTCTCTCATACATCCCGCCACCCATCACATTAATACTAATTGCATACAGTATGTACTAACATGTGTGATTTGTATAACATAGTGCAGCTCTTCCAATTAGCGCTGCCATTTGCATTTCCAGGGCTTCTGGGTTTTGCCCTGGGAGTTCCTCTATGCATGCACAGAGGGACATGGCGGCCACGGAGGTTGCAATTGGATCCCTCTCATGAAGAATGTGGAAAGAAGCCTATAGGCTTCTATAGGGTAACACTCCCCCCTGCACTGAAAGCCCAGCATCCAGGGCATAGTACATATGGAAATGCGGCTAAAGCCAGAAAACTGTCTTTTGGCCATATTTTCCCTTTAGTACATCCCACCCTAGTGTGGGACAAATGTGATGCTAAATGAACATGATCATGTCCTATTAGAGAAATGCAAATCCTCATAAAATGTAAATACTGTAAACTCATGCTTGCCTACATTTTCCGTCTCCTCTCTGGGTCACTTAGGCCCTCCCCCTCCACCCAGGTGCCGCAGTTTTGATGACGTTCTCCTCATCCTGTCTGCTTCACTAGGAAGCTGGTGGGGATGCAGGGGATTTGCATCTTCACACTCCTTCGTGGGTGCGGAGGGGGGGGGGGGGTTGGGGGGGAAACCAGATAAAATGATCAGTCTCCAGCTACTTCTGGGAGAGTAGGCAAGCACACGTAAACTTCATAGTTGCCTACACTCTGGGAATGTCTGGGAGACTCCTGTTTTAGGGTGAGATTTCTTGGACTCCTCCACGTAGCACAGAGTGAGGAGTAATAGCATAGTAAAGGGGTCTATTTAACAACAATTGTTCTAATGCACCAAAAGCTAACATTCCTCTTCGGCGCTTATTGTGGCAATTTGAAATGCCATTTTCAGGAAAGTTATTAAGGACAATTACCGTAACACACAGGGCCTGATTCAAAACTGCATACAATGCCAATATTCATGGAGTTGAGCGATTGTTTGTTACTGCACGTTACACAGAGTGGACGCACAAAGGCAACTGAGTCGCATGGTATCAGAAACATCTTTTTGGAACAATGCTGGGAGTTCCTGGGCAGTGACTGGGTGGCTATTTAGACACACATCTTATGGAAGTCTTGCGTTGGTGTCGTAAAATGTTTGCATACACGAATGCTTCATTATTTATATTGGATGCCATACTCAGATGGGAAATCTGCACCTGCCATAGTGCTCGTGCAAGTTTCGATGATGTTACTGATGGTGTATCTAAGAAGTACCAAACAGTGGGGGAGATGTACTAAACGTGCCCATACACTAGACGATATTATGAACAATTTGGCCGTTTTCGACGGACTGAATCGTTCATAATAGTGCAGATCGTTCAGTGTCCATGAACGATAACGATCACGATGCGCGGACCGCTGGTTGTTGGTCGAAACTTCTGATCTGAGGCTATAGTCAACGACAACCTTGAAAAGTGATAAATTGCACGGTGATAAAGTATCAACCAACCAGATCCTAAGTGTCACTTTTCAAACCCAGCCGGTTACATGACAGGAGCTGATTGGCTGGTATTTTATCACTGTGAAATGCATCCCTTTTCAAGGCTTAGTACAAGTATTTGAGCATCCATGGATGCTGACAGTGGGTGTCGCAGTACTTGCATAGTCAGACACACCGATATATCAGGCTAGGACGCAAATGCGGCCATATCTGCTTCCACCTCTGCATCATGTCCACACTGTTTCCACATGATTTATAGGACCAAACACCTTGATAAATGGCACATAAGTGGCATAATATATATTTCCCTGCACGCTTGGTGATGCAAATAGAGTCACTCCAAGCTCTTCATATCCAACCCCCTTAAATCCCTGAAGCAAGATATGAAATGTAGACAGGTACTATATGATTTACTTTACTATGCTAATTATTGAGTAGTCCAATGAGATGATACATGATCTTCTGCCAATTGAATATTTTATGAATATCCATATCACCTGGCTATGCATGTGAGACTTTTGTTATGTTCCAGTGATTTTTAAATACTGATACGATGGGAAATAATCAGCACTGATTCTTCTTGCTATTTATTATTAAACCACAGTAACAAACATGAATCACTTACATACTGAAGACCAAATTTTGCAAAGTTAATGGGCACAATTTTTTATTCCTTAGCCCATACATCCCAGCTGTCAGCAGGAGAGTCCTATTCTGATTTAGGAATGTATGTCTGCTGCTCTGCTATCTAGGACACATTCTGCTCATATCAGTAATCACTGAGCATATGCAATGGTTTTATGACTCCCCAGCGCTACTGCTGAGGGACTGTACCATGTATCCCCCTTATAGTAAATGTCACTTTACTGCCTCTCTCATATCAGCTTCTGACACTATACACTTGTTCTAGAAATCCCAATTACCTATAAATAAAATACACCAACTTATTGGGCCCTTAATGCCTTATTTAAATTATGGGGAATATTCAACAGCCGCAGTAATTTACCATGGCAAATTGAACCCCTCAAGGGCTATTCAATTAGCCAGACAGCCAACAGTATAGTGGATATTTCACCTGTCCGTAGCAGGAGATATAAAATCTGCGCTAATAGACCCGTTTTGCATCCGCGATCTTATCCCGTATCCTGTGTGTTTTTGCATGAAAAATGAAGAGGGGTAGGGGGTATTTGTATCGCCCGATAATGAACATCTGCAAAATTCATTTAAAAAAAACAATTTTTTTTTAGTGCAAACATTTCAAATTTAATATCTCCCTGTATCTTCTCTGCAGTTCCCACCTCTTAAGTGTAAAATGTTCAGCTCTTTAATATGAGGCATATTTATTAAAGCCCACATAAAAGGCCAACAACTAATTTCTCATAACGTATTGTGGCAATAATAAACCTACCTAAGTGTTCATGTATAAGATGACTTTACTTCCGTGTTCAGAGCCTGGAGAGCAGTGTGCAAGCAGTCATGTGGGGCTACATCTGAAATAAAAAACAGAGATATCTGCGGCGGTACCCTATTAATAAATTTGGGGGAAACTTATTAATGTACATTTTCTGCAATACATAAAAAGGCTTAATAAAAAGGCCTTCATATCTTCACATAGGTTTTGCTTTGTAGCCCATGCATAATTTAGGAGCTTACTGTGAATTACTGTGAATTCATTCTGGTAGATTAATGTATTTTTTGGGGAGCTACAGTCCACATACATACGCTAAGACTCTCTCTCTCTCACATATGTTATGTATATATTATGATTAGAGATGAGCGCCTGAAATTTTTCGGGTTTTGGGTTTTGGTTTTGGGTTCGGTTCCGCGGCCGTGTTTTGGGTTCGAACGCGTTTTGGCAAAACCTCACCGAATTTTTTTTGTCGGATTCGGGTGTGTTTTGGATTCGGGTGTTTTTTTCAAAAAACACCAAAAAACAGCTTAAATCATAGAATTTGGGGGTCATTTTGATCCCAAAGTATTATTAACCTCAAAAACCATAATTTACACTCATTTTCAGTCTATTCTGAATACCTCACACCTCACAATATTATTTTTAGTCCTAAAATTTGCACCGAGGTCGCTGTGTGAGTAAGATAAGCGACCCTAGTGGCCGACACAAACACCGGGCCCATCTAGGAGTGGCACTGCAGTGTCACGCAGGATGTCCCTTCCAAAAAACCCTCCCCAAACAGCACATGACGCAAAGAAAAAAAGAGGCGCAATGAGGTAGCTGTGTGAGTAAGATTAGCGACCCTAGTGGCCGACACAAACACCGGGCCCATCTAGGAGTGGCACTGCAGTGTCACGCAGGATGGCCCTTCCAAAAAACCCTCCCCAAACAGCACATGACGCAAAGAAAAAAAGAGGCGCAATGAGGTAGCTGTGTGAGTAAGATTAGCGACCCTAGTGGCCGACACAAACACCGGGCCCATCTAGGAGTGGCACTGCAGTGTCACGCAGGATGTCCCTTCCAAAAAACCCTCCCCAAACAGCACATGACGCAAAGAAAAAAAGAGGCGCAATGAGGTAGCTGTGTGAGTAAGATTAGCGACCCTAGTGGCCGACACAAACACCGGGCCCATCTAGGAGTGGCACTGCAGTGTCACGCAGGATGTCCCTTCCAAAAAACCCTCCCCAAACAGCACATGACGCAAAGAAAAAAAGAGGCGCAATGAGGTAGCTGACTGTGTGAGTAAGATTAGCGACCCTAGTGGCCGACACAAACACCGGGCCCATCTAGGAGTGGCACTGCAGTGTCACGCAGGATGTCCCTTCCAAAAAACCCTCCCCAATCAGCACATGATGCAAAGAAAAAGAAAAGAAAAAAGAGGTGCAAGATGGAATTGTCCTTGGGCCCTCCCACCCACCCTTATGTTGTATAAACAAAACAGGACATGCACACTTCAACCAACCCATCATTTCAGTGACAGGGTCTGCCACACGACTGTGACTGATATGACGGGTTGGTTTGGACCCCCCCCCAAAAAAGAAGCAATTAATCTCTCCTTGCACAAACTGGCTCTACAGAGGCAAGATGTCCACCTCATCTTCACCCTCCGATATATCACCGTGTACATCCCCCTCCTCACAGATTATCAATTCGTCCCCACTGGAATCCACCATCTCAGCTCCCTGTGTACTTTGTGGAGGCAATTGCTGCTGGTCAATGTCTCCGCGGAGGAATTGATTATAATTCATTTTAATGAACATCATCTTCTCCACATTTTCTGGATGTAACCTCGTACGCCGATTGCTGACAAGGTGAGCGGCGGCACTAAACACTCTTTCGGAGTACACACTTGTGGGAGGGCAACTTAGGTAGAATAAAGCCAGTTTGTGCAAGGGCCTCCAAATTGCCTCTTTTTCCTGCCAGTATAAGTACGGACTGTGTGACGTGCCTACTTGGATGCGGTCACTCATATAATCCTCCACCATTCTATCAATGTTGAGAGAATCATATGCAGTGACAGTAGACGACATGTCCGTAATCGTTGTCAGGTCCTTCAGTCCGGACCAGATGTCAGCATCAGCAGTCGCTCCAGACTGCCCTGCATCACCGCCAGCGGGTGGGCTCGGAATTCTGAGCCTTTTCCTCGCACCCCCAGTTGCGGGAGAATGTGAAGGAGGAGATGTTGACAGGTCGCGTTCCGCTTGACTTGAAATTTTGTCACCAGCAGGTCTTTCAACCCCAGCAGACTTGTGTCTGCCGGAAAGAGAGATCCAAGGTAGGCTTTAAATCTAGGATCGAGCACGGTGGCCAAAATGTAGTGCTCTGATTTCAACAGATTGACCACCCGTGAATCCTTGTTAAGCGAATTAAGGGCTGCATCCACAAGTCCCACATGCCTAGCGGAATCGCTCCCTTTTAGCTCCTTCTTCAATGCCTCCAGCTTCTTCTGCAAAAGCCTGATGAGGGGAATGACCTGACTCAGGCTGGCAGTGTCTGAACTGACTTCACGTGTGGCAAGTTCAAAGGGCATCAGAACCTTGCACAACGTTGAAATCATTCTCCACTGCACTTGAGACAGGTGCATTCCACCTCCTATATCGTGCTCAATTGTATAGGCTTGAATGGCCTTTTGCTGCTCCTCCAACCTCTGAAGCATATAGAGGGTTGAATTCCACCTCGTTACCACTTCTTGCTTCAGATGATGGCAGGGCAGGTTCAGTAGTTTTTGGTGGTGCTCCAGTCTTCTGTACGTGGTGCCTGTACGCCGAAAGTGTCCCGCAATTCTTCTGGCCACCGACAGCATCTCTTGCACGCCCCTGTCGTTTTTTAAAAAATTCTGCACCACCAAATTCAAGGTATGTGCAAAACATGGGACGTGCTGGAATTTGCCCATATTTAATGCACACACAATATTGCTGGCGTTGTCCGATGCCACAAATCCACAGGAGAGTCCAATTGGGGTAAGCCATTCCGCGATGATCTTCCTCAGTTGCCGTAAGAGGTTTTCAGCTGTGTGCGTATTCTGGAAAGCGGTGATACAAAGCGTAGCCTGCCTAGGAAAGAGTTGGCGTTTGCGAGATGCTGCTACTGGTGCCGCCGCTGCTGTTCTTGCGGCGGGAGTCCATACATCTACCCAGTGGGCTGTCACAGTCATATAGTCCTGACCCTGCCCTGCTCCACTTGTCCACATGTCCGTGGTTAAATGGACATTGGGTACAACTGCATTTTTTAGGACACTGGTGAGTCTTTTTCTGACGTCCGTGTACATTCTCGGTATCGCCTGCCTAGAGAAGTGGAACCTAGATGGTATTTGGTAACGGGGGCACACTGCCTCAATAAATTGTCTAGTTCCCTGTGAACTAACGGCGGATACCGGACGCACGTCTAACACCAACATAGTTGTCAAGGCCTCAGTTATCCGCTTTGCAGTAGGATGACTGCTGTGATATTTCATCTTCCTCGCAAAGGACTGTTGAACAGTCAATTGCTTACTGGAAGTAGTACAAGTGGGCTTACGACTTCCCCTCTGGGATGACCATCGACTCCCAGCGGCAACAACAGCAGCGCCAGCAGCAGTAGGCGTTACACGCAAGGATGCATCGGAGGAATCCCAGGCAGGAGAGGACTCGTCAGAATTGCCAGTGACATGGCCTGCAGGACTATTGGCATTCCTGGGGAAGGAGGAAATTGACACTGAGGGAGTTGGTGGGGTGGTTTGCGTGAGCTTGGTTACAAGAGGAAGCGATTTACTGGTCAGTGGACTGCTTCCGCTGTCACCCAAAGTTTTTGAACTTGTCACTGACTTATTATGAATGCGCTGCAGGTGACGTATAAGGGAGGATGTTCCGAGGTGGTTAACGTCCTTACCCCTACTTATTACAGCTTGACAAAGGGAACACACGGCTTGACACCTGTTGTCCGCATTTCTGGTGAAATACCTCCACACCGAAGAGCTGATTTTTTTGGTATTTTCACCTGGCATGTCAACGGCCATATTCCTCCCACGGACAACAGGTGTCTCCCCGGGTGCCTGACTTAAACAAACCACCTCACCATCAGAATCCTCCTGGTCAATTTCCTTCCCAGCGCCAGCAACACCCATATCCTCCTCATCCTGGTGTACTTCAACACTGACATCTTCAATCTGACTATCAGGAACTGGACTGCGGGTGCTCCTTCCAGCACTTGCAGGGGGCGTGCAAATGGTGGAAGGCGCATGCTCTTCACGTCCAGTGTTGGGAAGGTCAGGCATCGCAACCGACACAATTGGACTCTCCTTGTGGATTTGGGATTTCGAAGAATGCACAGTTCTTTGCTGTGCTGCTTTTGCCAGCTTGAGTCTTTTCATTTTTCTAGCGAGAGGCTGAGTGCTTCCATCCTCATGTGAAGCTGAACCACTAGCCATGAACATAGGCCAGGGCCTCAGCCGTTCCTTGCCACTCCGTGTGGTAAATGGCATATTGGCAAGTTTACGCTTCTCCTCCGACAATTTTATTTTAGGTTTTGGAGTCCTTTTTTTTCTGATATTTGGTGTTTTGGATTTGACATGCTCTGTACTATGACATTGGGCATCGGCCTTGGCAGACGACGTTGCTGGCATTTCATCGTCTCGGCCATGACTAGTGGCAGCAGCTTCAGCACGAGGTGGAAGTGGATCTTGATCTTTCCCTAATTTTGGAACCTCAACATTTTTGTTCTCCATATTTTAATAGGCACAACTAAAAGGCACCTCAGGTAAACAATGGAGATGGATACTAGTATACAATTATGGACGGACTGCCTGCCGAGTGCAGACACAGAGGTAGCCACAGCCGTGAACTACCGTACTGTACTGTGTCTGCAGCTAATATAGACTGGTTGATAAAGAGAAGATGTCTATGTAACTATGTATGTATAAAGAAGAATGAAAAAAATCCACGGTTAGGTGGTATTACAATTATGGACGGACTGCCTGCCGAGTGCAGAGACACAGAGGTAGCCACAGCCGTGAACTACCGTACTGTGTCTGCTGCGACTGGATGATAAATGATATAAAAAATATATATATATCACTACTGCAGCCGGACAGGTATATATTATATATTATATAATGACGGACCTGCTGGACACTGTCTGTCAGCAGAATGAGTTTTATTTTTATAGAATAAAAAAAAAAAAAACACACAAGTGAAGTCACACAACGAGTGTTTAACTTTTTCAGGCAATCACAATATAAGTATACTACTAACTATACTGGTGGTCAGTGTGGTCAGGTCACTGGTCAGTCACACTGGCAGTGGCACTCCTGCAGCAAAAGTGTGCACTGTTTAATTTTAATATAATATGTACTCCTGGCTCCTGCTATAACCTATAACTGGCACTGCAGTAGTGCTCCCCAGTCTCCCCCACAATTATAAGCTGTGTGAGCTGAGCAGTCAGACAGATATATAATATATATAGATGATGCAGCACACTGGCCTGAGCCTGAGCAGTGCACACAGATATGGTATGTGACTGACTGAGTCACTGTGTGTATCGCTTTTTTCAGGCAGAGAACGGATATATTAAATAAACTGCACTGTGTGTCTGGTGGTCACTCACTATATAATATATTATGTACTCCTGGCTCCTGCTATAACCTATATCTGGCACTGCAGTAGTGCTCCCCAGTCTCCCCCACAATTATAAGCTGTGTGAGCTGAGCAGTCAGACAGATATATATAATATTATATATAGATAATAGATGATGCAGCACACTGGCCTGAGCCTGAGCAGTGCACACAGATATGGTATGTGACTGACTGAGTCACTGTGTGTATCGCTTTTTTCAGGCAGAGAACGGATATATTAAATAAACTGCACTGTGTGTCTGGTGGTCACTCACTATATAATATATTATGTACTCCTGGCTCCTGCTATAACCTATAACTGGCACTGCAGTAGTGCTCCCCAGTCTCCCCCACAATTATAAGCTGTGTGAGCTGAGCAGTCAGACAGATATATATAATATTATATATAGATAATAGATGATGCAGCACACTGGCCAGAGCCTGAGCAGTGCACACAGATATGGTATGTGACTGACTGAGTCACTGTGTGTATCGCTTTTTTCAGGCAGAGAACGGATATATTAAATAAACTGCACTGTGTGTCTGGTGGTCACTCACTATATAATATATTATGTACTCCTGGCTCCTGCTATAACCTATAACTGGCACTGCAATAGTGCTCCCCAGTCTCCCCCACAATTATAAGCTGTGTGAGCTGAGCAGTCAGACAGATATATATAATATTATATATAGATAATAGATGATGCAGCACACTGGCCTGAGCCTGAGCAGTGCACACAGATATGGTATGTGACTGAGTCACTGTGTGCTGTGTATCGCTTTTTTCAGGCAGAGAACGGATTATAAAGTAAACTGCACTGTCCTCACTAGTAAACTCTCTCCACTCAGTCTCTACACTTCTACAGTAACAGTACTCCTCCTAGTCAGCTCCAGTAAATCTCTCTCAGTCTCTTATAATCTAAATGGAGAGGACGCCAGCCACGTCCTCTCCCTATCAATCTCAATGCACGTGTGAAAATGGCGGCGACGCGCGGCTCCTTATATAGAATCCGAGTCTCGCGATAGAATCCGAGCCTCGCGAGAATCCGACAGCGTCATGATGACGTTCGGGCGCGCTCGGGTTAACCGAGCAAGGCGGGAAGATCCGAGTCGCTCGGACCCGTGAAAAAAAACATGAAGTTCTGGCGGGTTCGGATTCAGAGAAACCGAACCCGCTCATCTCTAATTATGATGACAGCTTTTCAGAATAACTTCTATATATGAATTACTGTGTAAATACAGTGCACTTGCATGCTTCTAGTGCCAGTAACCTTGACAAAATAGGTATCATTACCTGTGTAATAAGGATAGATAGATAGATAGATAGATAGATAGATAGATAGATAGATAGATAGATAGATAGATAGATAGATAGATACATGCACAGCATTTTGCAGACAACGAGCTGCGGTAGCCTTAATTCGTGTATATAAATATTTTATCCGGCATTTCATAGCTTAATGAGATACAGTGTATAACCCATTTTATATTCTAAATGGATCTTAGCCAAATCACATTGTAAAACAAAGATATATGAAAACAAATAAAGAGCAAGCCAGATAGAGGGTAATAGAGTCAGAATAAATGGCATGTGTGAGTACTGGAAGAAACAGCATGTGTAACTGGAAACAGTGAAGGAGGAGGGGGTGATGGAGAGAGACACAAGACAGCAAGAGGTAGATTCCTGCTTTATGCAGGCTACCCCTCTTCTTCAAAACAGTGCACCCATCCCCTGAGCAGCAGGCTGATTGCTTCCATTCATCCACATTTGGTATGCATGAGCACTGCTGCTTCAAGACAGGAGTCTCTTTTTTTTTTTTTTTTTCAAGGAGGATCAGGAGCTAAAGAAAATCCACTTTTCCAGTCTTCCAAGTTCCTGGGAGCATCAGCTGCAGGAATTGCTACAAAGCTGGTGTGGACATGTTGACGACCATGGGATGTCAGATTTGCAAGGACTCTTTTCCTCTCTAGATATCTCTGAAGGCTTGAGGTTTAATTTCCCAGTGGAATATTAAAAAGGGTCATGAGTCAAATTGATGCTCCACGGCCTCTAAACTGGACCATTCGCAAGCTGTGCCACGCTGCCTTTCTCCCTTCTGTCAGACTTCTAAAGGTATGAATGTAAAAGGATGCTCGTGTCATTAGGAACAATTAATATGTCACTATAAAACTGTTCCACTCTGTTTAGTGTTAACTTTCTTGATCTACGTGATAGGGAAATGTGTGTAGGCATGTAGCAGATGATTTGCTTTTCTGCCAGTTTGGTCAATTGTGAGTAGGGTTAAAACTGGCGTAAAAGAGAGAACAATGCTCATGTGTTCCAACCTGATAGCTGCTCATCCAGAGCCATAGAAGCGATGGATATAGATGTAATAAAAGGCTGCAGCTAAATGTCTCGCAAAACATAAGCATTTCCTTATTGCCTTGGGACATTTGTCACAGAGGGATACTTACAGGTTCCATTTCCAGTGAACAAAAGACTGTCACAGTTAATAGAACGCATTATTTCCTAGGATAACGCAGGGTGACCAGCAGAGATGTGGTTACGAGGTTACTACTACTTACTACAATAGTTCATTTTTATGCAACATGACAAAAGATTTAAAAAAAAACAGAAAGATGAACATCACACTTTATTACATAGGATGCAGGAAAAGTCAGTTCTGACTAGTATTATTGAAACCATTTTATTTTATCTTTGCTTTTCGTCATCCTCTTTGCAACCATAAGCCTGTGATGTAATTCATCTTACTGTCAAGTCACTTCCATCTGAAACAACAAATAATGATCTGTTTACTGAACACTTGCATGTCATTAAATATTTAACAAGACTAGAAAATGGAAATCTAGTATAAAATGAGTTTAGCTTTAGAAACTGAATGCTAAAAAAAACTGCAAAACAGAAAGCAAGAAAAATAAAAAAACTGAAAAGTTTAAAGTGAAGATCCTGATTTTGCTTAAATGAGAGGCATATACCGTAGTAATGTATAGTAATGTAGCTTATTGCATTAGCAGCACTACGCCAGAATACTACAGAGAACCTGTATGAACACTGGGTGTAATAACAATGTAACTCTCTACAGCTATTATTATTATTATTATTATTATTATTATTATATTATATAATTGTGGCCTCCCTCTAGCATCTCACAATCTTGTCAGGTACAGTATAAGGCATTGTGGTTGAATACATTAGAGACCGTTTTGTACAATAGAACAGAATACCTTGCTGCTGTTTCCAGTGACAGCTATGATAGATAAGTGTGTATCACTGAAGCAGAGGGGCAGCCTCTTCATGAGATGTTTTGTAGTAAGCCATAGATCTACAGAACAGCAGCCAGACAAACTAGTGTATGCCCGGTCTCTGACAGATGTCGGCACAGTAATGACAAGAGGCTATTCCAGGAGACGCGTGATCAGGCAGAGGAATTAGAAGGAAACTATGGCATGCAGGCTGATATACATCAGTAATGATGTACAAAGAGTCCCTGAAAAGGCTCCATAAAGACATAGTACTTTTATATTATCTTTTTCCAAAAATATATGGCATTCAGATTATACTGTACTATAGGTGATTTTTTTATTTTTTTGTTTCTGAGCTAACCTGTTTATTAGCAGGTGCCTCATTCTTAGTGAATATAGGTTAACTTGAAGTTATCTCCCCCTCCTAGTGTCTCATTTTGTGTTACCTCCATACTAACGTATGTGACACATCTGTCACAAGACCTAAAAACATAGCATTATACTGTACATTCCCATTTGTCATGGCAATACTTATATATTGAAATAGTATTCTTAGATATTTCTTATAATGTATTGGTGGGTTTATACACTTACCTGTACTTAATATTAATAATGCATGCTCTTGCTGGTTTTCATTTTTGCAGCACAATATGGCAGAGGCAAAGATTACAATCCATTTCACAGTGCTATGCAGTTTTCTTTCCACCTATATTTCCATTACCATGGCGGAGATGGCGGAGTTTGCAGAGCAGCAGAATCTAATGGGAGGAGTTGGGTAGAGTGAGGGTGTTACTGGCAAAGTAAGTAGGGGTGATAGTGCACCTAGTTTGAGAAACAGTGGAATAATAAATTACGCTTTGTGGAGTGAGATTATTTTAATGAGGAAACATTTTGCACCTTTTAATTTCACTTTGATGGAGTGGCCGCCAGTGATGTATCTATATTGGCTGAAGGGTATACAGTGCACATAGGCCCCATGTCAGCCTGCACCCATCTTATGGACAGTGGGGCAGATGTACTAAGCCTTGGAGAGTGATAAAGTGGAGATAGAGTATGTACAAACGCAGCCTGAGTTGGTAGATTACCTCTCTCCACTTTATCCCTTTACAAAGCTTAGTATCTCCCCCAATATCACACACATGTCCACTGGAAGAAGATATAGGATGGGCCTGCTACACAGGTCATTAATATTCCTCTGGTAGCAATATTTTTTGTGCATTTTGCTCAGTGGATGCCATGGAATGGAGTCCGGGATAGCTGAAGGTGCGGGATGCCGGCCAGTCTAGGACATTTTTTTAAAGGGCAAACACTTACAAGGCAAAATCACGTCTTGTAAGTGATTGCCTCTTTAAAACTACATCTGAAATCGGCCAGCACCTAATACCTCCGGTGATCTCAGACTCCATTACATCCTGCCGCAAATCTTCAAACATACAAATTACCACATGTACATAAAGGCAGTCAGTTATAAAAGACATAGATTTAATTTCAGGAGAAAGAAAGGTTCTAAACTGAAATTAGATTTTGCACTACTTTGCAGACATAGGTGTGTGTAGAAGCATCTCACAAGAGCTTAGAGTTGGTGTCCTGTTTGATGTGTACCATCTACCCATACTTGCCTACTCTCTCGGAATGGTCGGGAGACTTTCGAAAATCATGTGGAGGACACCCTGAACACTAGGCAAGTCTCAGGATTCTTGAAGCCCCTCCAACATCCCCAAACCCAGACCCGTCCGGTCACTTTGCGGGTGAAGTTGGTGGTCCGGGCAGTTGATTACGCGATTCTCGCTGAATTACGTCATTGTAGCCATGCCCCCTGCTATATAATGCCTGTAATCTCTGTAATATAGGGCAGGGGGAGTGGCTAAGAAGTCATCGCAACCACCACACCCCTGCACAGCTATATTTACATATCTCCACCCATGTGGTGCATCATTAGCCTACCCTGCTCCCCTTCTATGCTGGCCTGGCTGCTCTCTCCCAGAGAGCAGCCAGGAAGTCGGCAACTAAGCATCTATCCACAAAATAGATGTTTTTCAGTACACAACAAGTTCAACTTAAGATCTGCCATGGTCATATCTTTTTTTCACTTTAACCTAACTCGTAAATGATCTGAACCTCTTTAGACTGCATATAGCAACACACAGCCTGTCATCACTGCGGTGTTGTAAGGGTTAGACAGTGGAATACACAACAACTGTCATAGGTACTTTGCACATTAGCAATGCGCAGACCTCCAAATCTTGCTGCAGCTTTCCTGGCAATGGCCTGTTTATTGTGATGCTGTATGTTCTCTACAACTGGCAACATATACAGTATACACATCTGCCGTATAGACTACAAGAGAAGAGGCAGCGTTTTTCCAGTCACTTCGGTAGTCCGCAATAAAGTACCTGTGTGTTTGGACAGTTACAATTCCACAATTTTACAATCACTGAATTTTATTCTAGAAATGGATTATAATGCACAAATTATATAGAAAAAGCATTTACAATGAAGCATATGTATTCCTGTAGATCCTATATTATATAAACTAATGTTATCCCACATCCAAACTGTAGATTCCTGTTTCCCTGACTCTTGTACCATTTGGTAATTGTTTTCTTTCTTCCAAGACATACTGTAACAGCAGTGTTCTCCTCTCCAATAGTCAAATCTGGCACTACATAATTTTCATCGAGCCAGCCATACAGCACAACTGATACATTGTAATTCCTACTGAGCAATATGATAATCAATTGCTGCAACTACAAATCACATAAAATAGAATTAAAATGTACTATGATAACGTCAGAAAACCATCTATTTAGGTAATAGTGAAGCAAAGATGTTTTTGTTACATTTTGGAGATACTGTACTACGTAAACAGCAGTAAGGTAACAAGACCTGTCACGTGTGTAATGCTCTCTCTTTCACTCTAATTTCCCAGCAGGCCAGAGCAGGTAGACCACTGCTTCCCCTCACGGCCATTAGTCTGTGCCTCATATCAGTCATACTGTTCCAACATCAGTTATGGCAGGGCTGGCGGACACATGGTCACACATTGAGTTGCATCATGTGATCAGCATTCTGCGTCTTAAGGGTTCATCAGCAGCTGAAACTTATCACAAACATTATCACCATATACCTTGAGAAGTCGGTGATGAATTTCAGCTGCTGATGTGCCCTTTAGATGCAGAAATCTGGTCACACTGTGCACCTCAATGTGTGACCATGTTTCCAACTGATATGAGGCACAGTACAATGGCATGAGGGGAAGCAGTGATCTACCTGCTCTGGCCTGAATGAAATAGAGAACATTACACACGTGAGAGGTCTTGTTACCTTACTTGTTGAACCAGCCTCATATTATTGTATATTGATGTACATGATGCATGCTACCATCAAGAATATCTGTGAGAGCATTCAATGTATCATTCACAACAGTGATTCCAAGTCAGTGTCACAAGAATATACTGTACAGATAGGATATCATAGATTTCATGTTGAGGTGTGAATTTTACTTTCATTGAAATGGAAAATAATTCGTAACACAGACCTTTAGGGTGGAATTCAAATGATATATCACGCCCAATCTCCTGTCTAAAATGATCCCCGTTATTGTGCATATTGCGCTTATAGTAATCAGGTTTAGCTGTGTAAAGGGTCGGGTGCCGCGCTACTCCAAAGGTAGCAAGCTGAAATAATGATACCATGGCCCTGACGACAGAAACAGAACAAGTGTGGAAAGGGGTGAAAAGAATTTAATCCCACCCTTATAGTTTTTTTAAATGGTCTATAACTGTATCACAAAATCATTTCATAGAATGTTATTCAATTTAAGGGCACCTGTTACCTATTTATAGCTGCATACAAATAATGACCTGTGCACAATGTATTATTGTAGATGTAATTAGTATTGTGCAAAATCAAAATCCATCTCAGAAAGATTACGGACAATATTTTCTGGCCCAGGCTATGTATTAGGATAGCCAAGACTAGATTTCCCAGTAGGCAATGTGAACACAGATCTAAAAACCATAAGTGTCCCAGTAAACAAAGCAGTCAGCCATTATAGCCAAAAGATAAATCCAAACAATTTCCAGTTAATTGCTCTGATGATATGAGCCACCTAATTATGTGATTCATCAACATTCCATTAAATTTTGGACAGTCCTAGTGGAATGACATGAAAAGTTTACATTTTACCTAACCATAAATACTTAAATATGTCTAACAATTTACTTTCATTGTGTTGTCACATGTTTTACATTGACAACTCAAGGAATAATATTAATAGGTAGTAAATTATCAAAATATAATAACCTGGGGATCTATTTACTAAGCCTTGGAGACTGATAAAGTGGAGAGAGAAAAAGTACCAACCAATCAGCTCATAACTGTCATATTTGAAACAGCCTGCAGCATGGCAATTAAAAACTGATTGACTGGTACTCTATCTCTCTCCACTTTATCTCCCTCCAAGATTTAGTAAGTAGACCCCTGGTCTTTCTAAAATGTACTAAAAGTGGATAAACTAGGGTGGGGAATGTGACCTGAGCACTATACTGTATATTAGTGAACCATTTTTACAGTTATAAGATGTAAGCATTCCAATCATTTATGACAGTCATATTTACCCCACTTCATATTTACTGTATGTGAAGATATGTGTAATTGTAGTAAAGAGTCAGGTGACTGTTACCTGCAGAGAAGAGCTATAGCGCCAGTTGAGAATTTGTTTGCAAAAGAGATGTTGGAGGAGTGAGTAGTATCAAGTACTGTACATAGGGTTGTAGCATGTGTCAGCAAAGGAAGAAATATAAATAAAGGTCACAGGTAAGATGTAGGGATGAAAGTTCTGGCAGCACTGAAAGGTTAAAGAAGTGCTGAGTTTTGGGAATGAATGCTTAGAGAATGTTGCATATTTTTGGAACGTCACGAGTAGGTGGCATCTGCCATTTGCACTACTTTATATAGGGCCAAATTCAGACCTGATCGCTCCTCTGCAAATTTGCCCAAAGTGAATACCCGCCCTGTGCAAGTCTGCGTACGCCTTGCAAAAATCTCTATGAACACCGGTCAGCTGCAAATCCATTCGGAATTTGCTCACCATCTAATTATTTTTCCAATCTGTGTGTAGCCCAGGACCTACTCCTACAGTGTCAGTGGCGGAAGTACCGGAGACAATGGAGTCGGCTGCCGCCGGGCTTCTGCTCTGAAGAGGGCACCTTCTCCATTGCCTCCGGTCACTTCAACCACTCTGTGAGCACCAGAGACAGAGAGCAATGAGCAGTAGCTCTCAGTCCGCGCAAGGGGAGGCGGGGTTTGCCAGCAGTTTTAAGCAGAGCGGCCGTCCTCTTACAGCATGGCTCCCGTCCCGCATGCAGAGCCAACCAACTCCCCCTTTCCCCTCTGCTGTATGTGAGCTAAGTTCCGGGAGCAGCAGCGCCGCGATCCTGTGCTGCTGTATCCTTTAGCACAGTGACACGGCCGTGATCAATGGGGGCAGTGGCTGGCGGTGGATGTCGGAAGCAGCGCCCTGTGCTCTCAACACTGGGAGAGGTGCTGCAACCCACGGCCATGGGAAGCCTCACTGCTGTTTGCCCGTAAGAAAGACGGAATGCGTCGGTATGTGCAGGTCTCCAGGGGCGTCATAGCTGGAAAAGCGCAAAATAAATAAATTATTGTGTGTTCATATGTGGTCATGTGTGTGTACATATGTGGCTGTGAGTGTGTATATGTGGTTATGTGTGTGTGTGTGTGTGTGCATATGTGACTGTGAGTGTGTATATGTATGTGGTAATGTGTGTGCATATGTGGCTGTCAGTGTGTATTTTCTGGTTGTGAGTGTGTGTATATATGTTTTTGTGTGTGCATATGTGGATGTGTGTGTTGGTGGTGAAAGTGAGGAGGGGGGGCACCGTTAGTCTGTTTCGCCTCCGGGCGTCTGAAATGAACTTACGCCCCTGTACAGTGTGATAAAAACAAGCTGATCTGGGCCGTAGCTGATGTCACACACCCTCCCTGAAAACGCTTGGGCACGCCTGTGTTTTACCTGACACTCCCAGAAAATGACCAGTTAGCACCCCCAAACGTCGGCTTCCTGTCAATCAACTTGCGTACACCTAGCGATCAAAAAAGATGCTGGATTTTTTTGCAGTTTGGGCTCGCGCATGCGCACTACGATCTGTACACATGCGCAGTTGATTGATAATCGTCCGCCAATGCGAATTCTCACAACAGCGATCGGGTCTGAGTCAGGCCCTTAGTTCTGTGTAGGATTTTGGCAAAGCTCATTCCGCAACAGTGTGTGCATGCACATGTTTTTTTCATTGCTGGTGTGTTGACGTTTTGCTATGCAATTGTGTTTCACTACTGTGTGTTTATTTTGTGGCTTAATTAAAGAAGTCAGCCAGAATTTGAAAGAATGATTTTAAAGGGGCACTATTGTTTTTTTATTTGCCCTATGTGCCAGCAAGGTAGTTCTTTGATGTATTACGTTTCATCTATGAATGAAAAATGTACCTCGGAGCGACCCCAAATGATTTTTCCTGGGCTATAATTATGGCAGCACATACTATATATTTGTAAATTTGTTAAATTAATATATTAATGAGGTATACAAACTTCATTTTGTAAAAAAAAAAATGACGACAAATCACAAACATGGAAACATAACTGCTAATCATATATATATTATACTATACTCAGCACAGGGAGACCCATGACGTTGAAAACGCTTTGCTTGGTTCCATGTGATCAAGCTATTGTGCACTGGCCACACATGCACAGTCCACAATGACGTGCCACCGTCAGTGCTAGACAGCCGGTAAAGAAAACCCTTGAAGAGGGTTTTGCTGTGGCTCCTAGCCCCAGATTGGTGAATTACAGTGCTACTAAAATCTGTATTGCCGAGATAAGCACAGTAGATTTTCAGATACTATAGTGCATCTTGTACATAAAAGACCCCTAAGTAACAAACTTTTGCAAATGTTTGTAATTGTGAATAATGGATAGACAATACTATCTTTATAAAAGGAATGGGTGTGCAATGGCAGTGCTAAGCTAATTATTACATGGTAAATCCTGTAGTATAGGATGCTATACAGATTTTTTCCCATGTAATTCTGTATACTGTATTATAATATTTAGCAACGAGTGATTTCCCAGTGCACTTTATAGCCTGTCTCTTATGAACAGTTGAATGGCTTCTTGCTCAAAGATGCATACACGGAGCATTGAACCAACAAATCAATTAGTATATCACCCATCTATCATTACAGCACTACAATGACTAATCCATTCTGAGCTGTGCACTGGTGTAAGAAACAGCTCTCACAAACAGTAAACCAAAGGGCTGCAGTGCAGTTACATTTTACAATGTTATTATATATGTACATGTATCAGCTGAGTTTAGCCACAGCCAGCAATATTTGTAATGAGGCAAATAGAAAAATTTAAAACGTGCATAATGATAGTTTAAATGAACACCTGGAAATCCTGAGATCTACTACACATTTCCACAGTGCAGAACATTATTTGTTATTTATAATACCGTCTTTTTATGACAAACAAATAGCAGCCAACTATTTGTGTCATGTTACTGTAGGTTGCACCTAAAGTCTACCAACAGTTTGTGTCATGTTAGGTTACACCTAAAGTCTAAGGATGGGATGTACGAAGCAGAGTGACACGGTGGCCATAGGGGGTGCTCGGAGGGATCCGATCGGATTCCTCTCAGGGCAGAATGTGGAAAGAAGCCCATAGGCTTCTATTGGGTAAAGCCGGATACAGATGGCATTACCCACCTGCTCCAAGCCATTCTGGAGCTTGGTACCTACTGTACGACAATGCAGTAAAAATGCAGAAAATGGGATTTTTCAGAGTTTTCACCACATTTTCTGCTTTAGTACATCCTGCTCTATATGTACTAAAAGGTATACATACTTTTACAGAACTGGAAACTCATATACTCCACAGTCCATGGATCTGTCTGTGAAAAGTATTTGAAGTTGACAGGTTTAGTTTTATGTATATTGGCTGCATACTGTGTTTGATTTATTATGTTGACTATTTTGTAAGGGCACCAAAATTACAAATAGTGCCCAAAATGTAAACAATTTCTGTTGTGCTCATATTGGCAGATCAGGGGGTTCACTCATATTACTAAATGGACAAGACTGTGGTCAGTATGTTGCATGTGTTTTCTGGCAGTAGGGATCAAGGAACAGATTATAGCTGACCCTATAATGAGCAGTAAGCAAGTGATCACACATGTCTATGCAGTCACTGGCCAATCAGATTTGTCCAAACCAAATAAGACCATTTAGGGGTCTATTAATGAAGCAGTGAAGAGTGGAAAAGTGAGCCTGTGGAGAAGTTGCCCACGGCAACCAACCAGCTGCTCTATACAATTGTATAGTATGCAAAGTATAAATGTTACTTCAATGCTGATTGGGTGCCATGGCAACTTCTCCACTGGCTCACTTTTCCACTTATTTCACTGCTTTATGAATAAAGTCTCCATAGATGGAGCTATGGGGTCTATTTACTAAGCCTCAGGTGGAGATAAAGTGGCCGGAGATAAGATACCAGCCAATAAGCTCCTAACTGCCATGTCACAAGTTGGGTTTGAAAAATGACAGGCGGTGATTGGCTGGTACTTTATCTCTGCCCACTTTATCTCCACCTGAGGCTTAGTAAATAGACCTCATGTCACAAACTGCCTGACGTGATCACTCCAATTGTGTGGCTAGCAATGTAATGTAAAGTATGTCCTGCATAACGGGCCACAACAAAATAGGTATAGGTTTCAGAATTGTAGCAAAGATTCTGACAGTAATAATAGATTTCTAATACTGTTTCATTAGCCTTTCATTTTCATTCTTACTACAGTATGACCACATATGATGATGATGATTTTATTATGTTATCAGATTTCTCTAATCCACATTGCTATGCTGGATATTTAATTAACAGGATGTTATAGAGATTATGTTGCCAGAAAAATAAATCTGTTACATTGCTTTCCAAGTACCACAACACACACTTGGTAACCGCTAATCCCTCAGCTGTCTGCTTCACAAACTGAGATCTAGTTAAAGAAATAACTGCAGGGGTATTATGGTGAGCTGTAATGATCTTCCCAATAAAACTTTTTAGATATTTCTAGATACTGTATATTACAAATACACACCAGCGTGCAATTTATGCATAGTGAAAATGTGTAATAATATAGAAAGACAATAAACTTCAGTATCTGAACTCCAGGGACAGTAGGTGGCCAATGTCAGACTGGAGTATTCAGAGTACAGCAGAAGATTCAGGGTCAGATTTGTTAAGCTCGGTGAAGTGATAAAGTGGAATGTGATAAAGGACCAGCCAATCAGATCCTAACTACCATGTTACAGGCTGGGTTTGAAAAATGACAGTTAGGAGCTGACTGGCTGGTCCTTTATCACCTTCCACTTTATCACTTCTCCGAGCTTAATAAATCTGCCCCCCAGTTCCAAAAGACAGCTGTGACATACAGTAGGTGCTTTGGCGTTTCTATAATGGGTGCAATGTTTGCAATGCACATGGGTCCACTCACTGCACCCATGTTTTATTACTTACCTCTTTGGAGTCCCACGTCGGGCACTGCAGCCACAGCAAAAATCACAGTCAAAATGGCCACCGCGCATGCGCAGTAATGGAATTAGTCTCCGGAACATGGCGGGCACCATGTTTCCCGGAGACCTGTACATGTGCAGCAGATTCTGATTTCAAAAAGCAAAACAGTTACGTTTTCAATGTTCATATACTGTACAGTATAGCCTCTACATATGCAAAATGTGTGCCAAATTTAGTGAGCATCTTCTCGTTGAGGTATCACTGATTTTCAGATAGCTAAAACGCATTTCACCCACTAAACATTTAGCTGCATGCATTTCAAGGCTAATGCATCAGTTATCATAGCGTTAATAATCTCTACGGTAAATGCGTACTAGGCACCTGGTAAGCACCTTTTTCTGGTGGATCGATGACCTCTGTGATAAGGAACATACTTACAGACATTATTTGACTCCGAAAGCAGTCTCACTTCATTACAGTTGTACAGTAGTTTTCAAACTTCGCCCATTAAATATTATCCCCCTTCAGAATTTAAGTACAACATTTTCAAATTCCTTTCCCATTCTTAGGGTGCTTACATACTAGACAATGCCGCGTACGATGCGGCCCATATCAGCACAATCGTACACAATATCGTTCACATCATCTAGTGAGTAAGCATGATATCGTGTACGATGTGCGCTCCCACAGGTCGTATGCGGCATCACCTGCCAGTCCTACATGTAGGTCCAACATGCAATGTTTATAACAATGGCCATGCTGCCGAATCCAACATGACTCCCGCAGCCCCCACCGGCGTTCATCGCTCCTGACATCAGAGTGTGTATGCACTTGCCGATGTTGGGTCCCGTCGTAGTTGACATCGCATTGTTTGCAATATCGTCCTAGTGTGTACACACCCTTACTGTAGCACAACCACAACACATAGTGATGATTGCAATGATCCTAGCTCTGTCTGTAGATGAAAGAGAAATTGACATACACAGTACTGTACATTATGAAACTCCACCAAAATAGCGTCTTGGAACATTTAATCACCCGAACTTCATTACTCTGTAAAACGATTTGTTCAGCTGCAAAATTCAATTTGGGCAAAATTTCACTCCGTCTTCACTCATGCTAACCATTCCACAATAATCTTTAAATGTAATGATTAATATTTTATTTTAAATGTATATTTTCACTGAAATACGCCATCAAGGTATTTCATAAAATTACACTGTAACATCAGCCTGCAGGTCAAATATTATGATATTTTCCATCTAAATGAAATTTTCTTTTCTGTTTGACAAACCAAAATTGTAGCATGTAATTATAGGAGAATGTGATAAAAATAAAATAAAAAAAAAGGGTTTCTAGTACTTTAATGCTTAAGGCATATTTTGGAGATTTACCATTGGGTCTATTCAATTCTAGTCGGAACTGCCGTCTAGTCGGAAAGACAGCAGTTTCCAACTTTTTTAGGTCGAATCATGATTCGACCTATTCAATGGGGGTGACATTTTTTTCCGACTTGTCGGAAAACACGTGGATCGGCAGATTAGCCGCAAATCCACATGTTTTGTTGGATTTGCGGCCAAATCCAACAGGTTTTAGTCCCGTTTTCGACAATGTCAATCCGACTTTAAAAAAAGTCGGATTGACATTGTCAGACACGGCCAAAATCTGTCGGATTTGGCCTCAAATTGAATACTGAACTGTCGGATCCTTTCTGTCGGAAAGGATCCGACATCAATTGAATAGACCCCTATGACTTTATTGCAAGGTGCCAATGAAAAGGGAGTAATGTGTAACTTTGGGTAGCGTACTTTCCATGAAAGGTGGCAGAATACATACACACTCATACAAGTAATTGTGATGCTGACACTTATATCTGCTTACACCTGGGAAGGCAGGATGGGGCGTTCTGCAAACAGGTGCAAATATACATACGTACCTGAGACAGCAGAAATATTTGTGGGCGCAAATACCGGATGATGATGATGATGACGATGATGATGCTCTTCCAGGTTTGTTATTGGCTGTTTATAAATGCTCACTGACACTGGTGATTTCTTTGTGTATGGGGCATACAGTACAGTATATTATGGTTTTGTGCGTGTTTTTATGCTAATGACTCAGCTGCTGTCCTGTGCACAGACGCGTCTCAGATCCTGCTGCTTACATACAAAAAACACATCTAGAACATCAATGGCACCATCAAACTTCTGAGCAACCCTGTGGTGTCTCAGAATGTCCGTCTGAGTTTTTGTAGCCACCCCCTCGTTACCGCCTCCAATCGGTCATTACCCATTACTGGTCAGTTACTTTGCCAATAAATCCTCACTGCATTCACTATCGCTAATAAATCACCTTGTGTGCGCAGTGCGGCTCTGATGAATGCACACTGGCCAAAAATCTGTGCACTGCATCTGACATAAGCATTGCGCCCACCTCTGGATCAGGCCCTATATGCTGTGACGTTTTCACTTAGAAATATATTACCGTTTAAAATATAGATATTTTATAAACTGATTTTTAGAATAATAAACATGATGTTTTTGCTCTTAGTCACATTCTGATCACATATACTGTAGCTGCATCTACCATGCCAGAGTAACTTTTTTCAGATGGGAACCTACACTAGCGCTCTATGTTAATGAGCAAGGGTGTAGCTACCATAGATGCAGGGAGTGCAGCTGCTATGGGGCCTAGAGCTGGGAGGGGGCACCTTCCCTGTCACAGTTACATGTGTTATATACATTTTTCACCATTGGGAGGTACACAAGGGCCCTTATTTACTTTTGCATTGGGACCTACACTATATCTAGTTATGCCAATGTACCTGCTCATTGTAATGTGGTATAAAACGAACTGGAGGGCATTATAATGTTATATAATATGAGCTGGGGCACTGTAACATGGCACAATATGATGTGGAGGCACTATAGTGCATCATAATGTAAATTGGGGGTACTGTGTGGAATAATGTGTACTGGCAGCCCTGCAATATGAAAAAACATGAACTAGGGCACTACTATGGGGCATAATATTAACTAAGTCACTACTATAGTGCAGAAAATGAACTAGGGCACTATTATGGGGAATAAAAGTAACAACTGCTGCAGAGAGGTGTCTCTCTAGAAGCATTTGGACAGCGGCCCCTTCAAAGGATTGCTATGGGACCCACAAAGATGTGGCTACGCCCCTGTTAATGAGGGACTTACCATACTGTGTACCTCTCGGTAAAAACTAGAGATGAGCGGGTTCGGTTTTACTCGGATTTACTTGGTTCTCAAAACGGCATCTTATTGGCTCACGGACGTCATGTGTTTTGGATAGCCAATAAGAAACATCCGGATAAAACCGAACTGGCATTAATTCTAGCATTACATTCGAACCCACCCATCTCTAGTAAAAACCATGTTGCTCGGATTAAAATCACCTATGGATAGATTGGTTGGTGTGCTGGCCCAAGTCACCACCTTCAAAATATAGAAAATTCAAGGTGGGTTGGTCTGCACACCCTAATTTCTAATTCCACTACACTATTGTGACTGCCACAATCCTGCTGAGAAGCCACACTTTACAATACAAATGAATTTCAAAGCACCATCAATGTTTTATCCATTAGAAGTATAGAAACCCCAGATTTACTATCATGGGAGCTGCTACGCTCTTACTCCCTTTCATTCCTGCGGGAGAGCCTGCAAAATACTTGGGGGTCTATTTACTAAGCCTTGGAGAGCGATAAAGTAGAGAGAAATAAAATACCAGCCAGTCAGCTCCTGGCTGTCATTTTTCAAACACAGCCTGTAACATGGCAGGTAGGAGCTGATTGGCTGATATTGTATCTCTCTCCAAAGCTAAGTAAATAGCCCCCATAGTTACTTTTGACAGGCCTTTATGCACTGTCTATGAAGACTTTTTTTTTTCTTTTTTTTTTGCCAAGTACCAGAATGCCTACATGGAACATTTCCAAGTATCAGTTAGTAATAAAATGTTATACAAGGGATCTGCAGGGTATTTTATTATTTTTTTATAGACTATTTCCACATTCAGTGTGTGCTGTACTGTATACTAAATTAATTGTATTTATTGTTATTTTTTTACAAGTATACTAGAGATGTCATCAGGCCCTGTGTGCTGAGTACTTGTGGCTCTCCAATTGACAGCATGCCCTATCAGCCCTTAAAATTGTGCTGGGACCTGTATTGAGCCAGTAAAGAACAATATTATGTCTATTGTTAAATCTATTAATTAACTTTATTAACTTCAATACTAATGCTTCAGTGGTGTGCATAATAGCCCTAATGCTATTGCCACTAGGACTGAGTATACTTAAGAAGAGGGCCTGCATGATATGTGCAGGCCTGCTTATCTTAGTGCAGTCAACTGACATAGGCCTGGGGGACCCCAAACCATGTATCTGTGGTTCTACCAGCCTTGGCTGGTAACGTCTAGTGCTGGTTAGTGAAAAAATCCGGAGGACCCCACACTCTTTGTACCCTTGACTTCTCCTTTACCAGCCTAGGTTTCAAGGCCTAGGGATGGTTATCAGTTAGGAAGGACTCCACGTGGTTGCCCCCCATGCACTCCTCCGGGCTACGCCATTTATCATTGCCCTGTGGCCTGCAGTAAATGCCACATATCACAACTTTGAACAACGTGGGGTAATGCCATGATGATGCAAACGCAGTTTCACGCCCATTGGTGATTTTTCAACAGTAGACGGCAAGTATGCTTTAAATGCATTTGTTAAAAAAAAATTAGGGTGTATGGACCCATCCTTTGTGGAATGTCAGAAATTAATTAAGATAAATTATATGACTGGGAATGCTTAGAGAAACATGCATGTAGTAACATGACTGCATACTGTGCAAAAAATATTCTTTCTGAGGGTGCACTGGTCTTAGAATTATAATAAGCACAATAAAGTATTTTTTCTGAGGGTGTACTAGTCTTGGAAATATAATAAGCACAGATATTCATGATTTTTTTATATAGAAATCATAAGTGATCTGGTAACACAGTTAGGCTTCGGCTATTAACCTAAAAGCTCCTGCACTTCTCATTTGCTTGTGTGTCCCATGTTTCATCACTGGGATGAGGTGAGAGTAGGCTAACCAGAGGAGGTGATAAGTGCTGCAATGTCCAGGAGGATATCTCAAGTTCAGCGAATAAGAAATACCAGTAATGAACTGCGTTCCTTAGGATTCTCATGGGTTTCACATTTGACCTCAGAATATTCTTTTTAATGTCAATTATATCATTTGTTTTTATTCTTGGGCTATATGACCGCTTTATTTGAAGGCAAATAGCTGTGACTGGTTCAACATATTAATATGTTATGGCTGTTCCAAACCTCATTGCTATATCAATAGGTGCATATTCTATGTCTACGATTTGTAAAAATATACTATGAGAAGGGAGCCATTTCCCAAATTACACACCAACAGCATCCATTTGTAGGGAAGGTGGCAAACATTGCAAAAGTTATGTGTGTGTGTACTGTGTATATATATATATATATATATATATATATATATAACATCCATAAGGCAGCACTCCTATGAAAGAACAGCAGCCCTGTAGCCCTTCGTAGGTGCACCCAGGCAGGAGCCGAAACACATTCAAACACAGTCGGCGGCATTCGGGTTATAAAGCAGACTTTGTCAACATACACACACACATATATATATACATATATATAAAACCAATTTTATGCTCCGGCACTGGGCACTGCCCCGGCAATGGGGCTGGCTTGCTCAGGTGCCCTCCTCCAGGTACAAGAACCATATAGATAACAACATGGAAAGATGAGGCGGCACTCAGAGTCTTTAAACAGCTAAAACTTGTAATAGTGCATATCAACGTTTCGGGGTCTCCCCCTTCGTCAGGATTAGTGCTTTACAATAAACAATGTGCTTAAATAGAACTTACCCCCCATAGGAACATCCAATATATCACATACATCTAAAATAACAATATTCACCCTCACGCTGGTCCAAGCTCACAATAGACGGGCTGCCACTGTTGTTATGCTGCTCCGTGTCTCCCACTAACGCTGCCTCTCAGCGTCTCTGGTCTATAGCGTGGTAACAGCTTACAGGTCTCCAGCTCACAGAGGATACGAATCATAACGGGTCTCCGTCAGTCCAGTAACCACGCCAAATGCGTTTCGTCATTCGACTTCATCAGGGGGTATGGCCTAATCATACACCGCTCTCCTTATATTCATTAACATATTACATTTTAAAATTGGATTAAAAGACTTTTCACTTCAAAACTTAAATTACTTAATACAAGTTAAATTAATCGGATTTCAGCACCAATATAAGTACACATAGTAATAAAACACAGATAATAATAAAAAACACAAGTACATTACAGTAATGCCCGCAGGAGCCATATCAAATTTCACAGTTAATAGTGTCTATTATATATTACTTTTCAGGATGTAACAAACTATTCTATTAAATTTATACTTTTGCAACTATGTATAGTTCTCTAACAAATAGTTACTTAGTATCCCGCATGTCTAAACTGATCATAGTAATGCAGCTCTATGAGTTCACATAGCATCATATGCACCTAAAGGAGAATCCTCTCTTTACAACACATTTTATTTATAATGTGTATATGTATATATATATATATATATATATATATATATATTTATTTATATCATAAATCACAGTCTGAATCCTTTAGTGGAGTGCGCACGCACCCCATTAGAACGCCGTTGGTGGGGTGTAGTCCAGACAATGCAGGTGTTTCCAGACCGTTGTGGGGGTGGGCCGCTGCGGCTGCATGACATCACACGCAGCCACTGCAACACGAGATGCGGCGAGTAGCAGCATGCCAGGACGCAGGAGCTGCACTGGCAGGGAGCTACTCGCCAGGTGCAAAAGCATTACCGCCGTGCAATGCATTTGCGCCTGTGTGGAGGGGTAGGACCTGACATGCTAGGCGGACTAGCCCTGTGCTGGGCGCCCCCGCCCCCCGCATGTCAGAGTAAATTATTGTGGATGTGTGCTAAATTTAGCACATCTACGATCAGATCTGAATTACCCCCTAAATCCTCCAACAATCCCATTCTCAAAAGCCATGTTTTCCTGGCTGTACTTTGTTATAAAATATGTAGAAAACAAACTAGAAATGTGGTAGTATAAAATAGTAGCATAAAATAGTAGTTTCAAATCATGGTATCATCATATAAATGTTCAACAGTGAGGGCCATACTAGTGAAGTCAATTAATTCACTTGCAATTAATTCACTTGCAACGGAATTTGCTGCGCTATATAAGAAACTGTTAATAAATAAATAAATAAAATAAATAAATACGCTTGTCAGTGATGTGATTTCCAAATGGACTTATCTGATTTCTATAACATATCACTTTAATTGGCACTGCAAGTTGTAACTCAATCAATCACCCCAGTAATGGAGATTGACCATGAAAATAATTGCAATAAATAAGCAGTGCAGCAATAAAACAGACACTATAGGAAGGGTTGTAAACAAATATATGATAAAAATAGACAGCTTACTTATAAAGTTAAATTGATATGCTGTGGTTTGTCCCCTAGTGTTTATTTGCAGCACTGGAGTCCCAGATTAGGAATATCCAAAATCATAAAATATATAAAGAATGTAACACTTAGCTAAAATTATATTGTTTTGAGGAATATGTTACAGTGTCTGCTGTTTGGTTTAACTGCTTACTTGTTTGTATTTAGGGGCATATTCATAGATGGACGTGGTAGCCCATTAACCGCATCTTTGTACGCAGCGGCTGTATTCATATACATAAAAGCAGCAGGAAACATCTAGAGCAGAAAGATGGTCACTTCAGGTTTTTGTGATCTGCTGCTGCATCTGAAGACGCAGCACCGGATCCCTCTGCGTGAACTTTGGTCATCGGGGTAATCCTGCAGGCTTCTCAGGATGACTGTTGTGTTTTGATGTTGCTGGAGCCAGTGAAGCTGCGATGGAAGATGCAGACAATGACCTCAACATGCCTCGAAAAGCGGGCCAAATCGCTTGGACAACACTGCCCTGTCCATACCCCAAATGCCCACAGCATTTTCATCATGTTGCAGCTTAGGGGGCACTGTGCATGCATTCTCACAGAACGAGATCTGCACATGCGTGGTCCGGTGTCTGCACAGATTTCACGCCATCTGACTTGTACGCAATCCATTGGGTCTCAGAATTAGGCCCTTAATAGAGAACCAAATATATAGCCCTACTGCTATAAGTAATGAAACATAAAATAGTACAGAACAATCCAGGGCAATAAAACATTCACACCACAAGCTTACGTTATACACCATGTTTTTTATGTTCTAGCCACAAATAACACATATATTCCTTAACTATGTATGTTTCAGCGCTGACTCTGCATGCATAATGCATTTATTTTAGACTTTAGCAAGCCCACATCGAAAATGTCAAATAGAATTAATTATGATGGTATTTTATGACAAATTCACCCACACCTTTACATTTTGGTACATTTCACTGAGCATGAATTAAACAGAAAATGTATATTGTTGCGTTTGCTTTGTGGCTTGATCTGTAAAAACATCTATTAATGGATGGGAAATACAGTAAATGGGTTGGTGAAAGGGCAGTGCACTATATATGAGCAACATGAAGGTGTAAATGGTGTCACAGAAATCAATATGTTCTTTTTGCATTCAAAGCACGTGAAAATCAGATAAGAAGTACAAAAGGATGAATGAGGCCTTAAACTGGGATTGTGGAATAGAGGGATAGTTCAGTTTAATCTATTTGACACTGGGTTAATGTAAAAAAAAAAAAAGATTAATACTCAAACCTTCCTAAAGATCACCTAAGGCAACATAAGAGAACATTTTGTTGGATATTACTCAATTAGATACGAATATTTTAACAATATCCTCAAAGTATTTCTAACATCTATACAGTGTTTCAGGTTAGTTCACTAGTCTGGGCCCAAATGCAAATTCAAGGCAGAGCATTATACTGCCAGCATATCATACAATCATATTGTGCTGTATATAATATTGTCAAATATTTTGGTATATAATAGAACCCTTACTGGTGGATTCAGTTATATGCAGGGGTGGATTGGGATGGAAAACAAGCCCAGGGCATTTATGGAAGCAGCCCTAATGGAAGTGTTGTGTTATGAAGGGGTGGGGTTTGTTGAGTGGGGCGGAATCCCTCCTCATAGGGCCTGATTATACGCAATTGTGGCCTTCCCTGTGTCTTTTGCTGCAGTGTTTAAGACCAAGGGCAGATTGGGAACTAAAAGTGTCCCTGTACAATTTTGTAGACGTGGCCCGACGTGGGCAGCACAAGAGGTATAACATACCGTGTACCCATGTCAGCATCACTGGATGGCAGAGTTGCTGTACTGCAGTAGATGGAATAACAGAATGAAAGGGGACAATGAGTGCATTGGGCTGCTTGTCATGGGGGGGGGCACATAACAACACACAAAACAGGCCCCACAGACAGTCGGCCTACCAGAAATCTTCCTGCTGAGCCCTATGGCCAATCCACCCCTTATTGTATACAACGTGCCACAGAGTGTTTCTCTGCTCATGGATGTGGTCCATATCGATTTCAGTCTTCCTCCCACCCCTCGCAGGAACTTCACATATACTGTGAGTGATTTACACTTAATTAGGTGGATATCCATTTAGCCGCGGCTAATTGTCCAGCTGGGGGCTTACCTATTAGCCCTGATAAGAATGCGCAAGATGTTGCTTATCAGGGATTTTGTTTCACCTGCTTCAAGCTGGCGTTCCCGGAAACAGCCCTATTTTCATGTGAAAACGGGGCTGTCTCTACTGAAAACACACAGACATCAATGAACCTGTGTGGTTTCAGGAGATAATGTATTTTTTTTACAGGCGACTAAATTGGATAGCCTGTAAAAAAAAAAAATATCAGTGAAACATCGGAAAAAATTAGAGGTGAAACAACATCGGGTGTGAAAAACTGTAGTTTTTCGCACCCGATGTTGTTTCACCTCTAATTGAATACCTCCTTTATTGTCCAGTGTAAACAACTGCCAGCATATTCTCAGAAAATAATTACCCATAACATTTCACAAACCCCAATGCATGATAATCATACTGTTTTATTATCCAGTGTGTGCTGTCCCTTCAATCGCAACAGACTACAACACAGCTGTACTTGAGTAACTCACTTTAAAAATGAGATGGCTTGTTTTTGTTATACATCCCACCCCCCACCCCCGCCTTCCAAGTGAATAATAAATGCCATGCAAAGTAATGGTTAATGGGGATACAGATAATGGGAGTGCAAAAGCACCCTTAGCACCCAGCGATCTGCTTTCATCAGTATATCAGTACATCATAAATCACTATACTGTTTGGTGCACAGTACTGCCACTCAAAATATAGTATTTCCAGGGAAGTCAAGAAATGGAGGAGGTGGTATCAGTATGGATGACAGCCGGACGGGATGCCGGCGGTCAAAATACTGATGCAAGAATCCCAAAAGGAAAATCCCAACAGGGGTGAGTATGCTATGCTAACCCCCCTACCCTACTTCCTAACCCTAAGCCTCCCTACCCGCAGCCTAACCCTAACCTTCCCTCTTAGTGACTAACCCTAATCTCCCCCCGGTGGTGCCTAAACCTAACTCCCCCTGCCCCGCAGCCTAAACCTAACCATCACCCCTTAGAGCCTAAACCTAACCTCTCCTTGGTGGTGCCTAACTCTAAACCCCCATCCCCCCTGTCCGCAGCCCAACCCTAGCCTCCGAGCCACCGCAGCCTAACCCCCTGGAATTGGCTAAACCTAACCCCCGGCTCTATCCTGCCACTGCCCTACTTACAACGGTCGGGATCTCGGCTGTCAGAGTTCCGGCATCGTCTCCTGACCCAGCCTGGATTCTGATGTCAGCATTCTGATCGGTGTCGGGATCCCGACGTTGGTGTTTCGACTGCCAGAATTCAGACAGCTGGGATCTTAACCACATATTCTGTAGTATAATAACAACGCTTTGTATATGTAACTAAATAACTGTCAGTACCTCAACTTCCATATGTCCTGAGGGGTGTAGTATGGTATGCCGGCGGCCGGGCTCCCGGTGGCCAGCATACTGGTGCCAGATTCCCGACCACCAGCATACCGACAGCTGGGCGAGCACAAATGAGCCCCTTGTGGGCTCACTGCGCTCGCCATGCTGCGCTTGCCTCGCAGCGGGCACAGTCGGGCGCTACGTATGCCACGCTATCTATTTTCCCTCCAGGGGGGTCATGGATCCCCAAGAGGGAGAAAAGGTATCGGTATGCCACGTGTTGGGATTCCGGCGCCGGTATACTGTGCGCCGGGATCCCAACAGCTGGCAAACTGAAGACCATCCATCCTGAGGTTGATTCTGGCTAAAAAAAAAAAATAAAAAATACATAAAAAAAATTCTATTTCATTATTGTGATGTTCTTGACATGTCATAAATCTTGTACTTCATAGAATTTGATTATTGGAAAGGTTGTGGTATAGCAGTAGGCCAGTAGCTCCCAGTACATGGACCATGAAGAAAATTGCCACCTTAACATGTGACAAGATTGCTGAATTCAGATAAGCTGCTGGACCAGAAAAGAAGAAAATAAGGAAAGGGCTTATATAACTAAAGCTGTATTGTGACACAAAAGCAATGCTTTTCCATTACAATATTCAGCAGCTCAAAAGAACTCATTTTAACTTGCCTTTGTATTATTTGAAATTATATTATTTGAAATATTTAAGTACAGAAATCTTACTTGATATATATTAAAAGTGAAATTATATGTAGCATCATGCAATGCATGTGTAACTATGGTAGAAATAGTTTAAGTACAGTATATCAGCGGGACCATATATAGATTGAAAACAAACAGAAATCTATGTAAGTAGAAGTACAAAATCCAGTAAAAACCATCTCACTTTAGCAAATAGGCTGCTTGAGTTCTGCATAGGTATCAAGAGATGGGTAAGAATAAGGCAGGAGCATTTAGCACTATACCTGTGTTTTATATCGTTTAGGTTTTCTGCAGTAATTGCCCTGCAGAATTAGTAACTGTAAATTGGGCACTGAAAAGGTCAGCATTCTGTGGCTTCGGAGACATGGAGTTATAGAGACTGTTCTTGAAGTACTGTACATGTTATACAGATACTAGATAAAAAAAATACAGATTACAAAATAATATTTTATATGCACAGTATTATCATTTTATGCAAAATCTCAGATTTTAAAACTATAAAGCTGTAACTAGCAATGAGATGTGATTGTTCTTAGTATACGTTAAGAGAAAATGAGCTCATCTTCAGTTGTAACTTCACCCGTGTCCAGGTTTTATTGTGGATGACCTGATTCTCCTTCTTTGGTGGTTCCTGTCAATCTGGACGTAATTTAGTCCCATTTGGCAGTTTTAAGAAATGTACCTGTAGAAGATTTCAAACAATTTGCTTTTGTTTAACACTGCAGCCCTGTGTGGACAGCACACGTGTCTACAACATTTTCCCTGTTCTCTTTTTATCCTCTTTCAGAATACAATTCAAAAGCACTACAAATAATCTTGCCTTAGGCTCTGAATTTGCTTCTACCTTCAGTGACTCAGTTGCTTTAGCTGTATGTATTCCTCTTCCTTCCTTGCTCTAATTAGTCATACTGTAATAGGAAGCAGCCTTTCGTCTTGGCAAACTATGCAAAATTGCAAAGATGCCCTTTGTACCACATAATAACCACTTGTGCCAATAATGTTATATAATATTACTCAACAGATCAACCGCAATGATGTGATATAATAAACAAAATCACCAATCTGAGGCCACACTTGGGGGAATTCAATTCAGCACAATGGGTACAAAATGCTTCTGGAACAGCCGGGCAAAAGCTCTTCACAGCCATTGGGGTTCCAGTAAAATTAGCGATGTTTGGCTAACATCATAATTGTGCACAGCCAGACATCAAGGTGGCACTTAGTGCTAAAATGAACTACCACCATAAAATGGTTCCAATTTACCCATACATTTAGGCAGATAGTTTCAGAGCACCTTACATGGAATATATTTGCAACAAAACTGTATAATTGATGGCTGAATTCCCCATGTAAAAAAGTGCTGACCTGTTTTCAAGAGCGAGTAATGTGAAGTCATGCCAGATTCATGAAGATGTCTGTGCAGGGAAGTATAAACAATGTTTCAGTAATCTCTCCTAATCTGATTTGACTCTTGCTTTCCTCTAAGCGCAGTACTGTTGTAAAATGCGCTGCTATTGGCTGGTTAGTCTGCAGTTCCTCACTGGACTGAAACATTCTAGCTGTGTTAAATCTAGGTTAAAATAAATTTGCTTTGCCCTCACATACTCTGTAAAATGGCACACAACAGTAAAATTACACAGCTACAGTTCTATAGTGAATATTTACTAAGCACAGATACATATATAAATAAAACACAACACTCAGCTTTGAAAACAGCTGATGTTTCTTAACATTCCCTCTCTGTTTATTTCTTGCTGGACAGGGCCAGATAATATACACTGTTGGCAATATGGTGCGTAATCATTAGCCTGGGTAATCCGTGCTTGGTTCAGCTGCTTGATAAAGGAAAGCATTGCGGGGACAGAGACTTGGCAGCTGTGATTGCATCAGAAAGCTTTACTCTAGAATTGAGCTTTAGCCCACTCTGATAAAAACTGAGTTCTTTGTTACTTCCTAGAAAATGAGAGGTTTTTTTATACCTGAAATTGAGGCAGATTCATTTATAAGCTTCATATGGAACTATTGCTCCTCTCATTTCTATCAAATATATCATCATCATGCTGCTTTGTGGGTAACAGCTATAGTGCAGCACATTATTTTTTAATCAGTTACCCAAACTGAACAACCTGATGGTACATTCTGCAAGATTGCAACTGCTGCTAGCTGGCTATAACTCATCAAGCATTTTATTTTGTACTTTTTCATGTAGATTTATGAATAAAAGCCATTCTCCAAATGATTTTTGACATTGATTTTTTTACATTTTGATTATCTTAATATAATTCTGAATGGCAGGGTTTGCGCCTTTGCTTGTGCTAATCATATACAATTTTTCAAAATGATATAGTATATATTTTTTCTAATATAAGAATACATTATTCTTCCTTTAGTGTAACTGATCATCAGATCTGCAAAACTTGATGGATTTAAATACAGAAGAACAGACAATATTCTGAAATCAGTACCTTGTTCAGGTTTAAGTATTCTCAGGCACTCCTTTCAGTTATCCCACCAAGTGTTTGGGCTATCCTATTAGCCCTGATGCGGCACACTCCCCCCCCCCCCCCCCCCCGCTTCCCAATGCCGGCACTTACCGCAGATTATGTTGTCCATGATAACCGGGCTGTCGGAGTGTCGGAGCCGCTATAGCACATGGGCCCATGTGTTTTCGCGCGAACGTGGGTCTGTTTTTGGCCGATGATAATGGCCTGTAATAGGATACTGCAATAATGACTATCAGTCATTAATCGTGGTATCCGGACAAAATGAATCGGCACTAATTAGATACCCTTCTAAATCTTCCAAACTGGCCTACTAAATAGCTGAGTGTAAAAGAGATTCAGCAGCACTAATAGAAAGCCTTAGAACCACTGCGTCAGGTCTCCCCTACTACAGGTAGTGCATAGCAGCATGAAAGCACACAACTATATGTGGGTTTTTGGACCCTGCTAGAAAGAGTGAGGGTACCAAGAAAGAGATCCCCACCAAAGAAATATTATTAGGAAGAAATAGGATTGTGTAAAGTCCATAAATTAGTTGGAAGACCCCAATACCTAAACAAATAACGTGGTACATTTGGTAGCACCATCTTCAGCTGCTTTGACTTCAACCAAATGAATATTTGACTTAATCCTCCTAATAGGATAGCTTAAACATATTTATATATCTGGGCTTCCTCAGTTCAGGCCCTGCCACTACATTTCTTCTGTGTAATAGTCAGAAATTGACATGACCATAGCAGAATGCTGAATACTTTCTGATTCTTCCATGTAAATATGGATTTGTGTATTTAGGATCACTGATATGCTGAATAACAGGCAAAGCTGATGTGTTCTATTACCACAGTGCTCCTGTATTCTAAACCCTACAATTTACAAAGTAATCTGTAGTTTGAGATTACATCCACAGTCAACATCTGTGAGTACTGGAGTACCATGGGCCCACAAGACATTACAGGGGTGGTGAGTGTCTCCCAAAATATGATGGCCTGGGCATGAGGTCTCTGCAGGCTTGATACAGTTTTGGTAGAAATACAATTAATTTACTATTACATTTCAAACTATGCATATCTAGAATAGTTATGATACCATGAAATAAATCCCACTAAAAAGAAATGACCCAAGGTTAGTAAACTAGTCATAAAGTATGTCTATTAATGAAATGCAAGATTATCAGATACATTGTTTTTGGCAAAAGGCCTACTCCCACTCACTAGGAGCCAGGATGTAGTTATGTGACCGACGGTCTCCAATACCAACGGCTGCATCCCGCCCCCTCAAAATCCCAACAGTCGTCATGCCGACTAACAGGGACTAATCCCACTCATGGGTGTCCATGACACCCATAGAGCGGGAATAGATCCTGTGGCGAGTGCAGCTCGCCACCGAGCCCGCAGCGTGCCGAGAGCAGCGAGCCCATAAGAGGCTTCATTGTGCTCGCCCTTCCTCCGCCGGCATCCTAAACCCTGGGATCCCGGCGTCGGTATGCTGACCGGCGGGATCAGAAATGCCGGTCACCCATACTCAACCCAATTTAAATCAACATACAAGTTCTTCAGAAGGTGTAATTGCCAAAGATATCCTAATTATGCATTGCAAAAACTTTCCAAAATATTAAACATCAATAATTTTTTGTCTAAAGAAATGAGTGTAGAAGTTACAGAAATATGTGCTGGTTGTTTGCAAGTTGGACTGAGCAGATTCTGACCTTGGCTTCAGCTCTACTGAAAACAATAGTGCCTGATCAATTAAACACTAATATGAAACTGACTGTGTAGATTGTTTATAGTTGGAGGCTCTGGAACCTCAACCTCAGCTTCCACTGAGACCAAATTCTGGAAGAGATTCCACTTCTGCGATCAAAAGGGTCCTCCTGTCATCAGCCACCGAGTTTGAGGTTCCAGAGCCTCCAACTATAAACAATCTACATTTTGCTCTGGTAAAGCCTTCATTTCTTACCATTGTGACTGAATGTTTTTTTATTAGATATATTATGATGCAGCCTTATGTGTTGTTGTGAAAATAAATGTGTTCAACTTTTTACACTATTTTGCAAACATTTTAATTTTCCATATGTATTGAACTTTCGATCACATATTTGACCCTATGCTGCAAAACAAGACCCATGTCTGAATGTAAAGGAAGGAATTTATTTATATCCTTTTTATCACTATTTGTATTCTCCATTCACCCCCACCTGAAAATCTAATCCTCTATAGCAGGCCCGGCTAACCTGTGGCTCTCCAGGTGTTGTAAAACTATACATCCCAGCATGCCTTGCCATAGTTTTAGCACTCCCTAATAGCAAAACTGTGGCAAAGCATGATGGGACTTGTAGTTTTACAACAGCTGGAGAGCCACAGGTTGGCCAGGCCTGCTCTATAGGATAACACCTAAAATATTCTCTAATTTAAACTGTATGTATTATTGGTATGTTTTACTTACTAATGTGAAACTGTTCCAGCATGTCAGGACTTACAGGACATGCTCAAACTTCCAGTGCCAGCATCTCAGAGCAGTCAATGCCTGATATGACTTACTGGGACATGCCATGCAACAATTGTATTTAAATTCTTTTTGATTTTTTAAATAAAAAAAAAAATTCACAGAACATTTTCCCATTCATTTTAATTATGTGTTGTCTGTTGAACTAAATAGGACCTTTCAGCAGCATGCATCAAGACGTCTTTTTTTTTTAATCACATACGAACAGTACAAATGCAAGGCTTCTTTTAAATTGCATCATCAGAAACAGCAACGTTTCGTTCCCTCCGGACCTTTATCAAGCTTCACATCCAAGCAAGCCATCAGCACATACAGTATAAACAGCAGAGCTCATTGCATCCAAAGTCTTCATGAATGAGTGTTCGAGAGTATGTGATAAAAAAAAGTCTTGATGCATTTATCCTGGAGAGTGCCTACTTCTTGAAAACTATATAACTATAGTGTGTATATATATATATATATATATATATATATATATATATATAATTTTTTTTTAAATATATATATATATATATATATGCAAAACAACACAGCCCACTGATGGGCTATATTTATATATAAATATACATACAGTATATATATATATATATATATATATATACACATTGGATGTAATAAAAAATGTGGTGACATCATGAAAGCAGTATATACCTGTAATATACAGATACACTTACACATGTAAGCAGCTGTTGTTTAATCATACCTCCAAACTGTCCTGATTTTGGTGGGACAGTCCCATTTTTCTGGGACTGCCCCGCTGTCCCACCTGTGTGTTGCAGTGTCCCGTGGTGGGGAGAGGGCAGTTGGGAGAACCTTTCTCACTTGCTGCTCTGCTTAGCACCGCTGCTTAGCAGAGCAGCGGCGAATAGATGCTATGCACATGCGCATAGAGTTTATTCACTGGGAGAGAGGAACAGGGGGCATGCCAGCAGCTTACAGAGCGCTATGCATGCCCCCACTGTGGCAAAAAGGGGGGCATGTCCCACGATCGCACCACCTACTCGTGAGGACATTCCCCCTTCTAATTTTGGGCGCCATGCCTTCTAATTTTGGGCACCCTGTGTCCCTCCTCCCAACTTTCTAAAGTTGGAAGGCATGATTTAATAACATACTGTATGTGAATTTTCTGAATAAACACGTTTAAGGTTTATGTTGTTAACATTGTAATAACAAAATAATTCATCTTAGTGCTTATATAAAGCTATTGTCGTGTATATAGTACAGTATGTCCCATCATTATTGCTTTGCAGTGAAGCATATTAATACAATAATCGTAATCTGCAGCATGTTTGATCAGGACCATAACCTTTTCTACACTAAGATTTGGATTAGAGCAAATAAACAGACATGCTTGCTCCAGTGTCTTGTGTAGCACAGGGAAAGATACAGCAGCTGCTGAGGTATTCCCAGATTCTTTGCAGAGCTCAGAAAAGGTTATCAGATGGCTTGGCTTTCAGTCTAGCATATTATAGCAGAAATAATATACTGTCTGTTGGCTTTGGCTGCCTGTAAAGTCAGTAACATCAGCACTATATTAAACTGTAAATACTGTATGACACACACATAGTAACATAGTAGATGAGGTTGAAAAAACACAAAATGTCCATCGAGTTCAACCTGTATTATAATTCTTACACTACTCAGTATTTAACATGTTAACTATAATGACCCAGATTAAGTTATGTTTATAGGTCTAATTAACAACTATAATTCATGTTTTTTCTAAGTGTGTTCCTGTTTCCTATCTATCCTGGTTACATTATTGGCATACCTCCCAACTGTCCCGATTTCATCGGGACAGTCCCGCTATTCAGACACTGTGCCGCTGTCCCTCCCGCTGGTCGTAGTGTCCTGCTGGCGGTGGGGACAGTTGGGAGAACCAGTGATCACCGCTGCTCTGCTCTGCAAAGCGGCTGGTGATCACTGACTAGATGCGGCATCTGCACAGTGCGGGGAGGAGAGAAAGGGGCTGCCCAGCTGCTAAGGAAGGGCTGGGCATGTCCCCAAAATAACAAAAACAGGGGTCGTAGTGTGATGCCCCGCCCCTTCACCTGAGGCTCCACCCATTTTAGTGAGGTCCCACCCCCTTTCCGGCTGCGAGTGCGCCTTTGGCGCGGTATGTCCCGCATTGGATACAGCACAAGTTGGGAGGTATGTTATTGGTGCAAATTAATAAATGGGTTGTGTACACAAGCGTTACTGATTCTGTCCAAGCTGCAATTGCTTACCCCATCCGGGGCTTAAAGTGGTCCTGGAGAGGTGGTGTAACTCTTTACCCTGCCACCTGCTTAAACAGATAATGCCGACAGTAGTCCTCTTTATACACATCTCTGCCTCTGTACCAGTAGGGGTGGGCTGTAGATGAGGGAGGACCATAGAGCCACCAGGACCTTAGGAAGTGGGAGGTGGCTGCAGCTCATCAGTAACACATGCATTATTGATTGACATAGGTGATGGGGTGTGCTTTTCTGTTGGAATTACTGTGCAGGGCAATGGAGGAGGTGGAACCAGTTCCCCCTACCATTACAGGTGGTAGCTGAATTAGGCCCATCAATTCAAGTTGGATCAAGCTGTCGAACACTGGTATTTTAATTAGGTATACGTCATAAGTAATAAGTATGTATACTTTCATAAGATGATAGTGTAGGGGTGCTAGGCATGCAGCCCTGTAGCAGTTGCGGAACTACACATCCCAGCATGCCCTGCCATTTAGCGTTTCCTAATAGAAAAACTGTTGAAGAGCATGCTGGTTTGTATTAAGCATGTACTGTATTAGTAAATATTGAGGTTGAAATAGCCATTATTAATAAATGCAAAATTTACATGTGCCACATAAAATGTTACTGCATAAAACACAAACACAAAATGCATATTAAATTACCTACATCTGTCATTTTTCCTGCAGTAGTCCAAACAGAGATGTCAATTAAGTAATGCAAATAGAAAGCAGTGATTTAAGGGGATGCAATTAATTTGCTGGCAGTCAGGATACCGATGCCGGAATCCCGACTGATGACCATACCGACACCCGTAATCCCGGCTCACAGGGGCTATTCCCACTTGTGGGAGTCCACGACACCCATAGAGTGTGAATAGAACCTGTGGCGCCTGCAGTGAGCTCACAAGGGGACTCTTTGCTTTTGCCCTGCTGCCGGCATACTGACGGCTGGGATGCAGTTGCTAGTATACTGACAGCGGGCATCCCGACCATCATTAAATCATACTGAACCCGATTTAAATACTGTACTTAGAAATTGGGAGCTCAATACACAGTCAGCAAATCATAAGCAGCTAGATAACGTATCAGACAGTCATCATAATCATTGGGTATCATGCACCAGCCCTCCAGCACCTATGTATATATATGTACCCTATGTATCTATGTCTGCCTCCAGGCCTTTTAGAGTCGGGAAACGGTCCTTGCTGCATTTGTTCTATAGGAGCTCCATTGGTTTATTCCTTATTAACCCATTAAACCTTGTAATACTAAAACACATTCAACCTATATTAATCAATTAATTATAATGACCCAAACATGACCTCAATGTAACCATAACCACAAATATTAAACCCCTTAAGACAATTTAAAAATTATCTATGACTGAAATAATGACACGAACACAGTAACAGCTTTGCTTAAAGGTCACAACTTTTATTTCAATTATAATTAATTAACCTACGAGGACAAAGGTGGCCAGGAGATGCTGCAATCTCAGTTCCAGCCTTATCCGTTATACTAATTCTTGGCGGACGACTACAACATCCCCCCCCTACTGATGCACTAACGTCGCAGGGGCTCACCTCACCTCTCGGAAACAGTCTGAATGCTCGCGCACAAGAAGCTCCCTGGTCCCCCGCACAGAGCAGGACAAACTTGTCGAGTCATTAGAAGGTAGGTGCCCCACAATGATCTCTTGCATCACAGAAAGCCACTGAGATGCAGTGCTCTCCCGCCCTGCTGCGCCTCCCCTGAATGGGAAAAAGAAGCAATCAAAAACAGTGACAAACAAGGTTTAGGGGTGGGCTCAAACAGAAAATCCAGCAAGAGGCTGGCTGCACAAACAGCCTAATTCTATAAACTTCTACAATGTCAACACCTCCTTAGCCCTAATTGGATAAACCCTTTGATTGACAACAACACACCATCTAGCTTACTCTGCCCAGTAACAAGGCTGTCATATCCAGCCAATCAGAAAAAACAAGATTCTTATTTAGCCTCATGCTTAATTCAGCCTTCATCTGCCCTACTTGCACACCCCTTCCTTCTCCGTTCCAGTTCTCCAAGGCTAAGGAGTCATAAGTATAAGATGGGCTAAGGTCTACACATGGATGTATGCATACTTTTTTGTGCATACGCAGTATGGAAATGTGTACTAAATATGTGCAGATGTGTATCCAACTGTTCTGTGTTCTCCCCATCATTTGTTCCCATTTGAAAATCTCTGAGCATATAAAGCCATAGTTGCCGACATCCTGGCTGCTGTCTCCAGTAGAGAGCAGCCAGCTCAGCTCAGCGGGGAGGCGGGGCTGGGAGGATGTATGATGCCTTGAAGGGGCGGGGTGGAGGTAGCACAGGGGTGTGGTGACCGCTATTGCATTATTGTAGCCATGCCCTTGCTCTGTAATGCAGAGATTACCCGCATTATACTGCAGGGGTCATAGCTATGATGATGCAATTCAGCGAGAATCACATCATCAACTGCCCAGACCGCCCACTTTACTCACTAAGGGGCAAATTTACTAAGATAGGAGGTTTGTTTAAGATGGGATGTTGCCCCTAGCAACCAGTCAGATTCTACTTCTCATTTATCTAGCACCTTCTAGAAGGTAATACCTGGAATCCGGCTGGTTGCTATAGGCAATATCCCATCTGAAATAGAACTTCCATCTTAGTAAATTTGCCCCTAAGTGGGCGGTCGGGAAGGGAAGGTACCTGCAAAACCGGGATGGGGGGGGACGGGACGGATGGCCCAATCCCCCCCCCCCCCCCCCCGATTTTAGGAAGCCTCCCGGCCATTCAAGGAGGGTAGGCAAGTATGTTAAAGCTTGATTCATATTTGCACATAAATGGACTGCACTTGCAGTTCCTTCATGTGTTTAGGAATCAGTGCAGATTTCCTCCTATATTTTATGCCATTACACAGCCCCCATACCTCTCCATCAGCCCTGTAGATATTACCAGAAACATGACTGACACATACGCCATGTTTCTGGAGATCTGCGCATGTATACTATAAAAATCAGAGATTGGCACATACACAGAGAGCTCTGCTCTTATTTACACACATGTTAAGAGTAGAGATGAGCGCCTGAAATTTTTCGGGTTTTGTGTTTTGGTTTTGGGTTCGGTTCCGCGGCCGTGTTTTGGGTTCGAACGCGTTTTGGCAAAACCTCACCGAATTTTTTTTGTCGGATTCGGGTGTGTTTTGGATTCGGGTGTTTTTTTCAAAAAACACTAAAAAACAGCTTAAATCATAGAATTTGGGGGTCATTTTGATCCCAAAGTATTATTAACCTCAAAAACCATAATTTACACTCATTTTCAGTCTATTCTGAATACCTCACACCTCACAATATTATTTTTAGTCCTAAAATTTGCACCGAGGTCGCTGTGTGAGTAAGATAAGCGACCCTAGTGGCCGACACAAACACCGGGCCCATCTAGGAGTGGCACTGCAGTGTCACGCAGGATGTCCCTTCCAAAAAACCCTCCCCAAACAGCACATGATGCAAAGAAAAAAAGAGGCGCAATGAGGTAGCTGTGTGAGTAAGATTAGCGACCCTAGTGGCCGACACAAACACCGGGCCCATCTAGGAGTGGCACTGCAGTGTCACGCAGGATGGCCCTTCCAAAAAACCCTCCCCAAACAGCACATGACGCAAAGAAAAAAAGAGGCGCAATGAGGTAGCTGTGTGAGTAAGATTAGCGACCCTAGTGGCCGACACAAACACCGGGCCCATCTAGGAGTGGCACTGCAGTGTCACGCAGGATGTCCCTTCCAAAAAACCCTCCCCAAACAGCACATGACGCAAAGAAAAAAAGAGGCGCAATGAGGTAGCTGTGTGAGTAAGATTAGCGACCCTAGTGGCCGACACAAACACCGGGCCCATCTAGGAGTGGCACTGCAGTGTCACGCAGGATGTCCCTTCCAAAAAACCCTCCCCAAACAGCACATGACGCAAAGAAAAAAAGAGGCGCAATGAGGTAGCTGACTGTGTGAGTAAGATTAGCGACCCTAGTGGCCGACACAAACACCGGGCCCATTTAGGAGTGGCACTGCAGTGTCACGCAGGATGTCCCTTCCAAAAAACCCTCCCCAATCAGCACATGATGCAAAGAAAAAGAAAAGATAAAAGAGGTGCAAGATGGAATTGTCCTTGGGCCCTCCCACCCACCCTTATGTTGTATAAACAAAACAGGACATGCACACTTTAACCAACCCATCATTTCAGTGACAGGGTCTGCCACACGACTGTGACTGATATGACGGGTTGGTTTGGACCCCCCCCAAAAAAGAAGCAATTAATCTCTCCTTGCACAAACTGGCTCTACAGAGGCAAGATGTCCACCTCATCTTCACCCTCCGATATATCACCGTGTACATCCCCCTCCTCACAGATTATCAATTCGTCCCCACTGGAATCCACCATCTCAGCTCCCTGTGTACTTTGTGGAGGCAATTGCTGCTGGTCAATGTCTCCGCGGAGGAATTGATTATAATTCATTTTAATGAACATCATCTTCTCCACATTTTCTGGATGTAACCTCGTACGCCGATTGCTGACAAGGTGAGCGGCGGCACTAAACACTCTTTCGGAGTACACACTTGTGGGAGGGCAACTTAGGTAGAATAAAGCCAGTTTGTGCAAGGGCCTCCAAATTGCCTCTTTTTCCTGCCAGTATAAGTACGGACTGTGTGACGTGCCTACTTGGATGCGGTCACTCATATAATCCTCCACCATTCTATCAATGTTGAGAGAATCATATGCAGTGACAGTAGACGACATGTCCGTAATCGTTGTCAGGTCCTTCAGTCCGGACCAGATGTCAGCATCAGCAGTCGCTCCAGACTGCCCTGCATCACCGCCAGCGGGTGGGCTCGGAATTCTGAGCCTTTTCCTCGCACCCCCAGTTGCGGGAGAATGTGAAGGAGGAGATGTTGACAGGTCGCGTTCCGCTTGACTTGACAATTTTGTCACCAGCAGGTCTTTCAACCCCAGCAGACTTGTGTCTGCCGGAAAGAGAGATCCAAGGTAGGCTTTAAATCTAGGATCGAGCACGGTGGCCAAAATGTAGTGCTCTGATTTCAACAGATTGACCACCCGTGAATCCTTGTTAAGCGAATTAAGGGCTCCATCCACAAGTCCCACATGCCTAGCGGAATCGCTCCGTGTTAGCTCCTCCTTCAATGTCTCCAGCTTCTTCTGCAAAAGCCTGATGAGGGGAATGACCTGACTCAGGCTGGCAGTGTCTGAACTGACTTCACGTGTGGCAAGTTCAAAGGGCATCAGAACCTTGCACAACGTTGAAATCATTCTCCACTGCGCTTGAGACAGGTGCATTCCACCTACTATATCGTGCTCAATTGTATAGGCTTGAATGGCCTTTTGCTGCTCCTCCAACCTCTGAAGCATATAGAGGGTTGAATTCCACCTCGTTACCACTTCTTGCTTCAGATGATGGCAGGGCAGGTTCAGTAGTTTTTGGTGGTGCTCCAGTCTTCTGTACGTGGTGCCTGTACGCCGAAAGTGTCCCGCAATTCTTCTGGCCACCGACAGCATCTCTTGCACGCCCCTGTCGTTTTTTAAAAAATTCTGCACCACCAAATTCAAGGTATGTGCAAAACATGGGACGTGCTGGAATTTGCCCATATTTAATGCACACACAATATTGCTGGCGTTGTCCGATGCCACAAATCCACAGGAGAGTCCAATTGGGGTAAGCCATTCCGCGATGATCTTCCTCAGTTGCCGTAAGAGGTTTTCAGCTGTGTGCGTATTCTGGAAAGCGGTGATACAAAGTGTAGCCTGCCTAGGAAAGAGTTGGCGTTTGCGAGATGCTGCTACTGGTGCCGCCGCTGCTGTTCTTGCGGCGGGAGTCCATACATCTACCCAGTGGGCTGTCACAGTCATATAGTCCTGACCCTGCCCTGCTCCACTTGTCCACATGTCCGTGGTTAAGTGGACATTGGGTACAACTGCATTTTTTAGGACACTGGTGAGTCTTTTTCTGACGTCCGTGTACATTCTCGGTATCGCCTGCCTAGAGAAGTGGAACCTAGATGGTATTTGGTAACGGGGGCACACTGCCTCAATAAATTGTCTAGTTCCCTGTGAACTAACGGCGGATACCGGACGCACGTCTAACACCAACATAGTTGTCAAGGCCTCAGTTATCCGCTTTGCAGTAGGATGACTGCTGTGATATTTCATCTTCCTCGCAAAGGACTGTTGAACAGTCAATTGCTTACTGGAAGTAGTACAAGTGGGCTTACGACTTCCCCTCTGGGATGACCATCGACTCCCAGCGGCAACAACAGCAGCGCCAGCAGCAGTAGGCGTTACATGCAAGGATGCATCGGAGGAATCCCAGGCAGGAGAGGACTCGTCAGAATTGCCAGTGACATGGCCTGCAGGACTATTGGCATTCCTGGGGAAGGAGGAAATTGACACTGAGGGAGTTGGTGGGGTGGTTTGCGTGAGCTTGGTTACAAGAGGAAGGGATTTACTGGTCAGTGGACTGCTTCCGCTGTCACCCAAAGTTTTTGAACTTGTCACTGACTTATTATGAATGCGCTGCAGGTGACGTATAAGGGAGGATGTTCCGAGGTGGTTAACGTCCTTACCCCTACTTATTACAGCTTGACAAAGGGAACACACGGCTTGACACCTGTTGTCCGCATTTCTGGTGAAATACCTCCACACCGAAGAGCTGATTTTTTTGGTATTTTCACCTGGCATGTCAACGGCCATATTCCTCCCACGGACAACAGGTGTCTCCCCGGGTGCCTGACTTAAACAAACCACCTCACCATCAGAATCCTCCTGGTCAATTTCCTCCCCAGCGCCAGCAACACCCATATCCTCCTCATCCTGGTGTACTTCAACACTGACATCTTCAATCTGACTATCAGGAACTGGACTGCGGGTGCTCCTTCCAGCACTTGCAGGGGGCGTGCAAATGGTGGAAGGCGCATGCTCTTCACGTCCAGTGTTGGGAAGGTCAGGCATCGCAACCGACACAATTGGACTCTCCTTGTGGATTTGGGATTTCGAAGAATGCACAGTTCTTTGCTGTGCTGCTTTTGCCAGCTTGAGTCTTTTCATTTTTCTAGCGAGAGGCTGAGTGCTTCCATCCTCATGTGAAGCTGAACCACTAGCCATGAACATAGGCCAGGGCCTCAGCCGTTCCTTGCCACTCCGTGTGGTAAATGGCATATTGGCAAGTTTACGCTTCTCCTCCGACAATTTTATTTTAGGTTTTGGAGTCCTTTTTTTTCTGATATTTGGTGTTTTGGATTTGACATGCTCTGTACTATGACATTGGGCATCGGCCTTGGCAGACGACGTTGCTGGCATTTCATCGTCTCGGCCATGACTAGTGGCAGCAGCTTCAGCACGAGGTGGAAGTGGATCTTGATCTTTCCCTAATTTTGGAACCTCAACATTTTTGTTCTCCATATTTTAATAGGCACAACTAAAAGGCACCTCAGGTAAACAATGGAGATGGATACTAGTATACAATTATGGACTGCCTGCCGACTGCAGACACAGAGGTAGCCACAGCCGTGAACTACCGTACTGTACTGTGTCTGCAGCTAATATAGACTGGTTGATAAAGATAAGATGTCTATGTAACTATGTATGTATAAAGAAGACTGAAAAAAATCCACGGTTAGGTGGTATACAATTATGGACGGACTGCCTGCCGAGTGCAGACACAGAGGTAGCCACAGCCGTGAACTACCGTACTGTACTGTGTCTGCAGCTAATATAGACTGGTTGATAAAGAGAAGATGTCTATGTAACTATGTATGTATAAAGAAGAATGAAAAAAAACCACGGTTAGGTGGTATACAATTATGGACGGACTGCCTGCCGAGTGCAGACACAGAGGTAGCCACAGCCGTGAACTACCGTACTGTACTGTGTCTGCAGCTAATATAGACTGGTTGATAAAGAGAAGATGTCTATGTAACTATGTATGTATAAAGAAGAATGAAAAAAATCCACGGTTAGGTGGTATTACAATTATGGACGGACTGCCTGCCGAGTGCAGAGACACAGAGGTAGCCACAGCCGTGAACTACCGTACTGTGTCTGCTGCGACTGGATGATAAATGATATAAAAAATATATATATATCACTACTGCAGCCGGACAGGTATATATTATATATTATATAATGACGGACCTGCTGGACACTGTCTGTCAGCAGAATGAGTTTTATTTTTATAGAATAAAAAAAAAAAAAACACACAAGTGAAGTCACACGACGAGTGTTTAACTTTTTCAGGCAATCACAATATAAGTATACTACTAACTATACTGGTGGTCAGTGTGGTCAGGTCACTGGTCAGTCACACTGGCAGTGGCACTCCTGCAGCAAAAGTGTGCACTGTTTAATTTTAATATAATATGTACTCCTGGCTCCTGCTATAACCTATAACTGGCACTGCAGTAGTGCTCCCCAGTCTCCCCCACAATTATAAGCTGTGTGAGCTGAGCAGTCAGACAGATATATAATATATATAGATGATGCAGCACACTGGCCTGAGCCTGAGCAGTGCACACAGATATGGTATGTGACTGACTGAGTCACTGTGTGTATCGCTTTTTTCAGGCAGAGAACGGATATATTAAATAAACTGCACTGTGTGTCTGGTGGTCACTCACTATATAATATATTATGTACTCCTGGCTCCTGCTATAACCTATAACTGGCACTGCAGTAGTGCTCCCCAGTCTCCCCCACAATTATAAGCTGTGTGAGCTGAGCAGTCAGACAGATATATATAATATTATATATAGATAATAGATGATGCAGCACACTGGCCTGAGCCTGAGCAGTGCACACAGATATGGTATGTGACTGACTGAGTCACTGTGTGTATCGCTTTTTTCAGGCAGAGAACGGATATATTAAATAAACTGCACTGTGTGTCTGGTGGTCACTCACTATATAATATATTATGTACTCCTGGCTCCTGCTATAACCTATAACTGGCACTGCAGTAGTGCTCCCCAGTCTCCCCCACAATTATAAGCTGTGTGAGCTGAGCAGTCAGACAGATATATATAATATTATATATAGATAATAGATGATGCAGCACACTGGCCTGAGCCTGAGCAGTGCACACAGATATGGTATGTGACTGAGTCACTGTGTGCTGTGTATCGCTTTTTTCAGGCAGAGAACGGATTATAAAGTAAACTGCACTGTCCTCACTAGTAAACTCTCTCCACTCAGTCTCTACACTTCTACAGTAACAGTACTCCTCCTAGTCAGCTCCAGTAAATCTCTCTCAGTCTCTTATAATCTAAATGGAGAGGACGCCAGCCACGTCCTCTCCCTATCAATCTCAATGCACGTGTGAAAATGGCGGCGACGCGCGGCTCCTTATATAGAATCCGAGTCTCGCGATAGAATCCGAGCCTCGCGAGAATCCGACAGCGTCATGATGACGTTCGGGCGCGCTCGGGTTAACCGAGCAAGGCGGGAAGATCCGAGTCTGCTCGGACCCGTGAAAAAAACCATGAAGTTCTGGCGGGTTCGGATTCAGAGAAACCGAACCCGCTCATCTCTAGTTAAGAGTCTACTGCGGGAAAAGCCAGTGACAGAGGGGGTACCGAACAGAGGCTGCATACACGCCCTCCTCTCTTTCGATCTGCCCCTGCCTTGGCGCATGTGCAGTCTGCTAAAAATCACAAATACCATATGCAGACGGAATTGGGTGCAACTCTGAATCAGGCATATATTATCTGGATAATTGTTATTTCAGTGATAGGTGAACTAATGCAGCTCAGATGGCAGAAATATCACTTGCGCACATTAACCCTGAAATGTGGCCAGGCCCATGCTGAGTCTTCTTTTCACCCTGTGCTGCTTTTAGCACTTTTTTGGCAGCTCACAACCCAACATCAATGTTCTGAGCAGTATATATTTTAGATTTTTCATATAGACCCTATGCCAAATAAGATTTTTCTTACATCATGTAACATTGAATGCCATACAAGATGTAATAGTCTGCGAACTGCAGTCATCGGTGGTTCCTGGCGAGACTGCTCGATGTTTTAAATTAGCATTCAATTGAAGGGTAAAATCAGGTTGATTTTGCCTTTTAAAAGATTGCTACTTTAAAACATCGGGCAGTCTCGCCTGGGAACCCACCGATGCCTGCAGACTATTACATCAACCCAGTGGCAAACGCAGGATTTGCATGGGGGGGTTTCCAGAACTGGGCGGAGCCAATCACGGGGGTGGGGACTGAGGTGACCCAGCATATGCTGGGTCCGTAAAACTAGTGTGTGTGTGTGTGTATATATATATATATATATACACATATATACACACACACATATCTACACACATATATATATATATATATATATATATACATACATACAGACACATACATATGCACATAGACATAGCATATTAAACATGCATATATATATATATATATGTGTGTGTGTACACACATACAGTACATATATACATATATATATATACACACACACGTATGTATATATATATATATATATATATATATATATCGTGTGTGTGTGTGTGTGTGTGTGTGTGTGTGTTTATATGTATGTATGTATGTATATACATGTGTATATATGTATGCACATGGATATATTATTATTATTATCCTTTATTTTTATGGCGCCACAAGGGTTCCGCAGCGCCCAATTACAGAGTACATAAATAATCAAACAGGAAAACAGCAACTTACAGTTGATGACAGTATAGGACAAGTACAGGGTAAATACACATAGTTACATCAGCAGATGACACTGGAATAAGTATCAGGTGGCCGAAGACTGCTGGAGTTGATGCAGTTGAAGATTATTAAAGTAAGAATGGATAAGCACATGAGGGAAATATATATATGTACTATAATTAAAATAAACTTTTATTGCTCTTACAATTGCCACCAGGAAGACAGCAGGCTGCAGAGGACGCTAGACAGCCATTAATAATACTCATGCAGCTTAAAAAAAAATATTATTTTTTTTTTAGTGGAGGGGGGTTTCTGGGTGCTCGGAAACCCCCCCTGGGTGCGCCACTGCAACCCTAAGGTCTTCTAAAGAAGAGTATCCTCTATTCCTTCTAGTTTCTTTGTATGCATATTTTCATGTATACTTTTTTATTTGCTGTCTTGTAGGGTAGATCACTACCACTGTAAGAAATAAACATTACAAAGTTCACATTAATAGTCACATTAGCTGCTGTGTTCCATTGAAACATGACTTGTAAGCATCGCAGCTATACTAAATCCCACCCCCCACTGCTCATTATTGCTATGCTCATACCGTTATAGGATACAAACAGAAATAAGTGATATTATACTACTCTAATATCCCCACATTGGAAGCCGGATGCACTGATGCCTGAATTCGGACATTTTTTTTAAAAGAGGCAATAACTTACAAGGCAAATCCATGCCTGGCAGGTGGTTGCCCCTTTAAAAAAATGTCAGAGTCCGCCCGGCATCCTGCATGGCTGCTAAACTCGGGCGTCACGGTGTGGAACATGGCAGCAAATTTAATCTGTACAACAGTATTTCAATGTATCAGTCCCCAGTAAATGTATAGGCAAGTTTATAGTAACCAATCCATGCAATTGTGTCTTTATGGGTTTGCTTACATATGTCATTTGTTCATGAATAGGGCACATCAAATACAGTAAGCATTGTGAGAATAGAACTTGATGGCAGGGAGCTCACACAGCAGGATGTGGTGTTATCTATGGCACTGCGAACAAAGCCGGCAACTTCTGATCTGAAAGGTGTATAAAAAAAGAAGAAGCTACTGCAAGTTACTTTCAAGGTGTTTTTCAATGACTAACACTATGAAGAGGGAGAATTTCCATAATAACATTTACATATGAAGTGTGGAGTCTGTCTCACTTTCATGCTTACAGAAATTGGTATTTCATTTAATACAAATTAGGTGTATGAGTTTGTACCATATAGAGGTGCATTTGTCATCATCAGTTAGCAGGAGCATGATCACATAAGGACTGGAGGATCTTGCTACACTATATCTAACTACAGTATCTAGCTCCCTGACTGCCACTGCCTCCCCCATATCATGGCATTGCACGTGTCACATGCAGCGCTGCACTCATTTACTCAATTAAACCAGTGGACAGACCACTGCCTCCCATAAGAATGGCACACTCCTCTCCTGAAAGCTTCTGAGTTATTTTGAATATTCTGACAATGTCATTGGCTACAAGTTACTCAAGTCACATCTACTTCAGATCTGGGTACACATGGATGAGCAGCGGATGAGGAATGGAAACAAGCAGGAGCTCTTACCCTAGTCAAACAAGGACATACAGTAATAGAGCAAATTCTTCAGACAGGAATGAGAAGAATCTAATGCTCCTGTCTACTGGAATCATTGATGTCAAAACGTTTGATTGCTATAGTATAAAACATTTGATGACATATAGTATAATGCTTCCCCTCTGGGAGATCCCTGGAGGTGTAGGTTCTACGTGGGATGTTAGGGAGAGGTGTGGCAAAGCGATCTGCATGATCATTAAGCCCTGATCCCTACTGCACAATACTGCAAATCAAACCGACTGTAAGGGTAGGATCAGGAGGTTAGACTTCTCTCTCTGGGGTCTGGTAGAACATGGTGGACATTCTGGGATTAAATGATGATTGGGCAAGTGTGCCCAATCATCATTTAATATTTCGTGGCATTTCTGATTTAAACCTTTACTAAAGTTGACAAACCTACTGCAAGTGAATATCGTCAAAGCAGGCAGCTGTATTGTCATTAAGCAGTTAGCAAAATTTGCAGAGCCGTAACTAGGCGTGTGCCACTAGTGCCTTGCACTGTGGTTGCACCATCTGACAGCACCACCTGCACAGCCGCTGCTCACTCTCTCTCTCACTGCCTCTCACCACTGCATTGCTGCCCTGCACGAGCGGGGGGGGGGGGGGGGGGTCTCCGATTTTTTTAATGTAAAGAACCAGGAGCTGCGGGACGCTATTTAAGCCCTGCCCCCTCTGGAATTTTGCTCCACCCCTTCAAAGACCCACGAATCGCTGTTTGTGCTCTTGCGCTGTGTGCACTTGTGCTCTTGTACTGCTGTAACCTCCGACTGCCTCAGTCCCTCCACTGGCTGCTGCATCCTATAACTACTGCCCATTGCATGGTCCTCTTACTGTAGGCACTTGTAAGTGACATTATTCCAAAAATACTTATATCTGCCATAATATGTAAAAAGGGGAATCTAGTACTGTAATGTGTAAAAAGGGGGACTCTGTTGCCATAATGTGTAAAAATGGGCTCTGCTGCTGTAATGTGTAAAAAGTGGGACTCTGCTGCCATAATGTGTAGAGAGAGGGACTCTGCCTGCCGTATTGTGTAAAAAGGGGACTCTGCTGCCGTAATTTGTAAAAGGGGGACTCTGCTACTGTAATGTGTAAAAAGGGGGACTCTGCTGCTATAATGTGTAAAAAGGGGACTCTGCTGCCATAATGTGTAAAAAGGGGACTCTGCTGCTGTAATGTGTAAAAGGGGGACTCTGCTGCTATAATGTGTAAAAAGGGGACTCTGCTGCCATAATGTGTAAAAAGGGGACTCTGCTACTGTAATGTGTAAAAAGGGGGACTCTGCTGCTATAATGTGTAAAAAGGGGACTCTGCTGCCATAATGTGTAAAAAGGGGACTCTGCTACTGTAATGTGTAAAAAGGGGGACTCTGCTGCTATAATGTGTAAAAAGGGGACTCTGCTGCCATAATGTGTAAAAAGGGGACTCTGCTGCTGTAATGTGTAAAAGGGGGACTCTGCCTACCGTAATGTGTAAAAGGGGGCTCTACCTGCCTAATGTGTAAAAAGGAGGACTCTGCTGCCGTAATGTGTAAAAAGGAAGACTCTACCTGCTGTAATTTGTAAAAGGGAACTCTGCTGTAATGGATAAAATGGGGCTCTACCTGGCGTAATGTGTGACGGGCTCTACCTGGTGTCATTTGTGTAAGTGGAGCTACTGTGTGGTGTAATTTGCATAATGGAGACTACTGTGCAACACAATATGAATTGGTATTATTTTGTGGCCACACCCCTTCCCTATGAAGCCATGCACCTATATTTTTGCCATGTGCTTATGGTGCGCACTGTCCGTATTTTAAATGTGGGGGGTGCCAATGCTGTCTCTTGCACACAGAGCTAAAATGTCTAGTTACAGCACTGAAAATGATAACACTAACACAGTCAGGCATTACTGAATAACTGCCCTTATAAAAATTATGCAAAAGCATAATCTGTGACCTCTAATGGATTCACATGCACTCAAACGCATGCTGCCATCAGCAACACGCTATATGCCTTTTTCGGCCAGACACGGTAGAGTAGGTTGATTCTGCTCACACCTTCACAGACTGAGCGCAGAATCAGGCTCCTGAAATGTAACACCTTAAGCCAACCGGCCTATGGCATCACAACAACAGCCAAAACTCCCATTTACAAATCATACCTAGCCAGGCACCATGACAGGGGGGGTCAAAGGTTCTGAGGGGCAGTCAGTGTGGATGCATCAGCTGCGGCAGTGTGGCGCCACTAGTAATGGATTTATTTAGTGGTTCGTGCTGCACGTACACCCCCCACCTGGAAGGGACTTTAGAGCAGATTAGGATGCCATGTCGTGCACCGTGATCCTCTTAGCGGCTGTTCTCCCCCCTTCCCATCTGTCAGGCTCATTTAAATGAAGCTGCCATGATAGGAGTTTCTGCACATGTGCAGAAGCTCACTCAAGCTCTCAGAGCCACGCTGCTATCCTGACCTTGCTCATCCTTTCCCAGATACCGTACTCACTGTCTGGCTGCTGAGTGCCATGGGTGAGGAGCCAGGCGGACATCCACAGTGGGTAAGTGTACTTTGCGGAGGTTGGGGGGGGCCTGAGGGGGCAGCTGTGGGCATTATCTGTATGAGTGGCACCACTGTGGGCATTATCTGTATAAGCGGCACCACTGTGGGCATTATCTGTATGAGCGGCACCACTGTGGGCATTATCTATATAAGCGGCACAACTGTGGGCATTATCTGTATGAGCGGCACCAGTGTGGGCATTATCTGTAGGAGCAGCCAGAATGCAGGCATTATCTGTATGAGCGGCACCACTGGGAGCATTATCTGTATGAGCGGCACCACTGCGAGTATTATCTGTATGAGCGGCACCACTGTGGGCATTATCTGTATGAGCGGCACCACTGGGAGCATTATCTGTATGAGCGGCACCACAGCGGGCATTATCTGTACGAGCAGCACCACTGCGGGCCTTATCTGTATGAGCGGCACCACTGTGGGCATGATCTATATGAGCGGCACCACTGTGGGCATGATCTATATGAGCGGCACCACTGTGGGCATGATCTATATGAGCGGCACCACTGTGGGCATGATCTATATGAGCGGCACCACTGTGGTCATTATATGTATGAACGCCACCATTGTGGGCATTATCTGTATGAGCGGCAGCACTGCAGACATTATCTGTATGAGTAGTAATGCTGCGGGCATTATTTGTTTGAGCGGCAATACTGTGGACATTATGTGTATAAGCAGCACTACTACTATGGGCATTATCTGTATGAGCAGCAATACTGCAGGCATTATTTGTATAAGCGGCACTACTACCATCGGCATTATGTGTATAAGCAGCACTACTGTGGGAATTATGTGTATAAGTGGCACTTCTGTGAGCATTATGCATATAAGTGACCCCACTGTATTTTATGTGGATCTGGCTTTTTTCAATGTTTTTTATGTGGATGTGACTTTTCAGTGTATTTTATGTTGGATTTGGCTTTTAAAATGTAGTTTATGTGGATCTTGACCTGTTAATGTATTGTATTACAGTGTCTTATATTTGGCAATACATTTATTGGAACATGCAGGGGAGGGATGTGTGGTCTGTCATGAAGCATGGGGGGACCCCCAGAGATATCAGTGTACAGGGCGCCAAGATTTCTGTTGCCGGCCCTGTACCTAGCCAATCACATATGAATGTTAACAAGCAAGTGTCAACAATAGAATGATCACATAGTTTATGATTCAAATATTGTATAAATTAAATAAAAATAATAATTACCAATTGGTATAGGTAAGTGCTCCATGTATACTCAGTATTAAACATATAAAGCAAAATAAAAAGCGATAATATGGGCAGTACGGATGGTGTAATGGTTGGCATTACTGCCTCACAGCACTGAGGTCATGGGTTCAATACCCACCATGGCCCTAACTGTGTGGAGATTGTACATTATCCCCGTACTTGCGTGGGTTTCCTCCGGGTACTCCGGTTTCCTCCCACACTCCAAAAATATACTGGAAGGTTAATTGGCTCCCTACAAATTAACCTTAGCGTGAATGTGTGTGCGTGTACATGTGGTAGGGAATATAGATTGTAAACTCCACTGGGGCAGGGACTGATGTGAATGGCCAAAATACTCTCTGTAAACCGCTGCGGAATATATGTGCGCTATATAAGTAACTGGTAATAATACATGCCGCATATATGATGTTGGAGACATAAACAAATACATGGCAGCAAGCAAATGCAGCTAAGAAAAATAAAATAATAATAAAGTTACACAGCAGAAATTGATAATTATAGCTGCAATTAGAGCATAAGTAATATGTTGTAACATAGCTTACACTAAACGTTGAGAAATTCCTAATGGAAATCCAAGTACTGTAATTCTGCAAATATTCATTGTTTAATAGGAAAACAAACTAATTACTGATGGGATGACATTGCATTTGCTACTTTAAAAAACAAAACAAAACAAAACAGAACTTTAATGAGTTTAGTCCATATAGTTGAACAATATTCAAAGTTTGTATTAAAAAAATAAAAGTTTCCCTCTGCAATAATCTCCTGTGCATGGTGCAGTCAGAAAGTATGTACGGTAATCATTTTCCTGAAGAACAAATAGTTTGAAGTACCATACTAAACCCAATGTACTAATACTCCACTTACTGCCATGTTCACTAAAAATATCCCGCCAAGGAGAGTGAACACTACGTCCCCCCCTTGGCGACAGCGGAGACACATTCTGCCCCCACCTGACTGCATTGTGAACTCTCTCACTCACCTCTCTCCCGGCGGACAGCTGCAGCCATGAGGGGTTTTTTTATTTTCAAAACTTTATTTCCAAGTGACCAAAGTGACAAAGAGCTCCCTTCTTGCTTCTTCAGTGAGATAATGGCAGCTAGAGCTGACAAAGCCGGCACTGGAGAAGGCACCCAGCGATATGTGGCATTTCTTGTTAGTAATAGCTGGGTCAATTAGTGCTGCCGTAAGTGTCAATGACAGCACAATGGGGGTAATTCCAAGTTGATCGCAGCAGGAAATTTTTTAGCAGTTGGGCAAAACCATGTGCACTGCAGGGGAGGGGGGCAGATATAACATGTGCAGAGAGAGTTAGATTTGGGTGGGTTATTTTGTTTCTGTGCAGGGTAAATACTGGCTGCTTTATTTTTACACTGCAATTTAGATTGCAGATTGAACACACCACACCCAAATCTAACTCTCTCTGCACATGTTACATCTGCCCCCCTGCAGTGCACATGGGCCCTCATTCCGAGTCGTTCGCTCGGTAATTTTCTTCGCATCGCAGTGAAATTCCGCTTAGTACGCATGCGCAATATTTGCACTGCGACTGCGCCAAGTAATTTTACAATGAAGATAGTATTTTTACTCACGGCTTTTTCTTCGCTCTGGCGAACGTAGTGTGATTGACAGGAAATGGGTGTTACTGGGCGGAAACACGGCGTTTTCGGGGCGTGTGGATAAAAACGCTACCGTTTCCGGAAAAAACGCAGGAGTGGCCGGAGAAACGGGGGAGTGTCTGGGCGAACGCTGGGTGTGTTTATGACGTCAAACCAGGAACGACAAGCACTGAACTGAACGCAGATGCCGAGTAAGTCTGAAGCTACTCTGAAACTGCTAAGTAGTTTGTAATCGCAATATTGCGAATACATCGGTCACAATTTTAAGAAGCTAAGATACACTACCAGTAGGCGTAGGCTTAGCATGAGCAAATCTGCTAAATTCGCCTTGCGAGCGATCAACTCGGAATGAGGGCCATGGTTTTGCCCAACTGCTAACAAAGTTCCTGCTGCGATCAACTCAGAATTACGCCCAATATTCTAGCCTGCTCTTAGCGCTAGCAAACTGTAGGCAGAGAAGACACTTTTAGTAAATATCAAGAAGTAACGTACAGGAATTTTCTCTGCCTTTTTCATTTGGCCCCCTTAGTACATTTACCCCCAAATTCATTAATAAGGAAGAAACATCTATATAATACAATTGACTGCTGATCAATCACATTGGCCATATAAGGACTTTTGATCTGAACTCTGACCCCTCCCACCAGTGTCAGTTATGTACAAGAGAGAGTGAGAGGGTGGTGACAGAGAAAAACAGTGGGGAGTAGAGAAGGAGGGGGGAAGCATTAGGGTGGGGAAGAAAGAAAGGGGGGTATAACTATATAGGAGAGATAGTGTTGGGGCAGATGTTGGAAGAAAGAGAGGCAGGGGTGGTGGAGAAATACAAATAAATAAATAAATAAGTTAATTAAAAAAAAAAAGGCAATGCCAGGCATTACAGCTAGTAAACCATCAAGGAAGATAGGTATTTCTTTCCAAAAAATGTGGTATCTATAGTGTGTAGAGCAGGGATGGGGAACCTTCGGCCCTACAGCTGTTGTTGAACTACACATCCCAGCATGCCCTGCAACAGTTTTAGCATGGTCAAATAGCAAAACTGTAGCAGGGCATTCTGGTATGTGTAGTTCAACAATAGCTGGAGGGCCAAAGGTTCCCCACCCCTGGTGTAGAGCCTTGGATTTTGTGCAAATTAACCTTATACTTCCTAGCTCACAAGAAGGAATCCCCTTATCCCTTACCATGTCTTTTAGGTGGTCATATGGATTTTTAAGTAAAACAATTTTGCATTAACAGCTAAAAATGTTGTTAAAGAGACTAAATAGTGATTAAATATTTCACTTATATGCAGGAATAGTTTATAATTAATCAGTGGGGCGGATTCAATTCAGAGCCGGCCCTATGCATAGGCAAACTAGGCAATTGCCTAGGGCATCTGGTATGCCTAGGGGCACAAGCAGCTTCTGCTGATTAAAATGATATGCGGCATGCCTATATTCTGTGTGGAGCATTTCGTATGCAGATACAGCCACAGTTGCACACATTATATAGGCATGCCGCATATCATTTTAATCAGCAGCAGCTGCTTGTTCATCCTAGCCACATAGCAATGCAAATAAGATGCATTTTCATAAAAAAAAGGCACCCGATGTTAGCAGAGCTGCCAGTTGACTCACGCCAGGAACTATATGTGTCATTATTTTTATAAGGGCATTAATAATGTGTAACATATGTGTAAGGGGCACTATGTGTGTCATTATGTGTATAAGGGCACTAATAATGTGTGGCATATGTGTAAGGGACATTATGTGTGTCATTATGTGTATAAGGGCATTAACAATGTGCGGCATATGTGTAAGGGAAATTATGTGTATAAGGGAATTAATAAGGGTTGACATAATGTGTAAGGTGCATTATGTTTATAAGGACATTAATAATGTGTGTCATATTTGTAAGGGGCATTACTGTGTGGTATTATGTGTATAAATGCATTACCAATGTGTGGCATTATGTGTACAAGGTGCCTTACTGTGTGGCGTAACGTATAGAAAGGGCACTACTGTTTAGTCTAATGTGAATGAAGAGCAATATGGTGTGGTGTAATGTGAATAAGGAGCAATATGGTGTGGTGTAATGAGAATAAAGAGCAATATGGTGTGGTGTAATGTGAATAAGGAGCAATTCAGTATGATGTTACATGAATGAGGGGCACTACTGTGAGGAGTTACGTATATATGGTAAAGTGGTACTACTGTGTGATGTAATGTGAATAAGGGACACTATTGCATGATAAATTGTGAATAAAGTTGCACTACTGTGAGGCATAATTTGAATTGGGGGTACTATTGTGTGGCCATGCCCCTTGCCAGCAAAAACACGTACCTTTTTTGGGCTGTGTGCCAAATGTGCACACTGTTCTTATTGAAATTACAGGGGGTAGAAAAAAAAAAAGGACTGCTATGGGTGGGGGGTGATGGTGCTGGGAAAGGGGTGCAGGGTCAGAGGTGGAATTAGCGGTGGTGCTAGGGGGCACCAGCCAAAATCTTGCCTAGGGCATCATATTGGTTAGGTACGGCTCTGATTCAATTAGTAAGAGAGAATGGGAGGGGGAAATGTAGGTGGTGAGAACTGGTAGGGGGAGGGAGACAGACAATGGGGAAGAGAGAGAAAATGGAGGAAGAGCAAGAGACAATGGGAGGTGGGGGAGAATGGGAGGAACAGATAGAGATAGAGAGAGTGAAAGGGGCATGTGGGGGGGGGGAAGAGAGGAAGCAATCTGGCTAATGGTAGTATACTGAAGTAAAGTGATGATTATTAGTACATTTTATGGCTTTTTTCTATCATAATGTTTCTGAAAGAATTAAATAACTGCTGATAAATTATCAGTAAATTACTGAAAACGTGTATCTTTTTATAAGTTGTTGCATATGGAATAAGTATCTTACTGCTTTAGAACTTTAGTCTCGGCACACAACCGTAAATCAGAAGTCTGTCATCTCTCTATGTCAACATGTCTTGGGATCAGTGTAAATTCAGCACTCTGGGTTGTATTGTGGTTATTCAGAATACTATTGGCATACATCTCTCCTGCCCATACTAAATGTCTCATGGACTGCCAAACAGTAACTAGACAGAGTGCTCTACAAATCCATTACTGCTGGGAAACACGGGTTACAATTCTAATAGGGTATTCACACATTATTTTCCTCAGGCTTTCCCTAATCTCTCCTTTCCAGTACCCTGATTTAGTATACTGATTTATGGTGTTCTCGGTTAGGAGTTACCTCCATTCGTATCTGCACCCGAAGGACCTCTCAGTGTCCTGGCAGTGATATAAAATCCGATAATATTAATAATGTATCTCCAATTTCTGAGAGCTGCTCGTTTTGTCTTGGCAGGAATATTATGTGGGTTATTTATTCTCACTTGTACATTCTTTTGTTTCCCTATTTATTCATAAAACGTTATTCATTTTCCCACACACACATTTCTCATAGCCATCCATTGTTACCAGCTTCTAATCTGTTTATGAATACGAATGCTGTTATGAGAAATTGGAAAATCTAAAATAACATATAGGGCCCATGGGTACCGTAGTCAGTATGTCAGCTTCATAGGGTTAGAGGAATCTGGAGGCGTACTATATCTACACAGATGTAGTATGCCTAAATGTTTTAGCTGGAACTTGGAGTGGGCGTCTCCTGTTCACAAATAAATATATATATATATATATATATGTGTGTGTGTGTGTGTATATATATATATATATATTCATACTGTATATAAAAATTAGTGATGTGCACCGGAAATTTTTCGGGTTTTGGGTTTGGATTCGGTTCCACGGCCTTGTTTTGGATTCGGACGCGTTTTGGCAAAACCTCCCTGAAAATTTTTTGTCGGATACGGGTGTGTTTTGGATTCGGGTGTTTTTTTTACAAAAAACCCTCAAAAACATCTTAAATCATAGAATGTGGGGGTCATTTTGATCCCATAGTATTATTAATCTCAATAACCATAATTTCCACTCATTTCCAGTCTATTCTGAACACCTTACACCTCACAATATTATTTTTAGTCCTAAAATTTGCACCGAGGTCGCTGGATGGCTAAGCTAAGCGACCCAAGTGGCCGACTCAAACACCTGGCCCATCTAGGAGTGGCACTGCAGTGTCAGACAGGATGGCAGATTTAAAAAAATAGTCCCCAAACAGCACATGATGCAAAGAAAAAAAGAGGTGCAATGAGGTAGCTGTGTGACTAAGCTAAGTGACTCAAGTGGCCGACACAAACACCTGGCCCATCTAGGAGTGGCACTGCAGTGTCAGACAGGATGGCAGATTTAAAAAATAGTCCCCAAACAGCACATGATGCAAAGAAAAAAAGAGGTGCAATGAGGTATCTGTGACTAAGCTAAGCGACCCAAGTGGCCGACACAAACACCTGGCCCATCTAGGAGTGGCACTGCAGTGTCAGACAGGATGGCAGATTAAAAAAATAGTCCCCAAACAGCACATGATGCAAAGAAAAAAAAGGTGCAATGAGGTAGCTGTGTGACTAAGCTAAGCGACCCAAGTGGCCGACACAAACACCTGGCCCATCTAGGAGTGGCACTGCAGTTTTCTAGCGAGAGGATGAGTGCTTCCATCCTCATGTGAATCTGAACCACTAGCCATGAACATAGGCCAGTGCCTCAGCCGTTCCTTGCCAAACCGTGTCTTAAATGGCATATTGGCAAGTTTACGCTTCTCATCAGACGCTTTTAATTTTGATTTTTGGGTCATTTTACTGAACTTTTGTAGTGTACTTGACGACACAGAGGTAGAGCAATGGACTACTGTACCGTACTGCTATATATATACTGGTGGTCACAGCAACATTCTGCACTGTCCCCTCCTACTATACTGCGCACAACTAAAATGCAGCACAGGTATGGATGCATAGAATACTTGACGACACAGAGGTAGAGCAGTGGACTACTGTACCGTACTGCTATATATATACTAGTGGTCACAGCAACATTCTGCACTGTCCCCTCCTACTATATACTGCGCACAACTAAAATGCAGCACAGGTATGGATGCATAGTATACTTGACAACTTGACAACACAGAGATAGAGCAGTGGACTACTGTATCGTACTGCTATATATATATATACTGGTGGTCACAGCAACATTCTGCACTGTCCCCTCCTACTATATACTGCGCACAACTAAAATGCAGCACAGGCATGGATGCATAGTATACTTGACGACACAGAGGTAGAGCAGTGGACTACTGTACCGTACTGCTATATATATACTGGTGGTCACAGCAACATTCTGCACTGTCCCCTCCTACTATATACTACAATGCAGCATAGATATGGAGCATTTTCAGGCAGAGAACGTAGATATTTTCAGCACACTGAGCACAGATATTTGCAGCACACTGAGCAGATATTTGCAGCACACTGAACACAGAAACGGCGACGCGCGGCTCCTTATAAAGAATACGAATCTCACAAGAATCCGACAGCGGGATTATGACGTTCGGGCGCGCTCTGGTTAACCGAGCAAGGTGGGAAGATCCGAGTCTGCCTCGGAACCGTGTAAAATGGGTGAAGTTCGGGGGGGGGGGGGGGGGGGGTTCGGATCCCGAGGAACCAAACCCGCTCATCACTATTAAATAAATAAATAAAATATATATATATATATATATATATATATATATATATACTGTACATATTTGTTCACTGTAATATCTGATTGTCACTTATACTAATGAGTGGACAGCGCACTGTGTGCTGTAGCAGTGTAAGATGGCATCAAGTGTGGAATGAGGATTTTCGGCTCTGGAAATGGCCAGACCTGGGCAGATTGGCAATTTTTAAATAAAACAATATGTACTGAATGTACATGGTATTGTATATGTACACAATTATAAATGGTAGATTTGGTGTGTATCATAGTTACATAGTAACATGGTTAATGAGGTTGAAAAGAGGCAAAATACATTCAACCTGTATTCTGTATTAAGCTGTGCATGTTATAATACACCAGCTGAAGTAATGGTTTCGTACCACTCCCAGATACTTAATTGCAATCAGAGCCGGCCTTAGGCATAGGCAAACTAGGCAAATGCCTAGGGCATTTGGTATGCTTAGGGGCACCAGCAGCTTCTGCTGATTAAAATGATATGCGGCATGCCTATATTCTGTGTGTGACTGCAGCTGTATCTGCATACGAAATTGTACGTTGCAGTGTATTCCTGGAAATCACTGTCATGTAGTATTTCGTATGCAGATACAGCCGCGGTCGCACACAGAATATAGGCATACTGCATATCATTTTTATCAGCGGAAGCTGCTTGTGCATCCTAGCCACATAGTACTGCAAATAAGATGCATTTTCATAAACAAAAGGCGCCCAACCTTAGCAGACCTGCCAGCTGACTCATGCCAGGCATCTCCTGCAGAACTAGCGGCGGTGCTAGGGGGGCACCAGCCAAAATCTTGCCTAGGGCATCATATTGGTTAGGGCCGGCTCTGATTGCAATATATTAAATGTTATAGCCTTGGATACTTTTTTCAGCTAGAAAACTGTCCAATCCATTTTTAAATGCATTTACAGAGTCCACCATTATAACCTTCTTCGACAGGGAGTTCCAAATCTTTATTCCCCTTACAGTGAAGAACCCTTTCCTACGTTTTGTACGGAATTTTCTCTCCTCTAGCCTCAGTGAGTGCCCACGTGTCCTATACAGGTTTCTATTAATAAACAAATCCCCTGCTAACTCCTTGTAATGACCCTTTCTCTGACGTCCTAGTGGATGCTGGGTACTCCGTAAGGACCATGGGGAATAGACGGGCTCCGCAGGAGACTGGGCACTCTTTAAAGAAAGATTAGGTACTACATCTGGTGTGCACTGGCTCCTCCCTCTATGCCCCTCCTCCAGACCTCAGTTAGAATCTGTGCCCGGCCAGAGCTGGATGCACTTAGTGGGCTCTCCTGAGTTCACTAAAAAGAAAGTATTTGTTAGGTTTTTTATTTTCAGTGAGATCTGCTGGCAACAGACTCACTGCTACGTGGGACTTAGGGGCGAGAAGCAAACCTACCTGCTTGCAGCTAGCTTGTGCTTCTAAGGCTACTGGACACCATTAGCTCCAGAGGGATCGAACACAGGGCCCGACCTCGATCGTCCGTTCCCGGAGCCGCGCCGCTGTCCCCCTTGCAGAGCCAGAAGACGGAAGATTACGGAGAAAATCGGCGGCTGAAGACTCCGGTCTTCAATAAGGTAGCGCACAGCACTGCAGCTGTGCGCCATTGCTCCCACAGCACACCACACGCTCCGGTCACTGGTGGGTGCAGGGCGCTGGGGGGGGGGGGCGCCCTGGGCTGCAATTAGTATACCTTAAGTGGCAAAATGCACATAATACAGTTCTAAACTGTATATGTGCCTAATCCCCCGCCATAATTATTATTAAAAAAGCGGGAGAAGCCCGCCGCTGAAGGGGCGGGGCTATCTTCCTCAGCACAGCCAGCGCCATTTTATCTTCACAGCTCCGCTGGAAGGATGCTCCCCAGGCTCTCCCCTGCAGTATACACTACGGAAAGGGTAAAAAAGAGAGGGGGGGCACATAAATTTAGGCGCAAATTGTGATATAAGCAGCTATTGGGGGAAAATTCACTTGTGTATAGTGTAAATCCCTCTGTTATATAGCGCTCTGGTGTGTGCTGGCATACTCTCTCTCTGTCTCCCCAAAGGACTTTGTGGGGTCCTGTCCTCAGTCAGAGCATTCCCTGTGTGTGTGTGCGGTGTGTCGGTACGGCTGTGTCGACATGTTTGATGAGGACGCTTACGTGGAGGCGGAGCAGGTGCCGATAAGTGTGATGTCGCCCCCTGCGGGGCCGACACCAGAGTGGATGGATATGTGGAAGGTATTAACCGACAGTGTCAACTCCTTGCATAAAAGGTTCGATGACGCAGCTTTGGGACAGCCGGCAACTCAGCCCGCGCCTGCCCAGGCATCTCAGAGGCCATCAGGGGCTCAAAAACGCCCGCTACCTCAGATGGCAGACACAGATGTCGACACGGAGTCTGACTCCAGTGTCGACGAGGATGAGACAAATGTACAATCCACAAGGGCCATCCGATGCATGATTACGGCAATGAAAAATGTGTTGCACATTTCTGACATTAACCTGGTTACCACAAAAAAGGGTATTATGTTTGGGGAGAAAAAGCAGCCAGTGACTTTTCCCCCATCTGATGAGTTAAATGAATTGTGTGAAGAAGCGTGGGGTTCCCTAGATAAGAAACTAGTGATTTCTAAGCGGTTTCTAATGGCGTACCCTTTTCCGCCAACGGATAGGTTATGCTGGGAGACATCCCCTAGGGTGGACAAGGCGCTCACACGCTTATCAAAAAAGGTGGCACTGCCGTCTCAGGATACGGCCACCTTAAATGAGCCTGCAGATAGAAAGCAGGAGGCTATCCTGAAGTCTGTGTATACACACTCAGGTACTATACTGAGACCTGCTATTGCTTCAGCATGGATGTGTAGTGCTGCAGCAGCATGGTCTGATTCCCTGTCTGATAACATTGATTCCCTTGACAGGGACACTATTTTGCTAACCATAGAGCATATTAAAGACGTAGTCTTATATATGAGGGATGCACAGAGGGACATTTGCCGGCTGGCATCTAGAATTAATGCAATGTCCATTTCTGCCAGGAGAGTATTATGGACTCGGCAGTGGACAGGTGATGCTGATTCTAAAAGGCACATGGAGGTTTTGCCTTATAAGGGTGAGGAATTGTTTGGGGATGGTCTCTCGGACCTCGTATCCACAGCAACAGCTGGGAAGTCGACTTTTTTATCTCAGGTTCCCTCACAGCCTAAGAAAGCACCGTATTATCAAGTACAGTCCTTTCGGCCTCAGAAAGGCAAGCGGGTCAGAGGCGCGTCCTTTCTGCCCAGAGGCAGGGGTAGAGGGAAAAAGCTGCACCAGACAGCCAGTTCCCAGGAACAAAAATCCTCCCCTGCTTCCACTAAGTCCACCGCATGACGCTGGGGCTCCACAGGTGGAGCCAGGTGCGGTGGGGGCCCGTCTCCGGAACTTCAGCGACCAGTGGGTTCGCTCACAGGTGGATCTCTGGGTTCTACAAGTGGTATCTCAGGGATACAAGCTGGAGTTCGAGACGTCTCCCCCTCGCCGTTACCTCAAATCAGCCTTGCCAGCTACTCCCAAGGACAGGGAGGTAGTACTGGCGGCAATTCACAAGCTGTACCTCCAGCAGGTGATAATCATAGTTCCCCTCCTTCAGCAGGGACGGGGTTACTATTCCACAATATTTGTGGTACCGAAACCAGACGGTTCGGTGAGACCCATTCTAAATTTGAAATCCTTGAACACTTATATAAGGAAGTTCAAGTTCAAAATGGAATCGCTCAGGGCGGTTATTGCAAGCCTGGAAGAGGGGGATTATATGGTATCACTGGACATCAAGGATGCTTACCTACATGTCCCCATTTACCCACCTCACCAGGAGTACCTCCGATTTGTGGTACAGGACTGCCATTACCAATTCCAGACGTTGCCGTTTGGTCTGTCCACGGCACCGAGGGTATTTACCAAGGTAATGGCCGAAATGATGATACTCCTTCGAAAGAAGGGAGTTATAATTATCCCGTACTTGGACGATCTCCTTATAAAGGCGAGGTCCATGGAGCAGTTGTTGGTCGGAGTAGCACTATCTCAGGAAGTGCTACAACAGAACGGCTGGATTCTGAATATCCCAAAGTCGCAGCTGGTTCCTACGACGCGTCTGCTGTTCTTGGGTATGATTCTGGACACAGAACAGAAGAAGGTGTTTCTCCCGGAGGAGAAGGCCAAGGAGTTGTCATCTGTTGTCAGAGACCTCCTGAAACCAAAACAGGTGTCGGTGCATCACTGCACGCGAGTCCTGGGAAAGATGGTAGCTTCTTACGAAGCAATTCCCTTCGGCAGATTCCATGCAAGGATCTTTCAGTGGGATCTGTTAGACAAGTGGTCCGGATCGCATCTTCAGATGCATCGGCTGATCACCCTGTCCCCGAGGGCCAGGGTGTCTCTGCTGTGGTGGCTGCAGAGTGCTCATCTTCTCGGAGGCCGCAGATTCGGCATACAGGACTGGGTCCTGGTGACCACGGATGCAAGCCTCCGAGGTTGGGGGGCAGTCACTCAGGGAAGAAACTTCCAAGGACAATGGTCGAGTCAGGAGACTTCCCTACACATAAATATTCTGGAACTAAGGGCCATTTACAATGCCCTAAGTCAAGCAAAACCCCTGCTTCAAAACCATCCGGTGCTGATTCAGTCAGACAACATCACGGCGGTCGCCCATGTAAACCGACAGGGCGGCACAAGAAGCAGGATGGCAATGGCAGAAGTCACAAGGATTCTCCGATGGGCGGAAAATCACGTGATAGCACTGTCAGCAGTGTTCATTCCGGGAGTGGACAATTGGGAAGCAGACTTCCTCAGCAGGCACGACCTCCACCCGGGAGAGTGGGGGCTTCATCCAGAAGTCTTCCAGCTGATTGTAAATCGTTGGGAAAGGCCACAGGTGGACATGATGGCGTCCCGCCTCAACAAAAAGCTAAAAAGATATTGCGCCAGGTCAAGGGACCCTCAGGCGATAGCTGTGGACGCTCTAGTGACACCGTGGGTGTACCAATCGGTTTATGTGTTCCCTCCTCTTCCTCTCATACCAAAGGTACTGAGGATAATAAGAAAGAGAGGAGTAAGAACTATACTAATCGTTCCGGATTGACCAAGAAGAACTTGGTACCCGGAACTACAAGAAATGATCTCAGAGGACCCTTGGCCTCTGCCGCTCCGACAGGACCTGCTGCAGCAGGGGCCCTGTCTGTTCCAAGACTTACCGCGGCTGCGTTTGACGGCATGGCGGTTGAACGACGGATCCTGATGGAAAAGGGCATTCCGGTTGAAGTCATTCCTACGCTGATAAAAGCTAGGAAGGATGTGACAGCAAAACATTATCACCGCATATGGCGAAAATATGTTGCTTGGTGTGAGGCTATGAAGGCCCCAACAGAGGAATTTTAGCTGGGTCGATTTCTGCACTTCCTACAGTCAGGAGTGACTATGGGCCTAAAATTGGGATCCATAAAAGTCCAGATTTCGGCCCTGTCTATTTTCTTTCAAAAAGAACTGGCTTCACTGCCTGAAGTTCAGACGTTTGTCAAGGGAGTGCTGCATATTCAGCCCCCTTTTGTGCCTCCAGTGGCACCTTGGGATCTCAACGTTGTGTTGGATTTCCTAAAATCACATTGGTTTGAGCCACTTCAGACCGTGGAGCTAAAATATCTCACGTGGAAAGTGGTCATGCTATTGGCCTTGGCTTCGGCTAGGCGTGTGTCAGAATTGGCGGCTTTGTCATGTAAAAGCCCCTATCTGATCTTCCATATGGACAGGGCAGAATTGAGGACTCGTCCCCAATTTCTCCCTAAGGTGGTATCAGCGTTTCTTTGAACCAACCAATTGTGGTGCCTACGGCTACTCGGGACTTGGAGGATTCCAAGTTGCTGGACGTAGTCCGGGCCCTGAAAATCTATGTTTCCAGGACGGCTAGAGTCAGAAAAACTGACTCGCTGTTTATCCTAGAAGGGCAAAATGAGTGATGTCGTTTACTTTATCAGCAAATGTGTACCCACCTTAAGAGGTATAATGTTTGATAATGGTATGAAAATGTCTGTTGGGAGAAGATACTATTATGAACTGATCTGGAGTGAAGAGTGGACTTGCATTTAGCATGTTGTCTAGGAGAAAACATGAAAAGTTATAATTGCTGAAAGGGAGGGCCTGATATGGCTAATATCACATCTCCAAGATTTCCTTTTCTCCATCCCAATTCACATGCCCTAAAAAAGGCATAGCAATATAATTATATAGGTGGGTGTGGAGTGAAATTGAGTGTGGAACGCCGGGAAGGGGGGGTCAGGGACATGTTTTATTTGTGTCCCGATATTTCTTTGAACATTGTTGGGAGATGGGTGTAATTTTAAGTGGACATTTTTAGCATACTTGCCTAGTCATGAATTTTGCAGAGTAGGTGGACCTCTAAATGTAAGTTGGAGGGGCATGAATTTATTATGCAAATTACTTCTTTGTAGTACTGATCCATGCTGTTTGAACTGCAGAATCTTAAACACAGAAAAGGGCCACAATGATGCACAGGACTGCCATCAGCAATTTCAGGGCCTAGGACTGAAGGAATAGGCATGCTCCCCCTCCTGCCAACAGCTCCTTGATTCTCCAGAGTGTATTCAGAGCACCCAGATCATGTGCATCGAATGGCACCATCACCACCACCCCAAAGTTTGTCAGACAGCAAGCGTATGCAGCTGTCCAGCACAGGCCTCAGAATGTCTGACTGAACTTGGTCACTGGTGTCAGTGGAACTGCATCTTTCAACATGTCTCTGAGTCTGACACCCCCTAACATGCCCGCTGTCATGCCTGCTGACAACCAGCCACGCATACATTGGTGCCCAGCAACACCTGTATGGAACTCCATGAGATTCTGATCTGCATCTGCCAGCTGTAACCATTGGGAAGCATGTGCCTTGCATCTTGGATGCATGTGCAGATATAGAGCCATGCACCTCTGAATCAGACTCTATCTGTGAGTGCCCCCTGCTGACTCTGTAGATTACACTGTTTTAACAGTGGTCTTCTTCATTATTGTACAGTATGTAACATATTTAACAGGATTTATTTAATGAATGCTGTTTAATTCTTTGCTTTTTTTCCTCATGTTATTCCCCAGTTATTTTTAAATGATTATAGTGAAGGCATATTTACAGTAACCTCACAGGGTCTAACCCATAAGAATGTTGGTGCTGTAATAATGCCAAAGGCTGGCTGTGCATTGCAGACCTGACGGGTGTAGTATGGCTGACCGGCAGTGCAGCAAGTCCCTTACGGGCTCGGTGGCGACCTGTGGTCTCCACGGGTTCTATTTCCACTCTATGGGTGTCATGGACACCCACGGGTGGAAATAGTCCCTGTTGGTCGGCATGCCGACCATCGGGATAGTGAGGGGTTGGGATGCTGGAGGAGGTCATGTGACTGTCGGTCTCCCGACCGCCGGTCACATGAATACCACCCGACCTGACAGCTCACAGCAGCTGTTGGTAGATAAGTGCTCATAAGTATTAATAAGACAAGTAATAGTGCTGTGTCCTGAGATAGGAGCAGGCACAATGAAAGGCGAGAGGAGCAAAATATTCCCGTAAAATATTCACCGCATTCTGCATTTGGCACCCAAATTTTGCACATTTTACCAGCAGAATGTGCTCCCAGTACTACCCAATCAGACCACTTAGCAGAAGGAATTTGCTGTTGCTAACCCAGCTCTGCCCTGAATTATGCTCAATGAGAATTTAAAAGTTTCTGGATGTGCAGTGCATAGGTAGAGTAGACACAATCTGACTAAAGTTCTTATGAAATGTCAAGGCACAGAACTGTATATAAACAGCATTGCGCACCAATGCAGTCAGCATGTTTACTTCCTTCACAAACTCGTTATGCAGCTCAACAGAGGCCACTGGAGAGCTATGATCTTCTGTGACTACGAGAGAGGCCTGCAAAAGCAGGAGAGTTTTGACCAACTGTGAGCTGCTTTAGGGGAGGAAGCACCTTCCTGAACCACTGTGTGAGTGGTTTCCAGAATTTCAGCGTGGGAGACGGTCCCTGGAATATGAGGAGAGCTGTGGCTGACCTGTGTCCACCATCACAGAGGACAACGTTGCTGCCGTGTAGACCAAAGCTGAGGTGGAGAAGGAGATAGGTATCTTATAGGGATCCAGATGCTTGGTACTCCTTGAAAAACTTGGCCTGAGTAAGGGTTCTGCATGCTGGGTGCCCCATCAGCTGGCTCAATATCACAAGGAGGCTCAGGTGACTTGGTGCTGCAACATGCTGGCCAAGTTTGATGGCAGTCAATCAAAATCTCTCTGGGAGATCATCAGTGGTGAGGAATCCTGGATCTATAGTTTTGACCCTGAGATCAAGGTGAGCCACCGCAAAAGTTCCGGCATAAGAACAACATGGCCAAGCAGATGGTGCCTGTTTTTGTGTCCAAAATTGGTCATGTAACTACTGTACCACTCATGCTTCAGAGCACTGTTACTGGGTACGCCAACTAGTACTTGCCAGTTGCCACAAGTGCTGGAAGCCATTTCCAGGTGCTGTCCAAGAACTCGCGCTTCTGGTACCCTTTTCCATCATGACAATGCACCTTCCTACAAGTCCATGAAACTGGTGGATTTTATTGCCCATAAACGCATCCAGGAGCTCGGTCATCCACTGTATAGTCCAGATCTGGCCACCTGCAACTTCTTTCTGTTCCTACAAATTAAGCGCAAGATGCGTGGGATTAATTTTGAGTCACCGGTAGTGGAAACCTTCATCCAGCATGTAGAAGACATCTGTTTCAGACTGGTCCAGCTGCGCATGCAACTTTGCAGAGACTCCTCTGGCGAACATTCTGAAAAAAATGTAATGTTCACTTTGTAAATATAATACTTTTGTTGCATCTAAAAACTTATTGCACACCCTTCATACGGTGCAGTTTGGCAAAAAAACAGAAGCAAACGATTAAGACTGTGTTGCCAGAACTCCATGCCGGTCTGAAATGGTCAGTTCTGCTGTGACTTAACCAGGGGCATTTTAACAGAGGAGGGGACCAGTAAGCAGACTCTCTCCTCTCCACAGCGCAGTAGGCTCTGGCATTGTGCTAATCACTACTGCCCATGGGCAGCAGCTATTTGGGCAGTAATTTTTTGGCCGTAGCTGCAGCACTGACGCGGGACTCTGGAAAGGTAAGTAATAAAACATGGATACACCCATGGGCCCTTGTGCACCATACACACTACAACACCCATTATAGAAACGCTAATGGACTTAACTCATCTCTAACTAAAAGGTGTGAAAATGTTCCCAATACCACAGTGGCAAGGATCAAGGTCACACTGCTTTACTGTGCACTTCTAACCTGCCCTTGGTGACATTAACTTTACATTTTAAATTTAGTAGGGAGGAAAGAGGGCATTGTGTGTTCTCCTAGTGACGGAACAGGGGACAGCACCATAGTCTTATGGTACATTTTTAACTGTTATCAATGTTTTATGTTTTGTTTTTTTAAACAAAATTATAAAGATATAAATTATTACAGAAATACACCAAGGGTTCTATTCAGACCTGTACACAGCTGAGCATCTGTACGCAGTGGCTGCATTCAGAGTGTTTTGCACGCGCACCAGCCGTGGTGTGGCGGGCAAATGGGGGGTGGCGCCAGAAGCATTTTTGGGGCGGCTGTGTGACATTACACGCAGCAGCTCAGGAAAAAAATGGCGTCGGACAGCCTGCGAGCACAACCAGGCTGCACAAGCAGGGGTCAACCTCAAATCGATGTGTCCACAATTAAATTGAAGATGTATTGTGAGGTGGCACCACACACAAGCTGTGCGGCCTTGCCTTGTGCTGGGTGCCCCCCAGCATGTGAGTATATAGACACAGATCTTGATTCCCGCAGCAAAATCTCTGAATAACCCCCCAAGTGTATTTCATCCCAAATTATAAGTTAATGTTCCTATCGAATATATGATTAAACTGACATTATTATTATTATTATTATTATTATTATTATTATTATTATGAATAATCATTTTAAATGTAGACCTTAAACAGTAAGATAATGGGGGCGAGGGTTGGTATGAATTCCAAGTTTTGCTAAATACAGAAGAAAAATTGTCTCGCAATTCTAAAAATGGAAGTACTCATGCAAAGAGAGTCGATTAAATATAACAGAGCCACCAATGTATAACAAATATCTGAAAGTAATCAACACACAAAGTCCTCTTTAAGCAAATTACTTTTTAAACCCATTGAATGCACAAATGCATAGAACATGATTTAAGTAAATAAAACAAATATTTGCATCCTTTGTGGACTTCAGCCATTTGCAATGCTTTCTTTAGCAAAACCTATGTAAAGGAATACCTGTCACCTAGACACAATTAATAGGAAATTTGGACACACAACACATACAGTATCTGAATATTCATTACATTTATGCCACAATTCACTATTAAATGAATTCAATGTGCATTTACCATCTGCTGTTTTCTGTTTCAAAGCTGTGCCATTCTTAAGGTTCAACTTCATCTTCTTCGCTCCTTTTGATCCTTTAATGGCTCAATAACCATGGAAAATGGTCAGTTTGTTGACTTCTGTTTATTTCAACTATATTTTAATGTCATAGCTCCATCTGTGAAGATGCTAAAAATGGGTGTGGTTCATAGGGTCGACCACACTTAGGTCGACAGTGTCTAGGTCGACCACTATTGGTCGACATTGACTAATTTGACACCTAAAATAGGTCGGCACAAGCATTAGGTCGACATGAGCAAGGTTGACATGACAAAAGGTCGACATAAGTTTTTTAAAAAAAATTGGTGTTGTTTTCTACGTAAAGTGACCGGGAAACCCAATTAGTAAACTGTGTACCCCCGCTCTGCTACCGCTGCGCTCGGCACAGGTTACCATTCCCAATCGTAGTCCACTTGGATCTAAAAGTATGAAAAGTTCAAAAAATTAAAAAAATTGTGGAAAAACTCACATATACCTTTTCTCATGTCGACCTAGTGACCATGTCAACCTAATGCATGTCCACCAATAGTGGTAAACCTAATGACTGTCGACCTAGAGATCAGATACCACTAAAATCTATGTCTGCTTACTTGCTTATGAAATATAAAGGATTTTAAAGTTTTCTACTAGGTAGATGATGTCACATGATCATAAATTACATAGTTTCAACTATGGTCCTAAATTTTTGTCATAGACGTCATAAACAAATGAGTAGAGTCATGGTGCAGTACATGCAGTATAGATTATTTTGCAATTGCAAATATTTTGACATGTCTGTCTATACTTGGGAAAGCACTTTCATTGAGCATTGTCCACCTGCATTCTGGAGTGCTCATGCACTGGGGTTTTGAGGATGAAAATACAGTACATACTCTGTGTAAAGCTGGGCATAAACTAAACCAGGCATGTCCTAACTGCGGCCCTCCAGCTGTTGAGAAACTACACATCCCAGCATGCCCTGACACAGCTTTAGCATTCTCTGACAGCAAAACCGCAGTTTGGACATGCCTGCACTAAACAATTATCTAGCAGATCATCTGTCAGATCTGACTGGTTGGAATGAAAATCTGGTAATAGATGAGAGCAAATGACAATCAACCATTTGTTCCCAAATACTGTAAAACAGACAAAAACTGTCGTTTAGACAAATTGGTTAAATCCATGATTTAACCAATTTGTCTGAATGACAGGTTTTGTTCATTTTCCAGTGTTTGGGAGCACATGGTTGATTGTCATTTACTTGAAATCTTGTTCTTGAAAAAGTCCTTAGATAAAGAGCAAAATGTGTTGATTTTGCCTTATTCTGCTGCCCACAATTTGCCCAGGAGCCGCAACAATGACCGCTGACAGGCTTTATATTTATACAGTTGTTGGCTAAGAAATCCATAGGAGCCACTTCCCGAATATCTGTGTCCAGGTCCCACCTGAGTGCCAGCTGGAAAACAACACAGCACCCATCTCCACTAGTGCCGGATCCCGCTGTGGCCAGGGTGGTCACTGACATATGAGACAGCCGCTTACTGGTATACAAAATGTGATAGAGCTGTAGCCCTAACTGCCTATGTTCTTCAATGTGCCAGCATTAGATTGTTTTGCCATCGATGGCAGAGAACCAATGGCTCCACACCGATGATACAGAGGCCCTCAGGCCAATCATAGAGCAGGGATAGACCATGCTCTCTCTAATGGTTAGCCAAAACTCTGTAGCGGCTGGCCACACCCCTAAGCATGGGCCCCTACCACTGCATTCCCCCAGTGGGCTCTTCATGCCCCATTCCGACACTGGGGATAACCATTGGTGTGTGAAACCATCAATGGTCCTCCATTGCATAATTTTCTGCAATAAATGGTCACTCGCTGTTTCATCATTGATGGTGAGCACACCAATGGTCATCCCAAGAATTAAACTTTATTAAAAAGACTAAAATTGTAACCCGAAAGGTTACACTGCTACACACAAAAACTGGCCTTGGGGTTTTATCTGCTTCATTTTTAATTAATCTTCATTCTTAATTAACCTGTTTTTCTGTTGGATGCTAAATTGATCTGTAGCGTTTTGGGTGTTTTTACCTTAAATGTAACTTACATTTTTAAACTTTCAACTTAAGAAGGAAAGGGTACAAAAAGGAAAGGGCAGTGGGATAAGGGAGGGAGAACAACAGAGAACAAGCACTTACAGTTTATGTGCTAAACAAATACATTAAAAAGGACATATGCACCCATGGATTAAAGAGAGCTGGAACGGGGTGTAACTGCGTTCCGTCAGTTCCATTTGAAGACTGAACCAGTTCCGCCTCCTCCAGCCCACCTTACCCAGAATGTCTGCCCGGTGCCCAGGGAGATGTCGGGTGCCCGCTGAGTTTTGTTACCAGTGAGCGCTCTGCTCCTTCCCCACAGCGGCAGCCAGATGCCGGACCTCACTCCTGAGATCCGGCTTCTGGCTCCTGAGTCCCGCAGTGTGCACTATGGAAGAGACATCATGACGTCTCTCCCATAGCTCCGAGGAGCATGCAGCCAGAGGCAGTAGTCGGATACAGGAGCAGGGCTTAAGGTAAGTATTGTGTTGTTTTGTTTGTGCAAGGGGCACTACCTAAGGGGCATTAATACTGGGGTAATACTACAGGGGGCATTACTTAGGGGCCCTACCAGAGGGGGCATTACCAAAGGGGCATTAATATTGTAGACACTACTGCTGGGGACATTACTAGGGACACTACTACAGGGGGCATTACCAAAGAGGCATTAATACTTGGGGCACTACTACTGGGGACATTACTAGAAGCACTACTACAAGAGGCATTACTACTGTGGGCACTACTAATTGGGACAATACTACAGAGGGAATTACCAGTGGGACACTACTACAGGAGCATTAGAACTAGGGGCACTACTACAGGAGGCATTATTACAGGGGGTACTACTAATCTGGGCACTGCATAAGGGGCATCACTCCTGGGAGCATAAGGGGTACTGCACAAGGGGCACTACTACTATGGGCTCTGCATATGGGGCTTTACCACTGTGGGCATTGCAAAGGGGCACTACCACTACAGTGGGCATTGCATAAGGGGCACTACTGCTGTGAGCATTGTATAAGGGGCACTACTGCTGTGGGCATTATGTGTATTAGTGGCACTACTACTGTGGGCATTGTGTATAAGTGTCACTACTGTGTGTCATGACGTGAATAAGGGACACCTTGGTGTATTGTGAATAAGATTGTGCTACCTGTGTGGCGTAATGGGAGTTGGAGATACTATTGCGTGACCATGCCCCTTTTTTTAAGCCTCACCCCTTTTTGCAGCGGGGTGAGTTCCACCACATCTCTAGAACCACTTTAAGCACTGTATGTACCATTATCTCTAGGGTTATTGCTGTATTATATAACGTCATTGTGATTTTATTTAGTAGATGTGAATGTAATATTGCATTTTCTTAGTTCTGCATTGTCATTTTATTGTTATTTACTTCTTTAATCTAAATTACCTACTGTATATCAGTTCTCATTTAAAGTCATTAGTAAAACTAACTAAATAAATAAATAAATCTTAAAATACTTGTGTGCATTTTGTCTCTCATTGTTTTTGATTGGTAAATTTACCTTTGGATTGAGCTTTTCTTTATGTGATTATTATACTTCCATATGGTATCAGTGCATGCTTTTGGATCACTATTTGTTTTGGACTGTTGGCATGCAATTATTTTACTCTGCCTTTTGTGTGTGGGATTTCCATCATTTCCTGTTCGTTATATTTCAAGATCTGTAATATGTTCTCACATTCCTGTGTAGGCGGCCTCATTAAATCATGTTTAAGCTGATTAAGCATAACACACTGTATAAAAACACTTTAATATACTTTTTTTTCTCTCAATAGCGGAGAATATGTTACAGACATGTGTCTATAAATGTAAAGTTTAGCTACATTTTAAAAAGGCTTAAGGCAATCTGTCATGAATGTTTTACTTTAGCTAAAATATATTGTTAAATTGATTGTTTTTCTAAAAGTCAGTTCAGAAGTTCGAGAAATGGTTTCTTTTTCTAAAACGCCCACCCCTTCCTCAGTCAGTATTCGTCAGGATCATTAGACACAAACTAGTAGCTGTGGCAGAGATACAATCTTTGATTGTGTCTCTAAATTGGCATTGGTTATATTCTGGCAGCAAAACATGTGACATTTTGTGGTCAAGGGAAGAGCATAGTTTTGATCCTAATTATATCAGTGTTGAACTACTGATTGAGGTAATACTGAAAGTTGTTATACAATACTTGACACATTTTCTTCATAGCTTGACAAGAAATGTATCTGATTTATGTCCAGAGGCATTTCTAGAGAGGAGGAGGCCCGTATGCAGTGCCCACTCCTCTCCAGCCAGCAGTGCTTATCTCTGGGCACTATGGTCCCTAGCAATGCCGTAACTAGACATTTTAGCGCTGTGTGCAAGATAGGCCCCCCTCTATGTAAAAAAGGGGCAGTGTGCGCAGTAGGCGCGTGCAAAAAATATATGGGCGTGGCTTCATGGGGAAGGGGTGTGGGCCAAAAATAATACCAATACATATTATAGTAGTCTCCATTATTCAAATTACACCGCACAGTAGCACCAATACACCAGGAACAGCCCCTCTTACACATTACGGCGGACAGATTGCCCTTTTTACACATTACGGCAGACAGCGTCCCCTTTTATACATTACGGCAGACAGCCTCACCCTTTTTACACATTACGGCAGACTGCATCCCCTTTTTACACATTACGGCAGTCAGTCCCCATTTTTACACATTACGGCAGACAGTGTCCCCTTTTATACATTACGGCAGACAGCGTCACCCTTTTTACACATTACGGCAGACTGCATCCCCTTTTTACACATTACGGCAGCCAGTCCCCATTTTTACACATTACGACAGACAGTGTCCCCCTTTTTACACATTACGGCAGACAGAGTCACCTTTTTGCACATTACGGCAGACAGCGTCCCCTTTTTTACACATTACAGCTTACAGAGTCCCCCTTTTACACATTAGGTAGACAGACAGACAGATAAATAGATACATAAATAGATAGATAGATAGATAGAATATATTGATTCTTACCATCTCTCCGCTAGCTCAAGCAGTCAGACTCCTCGGTGCTGGCAGCTCCGGGGGCAGGGGAGAAGAAGGAGGAGGAGGGAGCCGCAGCAGCGCAGTGTAATTGCTGGCGGCGCCGCATGCAGCTGTCCCTCTCCTTCCGCATTGGCTGGCCGCCACCGCTGTGAATTCTAAGATGAGGGAAGCGCATCCCAGCATTCACAGCAGCGCCGGCCAGCTAATGCGAAAGGAGAGGGACTGCTGCAACGGCGCCGCCACCAATTACATAGCGCTGCTGCGGTTCCCTCCTCCCCCTCCCTCCTCTTCCTTCTCCGCTGCTCCCTCTCCTCCTCCGGCACAGGTGGCTTGTAATGAGTCAATTGACTCATTACAAGCTGCTGACTTTACGGAATGGGGCCGTTGCGCGACTGCGCTGTGTGCCAGGCACACCTGGCACACACGTAGTTACGGCACTGGTCCCTAGAGTCCACAGCGCATGTGCAGATCTCTGGGAATATGGCATGACGGACATTTTCTCGCTGAATTTTCTACTGCGCATGCGCGAAACACCAGGAAAATGGGAAAATGGTGCCTCACCATTTTCCCAGTGATTTCTGCAGCTCTGCTGCTGTGCTGCGAGACTCTGGAGGGTAAGTATTAAAAATAATAGGTGCAGGGTGTGCGGTGTGGGGCCCCCAGGGGCAGGGGCGTCAAAGGGTGTGGTGACACCTGGTGTGCACTCTGGATCCCTGGCGCGCTTGTGGGGAAAAGGGGGCATGGCCACACATATAGGGGGCATGTCCATATAAAGAGGGGCCATGGCTGCGTGGGGAACCTGAAATCTTTACTCTGGGGGCGTGCCCAGCATCTCCAGAGATGCTGGGCTGCCCCCGGAGACAGTCTTCCTGTACTGTTAGCTCCTCATCTATGAAAGGAGCCAAGTGCTGCAGGAGACTGTCACACTGCTAAGGAGCCAGCATTTTGGTGTCACCCCATCCGAGGGTGACATCTGGGTGCGGGCCGCATTCCCTGCACCCCCCTTATGACACCACTGCCTGTGTCCCCATGTACACTGCACACACTGCACCCATTATAAAGATGCCAGTGTTTATATCTATTTGTCTTTAGATGGGATTAGTTCAATTTATCTGGATCCTACTGAAAGTGATAGCCTTTACTGGGGGCATTTTGCAGTTACACACCTCAAAATAATTTATTTTTATTTCATTTTTTAGCAATTGAAGTTGAAACTGATGCTCTGTATTTTCTATCTCTAGGATGTGGCAGCTAGAGGTAATATTATATACACTGTATGATTTAGATTCTATTATTTAAGTACAATTTTAAGAGATATCACAAGGGATTATTACCTATCAAACAAAATATCTTGATTCTTTTCAAACCCACTGGTTAGATTTACTGTAATACGCAACAACAAGAACCTTTAAACTCTAATCCTACTAACTGGTATTTTTGATAACAAGACCTTCAGTGCTTCTATGAGACAAGGGCCAGTATTTACTAAAAATCCGAGTTTGGCCGATTTGTGTTTTTTTTTCTAAGTCCCAATCCGGGAATTCACTAAGCACCAATCTCGGCAGTGTTTGGACTATTCGTAATGGTTTGAATGACAACGTTCAGAAATACGAATGAATAGACCATCGGTCAAACGTGGCTGTTATTTCATAGAATACGGGCATTCACTATTCATTCGTATTTGGGTGTTAGTTTCTGAGTGCTCAAGTGCGGGTCTGTTTTTTTTCGATTCGTTAAAAAAAGCAGCAATAAAATAGACCTGCTTTTTCCAGTCGAGTTTGGATAACCATGCACGGATCAATGAGATCTGTGCATGGTTATCTATGGGAAAGGGTCTGTTTAGTGTAAAATGTGAAAAAAAATTGCGTGGGGTCCCCCCTCCTAAGCATAACCAGCCTCGGGCTCTTTGAGCCGGTCCTGGTTGAAAAAATATGGGGGGAAAAATGACAGGGGTTCCCCCATATTCGAACAACCAGCACCGGGCTCTGCGCCTGGTCCTGGTGCAAAAAATACGGGGGAAACAAAAAGCATAGGGGTCCCCCGTATTTTTTGAACCAGCACCGGGCTCAGCGGTCAGTGGTTGAGGTTACTCGCGGTCAACCGCTGACCGCAAAGTTCCCACCATTGGATACAATGTAGCGCTTATGCGCTACATTGTATCTCTGCTGTGCGCTGCCTGACTGACAGCTCAGGAGTGCACAGCCAATAAGGAGAGTGCCAAGACGTGGTGCTCCCTGATTGGCTGAAGGGACCCTCTTTGACAGGAGTCACGGGGGGTCCCGGCAGCCGGGGAAAAGGGTCCCATGTGTAAACATGGGACCCCTTTCAGTGCGTGGTTTGGGTTTCCAGTTTGTTTTTTTGCCAAGTACGTGGATTACAAAGAGGACACAAGCTACACTGGATTATGTGAGTATAATTTTTTTCACAGGTACCCTGTGGAATCTACATGGAGAAGTGGACCGAGCCTCATGTGAACATAGGCCCTCATTCCGAGTTGATCGGTCGCAAGGCGATTTTAGCAGAGTTGCTCACGCTAAGCCGCCGCCTACTGGGAGTGTATCTTAGCATCTTAAAATTGCGAACGATGTATTCGCAATATTGCGATTACAAACTACTTAGCAGTTTCAGAGTAGCTCCACACTTACTCGGCATCTGCGATCAGTTCAGTGCTTGTCGTTCCTGGTTTGACGTCACAAACACACCCAGCGTTCGCCCAGACACTCCTCCGTTTCCCCGGCCACTCCTGCGTTTTTTCCGGAAACGGTAGCGTTTTTTCCCGCACGCCCATAAAACGGCCTGTTTCCGCCCAGTAACACCCATTTCCTGTCAATCACAATACGATCGCCGGAGCGATGAAAAAGCAGTCGCAGTCGCAGTGCGAATATTGCGCATGCGTACTAAGCGGAATTTCACTGCGATGCGATGAAAAATACCGAGCGAACGACTCGGAATGAGGGCCATAGGTAAGTATGTGTGTATGTAGGTGTGCATGTATGTAATAAAGTTTTACTGTCACGGTGTGTGTGTCCTGTTTTTTGTTGGGTATTTTTTTGTAGTAGTACTACAGGTACCAGCGGGCCCGTTTGTCCACCGCATGCTGGTACTTGTGGTTCTCCAAGTACCAGCTTGCGGGGGAGGCTTGCTGGGACTTGTAGTACTGCTACAAAAAACAATATTCTTCTTTTTTCACTTGGCTATCAGCCCCCCATCCGCCACCCTTGGATGGGGGGAACAGCATCGGGCTTCACCCCTGGCCCTTGGGTGGCTGGAGGGGGGGACCCCTTGATTTAAGGGGTCCCCACTCCTCCAGGGTACCCTGGCCAGGGGTGAGTAGTTAGTGATTTAATGCCAGGGCCGCAGGGACCTATATAAAAGTGTCCCCCGGCTGTGGCATTATCTCTCTGACTAGTGGAGCCCGGTGCTGGTTTAAAAAATACGGGGGACCCCTATGCTTTTTGTCCCCCGTATTTTTTGCACCAGGACCAGGCGCAGAGCCCGGTGCTGGTTGTTCAAATATGGGGGAACCCCTGTCAATTTGTTCCCCATACTTTTACAACCAGGACCGGCTCAAAGAGCCCGAGGCTGGTTATGCTTAGGAGGGGGGACCCCACGCATTTTTTTTTGTGAATTTTAACACTTTCTCACCCCTTCCCACTGATAAACATGCACGGATCTCACGGATCCGTACATGCCTATCAGAACACGGTAAAAAAAAGCAGGTCTATTTTAAAACTGCTTTTTTTTATGAATTGTATTTTTTCACGGCAGTGTTTGGCTATTGCCGGCAGTGTTTGTGATTTAGAATTTTTAGTAAATTACCGAGTTGTATAAAATAACAGGCGTATTTGACCGATGGTGTATTCATTCGTAATCTTTTTCTTTGACTTCCAAAAAAATACGAATGCCCTCATCACTGCCGAGATTTTAGTTTAGGTAATTCCCGAGATGACACTTTGAAGAAAAAACACCAAATCGGTCAAAATCGGGAACTTAGTAAATATACCCCTTTCTGTGAAAATGAACTAAGCTGGCAGCCTGTTTAATACAAGTGAAATCAAGAGCCAAAAGACAAATGATGCTGCAAGTACTGTAGTAAAACATCTCCTCTGTGCAATTCCTTCACAGTACGAGGACCTCTGTAGCACAGTGAGCACATGAAGATGTTCTCATCTCTCCCTCATAACATGTTTATCATGCTGCAGCTGCTGAATTATGTACTGTACTTTTAAAATACTTTTTCATTGGCAAAGTCTGTTATCAACATCCCATCCTTCTCCCGTTCTATATATTTACGTAAATTGAGACCCAGCTAGCAATGATTTTTTCTCCTTACTAGTCTCAGAAGTTGATTTTGCGTAGCTATGTATTTTTTTTGTATTGATTTATATAAGTTAATCCTGCATATTCTTTTGTTTTTCATTTTATTTAATGTATATATTTTATATTCACAATGTGAATAATGATAAAGCAATTTGTGTAATTTTGCTCTATTGACTATTTACGCAGATTTTTGTTGGTATTACAGTAATGTCTCCTGTAACTGAGACAAGATGGTTTTGTCATTTTGTAAATCCGAAATGCTCCTCTATTGCTTTCTGAGGAAAGAGCATTCTGGTGATAAAAGCATTGTTTGTCAGAATGTTCAATAAAGTTACATATCTTCTATGGTGGTCATTTTAGGTGGAATTATGGTAGTTCTCATGTCGACATGCATCCTGTCCAGCGGTGGCTGCGAGCCAACTACCTAGTGCAGGGGAACGCTAAGCACAAATAAACATACATGTGAAGATGTATGTAATATGTGTGCTGACAGTGCACTTGGGATCAGCTGCGGCTCTGTGTATCACAGCCACCATGCAGAACGCGGGACTCTGCATTAGGCGTCACTCTCCTAAACCCGCCCATTGACTCCTGTGAAACTAGCCAACGAGAGTCTGGTGGTGGGCTTAGGAGAGCCTGATGCTTGCTGACTGACTCCTGGGTTCACCAAAGTGGCTGTGATCATTGTCGGACTGGGGCATGCAGGGCCAGAGCCGGCCCTAACCAATATGATGCCCTAGGCAATATTTTGGCTGGTGCCCCCTAGCACCGCCACTAGTTGTGCAAGAGATGCCTGGCATGAGTCAGTTGGCAGCTCTGCAAACGTCGGGCGCCTTTTGTTTATGAAAATGCATCTTATTTGCATTGCTATGTGGCTAGGATGCACAAGCAGCTTCTGCTGATTAAAATGATATGCAGCATGCCTTAATTCTGTGTGCGACTGTGGCTGTATCTGCATACGAAATGCTACATTACAGTGGTTTCCAGGAATACACACGGAATATAGGCATGCTGCATATCATTTTAATCAGCAGAAGCTGCTGGTGCCTCTAAGCATACCAAATGCCCTAGGCAATTGCCTAGTTTGCCTATGCCTAAGGCCGGCTCTGCGCAGGGCCCACCAGGGGAATGCAGTGGTAGGAGCCCATGCTAGGGGTGTGGCCATTCTGCAGAGGGGGTGTGGCATGCCACCTCATTGGTTTGACTAACCTTCAGAGAGTGCAACGTCTGCTGCATGCATGATAATGTACCAGATTAATAACAGATTAATAACAACAATGTATAATGTATAATTCAAGTGCACAGTCTGGAACCTCCAGGCAGTGGGGCCCACCGGTGGTTTCCCCTGTACCCCTCTGGGCCAGTCCTAGTCTGGCTGTGATATACAGTGCTGCTGCCGATCCCAGATCCACTATCAACGCATACAGTATATTACATACATCTTTACATATATACGTGCTTAGCGCTACCCCCCGCACTAGGTAGTCTGCACTGCAGTCCAGAGGCTGCAGCCACTGCTGATCCTGTCTATGCAGATGACATGTGGACATGATAGACCTTACGTGCCTGGGGGCCCAGCGTTTACTTACCTGGTACCGACAGTGCCGTCTTCACCCGGGTCCAGGTGGTCATGTGACTGTCAGATCTGGCAAAGTCATCTGATACACCAATGTTCTGAACATGTCAAGATTCTGAGGATGTCAACATTCTGGTATGGACATTATGAATGTCAGCATGGTAACTGCTAGACATGTAACTGGGTATGGATACCCATTTTAGCACACCATTATTAGCCAATTGTGTCACATAGCCAAATCATTTTGAGGCTAATGTTGAATACTGTAGTTTGAATATTGTTACTATCGTTCCTATACAATGTGCAGCAGATCATTACTGTTTTATACTCATGTTTACAGCAACCAATCCCAGCTGCTAAAATTTTGAGGCTCTATAGAGCGGGCACCCCAAAAAAGTCTGTCTTGTAAACTAACTACAGGAATACAGTCTGTTTTGTAACCAGAAATAGACTCTGCTTTGCATATTTGCTACCATAATGAAGTCTATTTTGATTAGGTTAGGTTGCCCTGGGCCCTCTCCACTGCTGCCATCGCCACTGCCACTGGGGAGGCCACTGCCACTGGGGGGCCATTTTTTCAATCCCGAGTATCGGGATTGAAAAATGGTCAATCCCGGGATTCCCGGGATACCCAGGATTGACTTTAAACTGTGTCCGGACGTCCGCCATGCCCCGCCCCACCTCTCCCCACCCACCCCGCAGACATAAATAAACGTACAAACCTGCACAGCCGGGTAGCAGGGGAGGAGGAGGTGGCGGGTGAGTGCAGGGGAGCCGGGAGGAGGCGGCGGATGGGTGCAGGGGGAGCTGGGAGGAGGTGGCGGATTCCGGCTCTGCGGCTGCTGACAGCGCAGCGTGACCTCACAGTCACAGGTCACGCTACGCAGGGGGAGCTGGGAAGAGGGACCCAGGCAGCGTCTGAGCGTCCTGATCCCCCAATCCCGGGATTGGAGCTTTTAATCCCCGGGATTGGAGCTTCCAATCCCGGAAATTGAATCCTGGATGTTTTTGGGCCTAAATCCAGGGATCCCGCTGATCCCGTTCCCAGGTTTGGCCTCCCTAACTGCCACTATGCTCCTTATCATCAGCCTCACAGTGTATTACATCATGTCCTGCTCCTGGCATCAGACGTGATGTACTACATTGCGACACTGGCGAATATTGGCAGACACTGTAGTGGTAGATGGCAGTGGTGTGCAAATGAAGGTTAGTCCACAGGGCAGATGACTTAGGGCCTAATTCAGACCTGATCGCTGCTGTGCGAAAACGCACAGCGGGCAATTATCAAATGAGGTCTGTGACGTCAGCTCCGGCCCGATCAGCCTGTTTGTATCACACTGTAGGAGAAAGTCCTGGGCTATGCACAGACTGCACAGCCACTCTGGGTCCTAGTTCCCGCTGGCTGTAGTAGATAGGCTGAGCGCGCCACTTAAACCGGGAGGCAGGAGCCAGCCAAGGGGCAATGTTTATGGTAGTGTGTGGGCCCTCAATGTGTGGGGGCCCCTGGGTGACAAGCCTATCCACCTGCTTCCCCCTTATAATAACCCTGTCCTGATAATATCCCCTAGAATTGCTTCAGCTTGCTGTTTATTTCCAAGGTATTATGTGCTGGGCATCTGATGGATGTGATAAACTGGTAATTTTCTGGAAAATATATTCACTAACCTATTTTGTTAAGTGAAATGATAAACTAAACACTGAAGTTGTGGGTTCAATTCCCACCATGGCCCTAACTATGTTCAGTTTGTAGAAATAATAAAATAAATTAAAGGGGCATAACTAAAGGTAGTATTTTTGGTTATTGATCTTTCCACATGAACTTTTGGGACAGTGGACACCCTCTAATAATGGCCTTTATGAGATAGCTGAACGTAACCTGATGACAGAAATAAGATGATGGACACATTTACCGCTCTTGTTGGTTCTTCATGAAGTCTAATACTAAATTGCTTGCAGCAGCCATGATCCTTTTTATTATGTTAATGGTCATTTATTGGACATTGTGGAAGTTATTTGCCAGAAATTTTGTACAAGATTTTAGACATCAATGGGACATTTATTTTCAATGGCTAACTTGATCTAGGTACTGTAGATAAATAGAAATAGCCTGAATAGCACTATGCTTTTATACTGGTTTGAACATTTGATACATGTTAGTGTTAGTGTTTGATAACTGTTTGTGATGTGTGATATCGTAGACATGGGCCATGCTGTCGAATGCAGCTTGGCTGTCCCCGTCGCACCGTTGCTCCTGACAAGTGGATATGTACTTGCCGATGTTGGGTCCCGTCGCGGATGACATCGCATCGTTTGCAATTTCGTCCTAGTGTGTACGCACCCATAGATTTGGAAACCCCCATCAAGAAATCCTGCGTTTGCCCCTGATGGATATAATGAAAGCAAATTCTATTGTACCATTAATGCTACACATGCAGTGTCCTTTGCTCTGGGTGCTGTGTGAGAGATACATCTGCTATGGCTGCTTTGTCAGCAGCAGACTGTGTGACAGAGAAATTAGGTTGTGTATAGAAGTTTCTTAGTATTTTATAATCCAGCATTATGGAATGTGTCTATATATTTTTATCGAGGCGTGGAACAACCCATTTAAACACCTGTTTTGCATTACTCATTATATAAATCTCCATAGCATGAATGTAAGTTTCATGCAACCCATGCTATTAGTACTGATTGTTTTCCCTATGTACATCGCCAGTCTCCTGTTTATTTTGGTACAACAGTGCTTGTGTGTAAATAATTTAGTAAGAAGCATGAACACAAATTCCCGGCTGATTGGAATGACTGCTGTATTTTACCCAGTACTGTATTCCAGGCTGCTAGAGTAAGAGTAGCATCGGAGCACAGAACTAAGGTGCAATATGAAATACAGTATGTTGTTACTGACTTGGCCTATTTTGCCTACCACAATTCTGTGCACACTCCATTAATTCAGCTCTCTCACAGCCCCATGAATGACAACAGAGTCAGTTGGCTGTGACACGTGCTTTCAGCACTGGCATGTGGATAGCACGCCTACATTTCTGAAAAAAATATTTATAACTTAGGGGTCTATTTCTACCAGCCAATCAGCTCCTAACTGACATTTTTTCAAACCCAGGCTGTGATATGGCAGTTAGGAGCTGATTGGCTGGGACTTTATCTCCATACAAGGCTTAGTAAATAGACCCCTTAGCGCTCCAAAATGAGATGCTGCTAGGACCAGGTATGAACCTGTCTCACACCTTTGCATAGATAAATAAAATGAAAGAGATGGTCAGTGCAATTTCAGTCTGGGTGGGTCTCAGGAATTCGTATATTCCTGGTTCATACAGTAATTTAGTAATCCTGGAATTATTAATCTGTTTAATACACTGCTAATAGTGCATGTTAGATTTTTATTTTTTCGTTTTTAAACTCTTATTCAATAATCGGTGATATATTATTGCCCATTTCTCATCTTCCTATATGTATCCTTTGGAATGAACAAATAATGGTGGAGATTGAGACTGATGGGAATGAAATCTGATTATAACAACTGTGATTCATAGGATGAGTGTGGATATTGCTGGGCTATCTTCAAGAATCATCAAAAGATAGGAGAACTTACTTGTATCTAAAAGTTTGATTTTATTGATTAACAGATTAATTATTCCAGGATTTATTATTAAATTACTGTATGAACTAGGAATATACGAATTCCTGAGACTCACCCTGATTGAAATTGCACTGGACCACCTCTCTCTCTCTTTATTTATGCTTACATTTCTGCATCCATATGGAGAACAGACAATGTCAATGGGTGGTCATGAGGAAAACTTAGCATCCATATAAGAAACACTATGCAGCACCAACATTATCCTTCACCTAGTACTGTATATTCTACTTGTCTTAAGATAAAACTGTATTGCTTTGCTCTCTTTCATTTAAGCTCTGCATGTTATCCACACTTAAATGGAAAGTGAGATAAACAAAAATACAATATTTATATAACCTAATTGGAGCCTTCCTTTTACTTTTAACTTTCCTCTCTACATAGAACTCTGCTGTTTGAATTGCACGTATGAAAGTAAACAGAAGTGATATCAGCCTGTAGTATAACTGACTGGTAGCAGCTGTATCACCTGGCATGATTAGCCAATCACGGCATAGGACCATGCATGAGCTTGGAGCAAATCTGACTTTCCCATTCCTCTATAAAGGAGATCCACACCCCTGTGCTTTTGGCATTTTGTTACCTGTTCTGAAGTGAAAGCAAAAAGTGTATTGCTGGCTATGGGACAGATGTATGAAGCCTTAAGGCCCGTACACACTGGTCGATATATCGGCCGTTCTCTTGAACGGCCGATATATCGCGGGACCGTCGGCCAGTGTGTACGGCCGATACATCTGTGAACTCCGTCATTCACAGACGTATCACGTCGGCCGTGCAGCACAGCCGACGGAGAATATATCTACCGATATATTGGCGCGTCGCTGTGTGTGTACGGGGCGGTCGGCCGACCACCCGTACACATGCTGCGGCGGCCGGCGGTGATTGACAGCTGAAATGGGCGGGCATGTGTATACGCCCGCCCAGTTCATGACGTCACTCCCCGACGGATCGGGCAGTGTATATGCACAGCACACTGCCCGATCCATCCATAGATATATCTGCAGATCAATTGATCTGCAAATATATCTTGCTAGTGTGTACCCACCTTTAGAGAGTGATACAGTGGAGAGAGATAAACTACCAACCAATCAGTTCCTAACTGACAATTTACAAACACAGCCTGTAGCATGGCAGTTAGAAGCTGATTGGTTGGATGTTTATCACTCTCCAAGGTTTAGTACCTCCCCTTATATTTGACAAAGCAGACATGATTCCAAGGAAAATATATAATGGTGAATTATTGAATATAGCTGTTAATTAAAAAAATATGTATTTTTAAATATTAGAACGACAACCTACTGAGAAATTTATGAGGATACATTTATTTAATCTGAAATTTTTTAAAAAGCACCATCCTCAATTAGATTTCTAGGGCTTCAAAGCTTTGCTGCGCCTAAGCCTTAGCATCTAGGACAAGAAGAATACTATTCCTCAACACAATTAGTGATGCTAAAGATTACTTGCTGGGGTTTGGTTCAAGATCTAATAGTTGTGATCGTATAAGAGGTAAACCTTGCTCTGTGCACCTTCTGAGCTAGATGTGAATAGAATGAACATTAATCCAATATTGCTCCTACTAATACTACTGACAGATTTATAGGTAGGCGAGTCGGGTCCATATGCACCATGACAAGTTGGCCTGTAATATTTACAGTATGAATCCCTGTAATGCTATACAGCCCTATAAGAGTGGCACTGCAGATTATAGCCCTGTTACTATAATAATAAGACGTTACCGCAGGCTTTTTTCTGATGGTGCTTTAGGGGTACACAGTAGCAGCACCTTTTTATTTTCATTATATTTTATATAACTTGGTCCAGAAACAGGAAGAAATCAGTGAAATCATGTCAGAAAGGTTAACTAGTAACTTTAGATGTGTACCTACAGCATACCTGATTTCTGAGTAACAATACCACTGATTTATAGTAAACATTTTGGTCAGTTTCAATGATGGTACTGTACAGTATGTAACTGTTCATAAGGGGCCTGATTGTGAGTCACAGACAGGTCGGAATGCGGACGCTTTCTGAATGCTAACAGAAATCCCTATAGATTTGTCAGCTGACATGCAGATGGCTGTGATCACACATCTTCTCAATGCTGTCCCAAAATCCAAAGCTTGAACAGTTGCAAACTTGCACCCCTAGCTTGAGCCGGTCACAATGTAATAACTAATGTTTGCATGTAAATTGTGTGTAGAGATTAGGAAGAGGAAGAAAAGAACATCCTTTCCTTGAGTTTTCCTCTTGTTATTCTATAATGATACAGTTACATAATAATAACTATACAGTAACAAAACAGCTCCTTTGTATTAGGATTGGAAAATTGCATGAAGCATTGCCTCTAGGTAAGATTCATGTAGTTATGCTTCATTTACCACGGTTATGTTAGTCCTGCCATACAATATTCTGATTAAAATAAGAAAACAAATGTTGCATATTCTATCTCAGATTTGTCTCAAATAACCATTTTTACAAATCCTGTAGTAGAATCTTATGTTGCGTGCGACATTATTTCACCCTAGCACTAGGACAAGGGTGATTTTAAGGTCTTTTTGCATGGTTGAAGGACTACAAAAATACTTAATACCCATTTAAAAAAAATATTTTATAATATCCAAAACCCAGCCTTGCACTTGAACAAGTCTTGCCACTTATTCCACTTATTTGAGCCCTCCAAAGATGTATATGTGTATAGGAGGTAAATTTAATTGTTTTGCGTATGTAATTCATACCATCTCCAGCCTGCCAAAGTGTAGCAGGCTGGAACAAAGTTGGTAATGCCAAAGTGGGGCTCCACCAAGATGGTTCCTGCCATAAAGGTCCTTAAAAAAAAGGTTGTCTACAGGGCAGTGCTGCAGGCTTCCTGTCCCAAAAGCACCTACAGCTAGGAGAGGGGAAGGGAAATGAGGAGCAAGGTTTGGGGACAAGAGCTCTGTTGGTTCCTGCCTGTGAGAAGCTGAGGAGAAACGGGTAAGACCGCAATCTGACCAGAGTGGAGAGAGCTGTACTGCAGAGGAGAGCAAGACCCCAGGCTAAATGCAATATGGTGCAATTTCGGAAAATAGGTGACTTTTACCGAAAATTTGCACATTTTCTGAAAATTGCAAATGTAATAGCTTGCGATTTTGTTAAAAAACGCAAGTTTTAAACATATGCCAAAAATCGCAAGTGAATAATCGCATCCAGATGTTTTCCCATTGAAAATAATGAAAATCGCAAATGTAATAGGATGCAATGTTTTCACTTGCACACAAAATCATTGGCAAAAATCACAAGAATAACAGACCAGGTTTAGACTGGCGATTTTTGGAGACGCATGCACAGATCAGTGAGATCTGTGCATGCTTCTGTCTGTGGAAAGTAAAGAAAGTGCAGGTACCCCCCAAAAGCATAACCAGCCGCGGGCTCTTTGAGCCGGTCCTGGTTGCAAAAATACAGGGAAAAACTGATTATGGGAAAATTGCAGTCTGAGGCTAATGACCTCAATTAACTTCGCGATTAGCCATAGATCGCAATTTTCCCATCATTGACTATAATCCTCCATTATAGCCTATGCGCTTTGCCTGATTGACAGGCCAGGAGCACTCAGCCAATCAGGAGAGCGCTATGACGTGGCACTCCCTGATTGGCTTCCGAGTCCTCTAGTGACAGGAGTCACGGAGTGTCCCGGCATTCGGGGAAAGGGGATCCATGTGTAAACATGGATCCCCTTTAGTGGCGAGGTTTGGTTTTTTTTTCCATTTTGTTATTTTTAACCCTGTGGCTGCCTACTTGGACAAAAGAGGACCGATCTACACAGGATTCTAGGTGAGTATATTGGGGATTTTTTTTTACAGGCACCCTTATGGATTCTACTTGGACAAGGGGACCGAGGACTTGGTAAGTATGTGTGAGTGTGTAAGTGTGTGTAAATAAACTTTTACTTTCAAGGTGCATGTGTGTGTATTGTCTTCTTTGGGGTATGTCTTTTGTTGTGGAACAACAGGTACCAGCAGGGCCATTAACTCCCAGCATGCTGGTACTTGTGGTTCTCCAAGTACCAGCATGTAAGGGAGGCTTGCTGGGACTTGTAGTTCCACAGCAAAAGACAATATTCATTTTAACACTTTCACGGCTATCAGCCCTCCGGTATCCGGACTCCAGGTCGATAACAAAAAGGTCGACACACCTTAGGTCGACGCCAATTGGTCGACGCACCTTAGGTCGATGTGGGCAAAATGTCGACAGGAACAAGGTCGACATGGAAAAAGGTCAACATGAGTTTTTCACAATTTTTTTCTTTTTTGGAACCTTTTCATACTTAACGATCCACGTGGACTACGATTGGAACAGTAATCTGTGCCGAGCAAAGCGTAGCGGAGCGAAGGCACCATGCCTGAAGCATGGCAAGCGAAGCGAGCCATGCGAGGGGACGCGGTGCACTAATTGGGGTTCCCGGTCACTCTACGAAGAAAACGACACCAAAAAAACATAAAAAACTCATGTCGACCTTTTTCCATGTTGCCCTTGTTCCTGTCGACCTTTTGTCCATGTCGACCTAAAGTGTGTCGACCAATTGGCGTCGACCTAAGGTGTGTCGACCTTTTTGTTGTCGACCTGGAGTCCCAGACCCAGCCCTCCATCCACAGCCCACTGATGGAGGGGACAGTCCTGGCTTCATTCCTGGCCCTCTGGTGCTTGGAGAGGAGATGACACCTTTATTTTAGAGATCCCCACTCCCCCCGGGAACCCCAGCCAGTGGTGACTAATTGGGGGGGAGTGATGCTGCGGCCGCAGGGACCTATATAAAGGTGTCCCCCCGCTGCGGCATCACCTCCCTGGATAGTGAATCCCGGTGTTGGTTTCAGAAATACGGGGGACCCTTACTTCTTTTGTCCACCGTATTTTTGGAACCAGTACCGGTCCAAGAGTCCGGTGCTGGTTGTTTAAATACGGGGGGAACCTCAGTAATTTTTCCCCCTGTACTTTTGCAACCAGGACCGGCTCAAAGAGCCTGAGGCTAGTTATGCTTTTGGGGGGGACCTGCATGTAATTGAATTTTTTTTTTTAACACTTCCTTTACATTTACAGACAGAAGCATGCACGGATCTCACTGATCTGTGCATGCTTCTAAGTAATAAAAACATGACCTAACAACCGCATGTTTTTATTACTAAAAATCGCATGTTTCCTTTACTTAAAATCGCCAATAATAGCATGCGAATTCCGTTTTAACCTTAAAATTCGCACCCTATTACATTTGCAATTTTTAGTAAAAAATTGCAAGTTACAAATGTACGATTTGGTGTGATTTTCTAGACACCTAAAAAATCGCACCCTATTACATTTAGCCTCCCATGTGTAAGAGGGATTCCTGGTGGTTAACAGAGTGGAATTCAGCAGATTGCAAGTGAGGAGCCCAGCTGCAGAGCGCTCACAAAGAATCCTGCTGTTAGTGACCGTCTTACAGTCCTGCAAGTTGAGGCAACCCATACTTACCTACTCTCCCAGAACATCTGGTGGACCTCACACATCCTGCCCACTTCACTAGAGGGGTTGCCTAATTCTTTGTGGTATAGCAGTGATGAGATTCCCTGAGGGCAGGGCTTAAAGTTGCAAAATGGCCTAACCCGCCCTGCACTATGACCAAATGGCATTTAAAAGTTTGTAAATATGAAGGAAGAAGCATTCAGTCAGTGTCAGTCAGCCCTGCAGCATTAGAGAGTACAGTGAGACTATGGAGGTGACAGAGAGAGTTCATTCAGTCAGAATCCCGATTGTGTGACCCTCAGGGAATGCACTGTGTCTACCTCAAAGAATGGTAATTTGAAGCCAGTCTGATAGGAAGTCTACCAGCATACTGTAGGTGAATTGCATGTGCACAAGCGGAAAAAGGACCATTTGCAAAAAGAGGTTTAGTTTGGATGTCAGCTCTTCCACATTACTTGGACTTGGGGCCTAATTCAGATCTGATCGCAGCAGCAAATTTGTTAGCTAATGGGCAAAACCATGGGGGTGATTCAGACCTGATCGTAGATGTGATAAATTTAGCACATCTACGATCAGCTTCCCTGACATGCGGGGGGACGCCCAGCACAGGGCTAGTCTGCCCCGCATGTCAGGGCCGACCCCCCACACAAGTACAAAAGCATTGCACAGCAGTGTTGCTTTTGTAAGGGAGGCCTGTTCCTGACAGATATCTTGCACCTAGTATGGGGCTGGTGCAAGTGCAGATACTAATAATGATCATTGCGGCAGTTTGCATAAAATCAGTGGGTTTCCGCTTGCAGACAGTGGGTAGCCCTATGGAATTTAGCAGGGCCGGTTCTAGGGCTTTTTGCGCCCCGGGCGGGCAATAGGGGCGTGGCTTCATACAGGGGGCGTGGTCAGTTACACCCCCTGTACAGTAGTAGCGCCGCTGAAATGATGTGCGGTGCGCGATGACATCATCGCACACCGCACAGCAAAGGTCCTCTGCATGAAGGGAAACTAGACGCTACTCATCTAGTTCCCTTCGTGGAGAGGAACTTTGCTGTGCGGTGCGCGATGACGTCATCGTGCACCGCCCAGTAAAGGTCCTCTCCACAAAGGGAATCTAGATGCTACGCATCTAGTTCCCTTCACAGCGGGCAGCGGCAGCGGGACAGAGCGGGCAGCGGGGGGCACAGCAGCAACGGATCTTGCCATGGTGCGGCGCCCTCCGGATGACGCCAGCGCCCTCCGGAAGGCGGCGCCCCGGCAATAGTCCTGCTTGCCCGTGGCAAGATCCGCTACTGGAATTTAGCATTAGCATAAGGTAGTAAAGCTGGACACCCACAAGTACAGGCATTTTGTGTGTGACTCAGAATCAGTCCCATTATATACAAGTACTGTACACACTGAAGATGGTGATGACTAAAGGTACATACACACTAGGCGTTTTTGCCCAGCATTTATGCACAGCGATGATCGTGGACATCGCTGGCAGGAAAATAGCGCAAGTCATACACACTGAGCTGTTTTCCCTGTGCCAGCGATGTTCACGGGGGGGTGAAGCACTTTCCACAGTAGGAGACTGTGGAAAGTGCTTCACTCGGTTGTAGAAACAGCCGACGGCCAACGGCGGCCAGCGATGAAGCAGGAGCGTGCATCAGCACTCACCACTCATCGCCCGCCCATACACACTGGCCGAGTTTGAGCTCAAAGTAGCTCAAAATGTCAAAATTGAGCTACTTTGAGCTCAGCCCAGTGTGTAAGCTAGGTGTATACAGTATGCTGCTAATCTCCATATATGTACAGCTCTCCATCTTTGCAGTGACACGCCTTTCTTCTGTGCACATTTTTATGGAGTCATTGGGGGTATTCCAAGTTGATCGCTAGCTGCATTCGTTCGCTGTGCAGCGTTGAGGCAAGAAAACGGCACTTCTGCGCATGCGTATGCGGCGCAATGCGCATGCACGCCGTACTATTACACCGGGCAATGTAGTTTCACACAGGGTCTAGCGAAGCGTTTCAGTCGCACTGCTGACCGCAGAGTGATTGACATGAAGTGGGCGTTTCTGGGTGTCAATTGACCATTTTCAGGGAGTGTTTGTAAAAATGCAGGCGTGCCAGGAAAAACGCAGGTGTGGCTGGGCGAACGCAGGACGTGTTTGTGACATCAAAACAGGAACTGAACAGTCTGAAGTGATTGCAAGCGCTGAGTAGGTTTTGAGTTACTCTAAAACTGCACAAGAAAACTTTGTAGCCGCTCTGCGAACCTTTCGTTCGCACTTCTGCTAAGCTAAAATACACTCCCAGTGGGCGGCATAGCGTTTGCACGACTGCTATAAACTGCTAGCGAGCTATCAACTCGGAATGACCACTATTGATGGTTATTTTGCTACTAACTTTTGCATCAGCCCAGAGGCGTAACTGATTGCGGTGACACCCTGTGCGGGAGGGTACACATGCCAACAAAAAGAGGGTGTGGCCTCACTGCCAGGGGGCATGGACTTACTGCCCGAATCCCCATTTCATCACTCCGGGTGTCCCAGGGATGTGGTCTGCCCCTGGGGACCAGTGTGAATACAGTGAGAGCTCCTGCAAAGTGACAGGAGCTGGGTCCTGCACATAAAGTCTGCACTTTGGTGTCACCTCTCGGTGGGTGACACCCGGGTGTGGGTTGTGCCCCCGTTGTGATGCCACTGCATCAGCCCCCATACTGTATTTGTAAATTTGCATGTTGTGCCATTTATAGTCTATGAAAAACGCCATTGATTAATGTAGTTGGGGAGGAGTTTGAATTAATCTGGCTAATTAATTATGCAAAGTTTTGCATCTATGGGGGTAATTCCAAGTTGATCGCAGCAGGAAATTTTTTAGCAGTTGGGCAAAACCATATGCACTGCAGGTGAGGCCAGGGCCGGCTCCAGGCATGTTCGACTAGAGCGGCCGCGTGGGGCGCCACTCTTATAGGGCGCCGCACGCTGCGGCCGCCATATTCCTGCCTGGAGCCAGCCTTCAATCTGTGTGTCCCAGCCGCTTGTGTGCGCGCTATGCAGCGCGCTGCGCGGCGCCGATGTCTGACGTTAGACGCCGGCGCCGCACAGCGCGCATAGCGCGCAGACAGAATCGTTCATCCGTCCGCCCACCCGCCCGCGCCCACAGCAGTACTCCCCCCTCCCGGCTCCCAGCACCGCAGTGTCAGTGACATGTAAGTATCTGTATCTGGCACTGTGGGGTCGTTTATGTTTCTGGCACTGTGGGGGCATATCTGCACTGTGGGGGCATTATGTTTCTGGCACTGTGGGGGCATATCTGCACTGTGGGGGCATTATGTTTCTGGCACTGTGGGGGCATATCTGCACTGTGGGGGCATTATGTTTCTGGCACTGTGGGGGCATATCTGCACTGTGGGGGCATTATGTATCTGGCACTGTGGGGGCATATCTGCACTGTGGGGGCATTATGTATCTGGCACTGTGGGGGCATATCTCCATTGTGGGGGCATTATGTTTCTGGCACTGTGGGGGCATATCTGCACTGTGGGGGCATTATGTTTCTGGCACTGTGGGGGCATATCTGCACTGTGGGGGCATTATGTTTCTGGCACTGTGGGGGTATATCTGCACAGTGGGGGCTTTTATGTTTTGTGGCACGGCGGGCATTTATTTATCTGGCACTGTAGGGGCATTTATGTTTTGTGGCACTGGGGGCATTTATGTATCTGGCACTTATGTATCTGGCACTGTGGGGTCACTGATTTATCTGGCACTGTGGGGTCATTGATGCATCTGGCACTGTGGGGGCATTTATATATCTGGCATTGTGGGGGCATTTATGTATCTGGCACTGGGGGCATATCTGCACTGTGTGGCCATTTATGTATCTGGCACTGCTGGGGGGCATGTCACGTGTAGCTGGCACTGCTGGGGGGCATGTCACGTGTAGCTGGCACTGCTGGGGGGCATATCATGTAGTGTATCTACTAGGCGTCTGTGGCTAGGCAATGTGTCTAACGTGCGCTGCCTGGCGCAAAGTGTCTAATGTGCTCTGCCTGGCGCAAAGTGTCTAATGTGCTCTGCCTGGTGCAAAGTGTCTATCGTGCTCTGCCTGGCGCAAAGTGTATAGGAGGTTCTACCTGGTGCAATGTGTATTAGCTGCACTACTATGTGGTGTAATGCGAATTGCCACTATTCTGTGGTCATGCACCTTCCCCACGAAGCAACGCCCCTACATTTTTGCTGCGCGCCTTCGGCGCGCACTGTCCCTGCTTCAGCATGTGGGTGGAGGAGCACCAAGCATTACAGTATGTACATCATTTTGCCCTCCTTACTTAAAAATGTGCCCTCCTTGTGATCAGCACCCTGCCCTAAAACGTGAACACTATCATGTGTAGCTGGCACTGCTGGGGGGCCTATTGTGTGTAGCTGGCACTGTTGTGGGGCATGTCATGTGTAGCTGGCACTGCTGCGGGGCATGTCATGTGTAGCTGGCACTGCTGCGGGGCATGTCATGTGTAGCTGGCACTGCTGCGGGGCATGTCATGTGTTGCTGGCACTGCTGCGGGGCATGTCATGTGTAGCTGGCACTACACTGGAGACATTGTGTGTAAGGAACACTACTGTGGCTGTTCTGCATAAGGCTGCTAATTGTGTGCATAGAGGGGGTGTGAAAAAATATATTTATTTATAGTTTAATAATATGAAGTTACGAGGCCACACCCACTTTCCCAGGAGACCACGCCCACTGCTGCAATCAACTTGGAATTACCCCCTATATGAAGAACTAGACAAATATTTAGCAGACCTGTTGTGATGATGTTGCTCATCTCTTAGCAAGATAACAGGTTTTCAAAGTCTTTGAGTTTCTGTAGAGATCAGAAACCATGTACAGTAAATCTCACAGTTGCTCAAAAGTGAGAACATTCATTTGTTAGGGACCAATTATAAGCTTGTTAAATGTGTTTAGTATTAAGGACACACGCTGGAGCCTTTTTGTATCCCAATTAGAGATGCATTATAAAATGACCCTTCAAAACATAGCCGCCGGCACTAACTTACATATTATTCCATGATAATGACAACTTTCATGTGCTGTACTAGGAGATCAAAACGCCGGCACTGCTGGCAGATTTGAATGATAGGAGATACAGTGCGGAGTGTATGAAATAAATGTTAACACTTGGGATGCTCCCACAGCAGATTTCTAAAGCAACTAAGCTCTATATAATCTGCTCATTTCTTTTTTTAGCCTAAATTGCAATCTACAAAAACACACAATACTACTAAATCCTGCAAGTCAAAAATCTAATAAAGCACTTTTTGTCTCTCTCTTGGTAAGTGAAAGAGAAAACCACTGAGTCACACAATATGCCACTGGATAATTAAGTTCTGCAGAACAGTTTTGAAAATGTTGCTCATCTTTATCAATGACAGTATGTAAAGTGGCAATTACGGTCAACAATGCAAAATGCCAAAGTGAGAACTATTAATTATGCTGTACAGTACATGCATGATTTTTATATATTTATTTTTTCCCAAACAGATTTTGAACTATTTAGTACTCATATACAGAGTTGGGCTCTCCTATTGGAGGGCTCACTCTTGGGGCCTGATTCTATGTCGGATACAAATTCCAAAGCAAATGTATCTTGTGGAGATCTGCAAACGGTTTGGTATGATTTTCTGGCTATCGGAATGCCGACAGTGAGTGCAGCGTGTGCGCTCGCCACACATCAGACCCGGTGGCGAGCTTAGCTCCCTCACTATTATATTCTCCCTCAGGTGGTGGCGTGGACCACGCCACCACCCGAGGGGGAATTCTGGGCTTCAGTCAGGATTCCAAGCGCTGGTATTTCACCGGGTATCGGGATTCCGGCGTCGGTATCCTGAATGCCTGGATGCCGACACCCGGTAATTTAACCGCATCCCCTGCAAACTGTGTATATACTGCAGAAAACAGAGCAGTGTGGAAATGATACACAAGTTTAAGCATACCCCCCAACTTTGGACTTTCCTCATAGGGGGTGGGCGGGGTCTCAAGTGTAGGGGCATGGCTTGGTACCGCAACCCCTGTTTTTTCATCAATTTGTGGGTGTGTCCAGCGCTCCCTGAGCAGCTGGGCAGCGCCCGGCTAACCCTCCCTGCACTGATAGATGCTGTGCGCCCTCTGCAGCAACCGTACAGGCAGTCTGCAGACCACCCGTACACACAGCACAATGTGCTAATGTATCTGCAGATATATTGACCATTGGCTATGCTACAGGGCCAATGCGATATGTCTGTGAACGACGTCATTCACAGACATATTGGGGGTGCACACAGGCCAACTCTCCCACAATATATCAGTCGTTCAATTGAATGGCCGATATATTGGCCAGTGTGTACCCAGCATTAGAGAGCTTATGGATGCAGTTAATGGCCATCCTGATCATCAGCTTGTTGCATTATCGAGTTGTATAGATAAACAGTACAACATAGAAAATTGGTCTACTTTACAATTACTGGTATTCAACTGAGTCTAATACTATTGCAACATGAGCGATCCTCCATGTCTGCCATTTTGTTCTTAATATTTTTTAAATCCATTTGAGTTTTTCTATACTTCAATAAAGCAGCTGAGACTCTTTAGATTGCACGTGGTCTGTTCTGTCTGTAAGTCAGAAGTGTCAGCCTTATTTTCTTATTTTCAACAATTTACTTATATCTGGGCTAACATATATGCTGATTGCTGCTTATTGCAGAGATACTGGAGGTTATAGCGCAGCAATGTATGAATAATTCTGTGTCCAGAGGGTCTTGCAGTAATTGACACTTCTGTTGATCTGTGTCCCTTTGTATCACATCAACATAGTGCTGATGTGGGGTGTGGTATGGAAGGTCGACAGTAACTAGGTTGACAGTGTCTAGGTCCACCACTATTGGTTGACAGTAACTAGGTCGACAGGGTCTCTAGGTCGACATGGTCTAGGTAGACAGGTCAAAAGGTCGACATGAGTTATTAATGTTTTTTTGTGTCGTTTTTCTCCGTACAGTGACCAGGAACTCCAATTAGTGCAACATGTCCCCTCGCCATGCTTTGGGCAAGGTGCCTCGCTCCGCTACCGCTGCGCTCGGCACAGGTTACTGTTCCCAATTGTAGTCCACGTGGACCATTAAGTATGAAAAGTTCAAAAAAAGATTTTTTTTTTTGGAAAAACTCATGTTGACCTTTTGACCTGTCGACCTAGAGACCCTGTTGACCTAGTTACTGTCGGCCATTGGTGGTCGACCTAGTTACTGTCGACCTAGAGACCGGATCCTGCTGATGTGATAGGTAATAATGCATAAGATGTCAGTGTGATTTTAAGTTAAGTCTTCTACACATGCACAAGTTTATAAAGGCGTGCATGCACATTACAAAAAGTTGGAAGCATCTGGAGGCGGTGGTGGTACTTTAAGGGTGTATAACTCCATACTCAAATGGCGTTATAGTTTGTTTAGGCAGCCAGGGCCATAGACGGCTGGTCTAGGTAAAATGAGAAGTGTGGCCAAATCCTGGGGGTGTGGCCACATCTGCCCTCCCCCCAAAAAAATCATAAAAACTAGTATATGTGCTGCTTTGCAAACAAGAAGAAGGACATTCTTACCCTGGCATTACAGGCATGAACCCCTGCTGGGCCCCTTAGACAAGAACAGGGCAGGGTATATTAGTGCCCATTTACCATCTATTTAGGCATCAGAAACATACATCAACACCATGGGCCTAATGCTGGGTACACACTATGCCGACGGATTCACCATCTTGTGGATCCACTGACATAGCGGCCAATTTGGTTGGTTTTGCCTTTTCCGATATTGGCACTATAAAAATACTGCCAGTTACTATCTTGTCGAACTTGGAAGCCATTGCCCATGAGAAACAATAGAATTTAATAATAATCTTTTAAATTGGTGCTGTGAAAGTCCTTAAATGTCTAGTCATAGTCCCTGCTATGCTCCACCCCCACTGAACAGCTATTTTACAACCCGATCCAGCGTGTAGTTGTTTCATGGTCCAGTCATTATTAGTGAGAGAGAATGTATTTGATATAAATGCTTCAATAGATTTGCCTGAGTGTTCAGGTACCTTGTTACTACTTTGATAGTGCTGTCTACTTGATAATGCTCTGCATTACCGTTAACTCATTTTCCTTGAAGCTATATGGTGCTAAATGAAGCACCCTAAGGAGATATATAAACATTCCCAAGGCAGCCAACATTTATATGTAAAGTGTGTAAAAACTAGTGATGAGCACCGGAAATTTTTCGGGTTTTGTGTTTTGGTTTTGGGTTCGGTTCCGCGGCCGTGTTTTGGGTTCGAACGCGTTTTGGCAAAACCTCACCGAATTTTTTTTGTCGGATTCGGGTGTGTTTTGGATTCGGGTGTTTTTTTTCAAAAAACCCTAAAAAACAGCTTAAATCATAGAATTTGGGGGTCATTTTGATCCCAAAGTATTATTAACCTCAATAACCATAATTTCCACTCATTTTCAGTCTATTCTGAACACCTCACACCTCACAATATTATTTTTAGTCCTAAAATTTGCACCGAGGTCGCAGGATGGCTAAGCTAAGCGACCCAAGTGGCCGACACAAACACCTGGCCCATCTAGGAGTGGCACTGCAGTGTCACGCAGGATGGCCCTTCCAAAAAACACTCCCCAAACAGCACATGACGCAAAGAAAAAAAGAGGCGCAATGAGGTAGCTGTGTGAGTAAGCTAAGCGACCCTAGTGGCCGACACAAACACCTGGCTCATCTAGGAGTGGCACTGCAGTGTCACGCAGGATGGCCCTTCCAAAAAACAGTCCCCAAACAGCACATGACGCAAAGAAAAAAAGAGGCGCAATGAGGTAGCTGTGTGAGTAAGCTAAGCGACCCTAGTGGCCGACACAAACACCTGGCCCATCTAGGAGTGGCACTGCAGTGTCACGCAGGATGGCCCTTCCAAAAAACACCCCCAAAACAGCACATGACGCAAAGAAAAATGAAAGAAAAAAGAGGTGCAAGATGGAATTGTCCTTGGGCCCTCCCACCCACCCTTATGTTGTATAAACAGGACATGCACACTTTAACCAACCCATCATTTCAGTGACAGGGTCTGCCACACGACTGTGACTGAAATGACGGGTTGGTTTGGACCCCCACCAAAAAAGAAGCAATTAATCTCTCCTTGCACAAACTGGCTCTACAGAGGCAAGATGTCCACCTCATCATCATCCTCCGATATATCACCGTGTACATCCTCCTCCTCACAGATTATCAATTCGTCCCCACTGGAATCCACCATCTCAGCTCCCTGTGTACTACTTTGTGGAGGCAATTGCTGCTGGTCAATGTCTCCACGGAGGAATTGATTATAATTCATTTTAATGAACATCATCTTCTCCACATTTTCTGGATGTAACCTCGTACGCCGATTGCTGACAAGGTGAGCGGCGGCACTAAACACTCTTTCGGAGTACACACTTGTGGGAGGGCAACTTAGGTAGAATAAAGCCAGTTTGTGCAAGGGCCTCCAAATTGCCTCTTTTTCCTGCCAGTATAAGTACGGACTGTCTGACGTGCCTACTTGGATGCGGTCACTCATATAATCCTCCACCATTCTTTCAATGGGGAGAGAATCATATGCAGTGACAGTAGACGACATGTCCGTAATCGTTGTCAGGTCCTTCAGTCCGGACCAGATGTCAGCATCAGCAGTCGCTCCAGACTGCCCTGCATCACCGCCAGCGGGTGGGCTCGGAGTTCTGAGGCTTTTCCTCGCACCCCAAGTTGCGGGAGAATGTGAAGGAGGAGATGTTGACAGGTCGCGTTCCGCTTGACTTGACAATTTTGTCACCAGCAGTTCTTTGAACCCCAGCAGACTTGTGTCTGCCGGAAAGAGAGATCCAAGGTAGGTTTTAAATCTAGGATCGAGCACGGTGGCCAAAATGTAGTGCTCTGATTTCAACAGATTGACCACCCGTGAATCCTTGTTAAGCGAATTAAGGGCTCCATCCACAAGTCCCACATGCCTAGCGGAATCGCTCTGTGTTAGCTCCTCCTTCAATGTCTCCAGCTTCTTCTGCAAAAGCCTGATGAGGGGAATGACCTGACTCAGGCTGGCAGTGTCTGAACTGACTTCACGTGTGGCAAGTTCAAAAGGTTGCAGAACCTTGCACAACGTTGAAATCATTCTCCACTGCGCTTGAGACAGGTGCATTCCACCTCCTATATCGTGCTCAGTTGTATAGGCTTGAATGGCCTTTTGCTGCTCCTCCAACCTCTGAAGCATATAGAGGGTTGAATTCCACCTCGTTACCACTTCTTGCTTCAGATGATGGCAATGCAGGTTCAGGCGTTTTTGGTGGTGCTCCAGTCTTCTGTACGTGGTGCCTGTACGCCGAAAGTGTCCCGCAATTCTTCTGGCCACCGACAGCATCTCTTGCACGCCCCTCTCGTTTTTTAAATAATTCTGCACCACCAAATTCAAGGTATGTGGAAAACATGGGACGTGCTGGAATTTGCCCATATTTAATGCACACACAATATTGCTGGCGTTGTCCAATGCCACAAATCCACAGGAGAGTCCAATTGGGGTAAGCCATTCTGCGATGATCTTCCTCAGTTGCCGTAAGAGGTTTTTAGCTGTGTGCGTATTCTGGAAAGCGGTGATACAAAGCGTAGCCTGCCTAGGAAAGAGTTGGCGTTTGCGAGATGCTGCTACTGGTGCCGCCGCTGCTGTTCTTGCGGCGGGAGTCCATACATCTACCCAGTGGGCTGTCACAGTCATATAGTCCTGAGCCTTCCCTGCTCCACTTGTCCACATGTCCGTGGTTAAGTGGACATTGGGTACAACTGCATTTTTTAGGACACTGGTGAGTCTTTTTCTGAGGTCTGTGTACATTTTCGGTATCGCCTGCCTAGAGAAATGGAACCTAGATGGTATTTGGTACCGGGGACACAGTACCTCCAGCAAGTCTCTAGTTGCCTCTGCAGTAATGATGGATACCGGAACCACGTTTCTCACCGCCCAGGATGCCAAGGCCTCAGTTATCCGCTTTGCAGCAGGATGACTGCTGTGATATTTCATCTTCCTCGCAAAGGACTGTTGGACAGTCAATTGCTTGGTGGAAGTAGTAAAAGTGGGCTTACGAGTACGACTTCCCCTCTGGGATGACCATCGACTCCCAGCAGCAACAACAGCAGCGCCAGCAGCAGTAGGCGTTACACGCAAGGATGCATCGGAGGAATCCCAGGCAGGAGAGGACTCGTCATAATTGCCAGTGACATGGCCTGCAGGACTATTGGCATTCCTGGGGAAGGAGGAAATTGACACTGAGGGAGTTGGTGGGGTGGTTTGCGTGAGCTTGGTTACAAGAGGAAGGGATTTACTGGTCAGTGGACTGCTTCCGCTGTCGCCCAAAGTTTTTGAACTTGTCACTGACTTATGATGAATGCGCTGCAGGTGACGTATAAGGGAGGATGTTCCGAGGTGGTTAACGTCCTTACCCCTACTTATTACAGCTTGACAAAGGCAACACACGGCTTGACAAATGTTGTCCGCATTTCTGTTGAAATACTTCCACACCGAAGAGCTGATTTTTTTGGTATTTTCACCAGGCATGTCAATGGCCCTATTCCTCCCACGGACAACAGGTGTCTCCCCGGGTGCCTGACTTAAACAAACCACCTCACCATCAGAATCCTCCTGGTCAATTTCCTCCCCAGCGCCAGCAACACCCATATCCTCCTCATCCTGGTGTACTTCAACACTGACATCTTCAATCTGACTATCAGGAACTGGACTGCGGGTGCTCCTTCCAGCACTTGCAGGGGGCGTGCAAATGGTGGAAGGCGCATGCTCTTCACGTCCAGTGTTGGGAAGGTCAGGCATCGCAAACGACACAATTGGACTCTCCTTGTGGATTTGTGATTTCGAAGAACGCACAGTTCTTTGCTGTGCTTTTGCCAGCTTGAGTCTTTTCATTTTTCTAGCGAGAGGCTGAGTGCTTCCATCCTCATGTGAAGCTGAACCACTAGCCATGAACATAGGCCAGGGCCTCAGCCGTTCCTTGCCACTCCGTGTGGTAAATGGCATATTGGCAAGTTTACGCTTCTCCTCCGACAATTTTATTTTAGATTTTTGAGTCCTTTTTTTTACTGATATTTGGTGTTTTGGATTTTACATGCTCTGTACTATGACATTGGGCATCGGCCTTGGCAGACGACGTTGCTGGCATTTCATCGTCTCGGCCATGACTAGTGGCAGCAGCTTCAGCACGAGGTGGAAGTCGATCTTGATCTTTCCCTATTTTTGGAACCTCAACATTTTTGTTCTCCATATTTTAATAGGCACAACTAAAAGGCACCTCAGGTAAACAATGGAGATGGATGGATACTAGTATACTTATGGATTGACGAGCGACTGCCGACACAGAGGTAGCTACAGCCGTGGACTACCGTACTGCGTCTGCTGCTAATATAGACTGGATGATAATGATATAAAAAATATATATATATCACTACTGCAGCCGGACAGGTATATATTATATAATGACGGACCTTCTGGACACTGTCAGCTCAGCACTGCAGACTCCTAAAGTAAGCTACTAGTAGTATCAAGAAGATAGAAAAAAAAAACACCACAGGTAGGTGGTATACAATTATGGATGGACTAGCGACTGCCGACACAGAGGTAGCTACAGCCGTGGACTACCGTACTGCATCTGCTGCTAATATAGACTGGATTATAATGATATAAAAAATATATATATATATCACTACTGCAGCAGGACAGGTATATATTATATAATGACGGAGCTGCTGGACACTGTCAGCTCAGCACTGCAGACTCCTAAAGTAAGCTACTAGTAGTATCAAGAAGATAGAAAGAAAAAAAAACACCACAGGTAGGTGGTATACAATTATGGATAGACGAGCGACTGCCGACACAGAGGTAGCTACAGCCGTGGACTACCATACTGCGTCTGCTGCTAATATAGACTGGATGATAATGATATAAATATATATATATATATATATCACTAATGCAGCCGGACAGGTATATATTATATAATGACGGACCTGCTGGACACTGTCAGCTCAGCACTGCAGTGCAGACTCCTAAAGTAAGCTACTAGTATCAAGAAGATAGAAAAAAAAAACACCACAGGTAGGTGGTATACAATTATGGATGGACTAGCGACTGCCGACACAGAGGTAGCTACAGCCGTGGACTACCGTACTGCGTCTGCTGCTAATATATACTGGATGATAATGATATAAAAAATATATATATATATATATCACTACTGCAGCCGGACAGGTATATATTATATAATGACGGACCTGCTGGACACTGTCAGCTCAGCACTGCAGTGCAGACTCCTAAAGTAAGCTACTAGTAGTGTCAAGAAGATAGAAAAAAAAAAACACCACAGGTAGGTGGTATACAATTATGGATGGACTAGCGACTGCCGACACAGAGGTAGCTACAGCCGTGGACTACCGTACTGCGTCTGCTGCTAATATAGACTGGATGATAATGATATAAAAAATATATATATATCACTACTGCAGCCGGACAGGTATATATTATATACGTATATACTGGACACTGTCAGCAGAATGCGTTTATAGAATAAAAACACCACACGACGATCACAATATACTGGTGGTCAGTGGTCACTGGTCAGTCACACTGGCACTGGCAGTGGCACTCTGGCAGCAAAAGTGTGCACTGTTAAAATATGTACTCCTGCTATAACTGCTCCCCAGTCTCCCCCACAATTAAGCTGTGTGAGCAGTGAGCACTCAGCACAGTCAGATATACAGTATTACATAGATGATGCAGCACACTGAGGGCACACTGAGGCTGAGCACAGATATGGTATGTGACTGTGTCACACTGTGTATCGTTTTTTTTTCAGGCAGAGAACGGATTAATTAAACTGGTGGTCACTGGTCACACTATCAGCAAGTAGTAGTGGTCACTGGTCAGTCACACTGGCACTGGCAGTGGCACTCTGGCAGCAAAAGTGTGCACTGTGTCAAAGTCAGAAAAATATCCCCATACACACTGCCATATTTGCACCGCACACTGGTCCGCGCTGCGCATGCGTACGCTCTCCCGTGAAGGCGCATACCCGCAATAGCGTGCACCCGCGGGCGCACGGTATGCGTATTTACGGTAGAGTTTATGTAGTCGTAGCGTGCGACTCATTCGTTACATATTTTCACAATTAATGTAGTTTGTAGATCATGATCCCTTTGATAGTTTCTGAAAGTTTGGTTAATATAGAATGTCCCTGAACTGAGGAATCCCTCTTTGTATCGTAGGAAGGGTCTAACAGGAGTCATGCAGTAGTGTTTGGTACCCATCGGAAGAGTATTTAAATAGCAATATTCCGGTGTTGGTTTGGAGCGTATTAATCGCTCGTGCGAATAGTTATGGACATAAGAAGTTTATGTCCATTTCTACTATTTACTCATACTCAGGTATGCGGCGGGAAACCTAGTTCCCCACCCACCTGAGCTGTTTGAAATCGTCACAGCCCACCTGTATGAATCAACCTATGACCTTTTGTTATGATGCAGGGCCGAATTCCGACGTCCAATGGACAATGGGATTGTAGGGACTGTAGGATTGCATTGTGTGTGGGGCATAAATAGGCAGGCCGACCACATCCAGCTCTCACTCTTCAACGGTTCTCATTGCTGAAAATCGGGTGCTGGATGTCCAGGCGCATGCGATCGTTTCCCCTTGTGCGTAAGTTTCTCTCCGTAATCATTGTCTTTCTGTGAGCCAATTTCTCTCATCTCTCTCCGTCTCTCTCTCTCTTTCCCTTCTCTTTCTCTCGTATCTCCCATAGACTAGTATTGTATTGTATTAGATAGTATCGTATTTTGGTTAGGAAGTCTCTGTTATATTGTAGTGTATCATTTGTACTGTTATCCCCTTTTACAAGTATATTAGATATAATACAGTTAATAGGCTTTGGACCCTAAACCAGTATCTGTGTATTTTTCTATAGTGTTAAGTGTTCACTTGAGCGTCGGTGACGCTCAAGCAGCTTTGTAGTTAGTCAGGTTACACAAGGTTGCACTTACACCCTGTACTCACATTAAGGTATTCTGTGCATTTCATTGGTATAAGGTTTAGACATAAAGGTATAGCGTTGTGAGCGTCTGCACCGCTGGTGATCTCCTCGTGGTCTCGAGCGTCCGCTACGCCATAGCGAATCATTACTCTAGTCATAACCAATAACGTGTTGTCCTGTGATCACTGGGCCGTGAGCGAACGTGACGCTTGAGCGTCTCGCCTACGGCTGAGCGATCGTTACGCAAATAGCGTACCCTTACGGTACTTCTTAAGTAAGCAGCGTACAGTGTTCTTAGACTTCATAAAGGGTTGTTTATACGACAAAGGAATTTAGCATTGTCAATTGGGGACTCGTCCTATCCTTCTCATGTCTGCACTAGGTAGATCAGCGGACATTATCCCCCCAGCAAAGGGTGGGAGGTTGTCTCGCAGTGCTGACGGGATAAGCGTCTGCTTCGCTTAGATAAAGAGTGCTGAAGGAATCCGGGAACCGGAAGTAAGAACAAAACGCTTGTGTCTTTTAAAACTGTTTCTCTTCTGTCTTGCGTATACACGCACGCATACATATATATCTGCATTTCTTTTTCAATTTCGTATATCACTATTCCTGTTTGCCAATTTTTATAGTTGATAGAAAGTGCTAAAAGAGATTTGCTGTTATTTCATAGTAGAGGTAATAGTTAAAATATAGACCAACACACGGCTTGTCTGGGAGACAAGGCAGTCAGTGTGGTGTGCGGTAGATGATCAGGGATCATCTACATTGATAAAAATAGAAATTGTGTTACGGTGGATCTTTGTTTTGCGTACACGTGTCCCTAACAAAAGACTTGCGTACGCAATCCAGAGGCAGACGCACGCAGCGTACATTACGCAACGTAGCGTCCGGTTACGCCCACGTAGCTCAAGTCACGAAAAGTTGAATTAGCGCAAAGCGATAATTAGCGCAAAGGCGATAAGTAATGCACAGCGGTAAATAACGCAAATCTATTTTTGGAAAAATCTGAAATTTAGTTTAACAGATCCTGCTCCAGATTGGTAACACTGCTGGGCTGAAGAAAAATTTCTGCGCAGAAATAGATATAGAAACAAAGTGTACATGTGTTGAGTGAGTGTGTTTTTATTACATAAGTTTGTATAACTTAGAGGTTGAACCAAAAGGAAAGTCGGGTACTCGTCAAAGGACATACGTGTAAGTGACATATACGGTGGCTAGGGAGGCATCCCTGGTTAAATAAATATTTGAGCATTAGAGTATAGCGGACCATAAGGTAACAGACCAGGAGGTCATAAGGTAACAGACCAGGAGGTCATAAGGTAACAGACCAGGAGGTCATAAGGTAACAGACCAGGAGGTCATTAACATAACAGACCAGGAGGTCATAAGGTAACAGGTAAAATAGACAAAGAGGTCCGCTATAAAGGTACAAGAGGCACAACGCCTGGGGTGTTGGTGCAGAACCCATATAGGCCATAAGCTCTTGCTGAAGGAATCGCGGCCGGAAACATCGATTCCATTGATCTTTCAGTACATGACAAGTAGTGCTTATGTACTGAACGATTGGACCGCACGTAATTGTGTGCAGTAGTTAGTAATCTGACCTAATACCATTAGAGTAAAGTGGTCACAAACGCTATTTGTACATTCTGACGTGATTTGTGTAATTTTTTATTTTTAAAGGGAAGTTCGCTGGTCACTCAGGAACTATCTAACAACCCCAACTTTACTGGAAAGAGTAAGTGTCCTTCGGGTAACCCTCATATGTTCCAGTAAACAGAAGGTTCACAGGGGCCCTGGGTTGGGTACAGCAGCTCTGGTTACAGTGATTGCAGTACTGGCCAACGTGGGCGAGAAGTAAGTGGGGTACTTGGTAAACCGCCACCGCCAGCCTGCCCAGGACATCTTGGTTTGTTTGTAAGGGTTCGCTGAAAACCTTGATATAAAGATCCAAGGAGGAATAAGCAACACCTGCAGATTATGGGGGCCAGTTGTTCAGGTAGGGGGCGATCAACCTCGGTTCGGGTTGATTCAGAGAACCGACCCGTTGGGTCGGCAAGGTACATCATGTGTGAAAAATACGGAAGTCACACAGAATCTTTATGTGATGAATGGGAGAGAATGACTGTACAAGACAGGGACAAAGTCCCAAGAATAGGTAGCTTCAGTCCAGAAGTGTTACAAAATTTAAGGAGGAGGATATGTCTCATTGAACCAACAAAGAGACGAAGTAGACATTATGATTATGTGCAGTTAGGGCAACAGGAAGGTGAATTACAAAGAGATTCAATTGACTTTTCTGAATCTTATCTTGAGAGGAGAGACATGGCATCGGGGAGGATTATGGTTGCGGAGAAAAGCACAAGGTTGAACAATAAAAACGCTCTTAGCAACTGTAATAAAGATTATAAGAATAAGTGTAATAAATGTAACAATGATTATTGTAATACTGTTGAATGTACAACTATTAACCTATGCAAGTTGCACCCCATGTCAAACTTCCCTCAGGAATACAAACAAGAAAGTGAGCCCAGAACGATGTCAGCACCTCTTCCAGCAACCATCACAAAAGCCATCCAGGTGGACGCGACCAAATTGGTAAAGGCAATAATCAAACCCCCTAACGAAGGGTCAGGTGAGGTCGTGTCCACAGGTACGTACAATGTTTCATATCACGCACAAACAGATATACCCCAAAATATAAGACCAACACAAGATGATGTAACTGAGCTCGATCTGGCCAGGGTGATCTCAGTCCCCAATGGGAAGACTGACGATCAGGGAATCATTCCCGTCAAGGACAGTGCAATGCGCTGTCTCTGGTCCCGGACCGAATTGAGATCAATTGTGTCTGAATTTCCTGATCCTAGGAAAAATCTAGTCAAATGTCAAAAGTTTATTAAAGAACTAGGAAACGCCACAGGACCCACCAACCAAGAGTGGCGGACAGTGCTGAGGGCATGTTTGCCCTCCAGTGTTGACCCTGCAAAATTCATTGCTGATTGTAAACTAGACACGGAGGTACCTTGTATGGAGGAACACAATCAGGAATGTATTAGGCAGATTAACCGACAGTTAGGAATATATTTCCCAGCCGCTGTCAAGTGGAATGACATTTTCTCCATAAGGCAAAACGAAAGGGAAAACGTTTCTAATTATTTCAATCGAGCACTGCAAATAATGGCTAGAAACACTGGGATCGCAGACATCAAGACAAATGCACAACATAAAGGAATAGCGGTTAAGGTATTAATGAATGGTTTAAAAGATGAATTAAAAACAAGGGTACAGACCACCAACCCAAACTGGAGAGATATCTCGGTGACCGCACTAAGAGAGGCCGTCATCAATCATGATCAGAATATCACCAGATACAGAGAGTCACAAAGAGATGAGTTAATGGCAGCAAATATACAGGCCCAAAACACAAGACCACCCCAACAAAAGCCCCACACCCCTGTGAGAAATCCAGATATGGAAGTCTGTTACAATTGTCATAAAAAGGGACACTTTGCAAGAGATTGTAGATCAAGAGAAAGACAACACCATAATCATAAAATCCAAGGAATCAGGGAAGAACAGGGGAAACGGTTGATGATGATGATGAGCATCCGAGCGTTAGAGGAGGCATCAAATCAGCCAAGACCCCAGTTCACTGACACTCGGAGAAAGCCAAGGATCTGTTACCATTGTAGAAGAGAAGGGCATTATGCCAACAAGTGTAATAACCCACATAAAGTTAGACCCCCTAGACCAAGAAATGAGCAAAATTACAACACACACCATTATAATCAGGGATCATATAGGAAGAATTTTGGGCCACACCCATAATATATAGTCAGGAAAGGTGATCATTAGGACTGATGGTAAGCCTGAGGTAACGGTTAACGAAGTGGGAGGTCATTCACTGAAGACACAGGAATGACCAGGTGAAAAGTTGTAAATGTATTTGTGAAAAATGTTTTTTTTTTCTCTCTCTCTCTCTATCCCCATCTCTGACGAGTAGTGGTAAGAATTCACACATTGCATATCCACTTGGTCCTTGCAGAAGTCTACCAAACCCCAGCATGACCTCCGCCACAATGTATTTCTTGCCAGATACAGACAGTGGAGTAATGCAGGTGCTGGTGGGGAGGGACTGCTCAAGGAGACCATTAGACACATAGATATGACAGCCTAATAAGTCTGACAATGTTTTTCTAATGCTAACAATGTTTTCTTAATGTTGACAATGTTTAAAAATGCTTTGTTTCTCTTTTCTTATTGATGGTTATTGTCGAGTTATGTAATGTATATATGCACATGAATTGTTCTCTATCTCTTTTATTTTTTTTTGTTGTCTCTCTCTTCCCACTCATGTTTCCATGGTTTAAAGATGCTATGTCACCCCTCAGTTGGACCAATGGTAATGCCAGATTTTTGCTCCTTACAGAAAGATCGTCGGTTGGGAAGGAATATTGCATCACCAGAATGTTCGTTTGGAAGACTGAGAGACAGCACCTTTGAGAGGACAGCAGAACAAGAAGAACAACAAGACGAGAGAACTTATTATCGTAACAAGTTCTCTCCCCCTCAAACTGATTTCTTATACCCCCGTTACAAATTTCTTCTTTTCTCCTCCTGTAAGATGGACTTGCCCCAAGAGACTGTGATATGGATTTTCCTGTTGACCATGATGTTGACCAGAGCAGTCTGTTTCGGTGAGAGTACCAGCGAGGTCGAGAAAGGATCCAGAAAGGTCCTGATGACTGAGACGGAGGTGTAAATTTCCAATAGCAACCCAATCACCAAGCAAAGGCGAGTACCGGGCACGTTCTAACAACCATGTTATTTGTAAACAATTGTGAAGGATTGTTAGTTCAAAAAGAAAATTGTATCTGTAGGCTCTGTGACAATCTGGTAGAGGATGGATGCATAAAGAAATGCCAATCCAGTTTTAATATCCATATGGACCGGCATCCATTGAGTGACTATCACTCTTTAGTGGGTAATGTGTTAAACAAAACAGATTGTTGGGTATGCTCTCAAGTACCTCAGGGTCATAGCAAATCAGGGCTAGTACCATTTCCTTTAACGTTAGGGGAGGTACTTGAGCTAAGTGGTGGGAGACCGGTGGACCGGAGATTTAACATCTCCAGCCCTCCTAGTTTGAAGCTCCACCAATACCATGTGGATAGGTCCCTCTTATGTTTTAATATCTCCAATCCCCGTAAGCCGGGAAATTGGGAAGTGTCATGGAGCAACCTTACCATGACCTTTTCACACAGAGCAGATAGAATGCCTACAGATACAGAGCTTGTACGCCACATAGCCAGTAGAGGAAAATCTTTCCGGTATCGATATACCTTAGGAAATAGGATTACTAGAGTTGGAGAAGTATCACCAGGATACTGTGCACATATCGTACAAACTGATACGTGCCTTAAGCAGATGGAAGAATTAGGGTCAGGAGATTTCACCTGGAAGGTTTGTAACATGGTCATGTCCTTCTCCGTCCCATATGTTCTCCCCGATGACGCATATTTCATATGCGGGAGAAAGGCGTACAAGTGGCTTGCCCCAAACTCTGAAGGATTGTGTTATATTGGAAAAGTATTGCCTGAAGTGATGACTGTTACACATGACAAAGTGAAGGACATACACCGTGGTGCCCAAGCTCCTTATACTCACACTCATTACGAGCACCGAGTTAAAAGACAACTGTCAGAAAGGTTAGAGCATCCGGCCTCTGATCTTATCCATGAATCCACCGGGATTCAGGTTCTGGTAGCGTTAGATTTCACTCGCACCGCTCGAGGAGTGATGAACTATAAATACATTTCCGCACTCGCCAATTTGTTAGATAATATCACTGAAATGTATGATGACACGTTTAGATACACTGGAAGAGAACTTCAAGCTTACAAAACAGAACTAGTTCAGCATAGGATGGTTCTTAATTATCTTACAGCAGTAACAGGCGGATATTGTGTTACATTGGCAACACAGTACGGCATAAAGTGTTGCACGTATATCACAAATAGCACCGAGGATCCGGTAGAGGTCATAGACCAAAAGATGGACGATATTCTCCAATTGAAGTGGGAATTTCGTCGGAAACACAATCTCACCCTTGCTGCTGTAGGTAATGAGCTGACTGGTTGGGTGTCATGGTTGAACCCGCGAAATTGGTTCTCCGGTTTAGGAGACTGGGCTCAAGGAGTCATAATGGATGTTGGAAAGTTTCTACTATGTATCTTGGGTGTCGTTATATCGATTGGATTGATATTTAGATGCGGGCAGGCTTTAATGAGGTGCAAACAAAGTACAAAAGTGATGAGCTTGAGGAGTGAGGAAACTGTAATTAACCTGGATTTGATTTATGACCCAATGATAGAAACCAGAATGTGATGAAAATGCGATTATACGGTCCGTTTCTTTCACCTGTTTTTCTGCTTTTCTCCAAGATACAAAGACCCCCTTGGACGAGGAAGTTGACGAGACGCTATACAGACAACAGACAAGCACCAAAGAAGGATTTTGACCACTTGAGAAATGGACACTTGATGAACTTTGCCATGGATCCCCAGTTTCCCTAGTACTTTTAAACTCACGCTAGCCCAACATTTTTTTTGTAAATCCGATGGCTCTGACAAAGCTATTTGCTCATGCCCAAGGAGCAATACAGCGCAAAGAAGACGACTCTCAACAGATACCGAACACAACTTCAACGACAGATGTACATTTCCCTGACATAGAATATCATTGCATTTTCCATAAGTGTTCTTTATCTTCATCTCTACAACCCTCAGGTAATAACACACATAGTATAGGGAATACAGGCACAGATATCAGCAATCACATATCCCCCCATTCATGTATCATCAACTAAAATGTGCTCCCCATTTTGTTCAAAATCCGAAAAGAGCTCGGTAAAGTTTGACAGCCCATCCACAGACCTGTACCACAGGATAAGAAGGAATTCAAATGTATACTTCGCAATACCTCGAAGCTTGATTTACCACACGTACGGCACGATGATACATGACCCTCCAAACATGGACTCATACACACATGCTTCTGCTTTCTCACTAGGTCATACCCTCTTCACACCTACTCCTCTCTCCTCCCTCACCCAACCATGGAAATGAATTAACCACTGACATATATTTTTCTCCTTTTGAAATGTTTTCAGGAAGTGGCAGTTATTATTGACTGCCAAAGGGTGGACTGTCAAAGTCAGAAAAATATCCCCATACACACTGCCATATTTGCACCGCACACTGGTCCGCGCTGCGCATGCGTACGCTCTCCCGTGAAGGCGCATACCCGCAATAGCGTGCACCCGCGGGCGCACGGTATGTGTATTTACGGTAGAGTTTATGTAGTCGTAGCGTGCGACTCATTCGTTACATATTTTCACAATTAATGTAGTTTGTAAATCATGATCCCTTTGATAGTTTCTGAAAGTTTGGTTAATATAGAATGTCCCTGAACTGAGGAATCCCTCTTTGTATCGTAGGAAGGGTCTAACAGGAGTCATGCAGTAGTGTTTGGTACCCATCGGAAGAGTATTTAAATAGCAATATTCCGGTGTTGGTTTGGAGCGTATTAATCGCTCGTGCGAATAGTTATGGACATAAGAAGTTTATGTCCATTTCTACTATTTACTCATACTCAGGTATGCGGCGGGAAACCTAGTTCCCCACCCACCTGAGCTGTTTGAAATCGTCACAGCCCACCTGTATGAATCAACCTATGACCTTTTGTTATGATGCAGGGCCGAATTCCGACGTCCAATGGACAATGGGATTGTAGGGACTGTAGGATTGCATTGTGTGTGGGGCATAAATAGGCAGGCCGACCACATCCAGCTCTCACTCTTCAACGGTTCTCATTGCTGAAAATCGGGTGCTGGATGTCCAGGCGCATGCGATCGTTTCCCCTTGTGCGTAAGTTTCTCTCCGTAATCATTGTCTTTCTGTGAGCCAATTTCTCTCATCTCTCTCCGTCTCTCTCTCTCTTTCCCTTCTCTTTCTCTCGTATCTCCCATAGACTAGTATTGTATTGTATTAGATAGTATCGTATTTTGGTTAGGAAGTCTCTGTTATATTGTAGTGTATCATTTGTACTGTTATCCCCTTTTACAAGTATATTAGATATAATACAGTTAATAGGCTTTGGACCCTAAACCAGTATCTGTGTATTTTTCTATAGTGTTAAGTGTTCACTTGAGCGTCGGTGACGCTCAAGCAGCTTTGTAGTTAGTCAGGTTACACAAGGTTGCACTTACACCCTGTACTCACATTAAGGTATTCTGTGCATTTCATTGGTATAAGGTTTAGACATAAAGGTATAGCGTTGTGAGCGTCTGCGCCGCTGGTGATCTCCTCGTGGTCTCGAGCGTCCGCTACGCCATAGCGAATCATTACTCTAGTCATAACCAATAACGTGTTGTCCTGTGATCACTGGGCCGTGAGCGAACGTGACGCTTGAGCGTCTCGCCTACGGCTGAGCGATCGTTACGCAAATAACGTACCCTTACGGTACTTCTTAAGTAAGCAGCGTACAGTGTTCTTAGACTTCATAAAGGGTTGTTTATACGACAAAGGAATTTAGCATTGTCAACTGTTAAAATATGTACTCCTGCTAACTGCTCCCCAGTCTCCCCCACAATTAAGCTGTGTGAGCAGTGAGCACTCAGCACAGTCAGATATACAGTATTACATAGATGATGCAGCACACTGAGGGCACACTGAGGCTGAGCACAGATATGGTATGTGACTGTGTCACACTGTGTATCGTTTTTTTTCAGGCAGAGAACGGATTAATTAAACTGGTGGTCACTGGTCACACTATCAGCAAGTAGTACTCCGTCCTAATATGCTCCCCAAAATTAGTAAATCAAGTGTCTCTAGACTCTCTACTCTCTACTCTACTCTAAACGGAGAGGACGCCAGCCACGTCCTCTCCCTATGAATCTCAATGCACGTGTGAAAATTAGAGATGAGCGCCGGAAATTTTTCGGGTTTTGTGTTTTGGTTTTGGGTTCGGTTCCGCGGCCGTGTTTTGGGTTCGACCGCGTTTTGGCAAAATCTCACCGAATTTTTTTTGTCGGATTCGGGTGTGTTTTGGATTCGGGTGTTTTTTTCAAAAAACCCTAAAAAACAGCTTAAATCATAGAATTTGGGGGTCATTTTGATCCCAAAGTATTATTAACCTCAAAAACCATAATTTACACTCATTTTCAGTCTATTCTGAATACCTCACACCTCACAATATTATTTTTAGTCCTAAAATTTGCACCGAGGTCGCTGTGTGAGTAAGATAAGCGACCCTAGTGGCCGACACAAACATCGGGCCCATCTAGGAGTGGCACTGCAGTGTCACGCAGGATGTCCCTTCCAAAAAACCCTCCCCAAACAGCACATGACGCAAAGAAAAAAAGAGGCGCAATGAGGTAGCTGTGTGAGTAAGATAAGCGACCCTAGTGGCCGACACAAACACCGGGCCCATCTAGGAGTGGCACTGCAGTGTCACGCAGGATGTCCCTTCCAAAAAACCCTCCCCAAACAGCACATGACGCAAAGAAAAAAAGAGGCGCAATGAGGTAGCTGACTGTGTGAGTAAGATAAGCGACCCTAGTGGCCGACACAAACACCGGGCCCATCTAGGAGTGGCACTGCAGTGTCACGCAGGATGGCCCTTCCAAAAAACCCTCCCCAAACAGCACATGACGCAAAGAAAAAAAGAGGCGCAATGAGGTAGCTGACTGTGTGAGTAAGATAAGCGACCCTAGTGGCCGACACAAACACCGGGCCCATCTAGGAGTGGCACTGCAGTGTCACGCAGGATGGCCCTTCCAAAAAACCCTCCCCAAACAGCACATGACGCAAAGAAAAAAAGAGGCGCAATGAGGTAGCTGACTGTGTGAGTAAGATAAGCGACCCTAGTGGCCGACACAAACACCGGGCCCATCTAGGAGTGGCACTGCAGTGTCACGCAGGATGGCCCTTCCAAAAAACCCTCCCCAAACAGCACATGATGCAAAGAAAAAAAGAGGCGCAATGAGGTAGCTGACTGTGTGAGTAAGATAAGCGACCCTAGTGGCCGACACAAACACCGGGCCCATCTAGGAGTGGCACTGCAGTGTCACGCAGGATGTCCCTTCCAAAAAACCCTCCCCAAACAGCACATGACGCAAAGAAAAAAAGAGGCGCAATGAGGTAGCTGACTGTGTGAGTAAGATTAGCGACCCTAGTGGCCGACACAAACACCGGGCCCATCTAGGAGTGGCACTGCAGTGTCACGCAGGATGGCCCTTCCAAAAAACCCTCCCCAAACAGCACATGACGCAAAGAAAAAAAGAGGCGCAATGAGGTAGCTGACTGTGTGAGTAAGATAAGCGACCCTAGTGGCCGACACAAACACCGGGCCCATCTAGGAGTGGCACTGCAGTGTCACGCAGGATGGCCCTTCCAAAAAACCCTCCCCAAACAGCACATGACGCAAAGAAAAATAAAAGAAAAAAGAGGTGCAAGATGGAATTGTCCTTGGGCCCTCCCACCCACCCTTATGTTGTATAAACAGGACATGCACACTTTAACCAACCCATCATTTCAGTGACAGGGTCTGCCACACGACTGTGACTGATATGACGGGTTGGTTTGGACCCCCCCCAAAAAAGAAGCAATTAATCTCTCCTTGCACAAACTGGCTCTACAGAGGCAAGATGTCCACCTCATCATCATCCTCCGATATATCACCGTGTACATCCCCCTCCTCACAGATTATCAATTCGTCCCCACTGGAATCCACCATCTCAGCTCCCTGTGTACTTTGTGGAGGCAATTGCTGCTGGTCAATGTCTCCGCGGAGGAATTGATTATAATTCATTTTAATGAACATCATCTTCTCCACATTTTCTGGATGTAACCTCGTACGCCGATTGCTGACAAGGTGAGCGGCGGCACTAAACACTCTTTCGGAGTACACACTTGTGGGAGGGCAACTTAGGTAGAATAAAGCCAGTTTGTGCAAGGGCCTCCAAATTGCCTCTTTTTCCTGCCAGTATAAGTACGGACTGTGTGACGTGCCTACTTGGATGCGGTCACTCATATAATCTTCCACCATTCTTTCAATGTTGAGAGAATCATATGCAGTGACAGTAGACGACATGTCCGTAATCGTTGTCAGGTCTTTCAGTCCGGACCAGATGTCAGCATCAGCAGTCGCTCCAGACTGCCCTGCATCACCGCCAGCGGGTGGGCTCGGAATTCTGAGCCTTTTCCTCGCACCCCCAGTTGCGGGAGAATGTGAAGGAGGAGATGTTGACAGGTCGCGTTCCGCTTGACTTTACAATTTTCTCACCAGCAGGTCTTTCAACCCCAGCAGACTTGTGTCTGCCGGAAAGAGAGATCCAAGGTAGGTTTTAAATCTAGGATCGAGCACGGTGGCCAAAATGTAGTGCTCTGATTTCAACAGATTGACCACCCGTGAATCCTTGTTAAGCGAATTAAGGGCTCCATCCACAAGTCCCACATGCCTAGCGGAATCGCTCCGTGTTAGCTCCTCCTTCAATGTCTCCAGCTTCTTCTGCAAAAGCCTGATGAGGGGAATGACCTGACTCAGGCTGGCAGTGTCTGAACTGACTTCACGTGTGGCAAGTTCAAAGGGCATCAGAACCTTGCACAACGTTGAAATCATTCTCCACTGCACTTGAGACAGGTGCATTCCACCTCCTATATCGTGCTCAATTGTATAGGCTTGAATGGCCTTTTGCTGCTCCTCCAACCTCTGAAGCATATAGAGGGTTGAATTCCACCTCGTTACCACTTCTTGCTTCAGATGATGGCAGGGCAGGTTCAGTAGTTTTTGGTGGTGCTCCAGTCTTCTGTACGTGGTGCCTGTACACCGAAAGTGTCCCGCAATTCTTCTGGCCACCGACAGCATCTCTTGCACGCCCCTGTCGTTTTTTAAAAAATTCTGCACCACCAAATTCAAGGTATGTGCAAAACATGGGACGTGCTGGAATTTGCCCATATTTAATGCACACACAATATTGCTGGCGTTGTCCGATGCCACAAATCCACAGGAGAGTCCAATTGGGGTAAGCCATTCTGCGACGATCTTCCTCAGTTGCCGTAAGAGGTTTTTAGCTGTGTGCGTATTCTGGAAAGCGGTGATACAAAGCGTAGCCTGCCTAGGAAAGAGTTGGCGTTTGCGAGATGCTGCTACTGGTGCCGCCGCTGCTGTTCTTGCGGCGGGAGTCCATACATCTACCCAGTGGGCTGTCACAGTCATATAGTCCTGACCCTGCCCTGCTCCACTTGTCCACATGTCCGTGGTTAAGTGGACATTGGGTACAACTGCATTTTTTAGGACACTGGTGAGTCTTTTTCTGACGTCCGTGTACATTCTCGGTATCGCCTGCCTACAGAAGTGGAACCTAGATGGTATTTGGTAACGGGGGCACACTGCCTCAATAAATTGTCTAGTTCCCTGTGAACTAACGGCGGATACCGGACGCACGTCTAACACCAACATAGTTGTCAAGGCCTCAGTTATCCGCTTTGCAGCAGGATGACTGTTGTGATATTTCATCTTCCTCGCAAAGGACTGTTGGACAGTCAATTGCTTACTGGAAGTAGTACAAGTGGGCTTACGACTTCCCCTCTGGGATGACCATCGACTCCCAGCAGCAACAACAGCAGCGCCAGCAGCAGTAGGCGTTACACGCAAGGATGCATCGGAGGAATCCCAGGCAGGAGAGGACTCGTCAGAATTGCCAGTGACATGGCCTGCAGGACTATTGGCATTCCTGGGGAAGGAGGAAATTGACACTGAGGGAGTTAGTGGGGTGGTTTGCGTGAGCTTGGTTACAAGAGGAAGGGATTTACTGGTCAGTGGACTGCTTCCGCTGTCGCCCAAAGTTTTTGAACTTGTCACTGACTTATTATGAATGCGCTGCAGGTGACGTATAAGGGAGGATGTTCCGAGGTGGTTAACGTCCTTACCCCTACTTATTACAGCTTGACAAAGGCAACACACGGCTTGACAAATGTTGTCCGCATTTCTGGTGAAATACTTCCACACCGAAGAGCTGATTTTTTTGGTATTTTCACCAGGCATGTCAACGGCCATATTCCTCCCACGGACAACAGGTGTCTCCCCGGGTGCCTGACTTAAACAAACCACCTCACCATCAGAATCCTCCTGGTCAATTTCCTCCCCAGCGCCAGCAACACCCATATCCTCCTCATCCTGGTGTACTTCAACACTGACATCTTCAATCTGACTATCAGGAACTGGACTGCGGGTGCTCCTTCCAGCACTTGCAGGGGGCGTGCAAATGGTGGAAGGCGCATGCTCTTCACGTCCAGTGTTGGGAAGGTCAGGCATCGCAACCGACACAATTGGACTCTCCTTGTGGATTTGGGATTTCGAAGAACGCACAGTTCTTTGCAGTGCTTTTGCCAGCTTGAGTCTTTTCAGTTTTCTAGCGAGAGGCTGAGTGCTTCCATCCTCATGTGAAGCTGAACCACTAGCCATGAACATAGGCCATGGCCTCAGCCGTTCCTTGCCACTCCGTGTGGTAAATGGCATATTGGCAAGTTTACGCTTCTCCTCCGACAATTTTATTTTAGGTTTTGGAGTCCTTTTTTTACTGATATTTGGTGTTTTGGATTTGACATGCTCTGTACTATGACATTGGGCATCGGCCTTGGCAGACGACGTTGCTGGCATTTCATCGTCTCGGCCATGACTAGTGGCAGCAGCTTCAGCACGAGGTGGAAGTGGATCTTGATCTTTCCCTAATTTTGGAACCTCAACATTTTTGTTCTCCATATTTTAATAGGCACAACTAAAAGGCACCTCAGGTAAACAATGGAGATGGATGGATACTAGTATACAATTATGGATGGACTGCCGAGTGCCGACACAGAGGTAGCTACAGCCGTGGACTATTGTACTGTACTGTGTCTGCTGCTAATATAGACTGGATGATAATGAGATGTAGTATGTATGTATAAAGAAGAAAGAAAAAAAAACCACGGGTAGGTGGTATACAATTATGGACGGACTGCCGAGTGCCGACACAGAGGTAGCTACAGCCGTGGACTACCGTACTGTACTGTGTCTGCTGCTAATATAGACTGGATGATAATGAGATGTAGTATGTATAAAGAAGAAAGAAAAAAAAACCACGGGTAGGTGGTATACAATTATGGACGGACTGCCGAGTGCCGACACAGAGGTAGCTACAGCCGTGGACTACCGTACTGTACTGTGTCTGCTGCTAATATAGACTGGATGATAATGAGATGTAGTATGTATAAAGAAGAAAGAAAAAAAAACCACGGGTAGGTGGTATACAATTATGGATGGACTGCCGAGTGCCAACACAGAGGTAGCTACAGCCGTGGACTACCGTACTGTACTGTGTCTGCTGCTAATATAGACTGGATGATAATGAGATGTAGTATGTATAAAGAAGAAAGAAAAAAAAACCACGGGTAGGTGGTATACAATTATGGACGGACTGCCGAGTGCCGACACAGAGGTAGCTACAGCCGTGGACTACCGTACTGTGTCTGCTGCTAATATAGACTGGTTGATAATGAGATGTAGTATGTATAAAGAAGAAAGAAAAAAAAACCACGGGTAGGTGGTATACAATTATGGACGGACTGCCGAGTGCCGACACAGAGGTAGCTACAGCCGTGGACTACCGTACTGTACTGTGTCTGCTGCTAATATAGACTGGATGATAATGAGATGTAGTATGTATAAAGAAGAAAGAAAAAAAAAACACGGGTAGGTGGTATACAATTATGGATGGACTGCCGAGTGCCGACACAGAGGTAGCTACAGCCGTGAACTACCGTACTGTGTCTGCTGCGACTGGATGATAAATAATGATATAAAAATATATATATATCACTACTGCAGCCGGACAGGTATATATTATATAATGACGGACCTGCTGGACACTGTCTGTCAGCAGAATGAGTTTTTTATTTTATAGAATAAAAAAACACCACACAAGTCACACGACGTGTGTTTAACTTTTACAGGCAGACATTCACAATACAATATAGTATACTATATACTGGTGGTCAGGTCACTGGTCAGTCACACTGGCAGTGGCACTCCTGCAGAAAAAAAGTGTGCACTGTTTAATTTTAATATGTACTCCTGGCTCCTGCTATAACCTAACTGCTCCCCAGTCTCCCCCACAATTAAGCTGTGTGAGCACAGTCAGATATTATACATAGATGATGCAGCAGCACACTGGGCTGAGCACAGATATGGTATGTGACTGAGTCACTGTGTATCGTTTTTTCAGGCAGAGAACGGATTATATTAAATAATATAAAACTGCACTGGTGGTCACTGGTCAGTCACTAGTATAACTAACTAATACTATCAGCAAAATTCTGCACTCTCTGTCTGAGTACTCCTCCTAAGCTCCAGTAAATGAAGTGTCACTGTCTCACTCTGTCACTAGTATAACTAACTAATACAACTATCAGCAAAATTCTGCACTCTCTGTCTGAGTACTCCTCCTAAGCTCCAGTAAATGAAGTGTCACTGTCTCACTCTCACTCTCCTATCTATTTCTTCTCTAAACGGAGAGGACGCCAGCCACGTCCTCTCACTATCAATCTCAATGCACGTGTAAAATGGCGGCGACGCGCGGCTCCTTATATAGAATCCGAGTCTCGCGATAGAATCCGAGCCTCGCGAGAATCCGACAGCGTCATGATGACGTTCGGGCGCGCTCGGGTTAACCGAGCAAGGCGGGAAGATCCGAGTCGCTCGGATCCGTGTAAAAAAAGCTGAAGTTCGGGCGGGTTCGGATTCCGAGGAACCGAACCCGCTCATCTCTAGTGAAAATGGCGGCGACGCGCGGGTCTTTATATAGAATCCGAGTCTCGCGATAGAATACGAGCCTCGCGAGAATCCGACAGCGGGATGATGACGTTCGGGCGCGCTCGGGTTAGCCGAGCAAGGCGGGAAGATCCGAGTCTGCCTCGGACCCGTGTAAAAAGGCTGAAGTCCGGGGGGGTTCGGTTTCCGAGAAACCGAACCCGCTCATCTCTAGTAAAAACATTCCCTAACTAAGACTGCAGTTTATTTTTACTGCAAGCTACAATTCAGCTGCATTTTGCACTTATGAAAGTTGGAGGCCTTCCATTAAGTCCTTAATATTAATGTCTAAAACTGCGGCAGCAAGCAGCTTGTTTCTAAAAGGCATACATTAATTTATAATAACTCCATGAGCTACACAAAGGAAAGAGAAATCTCTTCTCCGTTCACAGCTGTCCTGCACATTATTATGTCTATGGCATTAGTGATTGTCCATTATGTATATGCTTCAGAGAGTTAAAGCAAGTTTAATTCTGCCTTTTTATTATTGGGTACAGTAGTAGAAGTACAAAGAATGAGACGATATTTCTGTACTCAGTGCACATGAAGAGGCTAATCCTAGCTGAATTACAATGTGTCTCTATATTCAGACTAAGGGCCTGCGGGATACGGTCGTAAGGTCGACACAGCTTAGATCGACAGGCATTAGGTCAACCACTGAAGGTCGACATGCATTATGTCGACATGGTCAATTGGTCGACAGGTCAAAAGATCGACATGTGTTTTCCACATTTTTTCCCCATTTTTTTGATTTTCCTATACTTGACGATCCACGTAGACTACGATTGGAATGGTAACCTGGCCATGCGAGGGTACATGGTGCACTAATTGGGGTTCCTCGTGACTTTACGAAGAAAACGACACCAAAAAAAGTCCAAAAACTCATGTCGACATAGTACATGTCGACCTAATTCCCATGTTGACCTAGTGCATGTCAACCTAATGCTCATGTCGACATTCAGTGGTCGACTTAATGATTGTCGAACTAAGTTGAGTCGACCCAACGACCCATACCCGGGCCTGCAATAAAGAGAATGGGAAAACCATGTTGCATTGTATTAGGGGCCTATTTATTAACATTATTTTCACTGAAATAACGTGAAAAGGGTGTTATCACACCATTGTCACATTATTTTAGTGTCACTGAATGCATTAAAGGGCATTTGGAGCAGTTTTCATGAAAAACTGCTCCAAACCCTTTGTCATTTCTTTTAGTAACCCACATCGCATTCCCCATACTTACAATGGGAAATGCGATGTGGCCGAATTTACTTAAATAAAATGTAAAAAAACACAGCAGGCTGGCAAATTCACAGGGCAGCACTGTGATATATACCCATTTGCCCAGCTTTCTCTGCCCCCTAACAGAGAAAGCTGTGCAGGGACCTGGCAGTGTAATCAACTATGTGTGTCCGATGGACGCACGAGCTGATCACAGTGTTAAAAAAAATATATATATACTTACCCATCCAGGAGCCGGTGATCGGTGCTCCAGTGCTGGCTGCCAGGAGCCAGGACCTCCATATGCTGCAATGTGACCCTGGTGCGGTAAAGTGACGCTGCAAAATGGCAGCTCACTTTAAAGCACTGTGGGTCACAGCGCAGAAGAAGGACCCGGCGCCTGGCAGCCTCCTGGAGCACCGATCACCAGCTCCTGGGCCTGGTATGTATGAATCCGGGGGGTACTTTATCCGGCGCGAAGGTAGTTGTGACGGGAGGGGGGACCCAAAGGCAGTGGTAGTTACGGGCAGCGGCGCATGCGCAGCAGGACATCGGGGTATTTTTTACGAAAAATACCCAGATGATGCTGTGGAGAGGCATTGCAGGGACAGAACTTACCCACAAGCTCTGTCCCTACATGCGATAATTGATACATCCATGCGATGTACTCAATTATCGCAGTGCGAGTTTGGTCTAGTTTATCACATGTCAGCTGCATCATCAGATGCGGATGGTGCTAAATAGACCTCTTGGACTTTACAAGGGTGTGTCCAAACTTAAATCTAAATTGCAGTGTAAAGATAAAGCAATCCTGCATTTGTGGGCTACATGCAAAAGCAGACAGTATTTACTCTGCATGCAAAAAAAAAAGCATTTGCACCCCTTGCATTGCAACTAGAGTTAAGCATCGGGTGTGACCAATCTAGGAATGTGCAGTTCATCCATGGTCTGTAAAGAAATAAATGATAAGTTAAAATATTTTTCGTGCTATACCTCAGTGTATCTACACAAGCACTGTGATGCTGTAAGCCATATCCCCCCCCTCCCCCCAGCATATCCATATAAGCACTGTGACACTGCTGGCCATACCACAGTGTAATATACATACAAGTATTGTGCCGGTGTAGGTCATTCATACTGCAGTGTAATATTCATAAAAGTATACCACGGTACCTACCTCTTTACTTCTCTGTGCTGCCACCTCAGACCTACATTTTCCTCCTGTTCACCCATGGGTCTTCGGGTCCTTTCCTTTAATGTAAAGGGGCTCAACAGCCCCCAAAAACGAGGTAAGCTTTTTCCATCTCTCAAACTCCATAAAGGCGACTTGGTCTTCCTCCAGGAGACTCACTTCCTACATAATTCACACCCTTCGCTTCAATGTAAGCCTTACCCTGACTCCTTTTATGCATGTGATCATACGGCCAAAAAACGGGGAGTCGCTATCCTGATTGCCCGTTACCTCACCTTTGAACTTCTTGATACCCACGTTGACAAAGAGGGTCGGTTCCTTGTTCTGGTGGGGAAACTCAACAATAAACTATGTACCTTGGCTAATGTATATGCCCCTAACCAGTGTCAAGGCCTGTTCTTTGCAAAATTGGACACCCTCCTTACTCGAGTCCGACAGGGGGAACTCATATTGGCAGGGGATTTTAATTCTGTTCTGAACCCCTCCTTGGATCGCTCTCCCCCTCTGCCCTCGACCTCCTCATCAGACTCCCTTCGCTCTAGGTCTCTCCTCCATCTCATGAAGTCCCAGCTCCTCTACGACTCCTGGAGGGTAAAAGACCCCTCGGCGCACGACTACACTTTTTATTCTTTGCCTCATAACTCCTACTCCCGCATTGATATGATCCTCCTCAGCCACGAATTCGCTCTGAATCTCCATTCCGCCCATATTTATCCGCTTATCTGGTCAGACCATGCCCCCATTTCCTGTGATCTCTCTGGCTTACTATCTCGCCCCCGCCCCATGACATAGCGTCTTAACGACTCTCTTCTTAATAACACGGAGTTTCGGTCCCAGCTTCGGAACAAGCTCTCCGACTACTTTGCCCTGAATGATTCCCCAGATATCTCTAGATCCACTCTCTGGTTGGCACATAAGGCAGTTCTTCGGGGTCATATTATCAGTCTAGCCTCTAGGGCCAAGAAACAGTCCCTCGCCCAGTTTAACGAACTCTCTGTTAAACTTCACACCCTTGAAACTCAGCATAAGGCATCTCCCGACCATGCTGTTTTGTCTGAACTCCGTAAAGTTAAAGCGGAACTTAATCTCCTTCTCTCTAGTAGAGTGGCCAAACGCCTTAAATGGCTTCATCAGTCTTTCTATGAAAAGGGAGATAAAGCAGACAAACTCCTGGCGGCACGTCTCCGGTCCGCTAGGGCCAAGACAAATATAATCTCTATTAGAGACCCCGGCAACCTCTTAGTCCATGATCCGATTGCCATCAGGGCCGCTTTCCAATCCTACTACGATGGCTTGTACAATCTGCCATCCCCTTTGACTGCTTCATCTTCTCCGCCCCACTTGGATCTGATCTCTCACTTTCTCTCTATTTCTAACCTGCCCAAACTCCGTAAGGACGCCATGGACCATCTCAACAGTGAGATCTCGGTGGAAGAAATTTCTCAGACTATACTCACGCAGAAAACTGGCAAATCCTCTGGCCCTGATGGGTTTACGGCATTGTACTATAAAAAATTCTCCGACCTTCTCTCTCCCCACCTTCACTCCCTGTTTAACAAGATTGTCCGTGGCGACTCTTTTCCTCCTGAGGTGTTAGAGGCTAGGATTGTGGTGATCCCTAAAGAAGGCAAGGACGCCCTTAACTGTGCTAGTTACCGCCCTATCTCCCTCCTGAACCTAGATTTGAAAATATTTGCCAAAATATTGACTAACCGCTTAAACCCTTTTCTCCCTTCCCTCGTTCACTATGACCAAGTGGGGTTTATTCCGGGCCGCCAGGCGAGGGATAGTACCAGACGTGCTATCGATTTTATCCATATCTCGAACTCCAGGAGATCCGCTACTATCATGCTCTCCTTGGATGCTGAAAAAGCCTTTGACCGGATCTCCTGGGGTTTCCTGAGAGCCGCCCTGGAGGCCTATGGTCTGTCTGGTGTTTTCCTCACTGGTGTCCTGGCACTATACTCCACCCCTACTGCCACGGTCTTTATCAATGGCGTCCCATCTGCCCCAGTCCGCATCTCTAATGGCACCCGTCAGGGATGCCCTCTTTCCCCATTAATATTTGCCCTCATTATCGAGCCGCTTGCCTCTCAAATTCGATCCCATCAAGGTATTCATGGCATACACGTGGGCCATCTCAACCCCAAAATTTCCCTCTTTGTGGATGACATCCTACTTTCCCTGACTCAGCCACATATCTCACTCCCAAATTTATTCTCGGTCCTCCACTCTTATAGTCTTATCTCGGGCTCTAGGATCAACTACTCCAAATCGGAGGCTATGCTACTTCATGTCCCTTCCAAGGAAGCTAACTCCCTTCGCGCCAACTTCAACTTTAGATGGCAGCCCACAAAGATCAAATACCTGGGGATTTATTTGACATCTTGCTGCGACTCTCTTTTTTCCGAAAACTTTTCACCCCTTCTCACTAAAACCCAGACTGACTTGACGTCCTGGAATGGTCTGTTTATTTCGTGGCTGGGTAGGATCATAGCGGTTAAAATGAATATAATTCCCAAATGGCTCTATCTTTTTCAGACTCTCCCTGTGGCTGTCCCTGCCTCCTTCCTTCGTAACATTCAGAAAGCCCTTGCCCAATTTATTTGGAACCACAGGCCCCCCCGTATTGCCGCCAACACCCTGAAAAGGCCGACTGCCGCAGGCGGTAGAAGTCTCCCTGATATTAAACTCTACTATCTGGCCTCTCACCTCTTTCATATTGTCACCTCTTACGCTCCCCCTGGCTCTATCTCCTGGTTGGATATTGAGTCAGCCTATGTTAACCTTCCTGACCTGACCCACTTATGGGGTTTATCCTCCACTTCTCGCCCCCCGACGTCCAAACTACTCCCCTCTATTAAATTTAATCTTCAAATTTGGGACTCTCACTCTGTGAAGTTAAACCTCACTTCCACTTTCTCACCCTTGACCCCTATTTGGTAGAACCCTCTGTTTCCTCCTGGACTTTCGATTACGAGGTTCCGTACATGGTCGCAGTTGGGCTTCAAATTCCCAGTTGATTTTGCTGATCGGGGCCAATGGTTGTCCCTACCTGATCTTCAACAGAGGGTCCCTTCGCATACACTTAATCCCTTCCAATTCCTACAAATCCGCCACTTTTTAAGTTCCCTCCCCTTCTCCGCTTTACTCCAAGACATCACCTCCTTTGAAAATATATGTAAAAACTCCCACCTCTCCAAAGGCTTGATATCCCAACTTTATTCTCTCCTGCTAGACCCTACCCTGCCCTCTACCAGATCCCACGAACTCGCTTGGGAACGTGATCTTGGACCGCCCCCGGATAATGAGGACTGGGAGGACATGAGACTGGGGAAAGCTAGGAGCTCTATTGCAACTGCTTTCAAAGAGACGGCATACAAGGTTTACTATCGTTGGTACTATACTCCTGATCGACTCAGTAAACCCTTCCCATCTTCCTCCCCAAATTGTTGGAGGAATTGTGGATGTAGAGGCACTATGCTCCATATATGGTGGACCTGCCCGGTCATTGTTCCCTTCTGGAACCTAGTCCTCTCCCTCCTGAATTCCCTTCTGGAATCTCCTGTTGAATGATCCCTGGACCTTTCTGCTATGTTATCCTCCCCCAATCCTTGATAAATTCTCCAAAAAATTGGCTACACATAATTTCTAACCGCAGCAAAATCGCTGATTGCTCTCAACTGGAAAAACCCTCCTCCCTCCTCGCTCTCCTCTTTTAAAGCCAAAAATGGCACATCACATCTATGGAGCGTATTACGCATTATCTACATGATCGGGATCACGCTTTTGAGCAGACAATGGGACTGATTTGAATAGATCTCTTTACACAGAAGCAAATGCTGAGTTTTAGCATATAGTGCATACACAGATGTGAATTTACACATTTTTGTGCATCTTTGTCCTATATTTACACATTTTTATGTATCTTTGTATTTCCGTGAAATGCACATTTCAGGCTGGAACTGGTTGGCAACAGTGTGATCACACAGAACTTTTCTGTCTTGTGGGAGTATCATTTGAGTGTCATGGGAGTGTCATGGAAGTGTCATGTGAGTATCTTGTGAGTGTCATGGAAAGGGACGGATTTCCCACAAGGCAACCTAAGCGCCTGCCTAAGGACCAGCTAGGCCCATGGCAGGGCCTAACAATATCTGGCTCATCCATGATCCATCACAAGGGTTAGATTATAGTTAAATGAGTTAGATTATAGATTATAATTAAATGAGACTCAGTTGCAGAACTTAGACCAGTATTAATATTACTAATACTGGCACTGAGCTACGTTACTGTGCCTCTGCAAAACATTCTCAGGGGAGCACTGCGTGATCACCAAATGACATCATGATGTCACATGGACCCACCCCACACTCCAAGAATCCCACTGTCTGCAGCACATCTGAAGGCCCGCACCCATCCCAAGCACAACAGCAGCTGCCAATGCCAGCACCATGGGTGAATTAGGTCTCCGGGAATATGGGACATTTCCCACTGGGCCAGTCTCCACTCCCCGTGCACCCCACAGTGATTTACTACAACACCCCCTCCAATTCCCCCCGAGCAGCGCCAATTTATCATTGCCAATATCGGAGCTCAGTTCTAATCGGGCATTTTTCTGAGCTTATATATAGATATAGGGCTAGATGTATCATCGCTTGGAAAGTGATAAAATGGAGAGTGAAAAAGTACCAGCTAATCAGCTCCTAACTGCCATTTTTCAAACACAGCCTGTGACATGGCAGGTAGGACCTGATTGGCTGGTACTTTTTTACTCTCCATTTTATCCCTTTCCAAGCGATGATGCATCTATTCTAGCCCATAATCACCAAACACTTGTCCCACTACAGTATGTCTGCAAGCTCAGTCTCTGGCTCCCTCAGAATGTGCACTAGGAGCTTTAAAAACTTCTCTCTTTGGGGTATATTTACTAAAATTCGTATTTTTCCGAATGAGGTTAAAGTTCAATCACGAATGACATCGAAAGTGTAAAATTGCAACTTTTTGAATTTATTACGACTAATTTACTAAGCTGTCGTATTCTGCATTTTCGTATTTACCGATGTCGATGTCATTCGTATTTTTTGGCAGTGTTTTACGTGAGTGAATTGTAAAACACTGCCGACTTTAACACAATGAATCTCGGCCGGATCTGTGAGATCCGTGCTGGGCTTCATTGTGCACCTTTCGTAAAAAATAAAACATTGTTAAAATTTAAAAAAAAAAATGCGTGGGGTCCCCCCTCCTAAGCAAAACCAGCCTCGGGCTCTTTGAGCCGGTCCTGGTTGAAAAAATATGGGGGAAAAATTGACCGGGGTTCCCCCATATTTAATCAACCAGCACCGGGCTCTGCTCCTGGTCCTGGTTCCAAAAATACGGGGGACAAAAAGCGTAGGGGTCCCCCGTATTTCTGAAACCAGCACTGGGCTCCACTAGCCAGATACATAATGCCACAGCCGGGGGACACTTTTATATTGGTCCCTGCGGCCCTGGCATTACATACCCAACTAGTCACCCCTGGCCGGGGTACCCTGGAGGAGTGGGGGCCCCTTCAATAAAGGGGTCCCCCCCTCCAGCCACCCAAGGGCCAGGGGTGAAGCACGAGGCTGTCCCCCCCATCCAATTGCGGTGGATGGGGGGCTGATAGCCTTTTTGCCAAAATTTGAATATTGTTTTTAGTAGCAGTACTACAAGTCCCAGCAAGCCTCCCCCGCAAGCTGGTACTTGGAGAACCACAAGTACCAGCATGCGGTGGAAAACCGGGCCCGCTGGTACCTGTAGTACTACTACTAAAAAAATACCCCAATAAAAACAGAAGACACACACCTTGAAAGTAAAAGTTTAATTCATACATCCACACCTCCAAACATACATACTTACCTATGTTCACACAAGGGTCGGTCCTCTTCTCTATGTAGAATCCATGGGGTACCTGTTGGAAAAATTATACTCACATAATCCAGTGTAGATCGGTCCTCTTCTGTTCTATTTGTAATCCACATACTTTGCAAAATAAAAAAACGGACACCCGACCACGCACTGAAAGGGGCCCCATGTTTTCACATGGGACCCCTTTCCCCGACTGCCAGGAACCCCCCCTGACTTCTGTCTAAGAGGGTTCCTTCTGCCAATCAGGGAGCGCCACGTCGTGGCACCCTCCTGATTGGCTGTGTGCTCCTGTAGTGTATGTCAGGCAGCACACGGCAGTGATACAATGTAGCGCCTATGCGCTCCATTGTAACCAATGGTGGGAACTTTGTGGTCAGCGGTTGACCGAAAGTAACCTCACCGCTGACCACAAAGTTCCCACCGTTGGTTACAATGGAGCGCATAGGCGCTCCAGAAGTCAGGGGGGGTTCCTGGCAGTCGGGGAAAGGGGTCCCATGTGTAAACATGGGGCCCCTTTCAGTGCGTGGTCGGGTGTCCGTTTTTTTATTTTGCAAAGTACGTGGATTACAAATAGAACAGAAGAGGACCGATCTACACTGGATTATGTGAGTATAATTTTTCCAACAGGTACCCCCTGGATTCTACATGGAGAAGAGGACCGACCCTCGTGTGAACATAGGTAAGTATGTATGTTTGGAGGTGTGGATGTATGAATTAAACTTTTACTTTCAAGGTGTGTGTCTTCTATTTTTATTGGGGTATTTTTTTAGTAGTAGTACTACAGGTACCAGCGGGCCCGGTTTTCCACCGCATGCTGGTACTTGTGGTTCTCCAAGTACCAGCTTGCGGGGGAGGCTTGCTGGGACTTGTAGTACTGCTACTAAAAACAATATTCAAATTTTGTCAAAAAGGCTATCAGCCCCCCATCCGCCGCCCTTGGATGGGGGGACAGCCTCGGGCTTCACCCCTGGCCCTTGGGTGGCTGGAGGGGGGGACCCCTTGATTGAAGGGGCCCCCACTCCTCCAGGGTACCCCGGCCAGGGGTGACTAGTTGGGTATGTAATGCCAGGGCCGCAGGGACCAATATAAAAGTGTCCCCCGGCTGTGGCATTATGTATCTGGCTAGTGGAGCCCGGTGCTGGTTTCAGAAATACGGGGGACCCCTACGCTTTTTGTCCCCCGTATTTTTGGAACCAGGACCAGGTGCAGAGCCCGGTGCTGGTTGATTAAATATGGGGGGACCCCGGTCAATTTTCCCCCCATATTTTTTCAACCAGGACTGGCTCAATGAGCCCGGGGCTGGTTTTGCTTAGGAGGGCGTACCCTACGTATTTTTTTGGAAAATTTAACACCACCCAACCCTTCCCACTGATAAACATGCACGGATCTCATGGATCCATGCATGCCTATCAGAACACGGTAAAAAAAAGCAGGTCTGTTTTATTTTAGCACTTTTTCACGATTGGTATTTTTTCACGGCAGTGTTTGGCTATTGTCGGCAGTGTTTGTGAATTACACTTTTTAGTAAATGACCGAGTTCTACCAAATTACAGGCGTATTTGACCGATGGTGTATTCATTCGTATTTTTTTTCTTGGACTTCCAAAAAAATACGAATGCCCTCATCATTGCCGTGATTTGAGTTTAGTAAATTCCCGAGATGACACTTTGAAGAAAAAACACCATCTCCGTCAAAATCGGGACCTTAGTAAATATACCCCTTTGTGTCTGCTTCCCCACATTGCCCCAGAAGCTGTCAAGATAAATTACTCATGTTATTGGGATCTATATCAGTATACTGTAATAAGTTGGTTACCTCTATTGGTATAATGTGATCCAAATCTTTATGATATAACTTTGCTGCTATATTGCAGGTAGCACCACTGTTGATGTAATGTGAAGGGATACACAGCCAATATAACATGATGTGCTCCCCTGGCAGTGTAATGTGATTGGCACCTTTACTGGTATTATAATGTATGTAGCAACTGGTATAATATACAGTGTGTTCGTTTTTTTTCCTGTTGGGGCCAATGTGTTTTATTTATTTCTGTGGTGGACAATATGTACATGACGGGGGACCAAAGTGTATTTTATTTCCTATCAGGGGCCATTGTGTTTCATTTTCTTCCTATTAAGGCCAATGTGTTTTAGTTATTTCTGGCATATAGGGCAGTCCTGTTCACTCCACTCCTGCCACAAACAATAAATCCTACAGTGTATTAAAAAGGGGGGGAGGTGGGACAGGGGACCCAAACCGGGAACTTGCCTAGAGTCCCATGAGGCCTAAATCCGTCTCTGGTCATGGGAGTATCGTGCGAGTGTTATGTGAGTATCATTGGAGCATCATAGGAGGGTCATAGGAGTGCTATGCGAGTGTCATGGGAGAGCCATTTGTCATGTGAGTATCATGGTAGTGTTATGTGCCATGTGAGTGTCATAGGATTGTCATGTGTCATGTGAGCATCATAGAAGTGTCATGTGCCATGTGAGTGTCATGTGAATGTTGTGTCATGTGAGTGTCACGTGAATATAATGTGAGTTTCATGTGAGTATCATGGGAGTGTCATGTGAGTATCATTAAAGTGTCATAGGTGTGTCTTGGGAGTATCATAAGAGTAACCTATAAGTATCATGTGACTGTCATGGGAATATCATGTGATTGTCATGGGAATATCATTTGAGTGTCATGGATGTGTCATGTGAGTATCATGTGCGTGTCATGGGTGTATCATGTGAGTGTCATGCATCATTGACGTGCCTTGTGAATGTCATAAGAGCATCATGTGAGTGTCATAAGAGCATCATGGGAGTGTAGCTTGAGCTCTGTGCTATTCTAGTCATGCGTACAGGGAAGAGAAGCCAGTTTATGACTCTTTTCTGATCTCTTGTACCTAGCATGGGGCTGGAGAAAGCACCAATACTAATGATGATGGTTGCGGCTGTGAACAAAGAAGCAGTGGGCAGTGATGCCTTTCTTATTTAAAGCTACACGGATTCTCACATTAGCCAAACAGAACTTGTATAAGATAGTAAATCAGACTTGTGCAACTACACGCTAATACAGCCACTTTTTGTCCAACTCAAAATCAGCCCCAGTAGTAGGAAAGAGTGGTAAAGAGACATAGAAGGAGAGGGTTCAATGAGTGAGAAAAATAAAGTTGCAGATTGTTTTTAGCAGTAATAATAGGCTATTCATTATGTATTATATGTGTATAATGTAAAGAATATTCTGATTAGATTTAAACAGGATTATGGGGGGTTATTCAGGTCGCATCACTAATCAATGCGACCGCAATAACCCCATTGGCAGCGCTACCGTCAGTCAGGTCTCGTCATGCGAGTACACTAGTAGCCAATGCGATCAATTCAGATTGACAGGCAGAGGCGTTCGCGGGGCATCGATGGAGCATTAAAGGGGTGGCGAATCAAAATGAGGGTTGGTCGGCGGCATTTTTAGGGCGGCTGTATGATGTCACACGCAGCCGCTCCGATGAAGAAAATGGCGGTGGACCGCCTGCATACGCGGCTGCAGGGGGTCGTCCACAGTTGCTGCAACCACAATTAAATTGTGGTCGCAGCCACCGGGCAGGTCATTTAGCATGGTGGACGGCCTTGCCCTGCGATGGGCTAAAAAGCAGAATCTGCAATCCTTACTGAATAACCCCCTATATACACACGGGTGTAGTATGTTATGAAGGCGGTCAGGCTCCCGGCGACCAGCATACCGGCGCCAGAATCCCAACCGCCAGCATACCGACAGCTGGGCGAGCGCAAATGAGCCCCTTGCGGGCTCGCTGCACTTGCCACGCTGTGGGCACGGTGGCACGCTACGCGCGCCGCGCTATCTATTCTACCTCCAGGGGGGTCGTGGACCCCCAAGAGGGAGAAGAACTGTGGGTATGCCGGCGGTTGGGATTCCGGCGCTGGTATGCTGGTCGCCGGGAACCTGACCGCCGGCAAAGTGAAGAACACCCTATACACACATATGTAAGAGAATAAAAATATACATTCAAGACTAGTATGTATTATAAATAATTTCAGAAGGTCATACTGTATGTCACATTATGATGCTTCTAGCACTTAAATAATATTTCCAATTCCAGAGAACACTGAAATGCCATATGCAAGGAGAGTGCTACACTATTCTTTTGTGCAAATTTATCCAAAAGCATATGCAATAGGGCTGGCATTGGTTCCCTGCCGGCATGACGGACTGGGGTATGTAGGCCCAACCAGGGGAATGCAGTGGTAGAGACCCACGCTTATGGGTGTGACTAGTCACCACATAAATTTGCTAACCACATGGTTTGGGCCCCTTGAGAGTATATATTAAACACTGCTAGTGCATGCATGATAATGTACCAATGCACTGTAGAAAATACACCATAGTCCTGTGGGGTATAATGTAACAGATGTATAATGCATAATTCAAGTGCAATAGGATAGAGTCAGGAACCTGATCACTAGAGGAGGAGGCAGTGAGGCCCACAGGGTTTTCCCCTGTTCTCCTGTGAGCCAGTGAGACCCTGCCTGCTGGGTTCTCAACCCTGTTTCTATTCTGCATAGCAGTCAGTTTTGGTAGTCATTATTATTATTATTATTATTATTATTATTAATATTATTATTATCCTTTATATGGCGCCACAAGGGTTCCACAGCGCCCAATTACAGAGTACATAAACAAATAATCAAAATAGGAAAACAGCAACTTACAGTTGAAGACAATATAGGACAATACAGGGTAAATAAACATCGCTTCATCAGCAGATGACACTGGAATAAGCATCAGGTGGCAGAAGACTGCTGGAGTTGATGCAGTTGAAGATTCTTAAAGTAAGAGAAAGGATAAGCACATGAGGGAAAAGGGCCCTACTCGTGAGAGCTTACATTCTAAAGAGGAGGGGTAACACAGACGGGGTACATAGAGAGCGTGGAACTGAGGGTTAGGATGAGATTTTGCTGGGTTTGGTGAAGAAGTGGGTCTTGAGAGCCCGTTTGAAGTTTTGTAGAGAGGTGGAGAGTCTGAGGGGGAGAGGTAGGGAATTCCAGAGAATTGGAGCAGCACGTGAAAAATCTTGGAGGTAGGAGTGGGAGGAAGTAATCAGTAGGCAGGAGAGTCGGCGTGCATTAGCAGAGCGAAGAGGACGGGTGGGAGTGTAAGGGGAGATAAAGTCAGAGATGTAAATGGGAAAGGAGTGGGTGAGGGCTTTGTAAAAGAGTGTGAGAAGCTTGAAATGGATTCTGAAAGGGAAGGGAAGCCAGTGAAGGTCTTGTAGGAGAGGAGAGGTAGACGTAGTGCGTTTGGTGAGGAAAATGAGATGGGCAGCAGCATTGAGAATAGATTGGAGTGGAGAGAGGTGTTTGTCAGGAATGCCAGTCAGGAGGAGATTACAGTAGTCCAGTCTGGAGATGACCAGTGAGTGGATAAGGGTCTTAGTAGCGTCCTGGGTCAGAAAGGGTCTGATCCTGGAAATATTTTTTAGATGAAAACGGCAGGTTTGTGAGAGGTGTTGAATGTGTGGTTTGAAGGAGAGGGAGGAGTCAAGGATTACTCCAAGACAGCGCACTTGGGGGCTAGAGGAGATAGTGGTGCCATCAATAGATAATGAGATTGTGAGAGGTGAGGTTATGTGGGAGGGGAAGATGATCATCTCGGTCTTAGACATGTTAAGTTTAAGAAAGTGCTGGGACATCCAAACAGAGATAGCAGAGAGACAGTTGGAGATTCGAGTGAGGAGAGCAGGGGAGAGGTCCGGAGAGGAAAGATAGATTTGAGTGTCATCAGCATAGAGATGATATTGGAAATCAAAAGAGCTAATGAGCTTACCTAGTGAGGTTGTATAGAGAGAGAAAAGAAGAGGACCAAGGACAGAGCCTTGGGGTACACCTACAGTAAGTGGAAGTGAGGGGAAGGTGGAGTCATGAGAGGAGACAGAGAATGAATGGTCAGAGAGGTAGGAAGAAAGCCAAGAGAGGGCAGACCAATGGAGTGAAGGATTTGCAGTAGGAGAGGGTGGTCCACAATGTCAAAAGCAGCAGAGAGATCAAGAAGAATAAGTAGAGAGTAGTGGCCCTTAGATTTAGCAGCATGGAGGTCATTGCAGACTTTTGTAAGGGCAGTTTCAGTGGAGTGGAGAGGACGGAAGCCAGACAGGAATGGGTCAAGCAGTGAGTGTGAGGAAAGAAAGGAAGTAAGGCGGTTGTAGACAATACGCTCAAGGAGTTTGGAGGCAAAAGGGAGAAGAGAGATGGGTCGGTAGTTGGAGAGAGTGTTTGGATCAAGGGTAGGTTTTTTTAAGAATAGGAGAGATAAGTGCATGCTTGAAGGCAGAGGGGACAGTGCCTGATGAGAGGGAGAGGTTGAGAAGGTGGGCAAGATGGGAACAGGCAGAAGGTGAGAGGTAGCAAAGGAGGTGGGAGGGAATAGGGTCAAGAGGGGAGGTGGTAAGGGGAGAGGAACGAATGAGGGACATGACTTCCTCACCAGTTCTATGGGAGAAAGATGTAAGAGTTGGTGAGAGTTGGGAGGGGTGGTAAGTTATGGGAGGAGGCTGGTTGCTGATGGTCTGGTGTGATGTGATATCCTGACGTATGGAGTCAATTTTGGACGTGAAGTAAGTTGCAAAGTCAAGAGCAGAGAGTGAGGAGGTGAGACGAGGTGGAGGTGGGCAGAGGAGTGAGTTGAAAGTGGCAAATAGGCGCCGGGGGTTGGAAGACTGGGAGGAGATGAGGTTCTTGAAGTATGACTGTTTAGCAAGGGAAAGGGCAGCACTGAAGGATGAGAGCATAAGTTTGAAATGGAGGAAGTCTGCCTTAGAGCGTGATTTCCTCCAGTGTCGCTCAGCAGTACGTGAGCATTTTTGCAGACATCTGGGGCATTTGGTGTGTCAGGGTTGAGGTGTTAATTTGCGAGGGTGAATAGTGGTTGGTGGAGCAACAAAGTCAAGAGCAGAAGTAAGGGATGCATTGAATATGGAAGAAGCTTGTTCAGGGCATGAGAGAGAGAGAGAATAGGTTAATAAATAAAGCAGCTGTATTGAGGGGGCATTGTTAGCCCAGATCTTACTTCTCTTTCAAATTTGAATGACGGCATTTGTGTAGCCTACTCTAGCACAGTTGCAATGTCTTTTTGTATCCTGCTTGTTTGTCAGAAGACAGGCCCCAGGGGAAGATTATAAATATTGATGCTAATAATTTCTCTGCATGTAAATCTGGAACCCTTATAAGTAATACGGTAATATCCAGCTCGTCTCTACATCTGAATTTAATCTTTTCTATCTGTAGTCTTGTCATAACAGATTATTGATACAGTATTAAAATAAAACGTTTAACTGAACTGTACTCCGTTGAGGTAGTCAGAAATACATGTGTTTTTAAAACATTTCCACAACTGCAACTGTAAAATGTCTGTTATGTTTTTTCATTTATTTGTATTTCTCCTCATCGTTGTTTTAGCAGTCCCATATCTTCCCATACTAAATCATTGTTGATAAGTACTGCTATTCAAACAGCATCATTAGTGCTTTATAAAAGATTACATACATTACTTAATCTATTTTGAATAATTCACTAAGGAGCAGTACAAGGAACAATCAATTTCTTAACTCAGGGATTATATTTTATTAATTAATACTGTATGCATACAAAGTAAAACCTTTCAATTTGCAACTGTTGGAGAGATATACTGTCAAGTGGTAGCAATACATATCTTTTCTTGGACATCTATATTATCATCTCTCATGAGGATCTGACCAGAGGCAGATTTAGGGGTCAGAGTGCCCTTAGGCACAACACTAATGACCACCCTCCAACTCCCAATTTTATAACTTTAATTGAATGATTATAAGCCCTCATTTGGTGATTGTCAGAGGAATATAATAAAATAATAATAAAACAAGCCATTAGCTATGACATATTATTTTATTTGTAATTATGTATACATATTTACTAAGAAGATGCGATCTTAAAAGGGCCGTATGTGCATGTCCTACCTGTCCACACTTCCTTTAAGATGGCATTCGGTACAGAAACGTGGAAATAATAAGATTTTACTTACCGGTAAATCTATTTCTTGTAGTCCGTAGTGGATGCTGGGGTCTCCGTAAGGACCATGGGGAATAGAAGGGCTCCGCAGGAGACAGGGCACTTTAAGAAAGAATTTGGATTCTGGTGTGTTCTGGCTCCTCCCTCTATGTCCCTCCTCCAGACCTCAGTTAGAGAAACTGTGCCCGGAAGAGCTGACAGTACAAGGAAAGGATTTTGGAATCCAGGGCAAGACTCATACCAGTCACACCAATCATACCGTATAACTTGTGATAAACATACCCAGTTAACAGTATGAACAACAACGGAGCATCAGATCAACCCTGATGCAACCATAATATAACCCTTATTTAAGCAATAACTATATACAAGTATTGCAGAAGAAGTCCGCACTTGGGACGGGCGCCCAGCATCCACTACGGACTACGAGAAATAGATTTACCGGTAAGTAAAATCTTATTTTCTCTAACGTCCTAGTGGATGCTGGGGACTCCGTAAGGACCATGGGGATTATACCAAAGCTCCCAAACGGGCGGGAGAGTGCGGATGACTCTGCAGCACCGAATGAGCAAACACAAGGTCCTCCTCAGCCAGGGTATCAAACTTGTAGAACTTTGCAAAGGTGTTTGAACCTGACCAAGTAGCCACTCGGCAAAGCTGTAATGCCGAGACCCCTCGGGCAGCCGCCCAAGAAGAGCCCACCTTCCTTGTGGAATGGGCCTTAACTGATTTAGGCAGCGGCAACCCAGCCGCAGAATGAGCCTGCTGAATCGTGTTACAGATTCAGCGAGCAATAGTTTGCTTTGAAGCAGGCGCCCCAAGCTTGTTGGAAGCATACAGGATAAACAAAGATTCTGTTTTCCTGACCTTAGCCGTTCTGGCTACATAAACCTTCAAAGCCCCGACTACATCCAGCGACTCAGAATCCTCCAAGTCAGTAGTAACCACAGGCACCACAATAGGTTGGTTTATATGAAAGGATGAAACCACTTTTGGCAGAAATTGTGGGCGGTCCGCAATTCTGCTCTATCCGCATGGAAAACCAGATAAGGGCTTTTATGTGACAAAGCCGCCAATTCTGACACACGCCTAGCCGAAGCAAAGGCTAATAGCATGACCACCCTCCACGTGAGATATTTTACTTCCATCGTTTTGAGTGGTTCAAACCAGTGTGATTTCAGGAAACTCAACACCACGTTAAGAATAGATCCCAAGGTGCCACTGGAGGCACAAAAGGGGCTGAACATGCAGCACTCCCTTTACAAACGTCTGAACTTCAGGCAGAGAAGCCAGTTCTTTTTGAAAGAAAATGGATAAGGCCGAAATATGAACCTTAATGGAACCCAATTTAAGGCCCAAAGTCACTCCCGACTCTAGGAAGTGAAGGAAAAGGCCCAGCTGGAATTCCTCCATAGGGGCATTCCTGGCCTCACACCAAGCCACATATTTTTGCCATATACAGTGATAATGTTGAGCCGTCACATCCTTCCTAGCCTCTATCAGCGTAGGAATGACCTCATCCGTAATGCCTTTTTCTGCTAGGATCCAGCGTTCAACCGCCATGCCGTCAAACGCAGCCGCGGTAAGTCTTGGAACAGACAGGGCCCCTGTTGCACAAGTCCTGTCCTAGAGGCAGAGGCCACGGGTCCTCTGTGAGCATTTCTTGCAGATCTGGATACCAAGTCCTTCTTGGCCAATCCGGAACAAAGAGTATTGTTCTCACTCCTCGGTTCCTTATGATTCTCAGCACCTTGGGTATGAGAGGAAGAGGAGGAAATACATAGACCGACGGGAACACCCACGGTGCCACCAGTGCGTCCCCAGCTATCGCCTGAAGATCTCTTGACCTGGTGCAATATCTCTGCAGCTTTTTGTTGAGGCGGGATGCCATCATGGCCACCTGTGGCAGTTCCCACCGACTTGCAATCTGCGCGAAGACTTCTTGATGAAGTCCCCACTCTCCCGGGTGGAGGTCGTGCCTGCTGAGGAAGTCTGCTTCCCAGTTGTCCACTCCCGGAATGAACACTGCTGACAGTGCGCTTACTTGATTCTCCGCCCAGCGAAGAATTCTGGTGGCTTCTACCATCACCACCCTGCTCCTTGTGCCGTCTTGCGGTTTACATGAGCCACTGCGGTGATATTGTCTGACTGAATCAGAACCGGTTGGACGCGAAGCAGGGTCTCCGCTTGACTTAGGGCGTTGTATATGGCCCTTAATTCCAGGATATTGATGTGAAGGCAAGTCTCCTGCCTTGACCACAGCCCTTGGAAATTTCTTCCCTGTGTGACTGCCCCCCACCCTCGGAGGCTTGCATCCGTGGTCACCAGGACCCAGTCCTGAATGCCGAATCTGCGACCTTCGAGAAGGTGAGCACTCTGCAGCCACCACAGGAGAGACACCCTGGCCCTGGGGGAAAGGGTGATTAACCGATGCATCTGAAGATGTAATCCGGACCACTTGTCCAGTAAGTCCCATTGGAAGGTCCTCGCATGGAACCTGCCGAAGGGAATGGCCTCGTATGATGCCACCCTCCTTCCCAGGACTCGAGTGCAGTGATGCACTGACACCTGTTTCGGTTTTAATAGATTCCTGACCAGCGTCATGAGCTCCTGAGCTCTCTCTATCGGGAGATAAACCCTTTTCTGGTCTGTGTCTAGGATCATGCCTAGGAGAGGCAGATGAGCTGTAGGAACCAGCTGCGACTTTGGAATATATAGAATCCAGCCGTGTTGCCGTTACACTTCCAGAGAAAGTGATACGCTGTTCAGCAACTGCTCTCTTGATCTCGCTTTTATGAGGAGATCGTCCAAGTACGTGATAATAGTGACACCTTGCTTCTGCAGGAGCACCATCATTTCCGCCATTACCTTGGTGAATATTCGCAAGGCCGTGGAGAGACCAAACGGCAACGTCTGAAATTGGTAATGACAATCCCGTACCGCAATTCTGAGGTACGCCTGATGAGGTGGATAAATGGGGACATGAAGGTATGCATCCTTTATGTCCCGAGTCACCATAAAATCTCCCCCTTTCAGGCTTGCAATGACCGCTCTTAGCGATTCCATCTTGAACTTGAACCTTTTCAGGTATATGTTCATGGATTTTAAATTCAATATGGGTCTGACCGAACCATCTGGTTTCGGGACTACAACATGGTCGAATAATAACCCCCTCCTTGTTAAAGGAGGGGAACCTTGACCACCACCTGTTGAAGATACAATTTGTGAATTGCAGTTAACACTGCTTCCCTCTCGTGGGGGGAAGCCGGCAGGTGAGGGAGCATCTTCTCAAAGTCCAGCTTGTATCCCTGAGACACAATATCTATTGCCCAGGGATCTAACAGGGAGTGAACCCACTTGTGGCTGAACTTACGAAGGCGTGCCCCCACCGGGCCTAGCTCCGCCTGTGGAGCCCCAGCGACATGCGGTGGATTATTGTAGAGGCCGGGGAGGACTTCTGTTCCTGGGAACTAGCTGTGTTGTGCAGCTTCTTTCCTCTGCCCCCGCCTCTGGCAAGAAAGGACGCACCTCGGACTTTCATGTTTCTTTATTCGAAAGGCTGCATTTGATAATGTCGTGCTTTCCTAGGCTGTGCAGGAATATAAGGCAAAATATCAGAATTACCAGCTATAGCTGTGGAGACCAGGGGGGTCATTCCGAGTTGTTCGCTCGTTATTTTTTTGTCGCAACGGAGCGATTAGTCGCTAATGCGCATGCGCAATGTCCGCAGTGCGACTGCGCCAAGTAAATTTGCTATGCAGTTAGGTATTTTACTCACGGCATTGCAAGGTTTTTTCTTCGTTCTGGTGATCGTAATGTGATTGACAGGAAGTGGGTGTTTCTGGGCGGAAACTGGCCGTTTTATGGGTGTGTGCGAAAAAACGCTACCGTTTCTGGGAAAAACGCGGGAGTGGCAGGAGAAACGGAGGAGTGTCTGGCCGAACGCTGGGTGTGTTTGTGACGTCAAACCAGGAACGAAACTGACTGAACTGATCGCAGATGCCGAGTAAGTGTGGAGCTACTCAGAAACTGCTAAGAAGTGTCTATTCGCAATTTTGCTAATCTTTCGTTCGCAATTTTGATAAGCTAAGATTCACTCCCAGCAGGCGGCGGCTTAGCGTGTGCAAAGCTGCTAAAAGCAGCTTGCGAGCGAACAACTCGGAATGAGGGCCCAGGTCCGAGAACCCTTCTCCACACAATCCTCAGCCTTCCATATGCCTCTTAAGTCGGCATCATCTGTCCATTGCATATTCTACAGGACACGTCAAGCAGAAATCGACATAGCTTTGACTCTAGGACCCAGTATACTCATGTCTCTTTGGGCATGTTTTATATATACATATCTCTTAAGACAGCATCTTTAATATATATATATATATCTATATACATACTAGGGTCTCAATCTCTGCTGATAAGGTACCTGTCCACGCTGCCACAGCGCTATAAACCCTTGCCGACACAATCGCCGGTCTGAATAGTGTACCAAAATGTGCACGCTATCTGCAGGATCCCTGAGAATAGCTGTTACGCCAGGGCTACCTTTTGGACAAATGTGACACCCTAGGGGAAGATTCCCATCATATCCTGGCCCTAGTGGGGAAAGGATACTGCCTGAGAATTCTTTGTGGGAAACTGCAGTCTCTTGTCTGGAGATTCTCGCTCTTTTTCATCATGAGAGGAGGGAAATTTACCTCAGCTTTCTTCCCCTTAAACATGTGTACCCTTGTGTCAGGGACAGATGAGTCATCAGTGATATGCAAATCATCTTTTATTACAATAATCCTATATTGAATACTTTTCTGCCATCTTGGCTGTAACTTTGCATTATCGTAGTCGACACTGGAGTCAAACTCCGTGTCGATATCAGTGTCTATTATTTTGGATAGTGAGCATTGAGAGACTCTAAAGGTCTCTGCGACATAGGGACAGACATGGGTAGATTTCCTGTCTGTTCTCTAATCTTTTGTGCAATAATTTCACCTTAGCACTTAATTACACATATCCAAACAGGTGTCGGCGTTGTCGACGGAGACACCCTCTCACACACATATTTGCTCCATCTCCTCCTTAGGGGAGCCTTTTACCTCAGACATGTCGACACACACGTACCGACACACCACACACTCAGGGAATGCTCATCTGAAGACAATTCCCCCATAAGGCCCTTTGGAGAGACAGAGAGAGAGTATGCCAGCACACACCCCAGCACTATTAACCCAGGAATAACACAGTAACTTAATGTTAACCCAGTAGCTGCTGTTTATATTGATTTTTGCGCCTAATTATGTGCCCCCCCTCTCTTTTTACCCTCTTCTACCGTGTAACTGCAGGGGAGAGACTGGGGAGCTTCCTCTCAGCGGTGCTGTGGAGAAAAAACATGGCGCTGGTGAGTGCTGAGGAAGAAGCCCCGCCCCCTTGACGGCGGGCTTCTGTCCCGCTTTCATGTACAATTTTGGCGGGGGCTCATACATATATACAGTGCCCAACTGTATATTATGCAAACTTTTGCCAAAGAGGTCTCTAATTGCTGCCCAGGGCGCCCCCCCCCCCCTGCGCCCTGCACCCTTACAGTGACCGGAGTATGTGGGTGTAGTGTGGGAGCAATGGCGCACAGCTGCAGTGCTGTGCGCTACCTCATATGAAGACTGGAGTCTTCTGCTGCCGATTTCGAAGTCTTCTTGCTTCTGTCACCGGCTTCTGTCTTCCGGCTCTGCGAGGGGGACGGTGGCGCGGCTCCGGAATCGGACGACCAAGGGTGCGATCCTGTGTACGATCCCCCTGGAGCTAATGGTGTCCAGTAGCCTAAGAAGCAGGACCTATCTTCAGTGAGTAGGTCTGCTTCTCTCCCCTCAGTCCCACGTAGCAGAGAGTCTGTTGCCAGCAGATCTCTCTGAAAATAAAAAACCTAACAAAATACTTTCTTTTTAGCAAGCTGGGTGCTCACTAAGTAGCACCCAGCTCGTCCGGGCACAGATTCAAACTGAGGTTGGAGGAGGGACATAGAGGGAGGAGCCAGAACACACCAGAATCCAAATTCTTACTTAAAGTGCCCTGTCTCCTGCGGAGCCCGTCTATTCCCCATGGTCCTTACGGAGTCCCCAGCATCCACTAGGACGTTAGAGTAATTTTGTTATTACTGGGAGATTTCAGATTGACATTAATAAAGCAAGCATCGAAATGCTGCCCCTTAGCAAGTGGTACACCTAGGCACACGCCTAATGCATACTTACCGACTTGGCTGCCCCGGGGGGTGGGGGGCCTGGCTGCCACACAGGTGGGCTATCCGGGGGTCATGGCAGTACGATCACGTCATTATGGCTCGCTCCACTACATGACTCACTACAGTGCCGAGGAAACAGTCACTGTATTGCTGAGGTTTTGGCTACAATTACGTAATTCCGCACAAATCATCAGGTGTCAGTGGGTACTCTATTGCTGGTGGCTGAAGGACGGTGCGGTGGGCTGAAAGGGAATGCCGGAGACTTGCCCGCCTTTCCATGGTGGGGTGGGAACGCAACCCAAATCTTTGGGAGCCTTCCAGTCATTCCGGGAGAGTAAGCAAGTATGGCCTAATGGAGAATTCACTACTGGTTTGATAGATAGATAGATAGATAGATAGATAGATAGATAGATAGATAGATAGATAGATAGATAGATAGAGTATGCTTAATTTAACTAATTATTATATAAAAATGTTAGAAAGATAGAGTGTAAATATATAGATAAAATAATATTGGTAAAATATAGGCAGTATGCCGATCATGTGACTTGCTGTGATCACATACAGCCTTTGTGATGTCACTACACTTTTGTAGAAAGGTACCTACTGTGCAGAGCAGAGGCGGAACTACCGCCAGTGCAACCAGTGCGTTGCACTGGGGCCCGCCACTGTCCAGGGGCCCAAAGCATGTAATGAGTCAAACTGACTCATTATTTGCCGCTGTGTGCTGCGGGCAACCACTGCCCGCAGCACACAGCCGCCCAGACAGGAAAGGAGAGCAGCGCAGGCAACGGATACGGGGGGGAAGGAGGAGGAGGGAGCCGCAGCAGCGCTGTGTTATAGGTTGAGGGCCGGCGCTGCTGCTGCTGCTGTCCCTCTCACTGGCGCACGCGTACCCAGAAACCCCCCTGATTAACTTAAAAGTTTTTTTTCTGATCGTGGGTCACGATCGTAGCTCCACCCATTTGCGTCATTAGACTCCGCCCACTCACGGCATTTTACCCGCGATTCGCGGGCCTGTCGGGAGGGGATGTCATCATTCCAGGCAGGATCCCTAGTGCTGGAGAGAAGATTCAACGGGTTTCCTAGTCCTGCCAATAGCCATAAAATCAGGTGAATTAATCCATCAAAGCAGCAGTGTACACTTGTGTGTGTGTGTGTGTGTGTGTGTGTGTGTGTGTGTGTGTGGGGGGGGTGTAAAATAGGTCTGTGCATTATGGTATAGTTCAGTTATACACCCAGAATATGCACATGTGCACAGATGTTCATTATGCTCAAATCGGCCTATTTGTCCTAGAGCTTGTCACATGGGCCCTGAAACGTTGGTTATTTCATGACACCTCAATATACGATCAATTATTTGCAGGGGGCGGGGAACTGTCTGCCGTAATGTGTAAAAAGGCATGCTGCCTGCCGTATTGTGTATCAAGGGCACGATGTCTGCCGTTACGTGTAAAAAGGGGACGCTGTCTGCCGTTATGTGTAAAAAAGGGGACACTGTCTGCCGTTATGTGTAAAAAGGGGGACGCTGTCTGCCGTAATGTGTAAAAAGGCACGCTGTCTGCCGTTATGTGTAAAAAGGCACGCTGTCTGCCGTTATGTGTAACAAGGGCACGCTGTCTGCCGTTATGTGTAAAAAGGGGACGCTGTCTGCCGTTATGTGTAAAAAGGGGGACGCTGTCTGCCGTAATGTGTAAAAAGGCACGCTGTCTGTCGTAATGTGTAAAAAGGCACGCTGTCTGCCGCTATGTGTAAAAAGGCACGCTGTCTGCCGTTATGTGTAACAAGGGCACGCTGTCTGCCGTTATGTGTAACAAGGGCACGCTGTCTGCCGTTATGTGTAAAAAGGGGACGCTGTCAGCCATTATGTGTAAAAAGGGGGACGCTGTCTGCCGTAATGTGTAAAAAGGCACGCTGTATGCCGTTATGTGTAAAAAGGCACGCTGTCTGCCGTTATGTGTAACAAGGGCACGCTGTCTGCCGTTATGTGTAAAAAGGGGACGCTGTCTGCCGTTATGTGTAAAAAGGGGGATGCTGTCTGCTGTTATGTGTAAAAAGGGGGACGCTGTCTGCCGTAATGTGTAAAAAGGGGAATCTGTCCGCCGTAAGGTGTAAAAGGGTCTCTACCTGGTGTAGTGGTGCTACTGTGCGGTGTAATTTGAATAATGGAGACTACTGTGCACCGTTTTATGAATTGGTATTATTTTGTGGACACACCCCTTCCCCATGAAGCCACGCCCCTATGTATTTTTGCACGCGCCTACGGTGCGCACTGCCCCTGTTTTGCATGCAGGGCTGGGGCTCCAATGCTGTTTCTTGCACACGGTGCTAAAATGTCTAGTTATGGCACTGTTGCTAGGTATCCATTTCTCTCTGGCCCTGAGCAGGTCCCCCTCACCAGATCCTCTCCAGGGGTGAGGGGGTGGACTTGGATGGGATGAGAGAGGGAAAGGGCCCAAAGCATTTTGTCGCACCTGGGCCCACCGCTCGCTAGTTCCGCCACTGGTGCAGAGACTTGCCAGATATTAACTTCATCGGCTGATATAACATTTCACAATGTAAGGTATGACTATATTATCCTAAAAGCTTTATGAAAATTATTTTATAGATAGATAGATAGATAGATAGATAACAGTAGTGAAATTCAGAAATATTGTAATTTCTAACTTCAATAAGCTGATCATTTCACTTGCTATAAAGCTGTCCGTAATCAACTCCATCTGTTAATATGCCTACATTATTTTAATGTAAAAGATAGATAGATAGATAGATAGATAGATAGATAGATAGATAGATAGATAGATAGATAATTAGCAATGGTAAAATATAAGCAGTATGTGATTTTTGCACCTTAGTATGACGATCATGTGACTATTCTGTCATTAACCAACTGTATCTGTTAATATGCCATCTTATCATGTAATGTAAGCATGAACTAACCTACATGTTAGATATATAGATTAGATTGATATAGATTATAAATAGATAGCAATGATAAAATGCAAGCAGGATGCAACTGCTTTGTAGCAGATTATCAGATACCAACTGTTCATTCTATAATGTAAAGTACAATATGGTTATTTTAAATTACTGTAAATATTATATGAAAAAAATGCGCTATATATATATCACCGGAAATTTTTCGGGTTTTGGGTTCGGTTCCGCGGCCGTGTTTTGGGTTCGAACGCGTTTTGGCAAAACCTCACCGAATTTTTTTATGTCGGATTTGGGTGTGTTTTGGATTCGGGTGTTTTTTTCAAAAAAACCTAAAAAACAGCTTAAATCATTGAATTTGGGGGTCATTTTGATCCCATAGTATTATTAACCTCAATAACCATAATTTACACTCATTTCCAGTCTATTCTGAACACCTCACACCTGACAATATTATTTTTAGTCCTAAAATTTGCACCGAGGTCGCTGGATGGCTAAGCTGAGCAACACAAGTGGCCGACACAAACACCTGGCCCATCTAGGAGTGGCACTGCAGTGTCAGGCAGGATGGCCCTTCCAAAAAATACTCCCCAAACAGCACATGACGCAAAGAAAAAAAGAGGCGCAATGAGGTAGCTGTGTGAGTAAGCTAAGCGACCCTAGTGGCCGACACAAACACCTGGCCCATCTAGGAGTGGCACTGCAGTGTCACGCAGGATGGCCCTTCCAAAAAATACTCCCCAAACAGCACATGACGCAAAGAAAAAAAGAGGCGCAATGAGGTAGCTGTGTGAGTAAGCTAAGCGACCCTAGTGGCCAACACAAACACCTGGCCCATCTAGGAGTGGCACTGCAGTGTCAGGCAGGATGGCCCTTCCAAAAAATACTCCCCAAACAGCACATGACGCAAAGAAAAAAAGAGGCGCAATGAGGTAGCTGTGTGAGTAAGCTAAGCGACCCTAGTGGCCAACACAAACACCTGGCCCATCTAGGAGTGGCACTGCAGTGTCAGGCAGGATGGCCCTTCCAAAAAATACTCCCCAAACAGCACATGACGCAAAGAAAAAAAGAGGCGCAATGAGGTAGCTGTGTGAGTAAGCTAAGCGACCCTAGTGGCCGGCACAAACACCTGGCCCATCTCACGCAGGATGGCCCTTCCAAAAAATACTCCCCAAACAGCACATGACGCAAAGAAAAAAAGAGGCGCAAGCTCTTCCCGTCCAGTGTTGGGAAGGTCAGGCATCGCAACTGACACAATTGGACTCTCCTTTGGGATTTGTGATTTCGAAGAACGCACAGTTCTTTGCTGTGCTTTTGCCGCAAGTCTTTTCTTTTTTCTATCCTCATGTGAAGCTGAACCACTAGCCATGAACATAGGCCAGGGCCTCAGCCGTTCCTTGCCACTCCGTGTCGTAAATGGCATATTGGCAAGTTTACGCTTCTCCTCAGATGCTTTTAATTTTGATTTTTGGGTCATTTTTTTACTGATCTTTTGTGTTTTGGATTTTACATGCTCTGTACTATGACATTGGGCATCGGCCTTGGCAGACGACGTTGATGGCATTTCATCGTCTCGGCCTTGACTAGTGGCAGCAGCTTCAGCACGAGGTGGAAGTGGATCTTGATCTTTCCCTATTTTTTTAACCTCCACATTTTTGTTCTCCATATTTTGCGCACAACTAAAAGCCACCACAGGTATACAATGTAGATGGGTGGATAGTATAGTATTATATTACTTATGGACGACGAGTGACGACACAGAGGTAGGTACAGCCGTGGCCTACCGTACTGCTGCTTATATATATAATATACTGTATAACGGACCTGGTGGACACTGTCAGCAGACTGCTAAACTAGTATGAAGAAAAAAAAACCACCACAGGTATACAATGTAGATGGATGGATAGTATAGTATTATATTACTTATGGACGACGAGTGACGACACAGAGGTAGGTACAGCCGTGGCCTACCGTACTGCTGCTTATATATATAATATACTGTATAACGGACCTGGTGGACACTGTCAGCAGACTGCTAAACTAGGATGAAGAAAAAAAAAACACCACAGGTATACAATGTAGATGGATGGATAGTATAGTATTATATTACTTATGGACGACGAGTGACGACACAGAGGTAGGTACAGCCGTGGCCTACCGTACTGCTGCTTATATATATAATATACTGTATAACGGACCTGGTGGACACTGTCAGCAGACTGCTAAACTAGGATGAAGAAAAAAAAACACCACAGGTATACAATGTAGATGGATGGATAGTATAGTATTATATTACTTATGGACGACGAGTGACGACACAGAGGTAGGTACAGCCGTGGCCTACCGTACTGCTGCTTATATATATATATATATAATATACTGTATAACGGACCTGGTGGACACTGTCAGCAGACTGCTAAACTAGGATGAAGAAAAAAAAAACACCACAGGTATACAATGTAGATGGATGGATAGTATAGTATTATATTATTTATGGACGACGAGTGACGACACAGAGGTAGGTACAGCCATGGCCTACCGTACTGCTGCTTATATATATAATATACTGTATAACGGACCTGGTGGACACTGTCAGCAGACTGCTAAACTAGTATGAAGAAAAAAAACAACAACACAGGTATACAATGTAGATGGATGGATAGTATAGTATTATATTACTTATGGACGATGAGTGCACTGACGACACAGAGGTAGGTACAGCCGTGGCCTACCGTACTGCTGCTTATATATATAATATACTGTATAACGGACCTGGTGGACACTGTCAGCAGACTGCTAAACTAGTATGAAGAAAAAAACAACAACACAGGTATACAATGTAGATGGATGGATAGTATAGTATTATATTACTTATGGACGACGAGTGCACTGACGACACAGAGGTAGGTACAGCTGTGGCCTACCGTACTGCTGCTTATATATATAATATACTGTATAACGGACCTGGTGGACACTGTCAGCAGACTGCTAAACTAGTATGAAGAAAAAAAAAAACACAGGAGTGTTTTTCAGGCAGACAAACGTATACTGGACTGGTGGTCACTGTCAGCAAAACTGTGCACTGTACTCCTGCTATAACTGCTCCCCAGTCCCCACAATTAGGCAGTGTGAGCAGAGCAGTGCACTCAGCACAGATATATCATGCAGCAGTGCAGCACACTGAGTGAGCACAGATATGGTGGTCGGAGCGTTTTTTTCAGGCAGAGAAACAAAGGATTAAACTCACTGGTGGTATAATCAAAACCCTGCACTGTACTCCCTAACAGCTGCTCCCCGTCCCCAATCCTCCCCACAATTATAACTAACTAAGTCACTCTGTGTTCTACTATAACGGAGAGGACGCCAGCCACGTCCTCTCCCTATCAATCTCAATGCACGTGTGAAAATGTCGGCGACACGCGGCTCCTTATATAGAATCCGAGTCTCGCGAGAATCCGACAGCGGGATGATGACGTTCGGGTGCGCTCGGGTTAACCGAGCAAGGCGGGAGGATCCGAGTTGCTCGGACCCGTGTAAAAAAAAGGTGAAGTTCGGGCGGGTCGGATTCCGAGGATCCGAACCCGCTCATCACTAATATCAATGGTAAAGTTTCTGCAGCTGCAGGGCGGGGGTGCTGCTGGGCTGACCGATCAGCAGTGTGGCAGGAGAACTTGGGGTGAGGAAACCAGGAAGCAGAGGAAGCTGAGGTCCCTATGAGAGTGAGCCGCACAGTGAGCTTTCCAACAGGTTGCATCAGATGTGAGGGAACGCACAGTCTGGTGTGGGTGCATCTGATGCGATCATGCCAGGGAAAGTATAGCATGTTGTGGGTGCATCTGATGCGATCATGCCAGGGAAAGTATAGCATGTTGTGGGTGCATCTGATGCGATCATGCCAGGCAAGTAGTTAATATGCCTATTGACCATGTAATGTAAGCTTATATTAATCTAAATGTTAGATACTGTAGATTAGAATTGATAGATAGTACAATTTGCAATGGTAAAATATAGGCAGGATGTGATTTCTCACCTCAGTATGCTGATCATGTGACTTGCCCACATCATAAACAGCATTTGTGATGTCATATCAGCAGACAACGTTAATATCTGACAATTCTCTACACAGCAGGGACCTTTCTGACAAAGCAAAATGACATCTCACAATTTAAGGTATGCCTATATTAACCTAAATTAATTTTATATAATTATTTTATTAAAATAATGTTATATCAATAGAGATATATCGACAGATAGACCGATAGACAGATAGATAGATAGATAGATAGATAGATAGATAGATAGATAGATAGATAGATAGATAGATAGACAGATTATAAATATGGGATCCGGTCTGAAGATCGACAGTATCTAGGTCGACAATGTTTAGGTCGACCACTATAGGTCGACAGTCACTAGGTCGACATGGATGGAAGGTCGACAGGGTTTCTAGGTCGACATGTGCTAGGTCGACAGGTCTAAAGGTCGACATGAGTTTTTCACATTTTTTTTTTCCATACTTAACGATCCACGTGGACTACGATTGGAACGGTAAAGTGTGCCGAGCGAAGCGGTAGCGGAGCGAAGGCACCATGCCCGAAGCATGGCGAGCGAAGCGAGCCATGCGAGGGGACGCGGTGCACTAATTTGGGATCCCGGTCACTCTACGAAGAAAACGACACCAACATTTTTTTTCCCTCATGTCGACCTTTAGACCTGTCGACCTAGCGCATGTCGATCTAGAAACCCTGTCGACCTTCCATCCATGTCGACCTAGTGACTGTCGACCTATAGTGGTCGACCTAAACATTGTCGACCTAGATACTGTCGATAAAACGAACCACACCCTATAAATATATAGATAGCAATGGTAAAATAGAGGAAATAATTGATTTTTCACATCAGTATGCTGATCATGTGACTTGCTCAGATCACATACAGCCCGTCTGATGTCACTATACTTTGATAGAAAGGTCTCTGCTGTGCATACAATTGTCAGATATTACCTTGATTAGCTGGTGTGGTGTCTCACAATATAGGTATGCCTATAGTAACCTAAATGCTTTATGAAAATAATGTTTTATCAACAGAGATTTGTGTTATTAATGCTATTGATAACATCTCTCATGAGTTGGTACTGTACATACTGTAAATTGTGCTTGATTTATTCAAATAATAGAATATAAAACTGTTGTTTGCAGGCAAACTACAGGTACAGTACCAGCAAGCCTTTCAGTGCATGCCGGTACTCGTGTAACAACAAGGCATGCTGGTACCTGTAGTCTGCCTGTATAGAACAATATTAATTTTTATTTTTTACATATTAAGCTCAAGGGTTCCTCAACTACAGGGATCCTTTTTGTGTGGGTCCTGAGTTTCTGAGGAATTCCAGGCCTGGGCTGAGCATTTTGGAGTTGGCTGCCATTATGGCAGGAGGACACCAAGCTGTGTGTTCCCCTGCTCTAGCATCAGCCCTTCTCTCAGCTAGCTCAGCCTGGTGTTGGTTATAGGAAAAGAGACGGAATCCTACACAGTTTTTACCCCTATTTCCCCATAGTAGCTCAGGCTGAGCGGTCCGGGACTTGTTATGGGTTTAGTGTAGGACCCCATGCAATTTTTTTTTTGTAAACTTTTTTGTCTTTACAGTTTTAACTAATGAGTCCCACACAGATCATAGTAATCTATTCAGTACTTCTGCTTGGATGGGTTTGTCATTTTTCTTTCCTAATATATGCCATCAGATTTGAACTGAAATATCAAAACTGATGGCATTTATAGCTGTAAAATCCAATTGACATTGATGCTGGTTTTCAATTGAAGCTGGATGATGGATGATATATAGTTGGTTTTTGAACAGCAGCATCATGGCAATAATGGTCGGTCAATTGATTTTTGTTTAGAGACAAAACCAGCCTTTAGTAAATTTACCTCTTAGCACTGGGGTATCTATCATGGGTGCAGGGTGTGTGGTGCATATGAGCCGCTGGGTCCAGGGGGGCCATACCGCACACCCTGCACATATTTCTTCAATACTTACCCCTCTAGAGTCCCACATCAGCGGCAGCAGCACTACACAAACCACCGGGAAAATGGCGTGGTGGGCATTTTCCCAGCATTTTGCACATGCAGGGTAGGACAATCACTGGAAAAAAATCATTGCCATTTCTTCAAAGACTTGCGCATGCGCATTAGACTCAGACACAGCTGTAGGGTCTACTAGTGACTCTTGTGTCCAGAGTCTGCTGCCCTGCCAGCTAGAAAGGAGGGGGCCCAGATGGAGACTGCATATGGGCCCCCTTCCTCTCTTAATACTCCCCTGCCCCTCAGTCTCCTACAGGAAAGCTGTTATGCACCCTATTTCTTTTCTAGGAATAATCAGATTAAATAGTAATTTACTCAGATAAACTCAGGGCTATTTTTGTGTTGGAATAATTCGGAATGCCTTTCCTTTGAAAAATGCCGTCTTCAGGAGCAGCATTCTGCCACCTCCTGCCTTTGCCAGAATTTTTTTTTTTGTGGTCGGGGGCAAAGGTGAGGGAGGGACACAGTGTGTTCCTAGCCCCCACTTCCCCCGCAGTGTCTTGGGATCACAGGGGGCTGCGGGGGTGCCCGCCTGCTCCCTGTGTAGGAAAGGCCCTCCAAAAATGACTGCCGTGTAGCAGGAGACAGATGCTAGAGGTCATACCTGACCCCTAGCATCTGCCAGTGATGCGGAAGTGCAGGTAATGTTGGTGCCACCAGGAGAAGATGCAGAAATGCATCTTCTCCCATTAAACCCCTGACAGCGAACCTGAAACCCTAGGCTATGAGCATGAGGCCCGTGGCAATGAGCAGGACACCTCAATACACCCTTGGCAATGAGCAGGAAATCCCTGACAATGAGCATTAAACCCTTGGCAACAAGCAGGAGACCCCTGGCAACAAGCATGACATGAGGCCTCTGGCAACGAGCATGGAACCCAGAGCATGAAACCCCTGGCAATGAGCATGAAGTCCCTGACGGCGAGCATGGGACCCCTAACAAAGAAAGGTAAGTTAAAAGTAATTGGAAGCCTTATTGTGGGGCATCATTTGTAACGGGCATTATTGTGTGTGGCATAATGTGTAATGTGTAACAAAAATCTATATAGTCTCTGAGAATGGAGGCGACAACAACAGTCAATTAATTCTGCTGTTAAATGTGGTTGGACTACGCCTGGAAACAAGACCAAGTTCCATTGGTAAAACTTGTGAAATGTAACACCCAAATGTGGGAAGGAGATGAATGTTTTGAAAAAGAAGCATATTACATCAATACCGCATTTAAAAATTTGTCAGAACGGTTTTATATTCATTTTAGAGAAGTGTCTAGAAAAGGAACATCAATTGTAATTCATTTTACAAATTAGTATTGCGGTTCACAATGGCTTAATGAACTTTGGAAAATTGGTTGAAAATAATCTAACAAATTAAGGAATATCTACCCCGATGCAATTTGGTTATATAAATTGCTTTAGTGAGTATATTTTATTATATTTACATTGCATAGCTCTAGTGCAATAATTAAGAGAAAATACAAAATGTAATAAGAACAAAATGCTACTGCACATAATATTATTATATAGAATCAGATCATAATAAACATAATTGCTCTGTTCAAACACTTGTAAGGTATGAAACTGGGTTGGCTTCGTCAATGTGAGGCCGAAATAACATATTGGACATGACAATCCACAAAACCTTTAGGCTTATTGTATTCCTCATGGAGACTGTGTCAAATCTGATTTAGTGGAGGGAAACAGATTAGAATTCACGTTTACCCTCAGGTGACATTACATGTAGGTAAACAATAGACACTTTCTCTGCCTACTTGCATAATTACAGAGAATGTTCCCTTTAGCCTCAGTCTAAACCATAAAGAAGGTGTAATACTATATGTATATGTATATATATATATATATATATTTAACAGGTGGGTCCCTGTGGTCTGGGTCATATTACGGCACTCAATATAAGGAAAGAGAGTGGCATAATGTTATATATACTGTATGTGTACGTATGTATATATATATATATATATATATATAATGGAGCACTCCAAACCAAACAATAAAAAGACCAAAATTCAGTTTAGCAATAATGATGGTGCCTGGGGAGTTTGGGGGAAGGGGGGTGGGTGTATCCTACGGGCCGCTGTATACTAGTCCCTAGCACAGGGGTTAGCAACTAAATGCTGAAATACCTGGAAATGTTGTATAAAAATAGCTCTAATACAGAAATAACAACTATTCAACAAAGTGGAGCCTCAATGTTTGGATATACTAAAGTGTCAGTCTAAAATTATGGTAATGACTAAGGGCCTAATTCAGACCTGATCACAGCAGCAAAATTGTTCTCTAATGGGCAAAACCATGTGCACTGGAGGGGGGGTGGGCAGATACAACATACGCAGAGAAATTTTGATTTCGGCGGGTTATATTCTTTCTGTGCAGGGTAAATACTGGCTGCTTTATTTTTACACTGCAATTTAGATTTCAGTTTAAACACACTCCACCCAAATCTAACTCTCTTTGCACATGTTATACCTGCCTCCCCATGCAGTGCACATGGTTTTGCCCATTAGAGAACAATTTTGCTGCTGCAATCAGGTCTGACTTAGGCCCAAAGTGCGAAATTAAAGTAATCGGAAACTACTCGGGGGAAGAAATAAGTTACAGGGTACAGGAAGTGGCATGCCAATACATACGTGAGCCTTTAAAGGTTCACTTTTCTGAGTATAAACTTCCCATCAAACTACAACTATGAGAGTGTGAGGACACGGAGACTTTCTTGATTAAAGGAAACAATTGTGTGTGTGTGTGCGTGCGTGCGTGTGAAACATTTGATTACATTCTTTGGAGTACTGTATGTCAGGAAATGCATTGTAAAATGAAGGAGCAAATCAGGTTGAAAAGTATAGGACAAGGCCGTTCTCTATTAGATCAGCCCTTGTAGAAAATTTAAGTGAGTCTACGGAATGGGAATTGCCGTGCTCCCCTCTATCTCATTTCATTGGTCTTTATGAAATTTTGTTTCTGAGCTGCTCTGCAGAACCAGGTGCACCACTTACATTTTACTACTGTGCTAAGAATGTCTAGACTTCACCCAACTCCTGTCCTTCTGTATGTGCAAACTGCTGCTTCATACCAGATGCGGCCAGCTTGCTTCATGATTCAGGCACATGGCAGGACCACTGCTACATTTCTTGTAAAGTCTCTATCCCTATGCCATTATCTAAGTATGTCTCAGCCACTGAGACTCATACTTGCTCTGGATAATATTAATGGGGTTCTTTATCTGTCCTACATGTTTGAACAATGTAAAGATTATGGAAAATCTTGAGTCAAGAGTGACAGTATCCATTCTCCATATCTATTTATGTTTTTCCATTTTTTTTGTTATTAATGCAGGTATGAAGATATATGTTGATACTGTGGTAGGTGCACTTAGTCATGTGATTTTGTATCCTGTACTTAAATGTAATTTTTGCTGAATGGTGGCCAGTTATAGAACTCCCATTATATATTCTGTTTCGTTACCTGTTTGGTTGTCTTAATTGTGGCTTCTACCTGGTTAGTGAATTTGTGATTCATGTGCTGTTAGTTTTGACCCTGCTGTTAATACTGTGCTTATCCTTCTACTGTCCTGGATTTCCCATTTAAGTTGACTCCTTTGTCTTCCTGTTTGTATAGGAAAGGGATTCAGAGTGTGCAAAAGGCTTGCTGTAGTTTTAAAGTGGAGAGAACTCTCCATCAAAAAGTATTTTTTTTTTTACACCAAAGGATTGCTGAAATTTGTCTGCTATGACAAAATGATAACAAATAGAGATCGCTGTTGGCCAATTCTGAAGTCCAACTAAATCTCAGCAAAGCCCCAACCAATTCATGAATTGGACCATTGCACCCCTAAATTTAGTAAATATAATATAATCCCTGGAGAATAAAGTTTAACTCAACATTTGAAAAATTATAGAAGTCAATTATCTTGAATAAAAAAATGTCACCTTATAATATGTGCTTTGAGCCCCTCATGTTCTCCTTCTTTCTGGATTGTTCTTGGGGGATCAGCCACTGTATGCAACTGTGATTTATATTATAATATGTGACTTAACAGTGATGGTTTCTGACTATTCATGTCATCATCTTGGTTGATGTTCTGCACTACACTTGGTACATACTGTAGATGCATCACCTGATTTTTCCTACATCTGACATGGTTCTCTCTTTTGGTTCAAACATTTTATTAGGGTTTTCAAATTGAACACACATAAGAGATACAGTCAAGATAATAAAACATAGATGCACTGACAGTATTTAGTACAAACTCATCCTGGATAACAGATAAATAAGTGTCACATACATAGGTAATAAGTGGAAAAGGAGCATAGATCAAGAGTGGCCATATCATAGACTCATCTTTAGATAGATGTCAAGATGTCTCTGGGAATCCTCGAGAAGAGACCTCCAGGTCATAATATAGAACAGGATTAGAAAGCACATCTTTAAATTAGGCACTAGTAGAACTGCCAGTTACATAAGAACTGTAGTAATCTCAACCACACACAAGACAAACGATGACAAGACATAATGTACTATCCAGAGAACACATGAGGGAAAGAGGAGAAGGATAAGCGATTATGGAAGAACCAGTCAATAGTCTCAAATAATCGAAAAATGTGAACATGCGTATCATCACTTAGAGAATTGATATATCTAGCCCACTTACGATAATACATATCAACATTCTTATCAATATAAAATATAACCGTTGTAGTAATGTGCATTTCAAACATGGTTCTGTCTCTCTTACTGGCTCACAATGTATTGGAGCCCAGTAGGTTTGTTTAGTTTATTTACTGTACATTTCACCTATAATTTGACATCCCCCTTTTTAGTTAATGCAGCAATTTAATAAAGTTAACCCCTACATTACTTTCTGTACTGTTTTATTTTAGCAATGCAATTACTGTCACAAGAAAAAATATTCTCCACTTGTCATTAGCACAATTAGATGTACAAATGCCCAGACAATATGTTATCATCTCAACTAGTGTATTGTTTAAAATGAGCTGATTGGTGTATTGTTGAACATGAGCTGATTTTTTTGGCTTCACTAGTCAGAATGTCTGTCTCCATTTATTGTATTGGGAAGTCCTAAAATCAGCTTTATTATATTTTACTTTATGGAGAATTGCATGAAGAAAAGAAAATTACCTAATACAATGCAGCACATGTTCCCTACAGCAAAGCACTGGTTTCCTATATGACAAAAATCATGAAACTTTAAGGATAATATGGCATGTCCTAGCAGTGGTGTTGGAGTTTGTGACTGTGAATGAGGAGGCAGTAAAGTACTGTTTTGTGATACAGTAGTTATCCTCCGAGGGATTATAAGAATGAACATTTAATCTCATTCCACGACTAAAACATAAGTCTAGCACTGTCAAAAGAGAGGACAAATGTGTTCAGACAACGCTACATCATAAGTACAGTACAGTGTACAAGAAGACAAAGAATGCTTGTGCCAGTGATAATGAAGACAAGCAGTGCTGAGATCCTCATCCAACTTATTTAGAATAATAATAAAAAAGAATGTGTGGCAAACATTTGTCAGCTTTGCTCACTACAAAGAAATCTCTGTTTACAGATTATAGTGATATAGGGGGAGATGTATGATACACTGGAGAGAGAGATAGTGGAGAGAGATAAAGTACCAACTAATCAGCCTCTAAGAGTCTTTTCTTAAACTTGACAGAAGCTGACTGGATGGTGTCTCTCTCCACTAAGAGGTCTATTTACCAAACCTTGGATTGAGATAAAGCGAATGGAGATAAAGTATTAGCCAATGAACTCCTAACTGTCATGTTTCAAACACAGCCTGTGACATGGAAGTTAGGAGCCGATTGGCTGTTACTTTATCTCCATCGACTTTATCTCCATCCCAGACTTAGTAAATAGACCCCTTAATCTCTCTCCAAGGTTTGATCCATCTCCCCTAGCCTCATAAAACAACCTATTCTCAAAAGCGACTTGCAAAGTGATATTAAATACTCATGATGATGCTGTATAGAAGTTAGAGCATAGAAACAACTGCAGTCTTTGTTATGATGAACTCTTTTATACCTTCTTCCTGTTTATTCTTTATGTTATGTTAAATTGTGAAAAATACCAAGGTAATGCTTACATTATTTCTGTTTTCCTTGCAAGTCAACTTGTGTGCCTGTGAGACCTTATGTATTGCCTCTGGTCTTCCCGGCCACATTCCTCGTTCCTCTACCCACATGGTAGGGGTTAAGCTCAATATCATCCTGCTTTTTACATAAAATGGAAAAGCCTTGCAGAAACTTCCTGATCAACCCTGTGTCCAGTCCAATCTGAGCCTTTAGTCTTTCCCTCAAACTCAAAGCTATTTTCAAATGTTGACAGTCCTGAAATGTATATATAAATTAGAGATGAGCAGGTTCGGATTTAACGCCAGAATTAATGCCAGTTCGGTTTTATCTGGATTTTTCTTATTGGCTGTCCAAAACACGTGACATCGGTGAGCCAATAAAATGCAAGTAAAACCGAACCCGCTCATCTCTAATATAAATATATTACTGCAGGCTTAATAGGTATATTGTTTCCACCTAGTTTTAGTGGATGTATAAATGGCACATCATGTACACTGTTGAAAAATGTGTATGTCAAGATGCAATAATAAATTAGAGGTTCAGTCTGATACCTTGACTATTAACATTCACATTGCCATTTAGTTTTATAGAATGAGCACCAGTTTAGGCATTGAAATAATGTTGTTAGCTAGAGGCATTTTTTATCATTGAATTTTAACAGTATTGAGCTAGAATATATGGGAATTTCTCACTGTCATAGTCTCACCATATCCATTATTTATATGCAAGTTGCTGAAAGCAGGTTCTTGGCACTGTTAACAATTTTTATTTTATTTTGACTCCTGGAGTGCTGCAAGGCCATATGCTGGCAAACAGAAGTAGAAATCATGAAATAATTGCATGAAATAATAGCTATTTCATGAAAGTATATTTAACTATAATAATAATAATACATTCTTGCAGTCAAAACTATATATTTCTAAGAGTACAATGTTAGTTGTTGATGTTTAGCATCCTATCCATTGATTTTATAGGACACATGCATAAGCAATCAACAATTTAGTATTACAGAGTAATGTTATGGTTTCTCTATAACAGTATTGCATACCACTGATTTAGAATGCATTTTCAAGTACATTGTATAGTATACTGCAGTGTAAATGTACTAGTTTAAATTCTGAACTTCTCTGTCACAGCAGATTTTGCTTGGTTTGATGTGGTACACAATGCAGAACTGAATGGCAAATTATTATTACCCATAGATATAATTAATTCAAAGGGGATGCAGATGTGACGCAGAGGCAGAACTCTGGGAGGCAACGGAGTCAGCTGCCGCCGGGCTCCTGCTTTGAAGGGGGCACCTCTCCTCCTGTTCCATGTGTTCAGCGACATTAATCAATTAAGTTAAATGACAGCAGCCGGTATCTCTTCCGTAGCCGACTTCCCCACTAGCCACTACACCTTACAAATCACACCCTCTTTATTATAGATACACTGGAAGCAGATACCTTACTGATGAAGCTATTTGCCCCTATAAAGGAAACATGAGAATTCTAACTATATGAAGTTATTTCTCAGACAATTATAAGTAACTTCATATACTGAAGTTAGAATTCTCCAACTTCCTATGCATGAGCAGATATCTCCATCAGTAAAGTGCATGCTTCCAGTGTAATAGATTGTGGGTTCTAATCCTGGATATGACACTTGCAAATAAATTGTCAGAGAAATAATCAGCATTGTGAGTGACTGAGCAGATCTATGTAGTGTGTGGCTGGACCCCTACATAGATCTGCCTAGTTGCAATGGTTTTGTAGTAACTTCATATAGTTAGAATCTGCAGGCTTGCTATGCAGAAGCAAATATGTATATATATTTTATATATATATATATATATATATACACTCACATATGGGGCACCAATATTTTTCTTGCCTCCGGGCAACTAGGACAAACTTACGCCACTGATGTGACCAACATAAATGTGCCAACAACCTACAGTATGAAGTTTTCATACTTAACAGTCAGTATTAAAGATAAGTCCGCGTTGAGTAAAACGTGCCTAATATACCTGATTACATATTTTGTAAATAGATTTCCAAACCCAAATATGTATGAGATACATTCTCTGCCAGAGTGACTCTAACAAGTACATGCTACACCAGTCTCTGCATCTTCAAGGGAAGGATGTACGCAATTTTCTGCGTAGCGATATCTAATTGTAAATTCAAACCCACTGAAGACATATGACAAGGTCAGTAGGCCCATGTGGTACTATGATTTGGAGAAAGTGATGACAAATGGAGCAGATTTCTTTAAGACTAAAGGTGTAATCACAGCAACTTGAAAGAGTATTTTATCCAATTGTACTGCTATTGCCCTTTCCTATCCATTAATGTCAACGATAGAGCTGTAGGATACACATGAACAGTGCCATGTACAGGAAATGGTATGTCTGAAACATTCTTGATCCATTTGTAGAATTAATCTCCTTGGCCAGAAAAAACAGAAAATGTTAAGAATATCTTTCAATTTGGTAGGAGGCCACCCTTTCGCACTCCATGGTTACAATGCCCAGTTTTGTAAAGGAAGATTCAACTGCTCATAAGCACAGCAAGTCTCACATGTGGCATTCAGAATACAGGGGTTATTCAGCGCTATTAGCAAACCAGAAAAGTTAGCAATTGGGCAAAGCCATGTTTCACTGCAGGGGGGCAGATATAACATTTGCAGAGATAGTTAGATTTGGGTGGGTTATATTGTTTCTCTGCAGGGTAAATACTGGCTGCTTTATTTTTACACTGCAATTTAGATTTCATTATGAACACACCCGACCCATATCTAACTCTCTCTACACATGTTACATCTGCCCCACCTGTTTGCTAACAGCTCTGAATAACTGATATATACAAAAAGTAGACACTAAAATGTGTCCTAGGCGCTTATCAGGTGACTAAACCATAAATGATATATACAATACGTTCCTTTAAAAGAAGGATGGTCTCGGAGTTGATTCACACAACAGGGAAGAATCGTAATTTCATCCAATTACAACATTTCGTAGTTATCCGTACATGTAAAGAAATAATAATAACATGCAATGTGTAATATTGTTTATAGTTCGATGTTCACACAAAATATAGACAAGTGGTATATTTTGTGAATAATAGGGATCTTGTGATGTCTTGCGTACCCCACTCACACTGAAATAAGTATTGGTATGTCCATAAAGGTATCTTTTATGCAATAGTATTCACAGCTTCCAGATAACCAGACATCAATTAAAATATGCTAGTCAAACACAGGCGTACCCAAGACTCACACAGAAGATGTGGTGGGCACTTCTTAAAAGGTATCTTTATACTTGGTATAGATGAGGCGTACCCCAACTCACACTGGAACTGGATATTCTGCTCCTATCAAGGTATCTTTATTCAATAGTGGAGCTTCTGTCCAATTTTGATGGTTTGATTTGGTAGCTCATAGATATGCAGAGAGAAAGGAAACAATGGCGGACAATGTGTAGTATTGTTTGTGCAATTCAAAGTGCACAAATTGAAAGGCACTAATACTTTGGTGAATAGTAGTGGATAACTAATATCTTGCGTACCCCACTCACACCAAAGAAATTGAGTGGTGATGTGCCCGTAAAAGTATTCTTTAACCGGTGACTCTCACAGCTCATATATTGCAGTGCATCCAAAATATATTAATTCCCCCAGGCGTACCCGAACTCACAGAAGATATATATCAGACACTCCTATCAAGGTATCTTTACACCATGCTTCTTAGAAGTGGGCGTACCCAAACTCACATTGGAATGGCACGGATGAATCCTATCAGGGTATCTTTTAGCACTTGAATGGTTATTCTATCCGATCCTTAGAGATTTCACCAATCAGTGCGTAGTAGTAAAAGGAATCTGATAATATTCACTGATGCCAATACGTATTTATATCCAAAAAGATTCAAATATAAACGGTGATATAAAAAAGGTTTTTTAATCCATTCCAGAAAGAAAGTTTAAAAAGTACATATAAAAATGCATAAAAAATCAAAACAACATGAAAAAAATTCTCTCTCTGTCGAGAAAAATTCTTCCAAAAAAGAGTGTGGAATAAGGCTACTCACAGTCCAGATAATGTCGACGCGTTTCGGTCAGTGGACCTTTGTCAAAACATATCTGGACTGTGAGGAGACTGAGTATTTATGAGGCACCCTGCCTATCCGTGAGTAGCAGGAAGTGAGGCAATTAATTAGCCAACTTCCGATTCCTTGGTTGTGTTAATTGAATCAAAATGTCCAAAATACAATAAATATAAGTTGAAAACTAAGAGTTCCACCATATTGCTAAGGTGGAATGCATATAGTTCGTGTTCTTTGTATAGAAAGTCCGTTCCCGGAGCATCGTAATTGCCGCGCTTGGCCTTCTGGGAATCGTAGTCTTCTTATTCAGCTATGATGTCCATATATGGTTTTTCCGCCGGAACCGGAAGCGGAAATGACATCTCGGCCGCTCGGACCAGCGGAATACGCCAAGCATTCTGGATCTTGTAGTATAACACCCCGGACTTAGTTGGAAACGAATTTCTTAACAATAAACGAAATAAAGTTCAAAGTAAATGTAGAAGATCGATCATCATGTTAAAAGTCAAAAACATAACTGAAATTACTCTTTTATATTAATAATAAGATTTTTTGTTGAAACATCACTATAATTATTATACCCCCTTCAGTAATGTGAAGAATCCTGCAAAAAGTAGTGCAATAATGAAGATATTCCTAATAGTAATTGAAGTAATCTCTGATTGTTCCTCCCTTAAGTTATTAAAAAACCATATATGGACATCATAGCTGAATAAGAAGACTACGATTCCCAGAAGGCCAAGCGCGGCAATTACGACGCTCCGGGAACGGACTTTCTATACAAAGAACACGAACTATATGCATTCCACCTTAGCAATATGGTGGAACTCTTAGTTTTCAACTTATATTTATTGTATTTTGGACATTTTGATTCAATTAACACAACCAAGGAATCGGAAGTTGGCTAATTAATTGCCTCACTTCCTGCTACTCACGGATAGGCAGGGTGCCTCATAAATACTCAGTCTCCTCACAGTCCAGATATGTCTTGACAAAGGTCCACTGACCGAAACGCGTCGACATTATCTGGACTGTGAGTAGCCTTATTCCACACTCTTTTTTGGAAGAATTTTTCTCGACAGAGAGAGAATTTTTTTCATGTTGTTTTGATTTTTTATGCATTTTTATATGTACTTTTTAAACTTTCTTTCTGGAATGGATTAAAAAACCTTTTTTATATCACCGTTTATATTTGAATCTTTTTGGATATAAATACGTATTGGCATCAGTGAATATTATCAGATTCCTTTTACTACTACGCACTGATTGGTGAAATCTCTAAGGATCGGATAGAATAACCATTCAAGTGCTAAAAGATACCCTGATAGGATTCATCCGTGCCATTCCAACGTGAGTTTGGGTACGCCCACTTCTAAGAATCATGGTGTAAAGATACCTTGATAGGAGTGTCTGATATATATCTTCTGTGAGTTCGGGTACGCCTGGGGGAATTAATATATTTTGGATGCACTGCAATATATGAGCTGTGAGAGTCACCGGTTAAAGAATACTTTTACGGGCACATCACCACTCAATTTCTTTGGTGTGAGTGGGGTACGCAAGATATTAGTTATCTACTACTATTCACCAAAGTATTAGTGCCTTTCAATTTGTGCACTTTGAATTGCACAAACAATACTACACATTGTCCGCCATTGTTTCCTTTCTCTCTGCATATCTATGAGCTACCAAATCAAACCATCAAAATTGGACAGAAGCTCCACTATTGAATAAAGATACCTTGATAGGAGCAGAATATCCAGTTCCAGTGTGAGTTGGGGTACGCCTCATCTATACCAAGTATAAAGATACCTTTTAAGAAGTGCCCACCACATCTTCTGTGTGAGTCTTGGGTACGCCTGTGTTTGACTAGCATATTTTAATTGATGTCTGGTTATCTGGAAGCTGTGAATACTATTGCATAAAAGATACCTTTATGGACATACCAATACTTATTTCAGTGTGAGTGGGGTACGCAAGACATCACAAGATCCCTATTATTCACAAAATATACCACTTGTCTATATTTTGTGTGAACATCGAACTATAAACAATATTACACATTGCATGTTATTATTATTTCTTTACATGTACGGATAACTACGAAATGTTGTAATTGGATGAAATTACGATTCTTCCCTGTTGTGTGAATCAACTCCGAGATCATCCTTCTTTTAAAGGAACGTATTGTATATATCATTTATGGTTTAGTCACCTGATAAGCACCTAGGACACATTTTAGTGTCTACTTTTTGTATATATCTGTGTTTCATAAATGTGGTGACATTTATTCTTGACATTAGAAGTGTACAGGCAGCTTTTGCGCCAAAAGAACTTGCTTGACTATTTTTCTATATCAGCTCTGAATAACTCCCTAGGTTAAACAGAAGTGGATAAAGCAGACCTGAGAAAGCCGGCAGAGGCTGCTATACCACCTTGAAGCCACTCCCATTAGAAAGGATAGCACTCTGAAATGCTACCAGGGACCTTGGAGTCTGTGCAGCCTAATGAATTAGAATGTTTAATCTTTGTTTTTAAGTGCTTAGTTTGCAAGTGAAGTCGCATTTTTAGTAGGTGATCTAATGTTATTAATGGTAAAGGATTACTATGCAGTTTTAATAAATTGAAATTTCCATTTTGTAGCAGACAGGTGGAAGATTAATGAGATACCATCTTTGTAATAACATGAGCTGCATAAGATAAGACATTTTATGAAGCCTGCTGCAGAAAAAGAATATGACATGAATCATTTCACTTGCAAGATTATATAAACATTAACCCGATTATGCTAATCATTTAGTTGTTATGTAATTTTAAATCCAACCTTCAAATTTTCAACAATTTTCTTTAATATTATTCCTGACCACAGCAGGAAGGCAAAACTGTGACATGATGGCTTTTGTGGAAATTACTAGATTGTCACCCAAACTGTATTTACTGTAGTTTCTGCAATGGTGATATCATGCTTGTAAACCTTTAAAATGTCTTTAAGTCTATATACTATAGCCATTGAAAAGTAAGTACAGTAGGTCCTGATTTGAACATGTGCAGTACTGTATGGGGCATATTCAATTGCTGTCAGGACCTTTCCAACGGGCCAAACCCAAAAGTCTGTCAGGTTTGGCCCTGCTTCCGACAATACACGCGGCTCGGTGGCTGAAGCCGCCGATCTGCGTGCATTCCGGTAGTCTTCTGACAAGTCGGAAAAAATGAGGCTGGATTGAATAGGTTGGAACCCTTTCTGACCTATTCCAGTCGGAAACTGCCGTCTTTCCGACAAGACGGCAGTTTCCAACTGTAATTGAATATACCCCTATGTCTACCTACAGTACTGGGGTACTATTGTATCTAGTAACAAGGAAAGAGGGAAAGACAACTCTATTTTGTTGGGGCACTCTTGAAAGTATTTAAAACTTAACTTTTATTTATTATATCAATAAAGTGACTAACACAGACATAAGAGCCCATAGCAATTTGGCTGTTATCACCATGGCCCTCATTCCGAGTTGTTCGCTCGCAAGCTGCTTTTAGCAGCATTGCACACGCTAAGCCGCCGCCTACTGGGAGTGAATCTTAGCTTAGCAAAATTGCGAACGAAAGATTCTCAAAATTGCGAATAGAAATTTCTTTGCAGTTTCTGAGTAGCTCGGGACTTACTCTGCCACTGCGATCAGTTCAGTCAGTTTCGTTCCTGGTTTGACGTCACAAACACACCCAGCGTTCGCCCAGACACTCCTCCGTTTATCCAGCCACTCCCGCGTTTTTCCCAGAAACGGTAGCGTTTTTTCACACACTCCCATAAAATGGCCAGTTTCCGCCCAGAAACACCCACTTCCTGTCAATCATATTACGATCGCCAGAACGAAGAAAAAACCTCGTAATGCCGTGAGTAAAATACCAAACTTCTTAGCAAATTTACTTGGCGCAGTCGCAGTGCGAACATTGCGCATGCGCAATTAGTGGAAAATCGCTGCGATGCGAAGAAAATTAACGAGCGAACAACTCGGAATGACCACCCATATTCATAAACATCCTCCATGTATAAATTAAATACCATATGGATGTAATCTCTCTATTAGGGACCTCTCCTCTGCACTCTCATTGACCTGTTTTGACCTTTGGTCACCTGACAGGTTAAAAGCAGATGCAGATCTTGGGATCTATACGTGTGCCAATACGGTTCTCTCATTGAAAATTTTATGCTAATTAGCAGATTTTCAAAAACAGAAACCAGTCACACGTTATAAATCCCTCTTCCTTCTGACTGCTATTTTTTATCACTACTTACCTGTTTAATTAAGGAAGCTATATGTATAGTAAGATCATGCAACATTGCTCAGCAAACTGAGGCCTAAGAGCCAGCAATGGAATCAATTGTCCAATCAGAAATGTTTCCTGTTTTTGAGACTGGTAAATGATTATATTCGAGTCCCAATCAGTTATACTTTAATAAAGTGTTACCATATATATATATTCTTTGGACACAGAATAATAATAATTTATTCTAGAGCATTTAAACTTTGCATGAACCTGTTTATGCTGTTTCTAGACATATAATAATACATTCTAGAAGCATACAACTCTGCATAAACCTTGTTATGCTAGAACATTTCAGACATTCCAAATAGGTGTCCAACTTATTATATAGCTATCCTTATAAGACCTAATAGACTATTCATTTATAATAGTAATTCAATTATTTACAATACAACATTCCCTAAGGGAGTGCCCAGTATTTTTGGTTTCATCTGTGTGTCTTATCACTGTATGTTATATGTTGTTATGTCTGTGTTAGTCACTTTATTGATATAATAAATAAAAGTTAAGTTTTAAATACTTTCAAGAGTGCCCCAACAAAATAGAGTTGTCTTTCCCTCTTTCCTTGTTACTAGTATTCATTACAACTCCAGGGAGCACCGCCGGACCTATAAATTATACTCATTACTCAGATAAGTCTTTTCTCTATGAGAAATAATCAATTCATTATTTATTAACTTTTTTGATACCAGTTTATATAAATTATATTTCTTATCCTTCCCCTTTAGGAATGATTCAGTGCGCCAGTCTTTACCCCCACAAACTTTTTCTCTTGCTATGTACTATTGTATCTGTCAGTATTTTGTTACAGAAGATATGTGCAGTTACCTGGTTTTGCCAGCAGATATCAAAATAATTGTATAATCCAGCTCATGCGCTGCTTGACTGCTACAACTGTGTCTCTGCTGCAACTCTTATATGCTTACATTTGGACACATTCTTTGTTGGATTATTGTTGTACATTCAAGATAACTCTTGCTTTAATTTTAACAGCTTTGTCTATTGTTGCTGCCATGTCCTGCCTTTGTCTTTTGTTCTTTTTTATTGCTGATTCTTCTGAGAGCCGAGAGCAAAAAATGTGTTGTAAAAATATGTTCATTGTGAAAGATATGTATTAGTTATTTTATAATGGACTGATATTATCATGTTATATGCAGCACACAATGTAATTAGGCACCGCATGGGCAATCATGGATGCAATGTCATTTTTTAAATTTCTGTTGATCCATTCGCACATACTATTTAGAATACATTATATTACAGTCAGGGTCGTCTTAATAGCATTGTAAGCCCCGGGCAAAGCAAGGCACTGGGACCTCTACCCACCCATTCACAGGAATACATGAAAAAAATACCCCTCCTGCAGTCCTCCGTCTTCTCTCCACATGGTACCATACAGTGAATGGCTGCCAGCACTGTGATAGTTCCCAGTCATCCACCAATCAGCATACTGACAACCATTCACTGTCTGGCTACAGGCTGGGAGGCAGGCAGGGTAAGCTGCAAAAGTGTGGTGTACCCCTAAAGTTGTAGTTGATAGCAATAGTGTATGCAAGTCTGGTGGCTCTGTAGCAGGGAAACTGGCAACATGGGTGCCTCTGCTATAGTACCCTCCCTAAACATTATTTACTAGGGGTATTAGTAATCCAAAAAAAGTGCTCCCCAGGAGAAATCAGCCTAGTGATGGCGCTAGGGCTATGAAAAAGAAACTAAAATTATAATTTTTCTTTGGGTTCCTGAATGCAGGAAAGGTGAGTGTGTGGGGGGAAGGATTGCGGACTTGGACTGCACATCCCAATTCTAAACATAATAATGATAAACATGCTGAGCCTTGTAGGACTACATAGAAAAAAAAAGAGAAATTGCAGATGCACACTCTAAATACTATTAATACACTGTTAATCAGAATAATTATAATAAACTGCAATACAACATAGAGTCAAAATTGAGGTGATTAGCATAATTATGGGCCCACTAAAAGCAACTGGTGACCTCATCTGGTGGGAGCCGGGACCTTAACATCTTAAGGTTCTTGTATGCCCCAACATGCCCAAGCTGCCCTTAAATGGTTGAACATTCTGTTGCTTGTATTACAACAACCTCCAGCGTACCCATGGCTGATATAATACCAATTCATACTGCTCATTGAGGCAGTAGTTATCAGTAGTTATCACTAACTCACAATCAGTTTGGGCCGTGCCGTTAGTCATTTAAGCATTTCATATTGGCAGTTTGGAGGTTTAAGTCACTGTACAAAGAAATAGTGCAGAGGGCTTAAACTTTAAGAATTGATAACTTATGCCTACTATGTTTTTTTACAGTCTTATTCAATATGTCATTAATGACCATAAATACATATTTTGTGGCAATTTGGGGGAATTTTTTGTCCTATATATTGTCTGCATTATATCAAATATATTACTCATAATCTCTGCAGCAAGTAATGTAGTAGTTCAAATAAAATTGTTGTTGAGTAGTAAAAATTAATATGGTAAAAAAATGACTGATGATGTGTATGTCTGTACGTCCAGATAATATGTGTCTAACATCTTGTGCTTCCATAGTTAATCTTATTGTATTTTACATTTTTTATACTAGGTGCCATTAGCAATTAATTATTTATTTACTAAAGAAAAAATAATATAGGTTTTTCAGGATAATATTCATAAAGAATAATGTTCTCTAAAATATCCCAAAGCTTACGCATGAGTTTATTTATTATTTATTTAACTTACAATCTGACTTTAAATATGTATCAAGAGTAAATCTTAGGGGGGTATCCAATAAATCTCAAGAATCGTTCAGGCGCAAAAAATCCAGGGATTTTCATGTTTTGTTTTGTTTTCTTCAATTCATATTCAAATTAATTTTTGGGCGAAAATACACAGGATCTGCAAAAAAGTGTACTGTCTATAACATTTAATTTTGATGTTTCAAAATGTCAGTAAAAAATGTGATAACTCAAAATCGAACTTGTGCCTTATTCTAATCAGATGTTAATTTTAATAGAAATTGTTAATTAGCATAGACACATCCACAATATGCGTTATCCAATAAACGATTTTCTATGCACTAGAATCTTCTTAGTAGACCACTGCTCCCCTTATTATAGGTGCTGAAATCCCAACAGGTGAATTAATCTGTCAGAAAAGCAAAAACAGGGGGCACTCCATAGTGCATAAACATTTTTTAATATAAATAAAAATTCAGTACAACACACATCAAGTTGGTATATCCCTGCTCGTAGTGTATAAAAACAGTGTGAGCTGGATACCACATGGTTTATGTAAAATACTCCACCAGGCATTATCAGGATCACCGTCTCAGGACAAACATGTTAGGGCGGAGCTTTGTGATGTGATGATCCCCTAGTGCAGGGCACATCAAGAGAGGAGGTGGCCCGTGTGCAGTCTCCGTCTGGGCTCCCTCCTCTCTAGCCGGCTGCGCTGTAGACTCTGGGCATTAGAGTCACTAGGGGAATCTAGCTCTGCCCCAGAGTCTATTGTGCATTGCACATGTGCAAAACGCTGGGAAAATGTTCACCGTGCCAATTTCCTGTTTATTTCTGCAGTGCTGCTGCGTGGTACTCAAGAGGGTAAGTATTGAAAAAAATGGGTGCAGAGCCCCACCTGGACCACGGGGGCTCGTGTGCACTGCACATTATAAATATGTCACCTCATCAGTGCCTGGTGTGATCTGACCCTTGACGGCTTCTGTTGTTGGCCAGCGGCTGAGTCTTTGAATCCGAAAGTGCCCCGAGATGGTTTTCCTGATAATGCTGTGTTACTGTTTAGAATTTAAATAAAATTTATAAAATTGATAATATTTTCCCTCTATAAAAAAACATATTTTCATTATATAACATTTCCAGAGCACCAGAAATTCTGTGAAATGGCTATCTTGGTTCTAGATGAATTAGTCCTCCAGAAAGCACAAGTCAAGAAGTCAAGTCAAGAAGGACGAGTTCAGATCCAATGCAGATTTTTATAAATGCTTTATAGAGAACCGTAACATTATTTACATCAATTTTTTTACCTCGTTTTTTACCTTCTTTTTCTTTTTTTTGTTTATGTTTCATATCTACATTTTTGTTTTACCTGAAAATAAGTACTATAATATAAACTGTAGTGTTTTATGTTGACACAACTATGACAACTGAAAAAAACTTTTTTTTTATCAGGCGCTAATATCAAATGCTATAAAAAAAAAAACCTTTTGGATATAATAACAATCAGCTGCAAAAAGTTAATGACCTGGGGTTAGCAGGTCAATCAAATTGCACTGGGCCACCCAAGTGCAATTAACCACAAAACTCCAATTGTTAGAAACTTTTGCGCTATATTATAAATTTATATGATATGGCTGACAAAAATAACAGACTACTATTGCATTAAAAATATTTAATAATATATGAATAATCACAAATCATAAAACAAGACCGGTCTTAGTAGTTTAAACATCTAAGATGACAAGTATATATACTTTCCAATAAAAGGAGGTGGACTTAAGCATATTCTGTGCACAGAGGTGTAAAAACTAGCTCTATAGCTAAATGACTTGATTTACAAAATAAAAAAAAATAGATCAAGTGTAGCTGCTGGTAGAACCCGTATAATAGATGTTTCCAATAGACAGTCACTTTGTATCAAAGTTCCTTTGAATATAATAATCCAACATAGGTCAATAAAATGAATGAGAGCCGTTTTCAACCGGAATCTTACGTGAGGTGTGAGCAAGTAGTATCAGCAGAAGTACATCCCGACGTCCACCACACTGGCTTCTAGCTGCGGGGAAAACGGCACCTGCACTGGCGCCTGCTACAACCTGTCCTGCTCGGTCTGATTGCTCCACAGGTCTCCACCTCTACGTGCCGTTTGCGGGCACCGGTGAGCGGCTCCTCTCCAATCAAGAATATACAACCAGCAGATGAATGCTGCAGCCGGTATGTACTACGGGTCTAACTCCAGCTGGGGTCCAACAGTTCCAACTGTTGGACCCCAGCTGGAGTTAGACCCGTAGTACATACCGGCTGCAGCATTCATCTGCTGGTTGTATATTCTTGATTGGAGAGGAGCCGCTCACCGGTGCCCGCAAACGGCATGTAGAGGTGGAGACCTGTGGAGCAATCAGACCGAGCAGGACAGGTTGTAGCAGGTGCCAGTGCAGGTGCCGTTTTCCCCGCAGCTAGAAGCCAGTGTGGTGGACGTCGGGATGTACTTCTGCTGATACTACTTGCTCACACCTCACGTAAGATTCCGGTTGAAAACGGCTCTCATTCATTTTATTGACCTATGTTGGATTATTATATTCAAAGGAACTTTGATACAAAGTGACTGTCTATTGGAAAAATCTATTATACGGGTTCTACCAGCAGCTACACTTGATCTATTTTTTTTTATTTTGTAAATCAAGTCATTTAGCTATAGAGCTAGTTTTTACACCTCTGTGCACAGAATATGCTTAAGTCCACCCCCTTTTATTGGAAAGTATATATACTTGTCATCTTAGATGTTTAAACTACTAAGACCGGTCTTGTTTTATGATTTGTGATTATTCATATATTATTAAATATTTTTAATTCAATAGGAGTCTGTTATATTTGTCAGCCATATCATATAAATTTATAATATAGCGCAAAAGTTTCTAACAATTACAACTATGACAACTAAAAGAAATCTAGGGTAGTATTTTATATTAATGCACCTGACTAATGAGTTCATGGGTCAAATATCGGACATAAATAAATAAAGCAGACAGCGCAGGTTCATAATGCCATCATGTGCTGAGAATCATGGCATCATGCAGCCTGTCATGTTCATTTTGCTAGGAAGTGGGCAGAATGCATCAGGGTGAGTAGGCAAGTACAGTGTGTGGTGATTGGCAGCATCATTAGCTAGTTGCTTCTGACTGGCTGCCTTATGATTGACTGATTGCAGATTACCTTCTCCAAGTTATTGTGCTTTACTAATTTACACTGTGGCAAATTCAATATGATACATGTCTGTTTGCATTACTTACTTTTACTCCTTACAACCACTATGCCAAAGAAGCAGAACTTTTCTTTTGCAGTAAGGGGACAACTGTCGGGTGTTTCTAATGAATCACTATTTGATTGCTTAAGTCCAATATATTTATTTTCAGTTAGCAAAAATTGCAAGCATGCATTAGAAAAAAATATATACTGTATACTGTATTTTCTTAAAGCTATACTCCAGAAATATCCAATACGGGTGTAGTATGGTATGCCGGAGGCCGGGCTCCCGGCGACCAGCATACCGGCGCCGGGAGCCCAACCGCCGGCATACCAACAGTGTGGCGAGCGAAAATGAGCCCCTTGCGGGAACGGTGGCGCGCCTATTTTATTCTCCCTCCAGGGGGTCGTGGACCCCCAAGAGGGAGAATATATGTCGGTATGCCGGGTGTCGGGATTCCGGCGCAAGTATACTGTGCGCCGGGATCCCGACATTCGGCATACTGAAGACCACCCATCCAATACACATATCAAGCACACATGTCACATCCCCCTGCATCTCTCTTCGCTGTTTAGCAGGCATCAATTCATCACTGCTCTACCATGTGAGCAGCAACAAGAGATTGCCCCCAAGACACTGCTGCCCACAGGTGGGTCAGTGAAAACTAAGGAAAATGAAACACTGTACCTGGTAAGCCAGAGATGAGGTTAGAGTAGTCAAGGCAGGAGATGATGAGTGTATGGACAGTGGAGGAACTTTTGAGTGGTGGGCCCAGGTACCAAAATATACTTTGGGCCACCCCTTCTCTGACTCACCCCAGGTTCATAATATGTCACACACCAGTGCGTGACAGGGAGAAGCAGTGACTGACAGGGAGAAGCAGTGGGTGGCAGAGAGAGGCATAGAGTGACAGGGAGAGGTACAGTAACAGGGAGAGGCAGTGGGTGACAGGGAGAGGGTAACAAGAGTACAATCACACAGTCCTGCATACAGTCCTGTGCTATGTGGAGACCGGGGGGGGTTGCACCTTGGTGATGGTGGGTGTTGAAAGAAGAGTTCAGCTGCTGGACAGACTCCAGTCTTTCTGTCCTCCAGTGAGGCCTCATGCCGTATCCCAAGATAGCCACCAAGATCACTATTGAGAATATGCAGGGCCATCTTGTTTCTTTACTGTATAAGACTGTGTAGTGTGGCATGGTGGGAGACAGAAGTCTCCTACTTAGCTTCTATTAGAGACCTGGCTAACAGTTGCCATAAAGCTGTTCCAGCATACCTGCACAGCTACCCATTTGCAGTATACACTTACTGTATGAAACCCCAATCGGCTCCAGGTCCACTCCATCACCAGAGTACATGTAACAATGGGTATGGCTGTACCTGCTGTCTATCAGTCAGCCAACACCACTGGTTAAGTAACTGGTTTGTTCATAGTTTGAGTTATCCACTGGTGTTTGCCTATGTAACTCTGACACAAGTAATTTCCAACAGTGGGAACACAGCAGCCTTTGCCCTGTCTGTGAGAGGGGGCCCCACCCCCCATGCTTTCCTCAGTCAGGTAGGCTCTGACAACAGGAATTACATGGCTATGAGCTGCCTTTAGTTCAAGGAAAGTTGTGATTCAGGTAGAATTCACAGCTCTATGAATTAGAGGCAGTATGTGTCTGTGGTCATCAGTGCTGACAGGCAGCAGGACTCCCCTATCTGTCCGGCTTAGATGGCAAACTGATGCAGCTGCAAACACAAGGTCAGCCCCACCTCCCTGAGGTAAGGGTCAGGTTCCTCAGGCAGTGAGGCCCACCCTGCTCCCTTCACTAAGCCAGTCATCTGACTTTGCTCAAAATGATCGTATGGTGGCCCATGGGAAAACGAATTGCTGGTCTGGGTAGCAGTGGGCACCTTAGTCCCCAGGGGCACTGGTGCGATGCAACTATTGCACCAGTGGTAGTTCCACCTCTGTATATGGATGAAATTGTGGTGGCATCACAGGTAAGAAAGTGTCAGATCACTGAGATATTGCAGAGGCAGAAACATCAAGACTAGGAGTTATTTTGAATGCAAGGGGTGAAGGAGAGGGAGCAGTCAAGGATGACACCCAGGCAGTGGACTTGAGGGACAGGAGGAAGGGAGATATTTCCATAGTAAGTGAGAGTATGAGATAGAGGGACACTGGTTTTGCTAATGTTTAGTTTGAAAAAGCACTGGGACATTCAGGATGATATTGATGGGAGGCAGCAAGAGACATGAGACTATGGAGGGAGAGAGTGTAGAAGCATAAAGATGGTACTGGTGACAGAAGGAACTAATGATGTTTCAAAGGGAGGAGGTGTAAATGAAGAAGAGGAGAAGGCTGAAGACGGAATATTGGGGGGACAATGACAAGAAGAGTGGGGAGGTGGAATCAGAGGTAGAGACAGAAAAGGAATGGTTAGTAATATACAGTAGGACAGTTGCCAGCAGTTTGCTGTTTTCTACAATAACTTGTTGATGTTTTGTGTTTCCACCGTCTGCTGCTTTGCCTTGTTATATCCATACCACTGATGACTGCATAATAATGCCAGTCACTAATGTATGCTTTATGATTGGAGCCTAACAATGCTGCTGGCTAAAAGCAGCAACATGTACTTCCCTCATGCACACCGTTATGTCTGAAATATTCCGACTCCTATCAGATTGAAGCTCATTTGGGCAAAGCTATCTTTGCCTTCTGTTTAATGTCATTGTTGTCATGTGGATACCAGACTTTGCACTCTGCTATCACAGATATTGGATTTCAGTGGCGAAAAGGCTCAATAGTAAGATATCACAGTGCATACCTACTACACACAAGGCTTTCTGGTTTTGACAAGTCTATAGCAGCAATATTTCAGCACATACAGGGTAGTACCAAACAGCTGATGTACACTGAGGTCTCAGACAGATAGCAGGACAGGTACAGTCAAATATCTGGTAATGCATCAAATTATAAAAGACAAGGCAGGAGGAAATGGCAGGGCAGCTACAACCAAAGGTTTGGTAACAGGTATCCATATATGATGGGCAAAGACAGAGGCAGGTCAGGTACACTCCAAGGTATAGTAACAAGTATTTAAGTATCGAAGGGGTATGATAGAGGCAGCTCAGGTTCAATCTAAGGTCTGGTAGCAGGTGTCCAAGTATTAGCACTACAGGCAGGCACAGGAGTTAGGTGTCAAACGTCTAGGAGAAACCACCTAATTACCTTCAAACAGCCTGCCTTTTTGCTCATGTCTGAGCTCAATCCACAGCGCAGGCGTCCAAACTCCCAGTCTCTGCTTTCTAATGATGCCTCTGCACAGGTGCCCAGACATCAAAGCCGCTCTGATGGCTAAACAATGCTAATGCAGGAGGGAGGAATAGCAGTCTGCCCATGGAGAGCAGAGCGCTGATGCTGACAATTATATGTCATAATCCCGTCAAATTACAGTGTTGCGTGTAATGTGTAAGTGCTCTATAGATAAAAAATAATAATAACATGTAGAAGTACTTGTGGTAAGATTGCAGCTGATACTATTTATATTGTATACTATCTGCACAGAAGGGAAAGCCATTGCCTGTTCAATAATGCATTTACAGTATATAGGTACAGTACATTGTAGCAGTAGTGGTTCATTTTTAATTCAACTGCATTTATATTTTATCTAGCTCTATTAAGTATTTATTTAAATGCAGCTCGTTGTTTATAGCACTGTGTGTTAGTAATAGGTGACCACAGGCTACGAACCTTGTGGAAATGCACTTTATTTATGTACTAAAGCTAAAGTAAATGCTGACATGATTGATTGATTGATTGATTGATTGATTGATTGATTGATTGATGTGATTCTCTTTGGTCTGTCTATATTTCACTGCACAATTATTTTACAGCTCTGGATTGTTTAGATTTAAAATTAGTATGTACATCAGTCATCGCCAAGAAACACTGTAACATCACCATCTACTCCTTCTATAGGTTTTTGGAATAGTATGCTGTATTGAAACAGTAATGCACAGAAGGAAATATTGCAATATATTGTGGAAAATAATGTTTCAGACATTAAACCATGTACATTGCCATATATATTTGAACATAGGAGACAGTACTTTTCTACGTAGTCTGCTGTTTGCATGACATCCCTGCAGCTTCAGTGGTGAAGGCAGTATCTGGGCACTGTCCAATTATGTCAGTAGTGCAGGGTCAAATAAACAGTCATTGGAATATATTATTGACAATAAAAAAAGTTAAACATCTACATATAAGATGAATTGTTGAGCCTAAAGTGTTACTTAAGCAATCCTTTCCTCTATGTTTCCAGCTATAGAGTATTTGAAGCTCCATGGGGTGTGAAACGTGGGTGTTCTCAAGCGTTTCAAATATATCCAGAATCCTAGAGTGTTTCATACATCTTTGCGTGCTTCATCAATATGCAGATGTGGGTCATAGTGTTGGCAGGCACATTTTACGTCAAAAGGAACAAAAGTACAGTATTCTTTTATAGGGCATTCATCGTCTGATAATTATTAGTTACAAAAATACCCATTAGAGATCCTACGTAACACTGGTCCATATCTAACTTTTATTATTATAGTATTTGAATAGATAAAATACTCAAAAAGTGAAATATAATGTGTTAGATATTACAAATCTCTGCCTTCCAAATTTTCAAATTGTGCAATATTACCAAATATTGCCATTTTTTTCCAGAAAGTTATATATTACAAAAAAAATTATTTTTATTTTCATCATCTTTTGATGGCGATTTAGATTTCATGAAAATGCATAGGGGAAAGGAATGAAGCAATGTGATTCATCTTGTGGCACCAGAAGATTGAACAGATCAAAACATCCGATACAGTATTATAAAAATCCCTGAATATACTACTATCATTTTCTTTAAACCTAACACTGTTCTTAATGGTGACTTCACTTGAAATCTTTAATTTGATATTTGACAAATACAGGTGTATTGATAAAATTATTGACATTTATTTTTCCTGAAAAACCACATAAAATGTAAGCTTGATACAAAGTCAGTTAATTTTCATGCAGTTTGTGTATTATTTTATTTCTATAATTTTATTATTATCCCCAGTTGGTGCTATAAAATAATTCAGTTCCAAGCACCTGATTCATTAAGGATTGTAAATTGCATTTGCAGTCCTTAGCAATGCAAATGCAGGAGGAGGTGCATACCACCTCTTCCCTGCATTTGCAAAGCGATTGCATCTCAGATGAACATCTGTAACGGCAGGCTGAGTGAGCTTCAGCTTTCTCAGCCTTGCCATCACATGGCGGCTTGCGAGGCCAAGGCAACTGCGTCTCGTGACGCAGTCCTTTGCATGACCACTCCCGGAAAACAGGGGCGACATGCCCTCAATTTCCCAAACGCTGACCACCCCCGCCCCTCCCTGCATATGCCTCTGCCTGTCAATCAGACAGGGGAATTTTCATACCTGCGCCGCAATCGAGGGACCCGTAATGCGCATGCGCAAATCGGGTACTGTGCATGCGCAGGAGCCCAACATTGGGGAAATGCAGTAAGGATCGCTTATGAGATCCTTACTGAATTGCCCGCCATGTCCTTAACTTGTTTTTAAATTAGTGATGTGCACTGGAAATTTTTCGGGTTTTGTGTTTTGGTTTTGGATTCGGTTCCGCGGCCGTGTTTTGGATTCGGACGCGTTTTGGCAAAACCTCCCTGAAAATTTTTTGTCGGATTCGGGAGTGTTTTGGATTCGAGTTTTTTTGCACAAAAAACCCTAAAAAGCAGCTTAAATCATAGAATTTGGGGGTCATTTTGATCCCATAGTATTATTAACCTCAATAACCATAATTTCCACTCATTTCCAGTCTATTCTGAACACCTCACACCTCACAATATTATTTTTAGTCCTAAAATTTGCACCGAGGTCGCTGGATGACTAAGCTAAGCGACCCAAGTGGCCGACACAAACACCTGGCCCATCTAGGAGTGGCACTGCAGTGTCAGACAGAATGGCCGATTTAAAAAATAGTCCCCAAACAGCACATGATGCAAAGAAAAAAAGAGGTGCACCAAGGTCGCTGGGTGGCTAAGCTAAGCGATCCAAGTGGCCGACCCAAACACCTGGCCCATCTAGGAGTGGCACTGCAGTGTCAGACAGGAAGGCCGATTTAAAAAATAGTCCCCAAACAGCACATGATGCAAAGAAAAAAAGGGGTGCACCAAGGTCGCTGGATGGCTAAGCTAAGCGACCAAAGTGGCCGACACAAACACCTGGCCCACCTAGGAGTGGCACTGCAGTGTCAGATAGGATGGGCGATTTAAAAAATAGTCCCCAAACAGCACATGATGCAAAGAAAAAAAGAGGTGCACCAAGGTCGCTGGGTGGCTAAGCTAAGCGATCCAAGTGGCCGACCCAAACACCTGGCCCATCTAGGAGTGGCACTGCAGTGTCAGATAGGATGGGCGATTTAAAAAATAGTCCCCAAACAGCACATGATGCAAAGAAAAAAAGAGGTGCACCAAGGTCGCTGGGTGGCTAAGCTAAGCGATCCAAGTGGCCGACCCAAACACTTGGCCCATCTAGGAGTGGCACTGCAGTGTCAGACAGGAAGGCCGATTTAAAAAATAGTCCCCAAACAGCACATGATGCAAAGAAAAAAAGGGGTGCACCAAGGTCGCTGGATGGCTAAGCTAAGCGACCAAAGTGGCCGACACAAACACCTGGCCCACCTAGGAGTGGCACTGCAGTTTTCTAGCGAGAGGATGAGTGCTTCCATCCTCATGTGAATCTGAACCACTAGCCATGAACATAGGCCAGGGCCTCAGCCGTTCCTTGCCACTCCGTGTCGTAAATGGCATATTGGCAAGTTTACGCTTCTCATCAGATGCTTTTAATTTAGATTTTTGGGTCATTTTACTGAACTTTTGTAGTATACTTGACGACACAGAGGTAGAGCAATGGACTATTGTACTGTACTGCTGTATATATACTGGTGGTCAGCAAAATTCTGCACTGTCCTCCTACTATATAATACTGCGCACAACTAAAATGCAGCACAGGTATGGATGGATACTATACTTGACGACACAGAGGTAGGTAGAGCAGTGGACTACTGTACCGTACTGCTATATATATACTGGTGGTCAGCAAAATTCTGCACTGTCCTCCTACTATATAATACTGCGCACAACTAAAATGCAGCACAGGTATGGATGGATAGTATACTTGACGACACAGAGGTAGGTAGAGCAGTGGACTACTGTACCGTACTGCTATATATATACTGGTGGTCAGCAAAATTCTGCACTGTCTTCCTACTATATAATACTGCGCACAACTAAAATGCAGCACAGGTATTGATGGATAGTATACTTGACGACACAGAGGTAGGTAGAGCAGTGGACTACTGTACCGTACTGCTATATATATACTGGTGGTCAGCAAAATTCTGCACTGCCCTCCTACTATATTACTGCGCACAACTAAAATGCAGCACAGGTATGGATGGATAGTATACTTGACGACACAGAGGTAGGTAGAGCAGTGGACTACTGTACCGTACTGCTATATATATACTGGTGGTCAGCAAAATTCTGCACTGTCCTCCTACTATATAATACTGCGCACAACTAAAATGCAGCACAGGTATGGATGGATAGTATACTTGACGACACAGAGGTAGGTAGAGCAGTGGACTACTGTACCGTACTGCTATATATATACTGGTGGTCAGCAAAACTCTGCACTGTACTCCTACTATATAATACTGCGCACAACTAAAATGCAGCACAGGTATGTATGGATAGTATACTTGACAACACAGAGGTAGGTAGAGCAGTGGACTACTGTACCGTACTGCTATATAATACTGGTGGTCAGCAAAATTCTGCACTGTCCTCCTACTATATACTACAATGCAGCACAGATATGGAGCGTTTTTCAGGCAGAGAACGTAGATATTTTCAGCACACTGAGCACAGATATTTGCAAGCACACTGAGCACAGATATTTCCAGCACACTGAGCACAGATATTTGCAGCACACTGAACACAGAAACTGAGAGAACGCTGCACGTCCTCTCCCTATCATCTCCAATGCACGAGTGAAAATGGCGGCGACGCGTGGCTCCTTATATAGAATACGAATCTCGCAAGAATCCGACAGCGGGATGTGACGTTCGGGCACGCTCGAGTTAACCGAGCAAGGCGGGAAGATCCGAGTCTGCCTCGGAACCGTGTAAAATGGGTGAAGTTCGGGGGGGTTCGGATTCCGAGGAACCGAACCCGCTCATCACTATTTTAAATGTAATAACTTTAAAATGATTTTTTTTTAAAGTATGTTTATTATTTTAATCACCCTTGCTATAGATGGTTTTCATGGTCTTATGCTGAGGCTGTTACTCTACTTTTCTCAGTAATATACACTTTTAAAACTTGACACTATAGTAGAATGTAAAGCAATTTATTACCACTGCGAAATTAAGTGATAAGTTTCACATGGACAAATGCAATTAATAATACAGCTGCCCCCTCGTGTATTAATGATAATGATAAATAGAACTTGTTTTTTTTTGCTTTTTATACACATTATGTCTGCTTGAAGCAGTAAGCCGAAGTCATCCTATGTTTTTGCTTGAGTAGTTATGAAGTTCTAACAAGGTGTCAGGGAATAGTGATTGTGTCGCTATATGTCGAGTTAAAGAAAATAATCTCCATTAACTCACAATGCCAGGAGGAATCTATGTCCCATCACCAAGAACCATCTGCCGCAGCTTTTATGCAAATTCATAGATGTGATCAGCGGAACATGAAGGGAATGCAGTACATGGCAGGGGGGAGTTTCTGCTAAAACAAGACCCCGCTGCTTTGCCAGATAAATGTTTGGAAAACTTACTGTTACAGATTTCTAGTAATAATATACAGTAATCTCTATTTTCTCCTTGTTCGCTGTTCAATTTTATAGGCATCCATCAATCAAGACTATCCAGCTATCAAACAAGGCTTTTCTTTAGGATAGGTCCATAATTTGTAATTCTTTTTTGTATAGTGACTTTTCTTTTGTTTAAATACATAAAATATTACATTTCTTTTTCCATTATACAGAAATTTTGACAGTCAGGTAAGGGGAAACTTACAATAATTGGTGCTATTCTGTGATTTTGCTAAACACATAGGGAAGTATTTAATTAGCTGTGGTTAATTACAGTGGACTAATTGATCTGCCAGGACTGTTCAGTTAGAGCCCGCAATCAGCTAGCAGGTTGCACTTAAAGTGTATTTCTGCCTCAAATGCGTTAACCCACAGCTCCACGCAGGGGTGTAGCGAGGGTGGCTCGGGTGGAGCGCGAGCTCCGGGCGCCAAAAAAGTTAGAAGGTGCGCTGTCACCCACCACCCCCCATCCCTGTGGGCCACTGTACTGGCAGCCACAGAGCAGGAGGAGGGGAAGCAGAGGGGGTGCACACTGGCTCGGAGACTAGGTAGGTGACAGGGCAGGCCAGAGGCGATAGCGGGTAGACTGACAGCTCTGCCCACCCTCTTTATAGTGCTGTGAGGCAGTAATGCTAACCTTTAAACCATCCATACTGCCATGCCCCTATATTGTTGTTGCAAGCCGTCCGCACGCACTGAGCCTATTTTAAACATGGGGGGCACCCAAAGGAAACTTTTGCCCTGAGTTCCACAAGGTCTGGAACCGGCCCTATCACCAATTTAGGATTTTTAAATATTGTTTCTTTTCAAATGTAACATGAACCCACATGTTGGCTATGCCCCCAATTCAGTACAGGGGAAGAGGGCGCTAAAACATGCCCTTGCTCTGGGCACCATGGCGCCTAGCTACACCTCTGGCTCCACGTACTTTACCAAACAAGGAAAAGGGGCTGTAATTGAATAGCCCCAGGTGTAAAAGCCAGAGGCTACCACCCTTCTCCCCACGCAGTACTGTACATTACCAGTGGTAATTGAATCTGCACCATAGGTAGGATCACCAAGTTTATCTACCTGCAATTATAATAAAAAGCTCTACTAAGTAATTCAATGAGAAATGAGATGACAGACGCACTGTGGGTCATTTTTAAATGTGTTTTAGTAGAATGTATGCACATTTTTCAATATGAAGGAATCCCTCTTATCTGGCATCCCCAAAGTCCTTATCATTCTGTTTATTCGCTCCCATAAAAAAGGTATATAAAAAAGTGGAGGACAGTGCTTAGGGAATTATTCAGGTTACATCGCTAATCGATGCGACTGCAATAACCCTGGTGGCGGTGGCTGCGATCTGATCGCATTGACTGCAAATGCCTCTGCAGGCAGTGGTAACCGCAGGGTGGGCGGAGGATGACAACGGAGCGTTTCGGGGGTGGCATGTCGAAAATGGGGGCAGATTGATGGCGTTTTGGGGGCGGCTGCATGACATCACACACAGCCACTCCGATCAAGATAATTGCAATGTACCGCCTGCATACGCAGCCTAGCTGCGGCTGCAGGGGGCCGTCCACAGTTGCTGCAACCGCAATTAAATTGCAGTAACAGCCACTGGGCAGGGCATTTAGCATGCTGGGCAGCCTTGCCCTGCGATGGGCTAAAAAGCAGAATCTGCAATACTTACTGAATAACCCTTTTAGTTTGGAAGATTTGTTGTTATTTTTTATAATGGCTTTCAGCAACCTGCAATTATATTCATGTGCAATGCGAGCTAAAGGGTGATATAATGCTTTAATGAGCAGTGTTCCTATAGTACCTAGATCCCGGAGATTATTTATTGATTTACAGAAAGGCGATGTACTGTATAGTTAGATATGTCACTGATTCTTCTCTCTTGCATTTTAAACAGGCATACAGTAGAAACCTAATTCTAGATTGCAAAATTTCATTATATATTCAAGAAATGTATTGAAGTTTCATTCCATTGAGACATACCTGAAAATATAACACCTTTGAATTTTAATGAGAGTAAGACTATTTGCATTAATGCCAATTTGCATAGTCATAATTTGTATTCTAGAAAGTACTATTCCTAGAAAGCCATTCTGCATTAAAATTCAGGACACACAGATAAGAAATACCCAAATGCTCGGATAGCTCTTACATGCCATAAAAAGACCGTAGCTCTTAGCTTAACCCCTGGGATCAAATAACATCTGCTAGAGAATTGTATATGTAATGCAAATGGTCTTGATTAAGTGGAGATGATTAAGTCTCATACTTAAAAAAAAAACGTACTAAGTAAAAATCCAGTTGGTGGTCTTTCTGCAGTAACACACTGTAGATTATCACATGACACCATAGGGTCAGTTTAATGGGGGGATAATTGTTGCAGATGCTGATGTGTCATTGCAACGGCATTAGAACCTGTGTAAGGTTTGGTATCCAGATGATAGATAGGCAGTGTCTAGTTAGACAGTCAGTAGATAGACACCATATGTTAGACAGACATTAGGTCAACAGGGTCAAAAGTTCGACATGAAAAAGGTCGACAGTACAAAATTTCGTCAGGTTCAATAGGTCGACAGGGTCAAAATGTCGACATGAAAATGGTCGACATAAAAAAGTTAGACACAGGTTTTTTATTAATTTAACATGTTTTGGGACTATTTTATACCTTCTCTATCCATGTTGGCATAGAGTTGGTTATAAACCTAGTGGTGAGTGCAGCAAGCCACCGAGTCCAAAGGGTGGCGAGCGAAGCCTTTCGACAATTGGGGGTCCCAGATGACAAAACTATCCACATAAACCACAAAAATGCAAAAAAAAAGTGTCTAACTTTTTTTTGTGTCAACCATTGTCATGTTGACCTTTTGACCTTGTCAACCTATTGACCCTGTCGACCTTTTGTACTGTCTACCTTTGACATGTTGACCTTTTGACCCCGTCGACCTAATGTCTGTCTAACATGTGGTGTCTATCTATTGACTGTCTAACTAGACACTGTCTATCTATCATCCCACACCCGGTTTGGTTTGTTCCTAAATTGAGCATTTTCATTTTTAGCCCCATAGGGGTGCATATTAAAATTTGTGATTTAGGGGTTACAGCTGATGTGCTCATTACATCACAGGCATCACTCCTAATTCAACCAACCCCTATTAGTACTTGCATCAAGTCTGAAGTTCTTTGCCCCTAGTTCATTTTAAACTCGTTTGTTATTTGATATATTTAAACTGGATTCAAGGTCCCGAATGACTGTTGCCTGGCCGCCGGAGAGGCAAGCCACACGGTGGAGGGGGGGAGGGATAGAGAGTTGGGAGGTTAGATTTAGACTAATGCTGGTAGGTTATTTTAGGCTGTGGGGAGGGGGTGGTTAGGTTTAGGCACCCCCTGGGAGGGTTAGGTTAGGGTTAGGCTGTGGAGTGGGAAGGATTAGGTTTAGGCTGCGGGAAGGGGGGGATAGGTTTAGACACCACCAGGGAGTATAATGGTTAGGCTGCAGGGGGAGGGTTAGGTTTGGGCTGCAGGAAGGGAGGGTTAGGAGGGTAGGGTTAACATACATACCCAACCCATGTTGATATTCTAACCATCTCAATAGCGAGATTGGTATTCTGACCACCGGCATCCCGAACGCTGGCATATCAGTCTCAACCCATATAAACTGTTGCTAGATTATATACCATTATAGATTATATACCAGTATACTGTCGAAATTCTTAAAGAAGATGTATTATTTTTAGTGTCATTTGTAACTTTGCATTTGATAGGTATGATTCTGAATGCAATAAGTATACTTTTTGCTCCATGCCAATAGTGAAGGAAGTAGTACATTTACATGATTGTATGATATATAATCTCTGGCAGGCAATATCACATCTAGACCCACTGCCTGCAACAATCAAAGAAATGAGAAAGGGAAGTTGCAGTTGACTGTGACTGAAATAATTATTTCAAGGACCTTGTAGGCTTTGGTGAATTTGGGACGCAATTTAGTAGATGTTTGCAGGTGGATGATTTGATAGAAAGACACTTTCTGCGGTATTTCATACCTAGATTAAGATTAATTTGTATTTTAGTCAATGTATTTAGCACAGTTTGTTTCAACATAATAGACTATACCTAATAACAAACCAAATACAATGTTTTGTTATCAAAATACATATGAGAAAACATCTGTTGTGCGTATGACCTGGTTTGGTGTAAGTGTTTATGGGTGTAAGTATGGCTGACGTAAACTTGTTACATATACTACTGGTCCAGAGCTGGATACATCTTGAGTTTCCTTTAACACAGCATATGGGCTATGGGCACAAATAGGCTATTTTTACATTAGGCATTTTATAGCTCATTTTTGGGCACATATACGATGCATCCAACTTGGCATAAGCCAATATTCAAGATATCAATACTAAAGAGCACTATAATTACCATTTTGACTAGGACAGTAATTAAAATCACAGAATGACCTAGTTATACTGGTGGATTTGCAATAAAATACACCGACAAATATAACATATGTTTGGATTGATATAGGCAAGCAGTATAACCAAAGGTTGTTTCATATAAACTTCTGCTCCAGTAGAAATGTCTGAAGAATTAACAAATACAGATATTGGTCATTTTAATACCTAGAAGTCCTGCCATTTTGTATGACCCATTTTCCCTTAGACACAGCTACTTTTTAAATTTCTGTAGGTATATACAGTATATTGAGCAGTGCATTGGTTAGAGTGTGTGTCTCATTAGGATGACAACTGCACAAAGATTTAGGCATAAAAATGTCCTACGTCATCTGGAAATTATCAAAATAGATAAGGAGTATACTCTAAAAAAGTCCTTAGTACATCATCATCATACTCATCAATAAATAGTAAATTTAAAATAAAAGCCTATATGACTTCACAGGAATTCATAGCTTTCACTTCAATTAATTCCATTGCTGAAAATGCCAACCTAATATCATTCTGTTGCCTGTGGCATAACTGCATTTGGTGGGGCAGAAATAGGTAAAAGCATATATTTTATTTGGAGGCAGAGAATTTCTACTCTTTTCTTTAAGGCAGTGTTTCCCAACCACTTTCCTCAAGGCACAGTGGGGCGTATATTTACTAAAGTGCATTGGAGTGGAGATGTTGCCCATATATAAACCAATCAGATCCTACTTATCATTTATTGAGCACTTTCTAGAAGATAATAGCTAGAAGCTGATTGGTTGCTATGGGCAGCATCTCTGCTTCTAAAACCTGCACTTTAGTAAATAGACCCCTAACAGTCCAGGTTTTAGTGATATCCATGCTTGAGCACTGATGGTTAAACCAAAATAACTGAGGTGCTAATTAAATCACCTGTGCTCAAGTATGGCTCTCCTTAAAACATGAACTATTAGTGTGCCTTGAGGTCTGTGATTGTTAACCCCTGCTCTAAGGAATCCACCATTACCATGAATGAGCAAAAAGATCTGGGTTAATAAGAACTAGAGTTCAGCGGGTTCAGTTCTCAGTGAACCGAACCCCCTGAACTTCACGTTCCGAGCCAGAATCTGAGTCCGGCTTGGGACTTCCTGCCAGACTCCGAAACCAGAATGAGGCAAAACGTCATCATCCCGCTGTCGGATTCTCGCGGGTTTTGGATTCCATATAAACAGAGGTGCGTCACCACCATTTTCACTCCAAACTTAGAGAGAGAGGGAGAAAGACAACAGCACCCCTGAGAGTGAGGGAGACCGACAACAGCAGCCCTCTGTCTCTCTCTGTGGGTGGTGGCATCGGGTGGGGTCAGTGTGTGCTCTGTACGGGTGCTGTTCCTGTCACTGTGGTGTCCCTGTGCTGTTAGGGGTGCTGTTCTGTTACTGTGGTGTCCAGTGCTGTTAGGGTTGCTGTCCTGGCTGTCACTGTGTTGTACATGGAGCAGGGGCACTGTCCTCCTGTATGCAGTGAAAATACAGGGGTTCTATCTGTAAAAATTCTGGGGTGCAGTGAAAATAAATGTATACTGGCCCTGTCTTGTATGATGTAAAAATTCAGGGTGCAGTGAAAATAAATCTACACTGGCCCTGTCTTGTATGCTGTATAATTTCAGATGTGCAGTGAAAATAAATGTACACTGGACCTGTCCTGTATGCTGTAAAAATTCTGGGGTGCAGTCATAATAAATGTACACTGGTTCTGTCTTGTATGCTGTAAAAATTCTGGGGTGCAGTGAAAATAAATGTACACTGGCCCTGTCTTGTATGCTGTAACAATTCAGGGGTGCAGTGAAAATAAATGTATACTAGTCCTGTATGCTGTAAAAATTCAGGGGTGCTGTTGTTAAAATAAAAGTACACTGATCCTGTATGCTGTGAAAATACAGGGGTGCTGCTGTTAAAATAAAAGTACACTGGTCCTGTATGCTGTAAAAATACAGGAGTGCTGTTGTTAAAAAAAGTACACTAGTCCTGTCTGCTGTAAAAATACAGGGGTGCAGTGAAAATAAATGTACACTGGACCTGTCTTGTATGCTGTAAAATTACAGGGGTGTTGTGAAAACACAGGGGTGCTTGCACTGTCCACGGTTGCGATGTCTAGGTCTGACCTTCCCAAGACTGTATGGGAAGAGAAGGCTCCTACCACCATTTGCATGCCCTCTGCAAGTGCTGGGAGGAGCACTGCCAGTCCAGTTGCTGATATTGAGATTGAGGATTTCACTGTAGAAGTACACCAGGATGAGGAGGATATTGGTGTAGCTGGCACTGAGGAGGAAGTTGACGATGAGGATTCTGATGGTGATGTGGTTTCTTTGAATACAGCACCGGTGGAGACAGTTGTTGGCCATGGGATGAAAAAGCCCATTGTCATGCCTGGGCAAAATACCAAAAAAGCCACCTCTTCAGTGTGGAATTATTTCTCCACAAATCCGGACAACAGGTGTCAAGCCATATGTTGCCTTTGTCAATCCATAATAAGTAGGGGTGAAGACGTTAACCACCTAGGAACATCATCCGTTATACGTCACCTGCAGCGCATTTATCATAAGTCATTGTAAAGTTCTGAAACTTTGGGTAATAGTGTAAGCAGACTACTGACACCTAAATGATGTGGTTTGTTTGAATATTATTTCTCTGTGAGGATGAGGATGTAAACACTGAAAGGGGGATCTGAGGATGAGGACGACATCTTGCCTCTGTAGAGCCAGTTTGTGCAAGGAGAGATTAATTGCTACTTTTTTGGTGAAAGCCCAAACAAACCAATAATTTCAGCCACAGTCATGTGGCAGACCCTGTTGCTGAAATGATTGGTTTGTTAAAGTGTGCATGTCCTGTTTATACAACATAAGGGTGGTGGGAGGGCCCAAGGACAATTCCATCTTGCACGTCTTTTCTTTGTCTGCCACATCATTCCAGGGGTGCTACCCTATATGGGATGCTACCCCTCTGCTCCAACAGTCATGGGGTGCTGCCTCACTGCCGTTTAAGTCCAGGGGTGCTGTTGCCTGTCTGATGTGCTGTGTAATTCTCCAGGGGTGCTGCCTATGTTATATAAGTCCAGGGGTGCTGCCATATAATTCAGGGGTGCTGCTGTACTTGATCCTAGGTTTAAATGAAAGCCTAGAGCAGATATGAAACAAACTTCAACATCACAGACAGATTTGTGAAAACATAGCCGCAAAGGTGGAAATGGAAATTGCAATTTTGACAAAGTGTTTTCCAATGAAACCACATTTGTGGCCAACGTCAGTGTGACTTAGAAGAGAGAATCATAAACCAGTGCAACTGCCGAAGAGGTAAAAGAGAGATTTTCTGCCGGAGCATTAGAGAGAGGTTCTTCTCAATTATTTCATGTTAGAGACTTACTCAAATGAATGGCTTCAATTAGTCAACCTTAATTTTGATTTATTATTGATGTTCCACATTTTGGGATTATTTATTTATAAAATGCGCATTTGTTGTACAGGTTTCTTTTCCTAAGGGCTGCGATTGGGTTATCGCAAGACCTCGTGGTGTTAGAAGAACAGAGTTTCAGTGATCTTGCATTGCATCAGCTTTCCATTGCACTGCAGCACTAGATGGGCCAGGAGCTCCTGTGAGGCACAGTTACTGAATAAGGCCCAGTATGGAGTCTCATGGTCGCTTACAGCAAGGAAGATATCTGGCTTGCCAGGCTGAGGCATGCTGTGGGCACAGAGGTTAGCATTGCTTCCTCCCACAGTCCTACTTATAGTATGAAATGATTTTTGACTGTAGAGTGGTGAGCTCCACTAGGGTAGTGGCTCAATAACAAAAAAATCACTGCACAGTCCTGCTTAGTACCGTACCGAACCCACCCGAACTCAACTTGCCCCATCCAGTGCTACTGTGGGGGCTCAGAAGGGGCTGCTAAAACATCTAAGGGGCTGCTTTATTTAAAAATTAAATGTGAAAAATATAAACAAGACACACAGGTATGCTTACATGCATGTAACTGGGACACACAGGTATGCTCACATGCGTGTAACTGGGAGCTGTGAAAAATGAAACAAGGCATCTGCCACAAAATATGTAAAAAAAATGCAATAAAATTTAAAAAAAAAAAAAACCTACGAGATTTTCACAAAATAAGTCTCCAGACTCCGTGGAGGTGAAAATATCCAATCTTGAACCTGTGGTATACACCAGTTTATTCGCATCCCACCATTAAATCTGAAATTATCTTAATCCCTGAAAATGGAGAAGGGGGTACAAATTTGGAGGCTTTGGCCCCAAGTTTTTCAGTTTGTCCAGTAATGTGGTAATTATATATTTGCTTGGTTTTCCGTTCCACACCAATATAGGAGTGGAGGTGAAAGCCTGTGTGTTGTTCCTGATTGTGTGTGCCTCTCTAATTTTTAATCACCTCCTTGACACTGTCCTCTTCCTCTTGCCTCTTCTCATAATGAGAAAAGTCATCAAAGAAGGATGTGGCATGTTTGTAGCTAGCTATGATTCGGAGAACTTGGCAAGCTGGAGGTCTTATATTATGTACAGAATACTGTTGCAATATTTTAAAAGGGATATTATTGTCTTTGGAACATACACTATGACAAACCTAAACTTGACCATCGCATTGTATCAGTAATTCATAAATCACAACTAAAACTACTTATATGAAATGATGAGATAATATACAGTACTGTACATGTTCAGGCTAATACTGTTACAAAGTAACGGGTAACAGAGTATTACCCCATCACTGCGTCATATAGAGCTACCGACACATACTGTCCGCAGCTTGTTGTTATTGAATTAAAGCCACTGATATGAGAGCTAGAGCTTGAATAGCAAAGGAGATCATGTCAGTGTTTCATCTTCTTGTTATGTATGTGGCACACTAGTGAATAAATGCCCAGAAGAAATGTTGCTAAACATCTGTTTATTTCAGTAGATGCACCACTCATGCCTCTCGGGCCTTTTTTCAACCAGAACTAACAGCAAGCATGAAATATATGTAACAAATAAGGTTTTTTCAATGTTAAATGGCAACTCTTAGTTTGCATCATTTACATGGTTGAATATACAAAGTCCATGGCACAAATAACAATGTTAAATGTTGTGTCTACTGATAACATTAATCCTACATGGGAGCTCATTTAGAGTTGGACACATTTGCATCCAAAATGTACACGTAAAATGCTACCTGCTTGTTTGTGATTATTTTGAGTTGCACATACAGTATCTTAAGACGTGTCTAACTTCGAAGTGTGTGTTAATGTGTCATGAGGATGCAGTTAAAGTATAGAAAGATATGTTTAATGCCCATTTAGACACACTTTAAAATTGGGGGACTCAAATGGGTGCGAGGTAAAAAACTTTCGGAACTCGCACTCAATTTTATTTTACTGCTAATATGCGTGCTCCAGATACCCGTGGTACGAGCTGAACACCTGCAGCCTGAGATAAAAAATGTATATATTCTCACCGGTCCGGTGGTCTTCATTCCTCTCACTGGTCCCCTCCATCTTTACACTGAGAAGGGGGCTGCTGGGAGGTGTGAAGCTGCTGGGAGCTTCAAGGGATGCTTCAATCCTCTCACTGGTCTCCCCTCCATCTTTACGCTGAGATGGGGGCTGCTGGGAGGTGTGAAGCTGCTGGGAGCCTCAAGGGATTCTGGAAAATGTAGTTCTCCTGGCCGCTGCCTCTGGTGAGATTACACTACATGGTGGGGAAGGGGGGGGTCATACACACACACTCACTCACTCACACTCATACACATTACACTCACACTCACAGACATTCACTGGATCCCGACGCTGGTGTAGACATTGCTTCTGAAGTTGAGTTATTATTACTGAGTAATTAAGCTAATTGGAAATTTCCAAATGCTTAATTAGTTCTCAGGGGGGTGCCACCAGGGTGCCAGAGCAAGTCCAGGTGATTTTTCCTAAAATTAACGATTCTAGGAAATATCAGACCTGCTCTGGGATTGCGCGAGAAAAGACATGTTCATTTTTACCACATCTCTCTTTCAGTCAGGTAATTAAACTGCAAAACCCTATGGATAACGGGTAAAACCCCACAATTTCCAGTTTCCCACCATCAATTGAATATGCCCCTAATTATATCATTATGAGGCCTCATTCTAGAGATAGCTGGGTTTTAATGTTCAATAAAATACCACTCACTTCTAGTACAAGACCACATCATGAACTGAAATTTAAATTAATTAATACATGAAATAAACTATGTGCTAGACTTTTGACACTGTCCCACATCGCAGACTGTTAAATAAGCTTGAAAGCTTGGGATTGAATTCTAAGATGGGTGAATGGATACAATCGCATCGATGGCAGACATTTGCATGCTGGGTGATTTTGTCCTTTGCTGGCCAACCCCCAGCATGCGATCGCAAGCAATTGCAGTTTTGCTAAATTAGAAACTACTGAGGAGGAAAGGGATCTAGGAGTCACTATTTCAGGTAGAGATGTGCTCTAGGCCCCAACACCCCTGTCCTGGCCCCGTAACCCCTGTTCTGACACTGTCACCCCTGTCCTTGCCCCGTCACCCCTGTCCTGGCCCCGTCACCCCTGTTCTGACACTGTCACCCCTGTCCTGACCCCGTCACCCCTTTTCTGACCCTGTCACTCCTGTCCTGGCCCTGTTACTGCATGCCCTCCAACTACCTTTTTGGCAGGTACAGTACCCGCAGCACCTCCAGACCCCTCCTCAATGGACCACACCTCCGCACCTTCCCCTCCACCACATGCGGCACTCCACCCCTCCCCCACATGCTGTGCCTCCAGACCCCCTACACCACCTGTGGCTCCCACTCCTACGCCCCTCCACCACCCACAGCACCTCCAGACCCCCTCCACCATCCACCCCCCATATATGTCTCCCCCCATACCCTACACCCATCCGCAACATCCCCGCACCTGCCCCTCTCCCACCCGTGGCACCCCTGCCACTCCCCCACCTACAGTGCCTCCGGACCCATCCCCCATCTGCAGACCCCACTCCTCTGCCCCTCCCCCACCCGCAGCACCTCCCCACCCTTCCCCATCCGGCCCCCCCCCCCCGCTTCCGCCCCCCCTCCACCCGCAGCATCTACAGACACCCTCCCCCATCCGCAGTCCCCCCCGCACCCGCTACATTCTGTACATCGTGCCCTGCACGTGCTGTTCACGCCGTCGCAAGGGGCTGCGCCTCCTTCACCATCGCACGCCCTTTCATTGTGCAATATTTAACCACTAACAAAGGAATGCAGGTAATACTCCATATAATACAAATATTGAACCCCAGAAAGGCATGCAAGGGTTAAGGGGGCATAGCCCCTTGCGACGGTGTGATGAAGCACCTAGTATATATATATATATATATATATACTGCAATGTTAGGTCTGGCACTCCTCGTCCCTCCTGGGTATCTGTTTTCGGTGCCCTCCTATAACAATGATGGCTTAATATACACACAGTAGAAGGCGGCACTCGGAGACTTCCATGACTTCAAAAGCGTGCTTTAATCAACGTTTCGGGAGACAAACTCCCTTCTTCCGGACACAGCAAACAAGTGAAAAAACAAAACACTACAACACTACATAAACATATTTAAATGTTGTAGTGTTTTGCTTTTTCACTTGTTTGCTGTCTCCTGAAGAAGGGAGTACGTCTCCCGAAACGTTGATTAAAGCACGCTTTTAAATTCATGGAAGTCTCCGAGTGCCGCCTTCTACTGTGTGTATATATATATATATATATATATAATTTTTCTGGTTTTGAACTTGCAGCTTGGTTCTAACTGCATGTATCAACATAAAGCGCTCTAGGGTAAAGCATACCAAACAGTACAAACAGCTTTAAGTTGTAGCTCGGTTGAATCACAGAGGATCACAGAGCTTATAGATGCAGGTGAACAAAGCGCAAAAAACAGTCACATCAGTGCACAGCCACTTGTGAGTCTGGACACACTACAGCCAATACAGCAGAGTACAATGCATCATACACCAGTGTGCAACATGTACCCTATACACAGTTTCTTTATATAGCACAGCCACTTGGGAGTCTCAGCACAGCCAATACTTCAGAGTATAGTGCAGCATACAGCACCATACAGCATGCCCCCTATACACAGTCACTTCATACAGCACAGCCACTTATGAATCCGGAGTCTTTGTACAGCCACTACAGCACAGTATAGCGCAGCAATTAACAGCATGTGTTAGTGTGAAGTGACTCTGAGTCCTGGCTGCTGCGCCTTATATAGAATCCAAGTCCCGCAAGAATCCGATGATGGGAGAATGACGTTTGGCCTCAATGTGGGATTCAAATCTGGCAGGGGTGGGCTTGGATCCCCGATTTTTAGCGTGGTCTGGAAAGCTTTTCCAATTTCAGGTGATTCAAAGGCAAGTAAGCAATGAAAAAAGCAATAAGGACGGCAAGTCAGATGCTTGTTTGTATAGGGAGAGGAATCAGCAGCAGAAAGAAAGAAGTAATTGTATAGGTCATTGGTACAACCTCATATAGAATACTGCGTTCCGTTCTGGAGGCCATATCTCCAGTAGGATATAAATACAGTAGAGACTGTACAAAGAAGGGCAACTAAAATGGTGCATGACCTACATCACAAAACCTACTAGGAAAGACTAAAAGATCTTAATATGTATAGTTTGGAGCAGAGAAGGGAAAGGGGGGACCTTATAGAAACTTTTAAATATACCAAGGGTTTTAACAAGATACAGGAGGAAGACATTCTTCAAATGAAGAGAAGTATTAGAACACGAGGACATGCAGTGAAACTGGAGGGAGGGAGGTTCAGAGGAAATTTGTTGAAAAATTACTTTGCAGAATGGGTAGTGGAAAATTGAAATAGTGTTCCATCAGAGATGGTAGAGAGTAATACAGTACAGTAATGTAAACATGTTTGGGACAGATATAGGGCTATCATTACAAAGAAATAAGGATCAAATAGGTTTTACGGCAGTGGTTCTCAAAATGTTTGAATCACGGCACCCTAGAGTATCAGAATTGTTTTCACAACACCCTTAGGCCAAAAGTTTCTTATTGAGAAATATAGAAAGAAATAATAAATTAAGTAAATTGTGTTTATATATGTCATCCTTAGGTTCAACTGTGTAGTGAGGGACAAGATTTGTTTCTGTTTGTCCACATATTTTATGGTTTACAACTTGACAGTCATCAGCACTGGTTTTGCCTATTACATTGACCATAAATACTTTGATTTGGTGCTGGACCACCAACCCAGGGCACCCCTGCAAGTGTCCCGAGGCACCCCAGGGTGCCACGGCACACAGTTTGAGAACCACTGGTTTAAGGTAACAATATGGTTAAATAAGAGGAGGCAGACTAGATGGGCCAAGTGGTTCTTATCTGCTGTCAAATTCTATGTTCCTACACCCCACCTGGGAAAATAAATTGTGTGCTAGGTGCGAGCATTCTAGGTGGAACTTCTATCCTTTTCTCAATGAAGATTAAATTGGATTTTGATTGAATAACATAGTTGAGTATATGATTCATTTTTATTTTTTTAAACACTCATTATTTTCTATAGAGTCACTCGAAATATAAATTACGGTTGCCTTATAACTAAAGAGAAATACTTAGTTTAATAATACGAAAATACTATCTAATATATTTTATCATTAATCCTTTTCAATAACCAAATGTCCTTATTAACCGTTACGACCTGAAATGCCTTGGCCTGAAATATTAACCCTTTCATGCATTGAGGTCACTACAGTGGACACCTGTTTTTAAGTCATTATCTCCTATAGAAACTTTATTTTGACAATACGTAACTTCTTTGGAATGCTACAAAACGTAGGGCCTAATTCAGAGGCGATCTCTGCAACGGCAGTGATCGCACTCTGAAGTCCTTTATGGAGTGCGCACTGCGCGTGTGCACCCAGTGAGATGCAAAAACATCTCACTGGTGTGATTGCCTCTACCTGATTGACAGGCAGAGGCAGTCGCGGGGTGGGAGGGGGCTTGCCAACAGCATTAGAATGCTGTTGGGGGGGCGCAGTTCGGACAACACAGGCCATGTCCGGACCGTTGCCAGGGTGGGCCGCGGTGGCTGCATGACATCACACACAGCCACTGCGACCCAAAACATGGCGGGTAGCTGCGCAAGCAGGCATCTACTCGGCAGGAGCGAAAGCACCATCGCCGTGCAATGCTTTTGCACCTCTGCGGGGTGGGGGGAGGGAGGGCAGGGCCCGACATGCGGGGCGGACAAGCCTGCGCTGGGCATCCCCCCCGCATGTCAGAGAATCTGGTCATAGATGTGCTAGTTTTAACACATCTATGATCAGCTCTGAATGACCCCCTTAGAAGGTACTGTATGACACCTAGTAGCAGCTTTTAATTCCTACAAAAACAATAAGGTCAATATAAAATGTCTGAGAAAAGTTCACTAGAACCGAGCACTTCAGGGATTTCTGTAAAATATTTTTACTCAAAGACAAAGAAAGCAGTGCATGGGGAAAAAAATCAATGAAAGTAACATTTAGGGCATATACGGTAGATGTTTTAATTAAATACTCAATTTATTTTTTTCACAGTTGATGTCAAATCATATGTCCACTAACCTATAAATTTCTCTGACGTCCTAGTGGATGCTGGGGACTCCGTCAGGACCATGGGGGATATAGCGGCTCCGCAGGAGACAGGGCACAATAATAAAAGCTTTAGGATCAGGTGGTGTGCACTGGCTCCTCCCCCTATGACCCTCCTCCAAGCCTCAGTTAGATTTTTGTGCCCGACGAGAAGGGTGCAATCTAGGTGGCTCTCCTGAGCTGCTTAGAATAAAAGTTTAAGTTAGGTTTTTTATTTTCAGTGAGTCCTGCTGGCAACAGGCTCACTGCTACGAGGGACTTAGGGGAGAGAAGAAAACTCACCTGCGTGCAGGATGGATTTGCTTCTTAGGCTACTGGACACCATTAGCTCCAGAGGGAGTCGGAACACAGGTCTCACCCTGGGGTTCGTCCCGGAGCCGTGCCGCCGACCCCCCTTGCAGATGCCGAAGTTGAAGAGGTCCAGAGGTCCAGAAACAGGCGGCAGAAGACTTTCAGTCTTCATAAGGTAGCGCACAGCACTGCAGCTGTGCGCCATTGTTGTCAGCACACTTCACCAACAGTCACCAACTGTCACTGAGGGTGCAGGGCGCTGGGGGGGGCGCCCTGGGCAGCAATGTATAATACCTTTTTATGGCTAAAATACATCACATATAGCCCTTGAGGCTATATGGATGTATTTAACCCCTGCCAGATCTCACAAACTCCGGGAGAAGAGCCCGCCGAAAAGGGGGCGGGGCCTATTCTCCTCAGCACACGGCGCCATTTTCCTGCTCAGCTCTGCTGTGAGGAAGGCTCCCAGGCTCTCCCCTGCACTGCACTACAGAAACAGGGTTAAAACAGAGAGGGGGGGCACTTATTTGGCGATATGATTACATATATAAAAATGCTATAAGGGAAAACACTTGTATAAGGGGTTGTCCCTGTATAATTATAGCGTTTTTGGTGTGTGCTGGCAAACTCTCCCTCTGTCTCCCCAAAGGGCTAGTGGGGTCCTGTCCTCTGTCAGAGCATTCCCTGTGTGTGTGCTGTGTGTCGGTACGTGTGTGTCGACATGTAGGAGGACGATGTTGGTGAGGAGGCGGAGCAAATTGCCTGTATTGGTGATGTCACTCTCTAGGGAGTCGACACTGGAATGGATGGCTTATTTAGGAATTACGTGATAATGTCAACACGCTGCAAGGTCGGTTGACGACATGAGACGGCCGGCAAACAAATTAGTACCTGTCCAGGCGTCTCAGACACCGTCAGGGGCTTGTAAAAACGCCCATTTACCTCAGTCGGTCGACACAGACACAGACTCGGACACTGACTCCAGTGTCGACGGTGAAGAAACAAACGTATTTTCCTTTAGGGCCACACGTTTCATGTTAAGGGCAATGAAGGAGGTGTTACATATTTCTGATACTACAAGTACCACAAATAAGGGTATTATGTAGGGTGTGAATAAACTACTTGTAGTTTTTCCTGAATCAGATAAATTAAATGAAGTGTGTGATGATACGTGGGTTTCCTCCGATAGAAAATTATTGGCGGTATACCCTTTCCCGCCAGAAGTTAGGGCGAGTTGGGAAACACACCTTAGGGTGAATAAGGCGCTCACACGCTTATAAAAACAAGTGGCGTTACCGTCTCCAGATACGGCAGCCCTCAAGGAGCCAGCTGATAGGAAGCTGAAAAATATCCTAAAAGTATATACACATATACTGGTGTTATACTACGACCAGCAATCGCCTCAGCCTGGATGTGCAGCGCTGAGGGGGCTTGGTCGGATTTCCTGACTGGAAATATTGATACCCTTGACAGGGACAAGATTTTATTGACTATAGAGCATTTTAAGGATGCATTTCTATATATGCGAGATGCGCAGAGGGATATTTGCATTCTGGCATCAAGAGTAAATGTGATGTCCATATCTGCCAGACGACAGTGGTCAGGTGATGCAGATTCCAGACGGCACATGGAAGTATTGCCGTATAAAGGGGCGGTCCATCGGACCTGGTGGCCATGGCAACAGCTGAAAAATCCACCTTTTGTTACCCCAAGTCACATATCAGCAGAAAAGGACACAGTCTTTTCAGTCTCAGTCCTTTCGTCCCCATAAGGGCAGGCGGGCAAAAGGGCCAGTCATATCTGCCCAGGGGTAGAGGAAAGGGAAGAAGACTGCAGCAGGCAGCCCATTCCCAAGAACAGAAGCCCTCCACAGCTTCTGCCAAGTCCGCAGCATGACGCTGGGGCCGTACAAGCGGACTCAGGTGCGGTAGGGGGTCATCTCAAGAGTTTCAGCACGCAGTGGGCTCACTCACAAGTGGACTCCTGGATCCTACACGTAGTATCCCAGGTGTACATTGGAAATTCGAGACGTCTCCCCCTCACAAGTTCCTGAAGTCTGCTTTACCAACGTCTCCCTCCGACAGGGAGGCAGTATTGGGAACAATTCACAGGCTGTATTCCCAGCAGGTGATAATCAAAGTACCCCTTCTACAACAAGGGAAGGGGTATTATTCCACACTATATTGTGGTACTGAAGCCAGACGGCTAGGTGAGATCTGAAATATTTGAACACTTACATACAAGCGTTCAAATCAAGATGGAGTCACTCAGAGCAGTGATAGCGAACCAGGAAGAAGGGGACGATATGGTGTCACTGGATATCAGGGACGCTTACCTACATGTCCAAATTTGCCCTTCTCACCAAGGGTACCTCAGGTTCGTGGTACAGAACTGTCACTATCAGTTCAGACGCTGCCGTTTGGATTGTCCACGGCACCCCGGGTCTTTACCAAGGTAATGGCCGAAATGATGATTCTTCTTAAAAGAAATATGGACGCTTTCCTGATAAAGGCAAGGTCCAGAGAACAGTTGGAGGTCGGAGTAGCACTATCTTAAGTAGTTCTACGACAGCACGAGTGGATTCTAAATATTCCAAAATCGCAGTTTTTTCCGACGACACGTCTACTGTTCCTAGGGATGATTCTGGACACAGTCCAGAAAAGGATGTTTTCTCCCGGAGAAGAAAGCCAGGGAGTTATCCGAGCTAGTCAGGAACCTCCTAAAACCAGGAAAAGTATCAGTGCATCATTGCACAAGGATCCTGTGAAAAATGGTGGTTTCTTACAAAGCGATCCCATTCGGTAGATTTCACGCAAGAACCTTTACGTGGGATCTGCTGGAAAAATGGTCCGGATCGCATCTTCAGATGCATCAGCGGATAACCCTGTCTCCAAGGACAAGGGTGTTTCTTCTGCGGTGGCTGCAGAGTGCTCATCTATGAAAGGGCCGCAGATTCGGCATTCAGGACTGGGTCCTGGTGACCACGGATGCCAGCCTGAGTGGCTGGGGAGCAGTCACACAAGGAAAAAATTTCCAGAGAGTGTGATCGAGTCTGGAGACTTCTCTCCACATAAATATACTGGAGCTAAGGGCAATTTACAATGCTCTAAGCTTAGCAAGACCTCTGCTTCAAGGTCAGCCGGTATTGATCCAGTGGGACAACATCACGGCAGTCGCCCACGTAAACAGACAGGGCGGCACAAGAAGCAGGAGGGAAATGGCAGAAACTGCAAGGATTCTTCGCTGGGCGAAAAATCATGTGATAACACTCTCAGCAGTGTTCATTCCGGGAGTGGAAAACTGGGAAGCAGACTTCCTCAGCAGGCATGACCTCCACCCGGGAGAGTGGGGACTTCATCGGGAAGTCTTCCACATGATTGTAAACCGTTGTGAAAAACCAAAGGTGGACATGATGGCGTCCAGCCTGAACAAAAAACTAGATATTGCGCCAGGTCAAGGGACCCTCAGGCAATAGCGGTGGACGCTCTGGTAACACTGTGGATGTACCAGTCAGAGTATGTGTTCCCTCCTATGCCTCTCATACAAAAAGTACTGAGAATCATAAGAGGGAGATGAGTAAGAATGATACTCGTGGTTCCGGATTGGCCAAGAAGGACTTGGTACCCGAAACTTCAAGAGATGTTCACGGAAGACCCGTGGCCTCTACCTTTAAGAAAGGACCTGCTCCAGCAGGGGCCTTGTCTGTTCCAAGACTTACCGCGGCCGCGTTTGACGGCATGGCGGTTGAACGCTGGATCCTGAAAGGGCATTCCAGATGAAGTCATCCCTACCCTGGTCGAAGACAGGAAGGATGTAACCGCAAAACATTTTCACCGCATTTGGCGAAGATATGTTGCGTGGTGTGGGGCCAAGAAGGCCCCTACAGAGGAATTCCAACTGGGTCGTTTCCTACATTTCCTGAAAACAGGACTGTCTATGGGCCTAAAATTAGGGTCCATTAAGGTTCAAATTTCGGCCCTGTCGAATTTCTTCCAGAAAGAACTGGCTTTAGTGCCTGACGTTCAGATGTTTGTAAAAGGGGTACTGCATATACAGCCTCCTTTTGTGCCCCAGTGGCACCTTGGGATCTCAATGTTGTTTTGAGTTTCCTAAAGTCACATTGGTTTGAACCACTCACCACTGTGGACTTAAAATATCTCACATGGAAGGTGACGATGCTATTAGCCCTGGCTTCAGCCAGGCGTGTGTCAGAATTGGCGGCTTTATCATATATAAAGCCCTTACTTAATTTTTCATTCTGACAGGGCAGAATTGAGGACTCGTCCTCAATTTCTCCTTAAGGTGTTTTCTGTTTTTCACATGAACCAACCTATTGTGGTACCTGCGGGTACTAGGGACTTGGAGGACTCCAAGTTACTTGACGTTGTCAGGGCCCTGAAAAATATGTTTCCAGGAAGGCTGGAGTCAGAAAATCTGACTCGCTGTTTAGCCTGTATGCACCCAACAAGATGGGTGCTCCTGCTTCTAAGCAGACGATTGCTCGCTGGATTTGTAATACAATTCAGTTTACACATTCTGTGGCAGGCCTGCGACAGCCAAAATCGGTAAAAGCCCATTCCAAAAGGAAGGGGGCTCATCTTGGGCGACTGCCCGAGGGGTCTCGGCTTTACAACTTTGCCGAGCAGTTACTTGGTCAGGGGAAAACACGTTTGCTAAATTCTACAAATTTGATACCCTGGCTGAGGAGGACATGGAGTTCTCTCATTCGGTGCTGCAGGGTCATCCGCACTCTCCCGCCCGTTTGGGAGCTTTGGTATAATCCCCATGGTCCTGACGGAGTCCCCAGCATCCACTAGGACGTCAGAGAAAATAAGATTTTACTTACCGATAAATCTATTTCTCGTAGTCCGTAGTGGATGCTGGGCGCCCATCCCAAGTGCGGATTGTCTGCAATACTTGTACATAGTTATTGTTACAAAAATCGGGTTATTCTTGTTGTGAGCCATCTTTTCAGAGGCTCCTTCGTTGTTATCATACTGTTAACTGGGTTCAGATCACAGGTTGTACGGTGTGATTGGTGTGGCTGGTATGAGTCTTACCCGGGATTCAATATCCTTCCTTATTATGCACGCTCGTCCGGGCACAGTATCCTAACTGAGGCTTGGAGGAGGGTCATAGGGGGAGGAGCCAGTGCACACCACCTGATCCTAAAGCTTTTATTATTGTGCCCTGTCTCCTGCGGAGCCGCTATATCCCCCATGGTCCTGACGGAGTCCCCAGCATCCACTACGGACTACGAGAAATAGATTTATCGGTAAGTAAAATCTTATTTTTCCTCACATAATAGCCATATATACCAATTTTGGCAGCCTTATCTGTATCATTATATGTTATCTTTACTTTTTTAAATTGTAAATGATTTCAAATTATTATCATTAGTAACAGCTGTGGTAATAGTGGATGATGCTTTATTTGTATTGTTTTTATTTTCTCGAGATGTCAAGAGCATCTAGTAACAGGGTTAGGTACAAAGCCATACAATATGCACATGGGGGGTGAGGGGTAGGGGGGGTTGGCTGGATCTCATGGATCAGTGTGTGGCAACAGGGGCATACCCAGAACTTTGTGGGCCCCATAGCAACATTTTCAAGGGGCACCTGTCCCAATGCTTCTAGAGAGACGTCTCTCCACAGCAGTTGTTAATGTTATGCCTCATAGTAATGTCCTAGTTTATTTTATGAACCATGGTAGCACACTAGTCTACGTTATGTCACATTGTAGACTGCGAGTACACATGGGCCCTCATTCCGAGTTGATCGCTCGCTAGCAGCAGTGCAAACGCTAAGCCGCCGCCCTCTGAGAGTGTATCTTAGCTTAGCAGAAGTGAGAACGAAAGGTTAGCAGTTCTGCTACTAAAAAATTTCATGAAGTTTCAGAGTGGCTCAAGACTTAATCCTAGCTTGCGATGACTGCAGTCTGTTTAGTTCCTGGTTTGACGTCACAAACACGCCCTGCGTTCGGCCAGCCACTCCCCCATTTCTCCAGCCACTCCTGCGTTTTTACCTGGCACACTCCCTGAAAACGCTGAGTTGCCGCCCAGAAACACCCACTTCCTGTCAATCACACTACGATTACTCGAGCGACTGAAAAGCGTCGCTCGAGCTTGTGTAAAATTACAAAGTTTTGTGTGAAAGTACTTAGCGCATGCGCATAAATGCCGATTTTTTAACTGATCGCTGAGCTGCGAAAATCGGCAGCGAGCGATCAACTCGGAATGAGGGCCATTATGCAAAACAGTACCCCAATTCACACTATGACATATAGTGTGCCCAGTTCATATTATGCCACACTATAATGCATCCACTTCATACTTTGCCCCAGTTTATATAATGTAACATTATAATGCACTCCTGTTTATTTTATACCACATTACATTGAGCAGGTCCATAGTAAAAACTATATATATTCTAGGCTCCAAAGAAAAGGTTTACTGTACATGAGCCCCTATATACCACTTAATGGTGAAAAATGTATATTACACATGTAACTTTGAAAGGGAAGGTGGGACCTTCTCAGCTATGGGCCCCATAGCATCTACACTATCTGCACCTATGGTAGCTACACCCTTGTGTGGCGATGTAACCACACAGATGCAAAAACAGGAGATGATACATTCGGGCATTCTCTCCCTTTCTTGATTGCATAAACAAACGGCTGCTATATCAAATGTCTGGATTCAATGATAAGAATACGCTGGATTTCAAAGCATCCATTGGTCAAGCATTGATTAATGGTGGCTCTATGGGGCAACAGCAAAGAGGAAGATCAAGTAAGACACCACCTCCATTGAAATGCAGGGCCGTGTCAAAGGGGTTGGGTATGAAATGCTGGCTGGTAGGATGCAGGCGGTCAGGAGACTGACAGCAGTATCCCAACAGTGGAAATACCGACAAGGGGTGGTAAGTAGTCTAACGTCCCCTACCTTACCCTAACCCTTCCATTTAGGTGCTTTTAGAGAGGAGGAGGCCCATGTGCAGACTCTGTCTGGACCCCTACTCTCTAGCCAGCAGCGATGTAGACTCTGGGCACTAGGGTCACTAGGGGAGCCTAACGCTGTCCCAGAATCTACAACGCATGTGCAGGTCTTCAGGAAAATGGCATGGTGGCCATTTTCCCAGTGAATTTCTTACCGTAATTGCGCAAAATGCCAGGACAATGGCCGCTCCGGATGCATGCATATAACCAAAACATTGGGCGATTACGCCGGATGTTTTACTTGTATCTGGGTTTGAATCATTCCCTAAGTCTTTATGTGCCCCTCCATGTCTGAATATGCCCAATTAGGTATATATAATTCCCCTACATAGTATGTATTGTCCTATCTGCCCAGTGCATACTTTTTTTTTATTGTTCACCCCCCTACACCCATGGTGTGTTTGAAATCATGCTCCCCCTTGTCTAAATGCTCCTCATTGTGGAATTTGTCTGTGTGTACTGTACTTTTATTTTAATTGTGTTCATCATTTTGGACTCTGGCCATGTACTCCTCACAGCACCTATATGTTTTTTTTTACAGTGCTTGAATTATGCAGCTCACATCTTCAACGTGCTCAGCCACCCCACTCCCCCTCCCCCCAGCTGTATTAATCCACTCCTGTGACCCATGTAGTCTATAAATTACCAGAAGCCTGGCACTTTTCTTGATATATATCTCTACTTGCCTGGTTCCTCGATAGTCATTACCGAAGCTCTGGGGCTGGGTTATACATGCAGGAACATGATTAATGAGTGACTGGAGGATCGGGGTCTTTGCCGTGACCCCCCTTCTGAAGTGCGCTTCCTCAGGCTGGCCTGTCCACTCTGCTGTGACACACTGATCACAGCTGCAGAAAAGCAGTTTTCGTCAGTGATGGCATCCACTGTGCTACGGGTGGGCGCCTATGCACGGCAGCACAGCTGTATCATTACAGCCTATGGACCTACAGGACTTCTGAAGCCCTGTAGGACATAGCAAAAGAAAAGCTGTAGTAGGATCATGTCCATGCCCACTGCTAGCCCAACAGTTACAGTCAAGTCGCTTCCGTGGCTGCAGCCACATAAAACATTTCCTGATTGGCTGCCGGACAGCGAGCTTTGGTTGGCTCATGAACCGGTGCGTGATTTCAGATAAACGCCGCCGCCGGAGAACGGACTGAGCACTGAGTGGCAACAGAGGTGTGTGCTGCGCTCCCCTCCCCTCACACACACAGCAGCAGTAGCGGTGAGCAGCATGGGGGGGGGGGCATGTGTGTACCTGGCACTGTGGGGGAATATCTGGCACTGTGGGAGCATGTATATACCTGGCACTGTGCAGGCTTATCTGACAATGTGGGGGGGGGGGCATATGTGTATCTGGCACTGTGGGGACATGTGTATATCAGGCACTGTTGGGGCATATCTAGCACTGTGGGGCATATGTCTATCTGGCAATGGGGGAGCATATGTGTTTCTGGCACTGTGGGTACATGTGTATACCTGGTACTGTGGGGGCATGTGTATCTGGCACTGGGGGGTGTATCTGTATCTGGCACTGTGGGTACATGTGTATACCTGGCACTGTCGGGGCATATCTGGCACTGTGGGGGCATATGTCTATATGGCACTAAGGGGGCATCTGTGTATCTGGTATTGTGGGGGCATATGTCTATCTGGCACTGTGGAGACATGTGTATACCTGGCACTGTGGGAGAATATCTGGCACTGTGGGGGCATACAGTATGTGTATCTGGAAATGGGAGGGCATATGTGCATTTAACACTGTGAGGGCATATGTCTATCTGGTACTGTGGGAGCATATCTGGCACTGTGGAGGTATATGTGTATCTGGCACTGTGGGGCATATTTGTATCAGGCACTGTGGGGCATATTTGTATCAGACACTGTGGGAGCATATTTGTATCTGGCACTGGGGGCATATTTGGCACTGGGGGGCATATGTGTATCTGGCACTGTAGGGGCATATTTGGATCTGACACTGTGGGGGCATATCTAGCACCATAGGGGCATATGTGTATCTGGCACTGTGGGGGCATATTTAACACTGTGTTGGCAATGGCATATGTGTATCTGGCACTGCACTACTAGCAGCATATGTGTATCTGGCACTATCGGGGACATATGTGTTTCTGGCACTGCACTTTTGGGGTCATGTGTATCTGGCCCCCCATATGTGCACCACGCCCCCATTTTCAATGGCCATGCCCCGTTTGGCATGTGGCCACACCCATAGTACCACTAAGAATTTTTTTCTACTTACACCAGTGGGCGTGCCCAAACCAAAAAACAATTGGCCGATAATTGCTCAACTGTGTAAATACAGTACCAGCACTGCGTACAACTATGAATCAGGCCAATAGTCCAAAGTGTGCAAGATATGCAATAACTCCAGCTCCCTCCTCCCATCAACGGGAAAAGAGCCATCTTTTCGCAGAGATCTAGGTACAGTTGCAGAAAAAAGACAAACAGCACCACCAAAGAAGATTTTGCACTGAATGTACTGTAGAACATTGAATTATTCATAGTTGCAGAGTATAGCAATTCTATTAGTGTATGAATTTATTACTACCTTTTTTACACACCATAACACCATAATAAATTTTAATTGGTTCTTGGGCAAATTTAAATAGAAGAGGTAAAATACTGTACAGTACAGTTCAGCACAGAAAACCAAATCTGGAAGGGAGCCTAGAGTGTATAATCCAGTTTCCTTTCCTGAAAAAGCATATTAACAGCAAGACAGCAACGTTGTGGTTTAATTGACCTACAGATGGCTGCTACCCAAACAATGCCATCTGTTTCCATTACTATTTATTGTTTTTGTCCTCTACCTATTTTAGTTTTGCTAATTGTTATTTGCCTTTTGACTGGCTTTTGCTTGCATGAAGTTCTGCAAGATAGATTGAAATATTTGCATTTCCTTGAAATGAGTCTCCCTGCTCCTTTTTCAATAAGCTATTATTATTGGAAATGATGTGTGTTCAGCTGTTCTTGTTTGCAGAGTTATATAGGCACACACCAGCGTATGACTCAAACTACAGCATGAGCGCCCTAGTTACTTAACAAGTACCGATGACTTATTGAATTATTACAGGTATAGCTGTACTCACTATTGTGTACACACAGGGGGTAATTCCAAGTTGATCGCAGAAGGAATTTTGTTAGCAGTTGGGCAAAACCATGGCTCTCATTCCGAGTTGTTCGCTCGTTATTTTCCTTCGCATTGGTACGATTTTCCACTAACTGCGCATGCGCAATGTTCGCACTGCGGCTGCGCCAAGTAAATTTGCCAAGAAGTTTGGTATTTTACTCACGGCATTACAAGGTTTTTTCTTCGTTCTGCTGATCGTAGTGTGATTGACAGGAAGTGGGTGTTTCTGGGCGGAAACTGGCCGTTTTATGGGAGTGTGTGAAAAAACGCTGCCGTTTCTGGGAAAAACGCGGGAGTGGCTGGAGAAACGGAGGAGTGTCTGGGCGAACGCTGGGTGTGTTTGTGACGTCAAACCAGGAACGAGAAGCACTGAACTGATCACACTGGAAGAGTAAGTCTCGAGCTACTCAGAAACTGCAAAGAAAAATCTTTTCGCAATATTGCGAATACTTCGTTTGCAATTCTGCTAAGCTAAGATTCACTCCCAGAGGGCGGCGGCTTAGCGTGTGCACTGCTGCGAAAAGCGGCTAGCGAGCGAACAACTCGGAATGAGGGCCCATGTGCACTGCAGGGGAGGCAGATATAACATGTGCAGAAAGAGTTAGATTTGGGTGGGTTATTTTGTTTCTGTGCAGGGTAAATACTGGCTGCTTTATTATTACACTGCAATTTAGATTGCAGATTGAACACACCACACCCAAATCTAACTCTCTCTGCACATGTTAAATCTGCCTCCCCTGCAGTGCACATGGTTTTGCTCAACTGCTAACAAAATTCCTGCTGCGATCAACTTGGAATTACCCCCACTGTTTCTTGTGGATCGAAGCTTCAGTGTAGTGGGGTTCTATACAGCTCACCAGCGGTAGTGAATTTCCCATTAACCATGTGAGGGACATACCTAGGGGTACCACTTACATGGGAGGCAGCATTTCAATGCTTGCTTTATTACTGTAAATCTGAAATCTCCCAGTAACAATAAAATATGTCCGCCTTACTGTACAGAATGCCATCTTAAATGGAGTGTGAACAGGTAGGACATGCACAGACAGCCCTTGTAAGATGTCCTACTTAGTAAAAATGTATACATGTTTACAAATAAAATATCATAGCTCATGACTTGTTTTTTATTATTATTATTATTATCAATCGCCAAATGAGGGCTTTAAATCAAACATTTAAAGTAAAAAATTGGGAGTTGGGTGTTAACCATTAATATTGTGCCTAGTAGTGCCCTGACCCCTAAATCCTCCCCTGTATCTTACCTAATCTCTATTTATATAACCAGTGGTGTAAGTAGAAATATTTTCTTAGTGGTACTGAGTGCCAAAAATGGGTGTGGTCATGTGTCGTGAGGGGGGCGTGGTCACATGCCACCAGTGGGAGTGGCTACATGACACTAGTGGCGTGGCAACACTACAAAGCCCCTTTTCTTTGCACCCTGGAGGCAAGGCTAGAAATATATAATACTACCTCCAGTATAATAGAAATATATAGTGATACCTCCAGTATAATAGAAATATATAGTAATGCCCCCAGTATAATAAATATATATAGTAATGCCCCCAATGTAATAACAATATATAATAAATAATAATGCCTCCATTATAACAGGAATATATAGTGTAGTAGTGCCCCTGGTATAATAGAAATATATAGTAGTGTCCACCAGCGACAGACTGGGGCTCAAAAAACGGCCCGGGCATTTATGAGCACGCGCTCGGCGCGGGGATGCGCCACCACGATGTATGGGGGTGTGCAGCGAGTCATGGGGGCGTGGACTCGTACGCCCCCATTACCATGGCGATGCTTTCTGGGGGTGGGGGCGCGCCGCGAGTCCGGGGGCGTGGACTCGCGTCACCCCCTCATTTCCATGGAGACCAGTGGGGGCGGCTGAACTAGAGAGCCAGAGGCTGCGCTGCGTGCGGCCTTCCCGGCTCTCTGAGGGACCGGATCGACCCACCTGCCCATCGGCCCTTCTGGCATGTGCCAGATGGCCAGTCTGGCCCTGGTGTCCACATTACGATAGAAATATGTAGTAATACCCCCCATAATAATAACAGACATATATAGTAGTGTCCACATTATATTAGAAATGAATGCTCCCAGCAAGAGACGCTGTGGGAAAGTGTAATCAGGCTCCTCTCTTCATGCCCGCCACAGCCGCCAGAGGAGGAAGTGTGACGTGGCGTCATGACATCACCATTGCGCTCCCAGTAACTCTGACAAACTGGGAGACGCTGTCATGCTGCCAAGCACCATGGTTTTGTTACTTTGTGGTGCATTATAATTGTGGTAATGGCGGTCACGGGTGCAAAGTGTGTGGCAGGCTGTACTGAGTACCCGCTGCCATATTCTTAAGGGTACTCCGTACCCAAGCGTACCCGCATACTTTCACCACTAGATATAACATTATTTTCCTAAAGCATTTAGGTTAATATAGGCATACTGTACCTTACATTGTGAGATGTCATATCAGCAGGCAACATTGATATCTAACAATTCTCTACACAGCAGGAACCTTTCTGCAAAGTGTAGTGACATCACAAAGGCTTGATGTGATCTGAGCAAGTCACATGATCGGAATACTGCCTATATTTTACCATTGCTATCTATATATTTAAAATATATCTTTCTAACATTATTTTCATATAATATTTAGGTAAAAATAAGCATTATTTATTAGAGATGAGCGCCTGAAATTTTTCGGGTTTTGTGTTTTGGTTTTGGGTTCGGTTCCGCGGCCGTGTTTTGGGTTCGACCGCGTTTTGGCAAAACCTCACCGAATTTTTTTTGTCGGATTCGGGTGTGTTTTGGATTCGGGTGTTTTTTTAAAAAAACACTAAAAAACAGCTTAAATCATAGAATTTGGGGGTCATTTTGATCCCATATTATTATTAACCTCAAAAACCATAATTTCCACTCATTTTCAGTCTATTCTGAATACCTCACACCTCACAATATTATTTTTAGTCCTAAAATTTGCACCAAGGTCGCTGGATGACTAAGCTAAGCGACACTAGTGGCCGACACAAACACCTGGCCCATCTAGGAGTGGCACTGCAGTGTCACGCAGGATGTCCCTTCCAAAAAACCCTCCCCAATCAGCACATGACGCAAATAAAAAAAGAGGCGCAATGAGGTAGCTGACTGTGTGAGTAAGATAAGCGACCCTAGTGGCCGACACAAACACCGGGCCCATTTAGGAGTGGCACTGCAGTGTCACGCAGGATGTCCCTTCCAAAAAACCCTCCCCAATCAGCACATGACGCAAAGAAAAAAAGAGGCGCAATGAGGTAGCTGACTGTGTGAGTAAGATTAGCGACCCTAGTGGCCGACACAAACACCGGGCCCATTTAGGAGTGGCACTGCAGTGTCACGCAGGATGTCCCTTCCAAAAAACCCTCCCCAATCAGCACATGACGCAAAAAAAAAAAGAGGCGCAATGAGGTAGCTGACTGTGTGAGTAAGATTAGCGACCCTAGTGGCCGACACAAACACCGGGCCCATTTAGGAGTGGCACTGCAGTGTCACGCAGGATGTCCCTTCCAAAAAACCCTCCCCAATCAGCACATGACGCAAAGAAAAAAAGAGGCGCAATGAGGTAGCTGACTGTGTGAGTAAGATTAGCGACCCTAGTGGCCGACACAAACACCGGGCCCATTTAGGAGTGGCACTGCAGTGTCACGCAGGATGTCCCTTCCAAAAAACCCTCCCCAATCAGCACATGACGCAAAGAAAAAAAGAGGCGCAATGAGGTAGCTGACTGTGTGAGTAAGATTAGCGACCCTAGTGGCCGACACAAACACCGGGCCCATTTAGGAGTGGCACTGCAGTGTCACGCAGGATGTCCCTTCCAAAAAACCCTCCCCAAACAGCACATGACGCAAAGAAAAATAAAAGAAAAAAGAGGTGCAAGATGGAATTGTCCTTGGGCCCTCCCACCCACCCTTATGTTGTATAAACAAAACAGGACATGCACACTTTAACCAACCCATCATTTCAGTGACAGGGTCTGCCACACGACTGTGACTGATATGACGGGTTGGTTTGGACCCCCCCCAAAAAAGAAGCAATTAATCTCTCCTTGCACAAACTGGCTCTACAGAGGCAAGATGTCCACCTCATCATCACCCTCCGATATATCACCGTGTACATCCCCCTCCTCACAGATTATCAATTCGTCCCCACTGGAATCCACCATCTCAGCTCCCTGTGTACTTTGTGGAGGCAATTGCTGCTGGTCAATGTCTCCGCGGAGGAATTGATTATAATTCATTTTAATGAACATCATCTTCTCCACATTTTCTGGATGTAACCTCGTACGCCGATTGCTGACAAGGTGAGCGGCGGCACTAAACACTCTTTCGGAGTACATACTTGTGGGAGGGCAACTTAGGTAGAATAAAGCCAGTTTGTGCAATGGCCTCCAAATTGCCTCTTTTTCCTGCCAGTATAAGTATGGACTGTGTGACGTGCCTACTTGGATGCGGTCACTCATATAATCCTCCACTATTCTTTCAATGGTGAGAGAATCATATGCAGTGACAGTAGACGACATGTCCGTAATCGTTGTCAGGTCCTTCAGTCCGGACCAGATGTCAGCATCAGCAGTCGCTCCAGACTGCCCTGCATCACCGCCAGCGGGTGGGCTCGGAATTCTGAGCCTTTTCCTCGCACCCCCAGTTGCGGGAGAATGTGAAGGAGGAGATGTTGACAGGTCGCGTTCCGCTTGACTTGACAATTTTCTCACCAGCAGGTCTTTCAACCCCAGCAGACTTGTGTCTGCCGGAAAGAGAGATCCAAGGTAGGCTTTAAATCTAGGATCGAGCACGGTGGCCAAAATGTAGTGCTCTGATTTCAACAGATTGACCACCCGTGAATCCTTGTTAAGCGAATTAAGGGCTCCATCCACAAGTCCCACATGCCTAGCGGAATCGCTCCGTGTTAGCTCCTCCTTCAATGTCTCCAGCTTCTTCTGCAAAAGCCTGATGAGGGGAATGACCTGACTCAGGCTGGCAGTGTCTGAACTGACTTCACGTGTGGCAAGTTCAAAGGGCATCAGAACCTTGCACAACGTTGAAATCATTCTCCACTGCGCTTGAGACAGGTGCATTCCACCTCCTATATCGTGCTCAATTGTATAGGCTTGAATGGCCTTTTGCTGCTCCTCCAACCTCTGAAGCATATAGAGGGTTGAATTCCACCTCGTTACCACTTCTTGCTTCAGATGATGGCAGGGCAGGTTCAGTAGTTTTTGGTGGTGCTCCAGTCTTCTGTACGTGGTGCCTGTACGCCGAAAGTGTCCCGCAATTTTTCTGGCCACCGACAGCATCTCTTGCACGCCCCTGTCGTTTTTTAAATAATTCTGCACCACCAAATTCAAGGTATGTGCAAAACATGGGACGTGCTGGAATTTGCCCATATTTAATGCACACACAATATTGCTGGCGTTGTCCGATGCCACAAATCCACAGGAGAGTCCAATTGGGGTAAGCCATTCCGCGATGATCTTCCTCAGTTGCCGTAAGAGGTTTTCAGCTGTGTGCGTATTCTGGAAACCGGTGATACAAAGCGTAGCCTGCCTAGGAAAGAGTTGGCGTTTGCGAGATGCTGCTACTGGTGCCGCCGCTGCTGTTCTTGCGGCGGGAGTCCATACATCTACCCAGTGGGCTGTCACAGTCATATAGTCCTGACCCTGCCCTGCTCCACTTGTCCACATGTCCGTGGTTAAGTGGACATTGGGTACAACTGCATTTTTTAGGACACTGGTGAGTCTTTCTCTGACGTCCGTGTACATTCTCGGTATCGCCTGCCTAGAGAAGTGGAACCTAGATGGTATTTGGTAACGGGGGCACACTGCCTCAATAAATTGTCTAGTTCCCTGTGAACTAACGGCGGATACCGGACGCACGTCTAACACCAACATAGTTGTCAAGGCCTCAGTTATCCGCTTTGCAGCAGGATGACTGCTGTGATATTTCATCTTCCTCGCAAAGGACTGTTGAACAGTCAATTGCTTACTGGAAGTAGTACAAGTGGGCTTATGACTTCCCCTCTGGGATGACCATCGACTCCCAGCAGCAACAACAGCAGCGCCAGCAGCAGTAGGCGTTACACGCAAGGATGCATCGGAGGAATCCCAGGCAGGAGAGGACTCGTCAGAATTGCCAGTGACATTGCCTGCAGGACTATTGGCATTCCTGGGGAAGGAGGAAATTGACACTGAGGGAGTTGGTGGGGTGGTTTGCGTGAGCTTGGTTACAAGAGGAAGGGATTTACTGGTCAGTGGACTGCTTCCGCTGTCACCCAAAGTTTTTGAACTTGTCACTGACTTATTATGAATGCGCTGCAGGTGACGTATAAGGGAGGATGTGCCGAGGTGGTTAACGTCCTTACCCCTACTTATTACAGCTTGACAAAGGGAACACACGGCTTGACACCTGTTGTCCGCATTTCTGTTGAAATAGTTCCACACCGAAGAGCTGATTTTTTTGGTATTTTCACCAGGCATGTCAACGGCCATATTCCTCCCACGGACAACAGGTGTCTCCCCGGGTGCCTGACTTAAACAAACCACCTCACCATCAGAATCCTCCTGGTCAATTTCCTCCCCAGCGCCAGCAACACCCATATCCTCCTCATCCTGGTGTACTTCAACACTGACATCTTCAATCTGACTATCAGGAACTGGACTGCGGGTGCTCCTTCCAGCACTTGCAGGGGGCGTGCAAATGGTGGAAGGCGCATGCTCTTCACGTCCAGTGTTGGGAAGGTCAGGCATCGCAACCGACACAATTGGACTCTCCTTGTGGATTTGGGATTTCGAAGAACGCACAGTTCTTTGCGGTGCTACTGCTTTTGCCAGCTTGAGTCTTTTCATTTTTCTAGCGAGAGGCTGAGTGCCTCCATCCTCATGTGAAGCTGAACCACTAGCCATGAACATAGGCCAGGGCCTCAGCCAATCCTTGCCACTCCGTGTGGTAAATGGCATATTGGCAAGTTTACGCTTCTCCTCCGACAATTTTATTTTAGGTTTTGGAGTCCTTTTTTTACTGATATTTGGTGTTTTGGATTTGACATGCTCTGTACTATGACATTGGGCATCGGCCTTGGCAGACGACGTGGCTGGCATTTCATCGTCTCGGCCATGACTAGTGGCAGCAGCTTCAGCACGAGGTGGAAGTGGATCTTGATCTTTCCCTAATTTTGGAACCTCAACATTTTTGTTCTCCATATTTTAATAGGCACAACTAAAAGGCACCTCAGGTAAACAATGGAGATGGATGGATACTAGTATACAATTATGGACGGACTGCCGAGTGCCGACACAGAGGTAGCTACAGCCGTGAACTACCGTACTGTGTCTGCTGCTAATATAGACTGGTTGATAAAGAGATGTCGTAGTATGTATGTATGAAGAAGAAAGAAAAAAAAACCACGGGTAGGTGGTATACAATTATGGACGGACTGCCGAGTGCCGACACAGAGGTAGCCACAGCCGTGAACTACCGTACTGTACTGTGTCTGCTGCTAATATAGACTGGTTGATAAAGAGATGTCGTAGTATGTATGTATGAAGAAGACAGAAAAAAAAACCACGGTTAGGTGGTATACAATTATGGACGGACTGCCGAGTGCCGACACAGAGGTAGCCACAGCCGTGAACTACCGTACTGTACTGTGTCTGCTGCTAATATAGACTGGTTGATAAAGAGATGTCGTAGTATGTATGTATGAAGAAGACAGAAAAAAAACCACGGTTAGGTGGTATACAATTATGGACGGACTGCCGAGTGCCGACACAGAGGTAGCCACAGCCGTGAACTACCGTACTGTACTGTGTCTGCTGCTAATATAGACTGGTTGATAAAGAGATGTCGTAGTATGTATGTATAAAGAAGAAAGAAAAAAAAACCACGGTTAGGTGGTATACAATTATGGACGGACTGCCGAGTGCCGACACAGAGATAGCCACAGCCGTGAACTACCGTACTGTACTGTGTCTGCTGCTAATATAGACTGGTTGATAAAGAGATGTCGTAGTATGTATGTATGAAGAAGAAAGAAAAAAAAACCACGGTTAGGTGGTATACAATTATGGACGGACTGCCGAGTGCCGACACAGAGGTAGCCACAGCCGTGAACTACCGTACTGTACTGTGTCTGCTGCTAATATAGACTGGTTGATAAAGAGATGTCGTAGTATGTATGTATAAAGAAGAAAAAAAAAACACGGTTAGGTGGTATACAATTATGGACGGACTGCCGAGTGCCGACACAGAGGTAGCCACAGCCGTGAACTACCGTACTGTACTGTGTCTGCTGCTAATATAGACTGGTTGATAAAGAGATGTCGTAGTATGTATGTATAAAGAAGAAAAAAAAACCACGGTTAGGTGGTATACAATTATGGACGGACTGCCGAGTGCCGACACAGAGGTAGCCACAGCCGTGAACTACCGTACTGTACTGTGTCTGCTGCTAATATAGACTGGTTGATAAAGAGATGTAGTAGTATGTATGTATAAAGAAGAAAGAAAAAAAAAAACACGGGTAGGTGGTATACAATTATGGATGGACTGCCGAGTGCCGACACAGAGGTAGCTACAGCCGTGAACTACCGTACTGTATCTGCTGCGACTGGATGATAAATAATGATATAAAAAATATATATATATCACTACTGCAGCCGGACAGGTATATATATTATATAATGACGGACCTGCTGGACACTGTCTGTCAGCAGAATGAGTTTTTTATAGAATAAAAAAAAAACACCACACAAGTGAAGTCACACGACGAGTGTTTAACTTTTTCAGGCAATCACAATATAGTATACTACTAACTATACTGGTGGTCAGTGTGGTCAGGTCACTGGTCAGTCACACTGGCAGTGGCACTCCTGCAGCAAAAGTGTGCACTGTTTAATTTTAATATAATATGTACTCCTGGCTCCTGCTATAACCTATAACTGGCACTGCAGTGCTCCCCAGTCTCCCCCACAATTATAAGCTGTGTGAGCTGAGCACAGTCAGATATATAATATATACATAGATGATGCAGCACACTGGGCTGAGCAGTGCACACAGATATGGTATGTGACTGTCTTGTACTCCTGGCTCCTGCTATAACCTATAACTGGCACTGCAGTGCTCCCCAGTCTCCCCCACAATTATAAGCTGTGTGAGCTGAGCACAGTCAGATATATAATATATACATAGATGATGCAGGCATGCAGCACACTGGGCTGAGCAGTGCACACAGATATGGTATGTGACTGAGTCACTGTGTGTACCGTTTTTTTCAGGCAGAGAACGGATATATTAAATAAAACAACTGCACTGCTGGTGGTCACTGTGGTCAGTCACTAAACTCTGCACTCTCTTCTACAGTATCAGCCTCAGGTCAATCTCTCTCTCTCTCTCCTAATCTAAATGGAGAGGACGCCAGCCACGTCCTCTCCCTATCAATCTCAATGCACGTGTGAAAATGGCGGCGACGCGCGGCTCCTTATATAGAATCCGAGTCTCGCGATAGAATCCGAGCCTCGCGAGAATCCGACAGCGTCATGATGACGTTCGGGCGCGCTCGGGTTAACCGAGCAAGGCGGGAAGATCCGAGTCGCTCGGACCCGTGAAAAAAAACATGAAGTTCGTGCGGGTTCGGATTCAGAGAAACCGAACCCGCTCATCTCTATTATTTATATTGTGAGATCTGATGTTCTATCAGCAGGTACAGTTGATATCTGGCAATTGTCTACAAAGCAGTCACATCCTGCCTGCATATCATCATTGCTAGCTATTTATTTATAATCTATCCCTATCTACAGTGCATCCGGAAAGTATTCACAGCGTTTCACTCTTTACACATTTTGTTATGTTACAGCCTTATTCCAAAATTTTATAAATTCATTTTTTCCCCCTCAAAATTCTACACACAATACCCCATAATGACAACGTGAAAAGAGGTTTTTTGAGATTTTTGCAAATTTATTAAAAATAAAAAAACAAAGAAATCACATGTACATAATAAGTATTCACAGCCTTTGCCATGAAACTCAAAATATAGCTCAGGTGCATCCTTTTTCCACTGATCATCCTTGAGATGTTCCTACAGTCCATCTGTGGTAAATTCCGTTGATTGGACATGATTTGGACAGGCACACACCTATCTATATAAGGTCTCACACTTGACAGTGCATGTCTGAGCACAAACCAAGCATAAAGTCAAAGGAATTGTCTGTAGACCTCCGAGACAGCATTGTCTCGAGGCACAAATATGGGGAAGCGTACAGAAAAATATCTGCTGCTTTGAAGGTCCCAATGAGCACAGTGGCCTCCATCATCCATAAATGGAAGATGTTCAGAACCACCAGGACTCTTCCTAGAGCTGGCCGGCCATCTAAACTGAGCAATTGGGGGAGAAGGGCCCTAGGCAGGGAGGTGACCAAGAACCCGATGGTCACTCTTTTAGAGCTACAGCATTCCTCTGTGGAGAGAAGAGAACCTTCCAGAAGGACAACCATCTCTGCAGCAATCCACCAATCAGGCCTGTATGTTAGAGTGGCCATACGGAAGCCACTCCTTAGTAAAAAAGCACATGGCAGCCTACCTGGAGTTTGCCAAAATGCACCTGACGGAATCTCAGACCATGAGAAAGAAAATTCTCTGGTCTGATGAGACAAAGATTGAACTCTTTTTGCGTTAATGCCAGGCATCATGTTTGGAGGAAACCAGGTACCGCTCATCACCAGGCCAATACCATCCCAACAGTGAAGCATGGTGGTGGCAGCATCATGCTGTGGGGATGTTTTTCAGCGGCAGGAACTGGAAGACTAGTCAGGTTAGAGGGAAAGATAAATGCAGTACAGAGACGTCCTGGATGAAAACCTGCTCCAGGACGCTCTTGACCTCAGACTGGGGCGACAGTTCATCTTTCAGCAGGACAACGACCCTAAGCACACAGCCAAGATATCAAAGGAGTGGCTTCAGGACAACTCTGTGAATGCCCTTGACAGTCCCAGCCAGAGCCCAGACTTGAATCCGATTGAACATCTCTGGAGAGATCTGAAAATGGCTGTGCACCGACGCTTCCCATCCAACCTGATGGAGCTTGAGAGGTGATGCAAAGAGGAATGGGCGAAACTGACCAAAGATAGGTGTGCCAAGATTGTGGCATCATATTCAAAAAGACTTGAGGCTGTAATTGCTGCCAAAGGTGCATCAACAAAGTATTGAGCAAAGGTTGTAAATACGTATGTACATGTGATTTCTTAGTTTTTTATTTTTTATAAATGTGTAAATTTGCAAAAATCTCAAAAACACTTATTTCACGTTGTCATTATGGGGTATTGGGCCTAATTCAGAGTTCATCGCAGCAGCAAATTTGTTAGCAGTTAGGCAAAACCATGGTGGTCATTCCGAGTTGATCGCAGCCAGCAACTTTTAGCTGCTGCTGCGATCAATAGTCCACGCCTATGGGGGAGTGTATTTTAGCTTAGCAGGGCTGCGATCGCTTGTGCAGCCCTGCTAAGCTAAAAAATGTTCACACAAAACTAGACTAGGCCTGGACATACTTACCCTGTGCAATGGATCCAGCGATGATGGGCCCGGCATTGACGTAACTCCTCCGCCCACCGTTGTCCTGGACACGCCTGCGTTTTACTCACCACTCACCGAAAACGGCTCCAAACGGTCCGGATCCGCCCATCCACGCCTCCTTCCTGTCAATCTTCTTAGCGGTCGCTGCTACGACCGCTTCCGTCGGTAGCCGCGGCGTATCCCGGCGACCCCTGTCGCCGGGCAATGTTGCACACGCGCACTGCGCCCGCCACGCATGCGCATTCCGCACCCGTTCGCACAGCAGCGAAAAACCGCTGCGTGTGCACTGCAGGTGCACATGTGCACTGCAGGTGTGGCAGATATAACGTGCAGAGAGAGTAAGATTTGGGTGGGGGTGTGTTCAAACTGGAATCTAAACTGCAGTGTAAAAATAAAGCAGCCAGTATTTACCCTGCACAGAAACAAAATAGCCCACCCAAATCTAACTCTCTCTGCAAATGTTATATCTGCCACACCTGCAGTGCACATAGGGGGTCATTCCGAGTTGAACGCTAGCTGCCGTTGTTCGCAGCGCAGCAATCAGGCTAAAAATCATAATCTCTGCGCATATGTATGCGCCGCAATGCACACGCGCGTCGTACGGGTAAAAAGCCCGTTGTGGTTGTGCACAGGTTCTAGCGAAGTTTTCAGTCGCACTGACGGCCGCAAGAAGATTGACAGGAAGGGGGCGTTTCTGGGTGTCAACTGACCGTTTTCAGGGAGTGTTTGCAAAAACGCAGGCATGTCTGAAAAAATGCAGGCATGGCTGGGCGTTCACTGGGCGTCAAATTCGGACACGAATAGGCTGAAGTGATCTCAAGTGCTGAGTAGGTCCAGAACTACTCTGAAACTGTACAAACTGTTTTTGCAGAGCTTGGCTGCACATGCGTTCGCACTTTTGCGAAGCTAAAATACACTCCCCAGTGGGCGGTGGCCTAGCATTTGCACGGCTGCTAAAACTAGCTAGCGAGCAATCAACTCGGAATGACCCCCATGGTTTTGCCCAACTGCTAACAAATTTGCTGCTGTGATCAACTCTGAATTACCCCCTTTGTGTGTAGAATTTTGAGGGGAAAAATGTGTGGAATAAAGATGTAACATAACAATATGTGGAAAAAGTGAAGCGCTGTGAATACTTTCTGGATGCACTGTATCTATCTCTCTATCTATCTATCTATCTATCTATCTGTCTATCAGATAGTGAAGTTCCCTTTGAGCATGTGAGGCACGTGCCTAGGGGCACCACTTGCTAGGGGGCGGCATATCGATGTTTGCTTTATTACTGTCAATCTGATATCCCCCTGTAACAACAAAATATTTTCACCTTACTGTACCGAATGCCATCTTAAAAAACGTCATCATCCCGCTGTCGGATTCTCGCGAGATTCGGATTCCATATAAAGAGCCGCGCGTCGCCGCCATTTTCACTCTTGCATTGTAGATTGAGCGGAGAGGACGTGTCTACGTTCTCTGCCTGAATAGCCCAATATCAGCTCAATATCTGTGCTCAGTATCAGTGCTGCATTGTGGTGACCAGTATATAGTAATACAGTACAGTAGTCCATTGCTGCTGTATCTTGCTGCTCTGTGTCAGTTCTAGTATCCTGAACAGTGCTCAATATCTGTGCTCAGTATCAGTGCTGCATTGTGGTGACCAGTACAGTAGTCCGTTGCTGTATCTTGCTGCTCCGTGTCAGTTCTAGTATCCTGAACAGTGCTCAATATATGTGCTCAGTATCAGTGCTGCATTGTGGTGACCAGTATAGTATTACAGTACAGTAGTCCATTGCTGTATCTCGCTGCCCAGTGTCAGTTCTAGTATCCTGAACAGTGCTCAATATCTGTGCTCAGTTTCAGTGCTGCATTGTGGTGACCAGTATATAGTAGTAAAGTACACTAGTCCATTGCTGTATCTCGCTGCCCAGTGTCAGTTCTACTATCCTGAACAATGCTAAATATCTGTGCTCAGTATCAGTACTGCATTGTGGTGACCAGTATATAGTAGTACAGTACAGTAGTCCATTGCTGTATCTCGCTGCCCAGTGTCAGTTCTAGTATCCTGAACAGTGCACAATATCTGTGCTCAGTATCAGTGCTGCATTGTGGTGACCAGTATATAGTAGTACAGTACAGTAGTCCATTGCTGCTGTATCTTGCAGCTCTGTGTCAGTTCTAGTATCCTCATCAGTGCTCAATATCTGTGCTCAGTATCAGTGCTGCATTGTGGTGACCAGTATATAGTAGTACAGTACAGTAGTCCATTGCTGCTGTATCTTGCTGCTCTGTGTCAGTTCTAGCATCCTGAACAGTGCTCAATATCTGTGCTCAGTATCAGTGCTGCATTGTGGTGACCAGTATATAGTAGTACAGTACAGTAGTTCATTGCTGTTCTCGCTGCCCAGTGTCAGCTCTAGTATCCTGAACAGTGCTCAATATCTGTGCTCAGTATCAGTGCTGCATTGTGGTGACCAGTATATAGTAGTCCATTGCAGTATCTTGCTGCCCAGTGTCAGTTCTAGTATCCTGAACAGTGCTCAATATCTGTGCTCAGTATCAGTGCTGCATTGTGGTGCAGTATATAGTAGTACAGTACAGTAGTCCATTGCTGTATCTCGCTGCCCAGTGTCAGTTCTAGTATCCTGAACAGTACTCAATATCTGTGCTCAGTATCAGTGCTGCATTGTGGTGACCAGTATATAGTAGTACAGTACAGTAGTCCATTGCTGCTGTGTCTTGCTGCTCCGTGTCAGTTCTAGTATCCTGAACAGTGCTCAATATCTGTGCTCAGTTTCAGTGCTGCATTGTGGTGACCAGTATATAGTAGTACAGTACAGTAGTCCATTGCTGTATCTCGCTGCCCAGTGTCAGTTCTAGTATCCTCATCAGTGCTCAATATCTGTGCTCAGTATCAGTGCTGCATTGTGGTGACTAAAAGTCCAGTGTCTTGTGCTGCATCTTGCTGCTGTAGGGTGCTGTGGTAGTGTCCTGTCACTGTGCATAGGTCATCATTATTCCAGTCACAGTGGTATCTGGTACCTATCTAGTGGTATCTAATTCCAGACATTTACTGCCGTCTAATTCCAGATATATTACTGGCATATAATTCCACACATTAAAAAATGGAGAACAAAAATGTGGAGGGTAAAATAGGGAAAGATCAAGATCCACTTCCACCTAGTGCTGAAGCTGCTGCCACTAGTCATGGAAGAGATGATGAAATGCCATAAACGTCGTCTGCCAAGGCCGATGCCCAATGTCATAGTAGAGAGCATGTAAAATCCCAAAACCGAAAGTTCAGTAAAATGACCCAAAAATCTAAATTAAAAGCGTCTGAGAAGCGTAAACTTGCCAATATGCCATTTACGACACGAAGTGGCAAGGAACGGCTGAGGTCCTGGCCTATGTTCATGGCTAGTGGTTCAGCTTCACATGAGGATGGAAGCACTCATCCTCCCGCTAGAAAAATGAAAAGAGTTAAGCTGGCAAAAGCACAGCAAAGAACTGTGCATTCTTCTAAATCACAAATCCCCAAGGAGAGTCCAATTGTGTTGGTTGCGATGCCTGACCTTCCCAACACTGTACGGGAAGAGGTGGCTCCTTCCACCATTTGCACGCCCCCTGCAAGTGCTGGAAGGAGCACCCACAGTCCAGTTCCTGATAGTCAAATTGAAGATGTCACTGTTGAAGTACACCAGGATGAGGATATGGGTGTTGCTGGCGCTGAGGAGGAAACTGACAAGGAGGATTCTGATGGAGAGGTGGTTTGTTTAAGTCAGGCCCCCGGGGAGACACCTGTTGTCTGTGGGATGAATAAGGCCATTGACATGCCTGGTCAAAATACAAAAAAAATCACCTCTCCCGCAGCAACAACAGCAGCGGCGGCACCAGTAGCAGCATCTCGCAAACTCCAACTCGATCCTAGGCAGGCTACGCTTTGTATCACCGCTTTCCATAAGAGGCACACAGCTGACAACCTCTTACGGAAACTGAGGAACATCATCGCAGATTGGCTTACCCCTATTGTACTCTCCTGGGGATTTGTGACATCGGACAACGCCACCAATATTGTGAATGCATTACATGTGGGCAAATTCCAGCACGTCCCACGTTTTGCATATACAATGAATTTGGTGGTGCAGAATTTTTTTTAAAACGACAGGGGCATGCAAGAGATGCTGTCGGTGGCCCGAAGAATTGCAGGCCACTTTCGGCATTCAGCCACCGCGTGCCGAAGACTGGAGCACCAGCAAACACTCCTGAACATGCCCAGCCATCAGCTAAAGCTAGAGATGGTAACGAGGTGGAATTCAACCCTCTATATGCTTCAGAGGATGGAGGAGCAGCAAAAGGCCATTCAAGCCTATGCATCTGCCTACGATATAGGCAAAGGAGGGGGAATGCACCTGACTCAAGCGCAGTGGAGAATGATTTCAACGTTTTGCAAGGTTCTGCAACCCTTTGAACTTGCCACACGTGAAGTCAGTTCAGACACTGCCAGCCTGAGTCAGGTCATTCCCCTCATCAGGCTTTTGCAGAAGCAGCTGGAGAGATTGAAGGAGGAGTTAAAATGGAGCGATTCCGCTAGGCATGTGGGTCTTGTGGATGGAGCCCTTCATTCGCTTAACCAGAATTCACGGTGGTCAATCTGTTGAAATCTGAGCACTACATTTTGGCCACCGTGCTCGATCCTAGGTTTAAAGCCTACGTTGTATCTCTCTTTCTGGCAGACACAAGTCTGCAGATGTTCAAAAAACCTGCTGGTGAGACAATTGTCAAGTCAAGCGGAACGTGACCCGCCAACAGCTCCTCCTTCATTTTCTCACGCCACTGGAGCTGCCAGGAAAAGGATAAAATTTGCAAAACCACCCGCTGGCGGTGATGCGGTGATGCAGGGCAGTCAGGAGCGATAGCTCACATCTGGTCCGGACTGAAGGACCTGTCAATGATTACTGACATGTCGTCTACTGTCACTGCATATGATTCTGTCGCCATTGAAAGAATGGTGGAGGATTATATGAGTGACCGCATCACTGTAGGCATGTCAGACAGTCCGTACGTATACTGGCAGGAAAAAGAGGCAATTTGGAGGCCCTTGCACAAACTGGCTTTATTTTACCTAAGTTGCCCCCCCTCCAGTGTGTACTCCGAAAGAGTGTTTAGTGCAGCCGGTAACCTTGTCAACGATCGGCGTAGGAGGTTACTTCCAGAAAATGTGGAGAAGATGATGTTCGTCAAAATTAATTATAATCAATTCCTCCGTGGAGACATTTACCAGCAATTGCCTCCAGAAAGTACACAGGGACCTGAGATGGTGGATTCCAGTGGGGTCGAATTAATAATCTGTGAGGAGGGGGATGTACACAGTGAAAGGGGTGAGGAATCGGATGATGAGGAGGAGGTGGACATCTTGCCTCTGTAGAGCCAATTTGTGCAAGGAGAGATTGATTGCTTTTTTTTTGGTTGGGGCCCAAACCAACCAGTCATTTCAGTCACAGTCGTGTGGCAGACCCTGTCGCTGAAATGATGGGTTCGTTAAAGTGTGCATGTCCTGTTTATACAACATAAGAGTGGGTGGGAGGGCCCAAGGACAATTCCATCTTGCACCTCTTTTTTTAATTTATTTATCTTTGCATCATGTGCTGTTTGGGGACTATTTTTTTAAGTGCCATCCTGTCTGACACTGCAGTGCCACTCCTAGATGGGCCAGGTGTTTGTGCCGCCCACTTGGGTTGCTTAGCTTAGTCGTCCAGCGACCTCGGTGCTGATTTTAGGACTAAAAATAATATTGTGAGGTGTGAGGTGTTCAGAATAGACTGGAAATGACTGGAAATTATCGTTATTGAGGTTAATAATACTATAGGGTCAAAATTACCCCCAAATTCTATGATTTAAGCTGTTTTTGAGGTTTTTTTTTTTTAAAACACACCCAAATCCAAAACGCACCCGAATCCGACAAAAATTCTTAAGGGAGGTTTTGCCAAAACGCGTCCGTATCCAAAACACGACTGCGGAACCGAATCCAAAACCAAAACACAAAACCCGTAAAATGTCCGGTGCACATCTCTAATATATACTGAGTGTCTATATTGGTTCAGAAGTTGCTTAAAAATTTGGGCCTTATACAGTACTTCAGCACATAAATTAGGGATCTTTGAATGTATCATAAAATTAAGTTGCCTTGTAAAATCAGCAGGTTTTCTGCAAGGGTGTGGATTGTTAGATCTACACTAAAAAGGTCTAAGTCAATAGGTCTACTACTAATGGTAGGCATGCATTAGGTCGACAGGGTCAAAAGGTCAACATAGAATAGGTAGACAGTAGAAAAGGTTGGAAGGGTCAAAAGGTCTACATAGAAATGGTCGACACAAATAAGGTAGACAAATAGACAAAAAAATTTGTTCCTTTGGGTGTTTTGTCATTTTTCTGCCACAAATAAGCCCCATTAGTGTACCGTGTCCCCTCGCATGGTTACTATTCCTAGTCGTAGTTCATGTGGATGGTAATATATGAAAAAATTGGAAACAAAACGTGTGTCGACCACATGTGTGCCGACCATTGCCAAGTCTACCTTTTGACCCTGTCGACCTAATGCATGTCTACCATTAGTGGTCTTCCTGTTGACTGTAGTGTAGATCTATAGACCAGATACCCTTGGCAAACACCAGGACATACTATATTATTAGTAATTAATTAAACTTTAATTGATATTTGCATATGGTGCAGTGTTGTTCCATAGCCTTAAGGCACTGTCTGGTAGACGTGAGATAAACTTTTTTTTTTTAAATTGTATCAAAGAATGAACAACTTGCACCATTTCGTAGAGCTTGAGAGTAAAAGAGGCAATGCCATCAAGTGAATGATCTACAATACCAGCACAGAATCCATCCAATCTGACATTGCTGCACATATTGCTAATGTTGACAAATGATCAGCAGGGGCAAATTTAGGTGTCAGGCCGCCCCTAGGCACAACATTATCGGTTGCCCACTATCATGTCACTTTCATGTTGGGGCCTCCCGACTGCCAAAGCAGCACCAACCTCACTCTCCCTCCACCACCACAATTTATAGACCATTGCCCAATCCCCTCTGTCCCTCCGTCCCTCACCAGTTACAAAATAAAAAAATAAGTCATAATGACAATAACAAAAAAGAAGAATCACCTGACCATTGACCTAGCAGGGCTCTCATGCAAGTGAGCATGCTGTGCTGCCCCCCCCAGCAGGAGTCACCCCTAGGCACATGCCTCACGCGCCTAGTGAGAAATCCACCAATCCCGATCAGTTCTGTGAGTGGTTTGGCCACAAACATGAATGGCTTATTGCAGGACTACTATCAATACCATTTAGTACAAATTAGACAAGAAAAAAAGGTGTCCAAGGATAAAGCATTCAAAAATAAAAAATATAAAAAAAGATATCTTAGTATTAGAGTGCTACATGTACTGGTGTGATCATTGTGGCTACCACATTTGGGAGAAGAGTATGGTACTAAAAAATAAGGGGCAGATGTACACATGGGGAAGATGCACACATGGGTAGGATGCATATGCACTTATAAGGAGGGGTGTAGATGCACTTACAGTGGCGTAACTACTGCCCCCGCAGTCCTCGCGGTGGCTTGGGGGCGAGGGGCTGCGGGGGCGCCACTGACTTAGAACAGATTGACATGCGGACGAGCGTCCGCATGTCAATCTGCGGTCTCCTCTCCCTCCCTGCTGTGTTGGAGGGACACGGAACGCACATCGCGCGTCTCTCCTGTGTCCCTCCCTGGCTCTCCCCCGGCCGGTCTAAGGAAGTGCCGTTCGTGAGCTCTGATTGGCTCACGAACCGGCACTTCCTTTATTAGACCAGCCGGGGGAGAGCCAGGAGGGTCACAGGAGAGACGCGCGATGCGCTCCGTGTCCCTCCAACACGGGGGGGGGGGGGGAAGCAGGCACTTGGGGCATATACCTGGCACTGTGGGGGGCAGATCTGGCACTGGGGTCATATACCTGGCACTGTGGGGGGAAGATCTGGCACTGGGGGCATATACCTGGCACTGTGGGGGACAGATCTGGCACTGGGGTCATATACCTGGCACTGTGGGGGGAAGATCTGGCACTGGGGGCATGTACCTGGCACTGTGGGGGGCAGATCTGGCACTGGGGTCATATACCTGGCACTTTGGGGGGAAGATCTGGCACTGGGGGCATATACCTGGCACTGTGGGGGCAGATCTGGCACTGGGGGCATATACCTGGCACTGTGGGGGCAGATCTGGCACTGGGGGCATATACCTGGCACTGTGGGGGCAGATCTGGCACTGGGGGCATATACCTGGCACTGTGGGGGGAAGATCTGGCACTGGAGGCATATACCTGGCACTGTGGGGGAATATCTGGCACTGGGGGCATATACCTGGCACTGTGGGGGGAAGATCTGGCACTGGAGGCATATACCTGGCACTGTGGGGGAATATCTGGCACTGGGGGCATATACCTGGCACTGTGGGGGGAAGATCTGGCACTGGGGGCATATACCTGGCACTGTGGGGGCAGATCTGGCACTGGGGGCATATACCTGGCACTGTGGGGGCAGATCTGGCACTGGGGTCATATACTTGGCACTGTGGGGGGCAGATCTGGCACTGGGGTCATATACCTGGCACTGTGGGGGGAAGATCTGGCACTGGGGGCATATACCTGTCACTGTGGGGAGAAGATCTGGCACTGGGGGCATATACCTGGCACTGTGGGGGGAAGATCTGGCACTGGTGGCATATACCTGGCACTGTGGGGGGAAGATCTGGCACTGGGGGCATATACCTGGCACTGTGGGGGGGGGAGATCTGGCACTGGGGGCATATACCTGGCACTGTGGGGGGAAGATCTGGCACTGGGGGCATATACCTGTCACTGTGGGGAGAAGATCTGGCACTGGGGGCATATACCTGGCACTGTGGGGGGAAGATCTGGCACTGGTGGCATATACCTGGCACTGTGGGGGGAAGATCTGGCACTGGGGGCATATACCTGGCACTGTGGGGGGGGGGAGATCTGGCACTGGGGGCATATACCTGGCACTGTGGGGGGAAGATCTGGCACTGGGGGGCATATACCTGGCACTGTGGGGGGAAGATCTTGCACTGGGGGCATATACCTGGCACTGTGGGGGGAAGATCTGGCACTGGGGGCATATACCTGGCACTGTGGGGGCAGATCTGGCACTGGGGGCATATACCTGGCACTGTGGGGGCAGATCTGGCACTGGGGGCATATACCTGGCACTGTGGGGGCAGATCTGGCACTGGGGGCATATACCTGGCACTGTGGGGGCAGATCTGGCACTGGGGGCATATACCTGGCACTGTGGGGGGAAGATCTGGCACTGGAGGCATATACCTGGCACTGTGGGGGAATATCTGGCACTGGGGGCATATACCTGGCACTGTGGGGGAATGCATATGTGGCACTGTGGGGGGGATATTTAGCACTGGGGGGAGCAGGCACTGAGGGGGCATATGTGGCACTGGGGGGGGGGTATATGTGGCACTGGGGGCATGTACCTGGTACTGTGGGGGAATATCTGGCACTAGGGGCATATACCTGTCACTGTGGGGGAATATCTGGCACTGGGGCATATGTGGCACTGGGAGCATGGCCCTAGCAACAAGCACTACCCCCTAGCAACGAGCATGACACCCAGTGCATGAAACCCCTGGCAACGAGCATGACACCCTGAGCATGAAAACCCCTGGCACCGTGCATGGAACCAAGAGCATGAAACCCCTGGCAACGAGCAGGTAATTTAAAAGTAATTAGAAGCCTTACTGTAGAACTTAATGTGTAATGGGCATTACGGTGTGTGGCATAATGTATCACGGACATTGCGGTGTGTGTCATAATGTATCAGGCATTACGGTGTGTTGTATACTATATCACGGGCATTGTGGTATGTGGTATAATGTCTCAGGATCATTGTGGTGTGTGTCATACTGTGTCACAGACATTGTATGTGCTATAATGTATCAGGGGCATTGCAGTGTGTAGCATAATGTATAACGGGCATTGCGATTCCTGTCATAATGTGTCACAGGCATTACGGTGTGTGGCATAATGTGTCTGGGGCATTACAGTGTGTGCATATTGTGTCATGTGCATTATTGTGTGTGGAATAATGTCTAAGGGTCATTGCAGTATGTGGAATAATGTATACTGGGCATTACTATAAGGAGGAAAAATGACAAATAATGTAGGGGCATGAATCAGGATTATTTTTCTTTCCTGTGGTGGCCAACGTCTGGGCGTGCAGGTTGCAAAACTGGGGTATAAGGTAGTCTTTTCCTGCAATGCCACGCCCTCCACGCAAAGCCACGGCCATTTCGACAAAGCCACACACCCTTTTTGCCGGCGCGCGCCTGTGGCGCGCGCATTTTTCTACCTTTGCTAGTGCCAATTACGGGGGGTATGGGGGGGACGCCGAAGGATTTTTTGGCTTGGGTGAGAAAAATTTCTAGTTACGCCACTGGATGCACACATAGGTGAGGTACAAAGACACACATGGGGGGTAGTCTGAGGCACACAAGCTCCCCCAATACTGGTAGTGCACCGTAATAACCCAGCAAATGGAAGTAAGAGAGGGAGTAGAAGAGAGGGGGAGAGCTGGGGACTGGGACACATGCAGAGTCAGAAAGCAGAAGGGGGCCTGGCACAGATGATTCAGAATGTAAACTTCTTCTTATTTATAGGCAGATACAGTATATACAGTAGTACAGGCCCTGTACACCTGTACCCCTTGTAAACTACTGACGGCTACCCTGCACCGATCCAAATTTTAAGGCAGTGCGTAATGTAAAGTGTGTGTTAACACCTGCATCTAGGAAGGCTATAATTTGGTTTATTTTTGTTCTTCCTTAGCAAAATCTAATCCAACTGTGTTTTCTTACCATACTTTACAATTGTTTTAGAGAAACTAGTATCAATAGATGGTGACTGGAAGATTTTGGTTTTACAGTATTTACAAAAGTTCATCATTATATGTTTACATTCCAAGTCAGTGGCATATTTATCTGGGCAGATTTGTTTACTGTATTCCTGAAATATTTTGCACCAGATTTCAGTAAGAAAACTATAGGATTATTAACTAAAGAAATAAACTAAGTAATAATGCGTGTACTCTGAAATTTTGAATAAAACAATTATGTCCACATGAGGGAGCTGGAGACCTTATATAGTGTGATTGTTAAAACATAAAACTGTATAGTTAATTAGCAACCTTCTCTCTTTTATTAAATAGTAACTATGGGGGACATGTACTAAGCAGTGATAAAGGTGGAGAAGTGAGTCAGTGGAGAAGTTGTCCATGGCAACCAATCAGTATTGACTTAACATTTATAATTTGCATACTATAGAAGTAAAGAGAGCAGCTGATTGGTTGCCATGGGCAGCTTCTCCACTGGATCACTTCTCCACTTTTATCACTGCTTAGTACATGCCCCCCTATGTCTTTGTAAGTCAGGATAAAAAATACATACAAGCATACTCGCAAATTCAGAAAAAAGAAACAATATGTTGCTTGTTTGCAAGTAGATTTATGAATAAATGAATTATTGGATTACTGTAGTATGTTTACAAATGAACTTTGATCTCTTAACAGAACAATATGTTTTACTGTATGAAGAATTTGATTGTGACTTTGTATTCATTATATACAGTAGGGTTGCACTAACGCAGTAGGAAGGCTGAAAAGTAATAGCATAAGCTAATGCTTTTTACTGCTTGCACAGAACGGAGATTTATCAGAGCTATGGTACTGTCTCCTCAAGATGATTTAAATAAATTGGCAATACAAATCATTTCTCTGTGTATTATCCTGTGGAGACCAAGTTTTATGTTGGGAAAACAAAACAGAAACTGGAAATAAAGAGATTCTTCACTGCCATGTAAACACAAAACAAAATAGTCAATATGAATAGAAACTTATCGGGGCAAAAATGTATGTAATATTTGTATATTTCTTAATATTTACTTTTTCCATTGCACTTTAAAATATGGGAACAAATCATTAATAAAACAAGACAGGGTAACAACAGACAAAGAGGTAATAGGCTTCTACTATGAAACTTACAATCTGTAGAGCAATAGGCATTTGATAAACAAGGTAAGTGCTACAGTGCATATTGGGGGTCATTCCGAGTTGATCGCTCGCTAGCAGTTTTTAGCAGCCGTGCAAACGCTATGCCACCGCTCTCTGGGAGTGTATCTTAGCTTAGCAGAAGTGCGAACGAAAGGATCGCAGAGCGGCTACAAAAAATATTGTGCAGTTTCTGAGTAGCTTTAGACCTACTCAGCGCTTGCGATCACTTCAGACCATTCAGTTCTGGATTTGACGTCACGAACACGCCCTGCATTCGGCCAGCCACGCCTGCGTTTTTCCTACCACGCCTGCGTTTTTTCAAACACTCCTTGAAAACGGTCAGTTGACACCCAGTAACGCCCAGTTCCTGTCAATCACTCTGCGGTCAGCAGTGCGACTGAAAAGCTTCGCTAGACCTTGTGTAAAACGACATAGTCCGTTGTGAAAGTACGTTGCGCGTGCACATTGCGCCGCATACGCATGCACAGAAGTGCCTTTTTTTGCATCATCGCTGCACAGCGAACAATTTTAGCTAGCGATCAACTCGGAATGACCCCCATTGTCTGTTGGTCCAGACGGATTGCAGAGGTTTGTGGTGGGCTGTATGACCCAGTCACACAGCAATTATAGAAACTTTCAAATATACCAAGGGTCTTAACAAAGTACAGAAGGGAAACATTCTTCAAAGAATGAGAAGTATTAGAGCTCGAGGACATACACTTATACCGGAGGGAGGCAGGTTCATGGGAAACTTAAGGAAACATTACTTCACCTAAAGGGTAGTGGGTAAGTGGATTAGCCTTACATCAGCTGTGATAGAGGCTAAGACAGTACAGCAATTTAAACATGCTGGGGATAGGCATATGAATATCCTTACAGAGAGCTAAGGTTCAAAAAGGGTTGAGTTTACCTAAAGGATAAAAAAAGAGGCAGACTAGATGGGCCAAGTGGTTCTTATCTGACGTAAAATTCTATATTTCTATGTAATGTTGGCCTGGAGTCAGTGGGATGTAACCATAGAAAGAGATGGTGCCTCAGGCAAAAGTGTTCTGGAGATAGTGGTATAAGCTTGGTCAGTTGCGCTCTAACCCTGCTTTTGCAGCCAAATATGGAACCCAAATTTGACAGCAGATAAGAACCACTTGGCCCATCTAGTCTGATCCTTATTTACCTTTTGGTAACCTCAATCCTATTTGATCCTCAATTCTTTGTAAGGATATTATTATGTCTATCCCAAGCATGTTTAAATTGCTCTGCTGTCTTAGCATCTACAACCTCTGATGGAAGGCTATTCCAGCTCTCCAGTACCCTTTCTCTAAAAGAAATTGTTCCTCTTGTCTCTTTGAACCTAAATACTTCCAATTTCAGCACATCTTAGTGTTCTAGTACTTCTCTTCCTTTGAAGAATGTTTCCCTACTGTACACCTTGTTAGAACCCTTGACACAGTTGAAAGTTTCTATGTGCCCCCTTCCTTACCCTTCTCCACTCCAAACTATACATACAGTATTAAGATCTTTTAGTCTTTCCTAGTAGGTTTTGTGATGTAGGTCATACACCATTTTAGTTGCCCTTCTTTGTACAGTCTCTAATGTATTTATATCCTCAAAATATGGCCTCCAGAACTAAACACAGTGTTCTAGATGAGGCTGTACCAATAACCTATACAGTGGCATTATTACTTCTTTCTTTATGCAACTGATTCTTCTCCCTATGCAACCAAGCATCTGACTTTTCTTCCTCATTGCTTATTTACTTGCCTTTAGGTCATCTGAAATAGTGACTCCTAGATCTCTTTCCTCCTCAGCGGTTTCCATTATAGTGCCATTAGTACTATATTTAGCCTTTGGGTTTTTGAGACCCACGTGCATTGAATTTTTTGGCATTAAACTGTAGTTGCCACATTTTTGACCATTCCGCTAGTTTGCCTAGATCCTCAAACATTTGTTTTACTCCTCTTGGTGTGTCTACCGTATTGCATACTTTCGTATCATCAGCATAAAAGGCATAATTTCCCTTCTATACCATTTGCAGTGTCACTGGTTCAAGTACAGATCCCTGGGGGCATCCACTGGTAATCTTTCCCTCCTCTGAATACACTCCATTTACTACAACTCTCTGTTTCCTATCCATTTAATCATTTTAGAATCAAAAACCAAGATGTGGGATCATGTCAAAATTCCTTACTAAAGTCTATTTATGCTACAACGACAACCCATTCATTTATTGTTTTAATCACCTAGTCAAAAAAGTCAATAAGATGTGCTTGATATGCTCTCTCCCAGTAAATCCATGCTGATTGGGATCCTGTAAATTGCTGAATTTGAGATAATCCACAATTCTTACTGTTAATAGTGTTTCCATCAGTCTCCCTACTACTGATGTAAAGCTCACTGGTTGGTAGTTGCTTGCCTCTTCCATGCTTCCACTTTCGTGCAGTGGAACTACAGTACCTGCACTATTTTCCAGTACACTGGAATTACTCCTGTAGCAAGCGACTGGTTAACTAATTCTGTTAATGGTGTTACCGGCACCCCTTTAAGCTCTTTTAGTATCTTTGGATGGAATCCATATGAGATCCTGGTGCACAGGATCCCGGTGTTCATAATACCAATGCCGGGATCCCACTCTCCCTTCTCCCCACCCCCTAACCCTACCTTCCCACAGCCTGACCCTTAAATCCCTCCTTAGTGCCTAACCCTAACCCCCGCCACCCACTGAGGTGCCTAATCCTAATCCCTGTCCCCGTAGCCTAACCCTAACCCCCCTGGGGGTGCATAAACCACCCTCCCTGCAGCCTAACCCTAACCCCCCTGCCTGATGCCTAAACCTAACCCTCCCCCGGCCCTAAACCTTAGATCATGGGTATGCTTATGGTCGGGATTCCAGCTGTCGGGATTTCGGCATCGGTGTCCCGGGCCATTTGGAGTTCCGATGTCAGGATTCTAAAGGGCGTTGGGATCCTGACATCGGTATTTGACTGCCGGGATCCCGACAGCTAGCATCTTGGATGGTTCCCATCTGGCCCCAGTGATTTATCCACTTTTAGTTTTGAGAGGTCTGTTAGGACTTTGTCCTCAGGAAATGTGATATAAGATATATATATATATATATATATATATATATACTACTGCTGTTTTGGACGCTATTTGGCTGTGAGAAGCTATTTGTGTACAGCTATCCACTGTGAATGATATTTACATGGTTTGTGACATTGAAGTGAACTATTGGCATTGACATGTCCATACTGCATTTGTTGTGAACTACTGTCACATGATCTGTAGAAGTTCTCGTATCGATCTTCTATTTTTGAACTCCAATGTCTATTTAATGACTATAGAAGGACCGTATAATTGTGCATTGATATAAGACCCCTGAAGAAGTTCTATGGACGAAACACGTTGGGTTTTTATGCTGATCTGAATTGCTATCATAATCTTCATTTTATCGCCATCATCTACATTGTTTACTGTCTAATGCCAAAATTGGATGACATAGTTCATTGCAAACTGTAAATCACACTGTCCTAACAGAGACTATAAAAGTCATTTTATGTCAAGATTGCTCTTATGAATAAATTTGTATATTTGTAACTGTTGTCATTATTGGCAGAGAAAGTACATCTTTCTGTTCATATTAGCTCCCTTTGGAAATCCCCAACTTTGTATGTATATATATATATATATATATATATATATATAGTGAAAGTAATGTGCGGCACTCAGGTCGAAGAGGAATGATGCTATCACAGCAGTAACGCCTGTATGTATGTATATATATATATATATATATATATATATATATATGTATATATATATATATATATATATGTATATATATATATATATATATATATATATATATAATTTTTATGGCTATTCTTACAACTTAACTGTGGCCCCTTCCTCTCTCTTCCTGCAGTGAATACTGAGCAAGAATATTTACTTAGATATCTGCTGTTCCCTTGCCTTCTTCGTCCAGTCTCTCACCCTCTGTTATAAGTCTTATTATGCCTCCATCTGCTTTTCTCCTTTCACTTATATAACTTCAAAAAGTTCTGACCCCTTTACTGACTGGGCCATTTTCTCCTCAGCTTGTACATTTGCACGTCTGATTACTTTTCAGCATTTTTCTACCTGACAGTCTGCTTATATTTCCTAATGGCCATCTTTTTTTGCTTTCACACTAGTTGATATCTCTTTTGTGAACCACATTGGCTTCCTTTTCTTTGTGCTTTTCCTAGCCCTCTTGATACCTTTATAGTAAAGATTACTGCTTGATGATTACAGGATCCTACGTTTTCTTCCACATTTTGATATTTCTATTGTCATTTGTGAGTATTATCTCTAATATATCATCTTTCCATGTAGGCTCCTTCAGCAATTGCTAGAGGGATGCTCCTTGCAGGTAATTTAGAAAGTCCCCACTTCTAGTGGAACTTGCAAAAGAGCCTTTCCAGCTTACTATAGGTAGATTAAAGTCTCCCATGACTATCACCTCCCCTTTTAAAGCCATTTTAGTGATGCCCTGCCACAGGTTCCTCTGCTGTCCTCCCCTTCTCCCTTTCCCCCCGGCCTGGTGGTCTATACTGTAGATCACCCTGGAGTGAATAATGTCTTTCTCCCATGTTTCTATATTCACCCAAAGAGCCTCAGCTTTTCATCACTATTTTGTATTAAAGTAGTATTTATGCTCTTTTTCCCATACATTGCTGCCTCTTCTCCAGTCTTACTAGTTCTGCCCTTTCTAAAGTCATGTTTTTCATTGCACCAAGACTCCATAATAGCACCAATATCCAAATCATCCCTTGTCACTATTGCAATTAGCTGTGAAACTTTAACTCCCAAGCTCCTAGCATTTGCACACACAGTTTTGTTTGTGCATCTCCCATTTTTGCCAATACTGGCAGCGATGCGCTGGGCAGGATAGAAGAGGGGGGATGCGGCATGGCCCTCACTGACAATGTCGCTGACGATGCACAGAAGTGCGCACCGTCGGCGACATAGTGCATACACCCTAGACAATATTATCTAGTGTGTATACAGCTTTAGTACACACAAATAACAGCTGTTAGAAATATTGGGAAATTTACCCAAAAATTATGAATTAATTCTGCAGTAAATATTCAATACTCAGCTCAGCAAGGGTGCAATGTAATTACATTATACTAAACTTGATATACTATGTACTTTTTATTTTCTACAGGTTGATAAATTCAGCCTAGAACTCTGAAATGACACATTGTTTCGTAAATGCGAGCTTGTTGCTGTAACTGGCAATCTTTGTGTTTTATCCATCTGTTATAGTTCTGCGTTGATGACTTTGTCAAATCTTGTACGTATTTGATTCTGCTCATTGACTTTATAGTGTTCTAAACATTACATCATTTCTCGAAAAAGATAAATATTACAGTGGCCCCCTACAAATTCTTATATGGGAAGATGCCATAAGAACGATAAATGTAGAAACAGTATAATGTTACCATGAGCAAGCTGGTGCAGTAACTCTTTTTAGATCAGCACCTCACTATGACGCATGCAATTCAATCTCTCAGAGTGCAGTGGGGGACATTGAGTTACAGCAAAAGTAATTTCCCACTGGATACGATTGCTGTTCTTTAAGGATTGCAGCAGACTAAAATGAAATATGAATATCTAAGCATTTCATAATTATTTTGTTTTCTCAGAGGACAAGGTCCTTAGAAATTATACATCAAAGGCACGTATTTGAGGTTAATATAGAAATATGCAATTAATATGTTTTTTCTTTGGCAGTGTGGCGGCTGCTCAAGCCTGTGCCAAAGGTAATTAAACAATGGTTCAAATGGCAGACTATAGGGCTTTGAAGATATCTGTGGGAAATGGTCTGCATAGCTGTTCTTTACTGCTGCAATGTATTAGAAGTGACATTGCTAAACAAGCTCATCTTTCTGGTCCAGTGGACCAATTTAGGCACTCACATTTGTCATCCCATGATTGCATAAGGGCTAGCTCCACTGTATTCTTTCATCCACAATGGCTTCAGGGGAGTATCAGAATAATAGTATTTAAAATAATATTAAAATGTCTGAAATTTTCCCATGCACATGATTATTCTTAAAATAAACACATTTACAAAAGAAACACTTTTGTATTGGTAATTATTAGGATTTTGTGGGTGAACACAACTTACAAAAGTAAAAATATGTATGCTGTGTTCACTTCTGCACAACAGCCAATATGAGAGGAGACTATAGAACAATGTAGAGGCAGCAGCTGCAGTTCACTGGAGGACTTGATACACTACTATCTAATAAAGCAATAGTGGTGTCAATTTGGGGTCTGGTTTAGAGTTGGGTATAAGTTGAAGTCTCAACTCTGCTGTGTATTATTGACCTGTACATGTGCAGCAAAAACATATGGAAGAGTCCTCTCATAGCAAGATTAAGGGGGGGATGTAGGGCACACTGTACCCCGGGCCCCCCTTTGTCAGTGGGCCCCCCAGCCAGAGTACACTAACATCACTAGCTTTCCCTCTTAAGCAGCAGCAGCACCAGCTGCCAGAATGCGAGCAGGACAGTATGCAGTGCAGGCAGAGACACAGGAATATCATGTTTCATGAGCTACCGACAAAGCTATTTGACCAGAGGAGAGATAGGAGGGCGGAGAGAGCTGTAAGTGACACAGGGATCCCAGCTTCTCCTCTTCCCCGCCTGGGTGTCTGATTCCTGTTTAAACTGTTATGCAACTAAAACATCTGGGTCTAGAGAGAGAAACAAACACAGAGAGTCCTCCAAAGTTCTATTCCAGTGTGTAAGTAATATAGAGGCTGCTTCTATTCTTGCATGTGACAAGATAAATTATTTTATTTTTCTATGTGTATTTTAAGGAGAAGTTTTCTTTGTTCCACTACAATAAAAGTTTATAAAATAATTTGTCTTTCAATTAGGTGGAGCTAAAAACAGTACCCAGGCATTATTAAACTATTAGTTAAAACTAAGATACACCATTTGTTTAAATTTAATATACACAATCTATACCTCCCAACATGACCCATTCCAGGAGGGACAAAATGCTCTCAACCCTGACTTCCTTCTTAATTTATGATTACAATCACCTGTGTTGAAATACCTTTCTTATCAAGTAAATAGTTAAACACAGTGACGCCAATTGTATATTAAGTGGGAAGTCCAGGTAGAGAGCATTTTGTACCTCCTGGAATGGGACATGTTGGGAAGTAAGCACAATTTAATATACATCCCCCACCTTCCATCAGAGCCCCACTGTCTTAAGTGCCCCGGGCACCCCCAAGGCTTAATCCGGCCCTGACGTGTACATCTCAGGGGACAGGGGACATCTAAGGACAGGGGACGTGCATTTGCAACTAAAGGACTATGGCCCTCATTCTGAGTTGATTGCTCGCTAGCTATTTTTTGCAGAGCAGCGATCAGATAGTCGCCGCCTCTAGGGGAGTGTATTTTCGCTTTGCAAGAGTGCAAACACTTGTGCAGCCGAGCGGGACGAAAAAGTTTTTTGCAGTTTCTGAGTAGCTCTGGACTTACTCAGCCCTTGCGATCACTTCAGCCTACCTGGTCCCAGAATTGACGTCAGATACCCACCCTGCAAATGCCTGGATACGCTTGCGTTTTCCCTGCCACTCCCAGAAAACGGTCAGTTGACACCCATGAACGCCCCTCTTCTTGTCAATCTCCTTGCGATCGCTTGTGCGAATGGATTCTACGCTAGAAGCATTGCACAGCAACGATGCTGTTTTTACCCGTACAACACGCGTGCGCATTGCGGTGCATACGCATGCGCAGTAGTAACCTGATCGCTGCGCTGTGAAAAATGGCAGCGAGCAATCAACTCGGAATGAAGGCCAATATAGTAAAGGCTGCACACATAACTGACACATCCATTGGTTACAGATAAAGTGGGCAGGGACAGTTTGGGATGACAGGTCAGTCTGGTCATACTATAACAGTGGAACCCACAGTGCTATGAATTATATTGATATTTTCCTATTTTATGTTGCTTAATACATTTTAAATGACAGTCATTCTTGTCATCATTAATTTGATAATGATGATTGATGTATGTAGTACTGTATGTGGTCGCTATATAGTTTTTAACTCAAAATAATGAGGTCAGTGTGTAATTTTACAACCTGTTTGGGACACAAGACTGTGCTCAACACTAATTCAAGTCATTCATGTATAAATATAATAATACTGTTATATATTATTATTCTTATTTATTGTTATTGTTATTGCTATTATTATTATTATTATTAGTAGTAGTAGTAGTAGTAGTAGTAGTAGTAATATAACCATTTGCATTGTCACTGTCCCAATGATAATGTTTATTAACATTATAACTTTCAGCAGACAAAACCTATACTGTATACTTTATCACAGTCCAACTCCCGCATATCAGAATGTTAAAATGTGTGTGTGTGTGTGTGTGTGTGTGTGTATATATATATATATATATATTAGTGATGTGCACCGGAAATTTTTCGGGTTTTGTGTTTTGGTTCTGGATTCGGTTCCGCGGCCGCGTTTTGGATTCGGACGCGTTTTGGCAAAACCTCCCTGAAAATTTTTTGTCGGATTCGGGTGTGTTTTGGATTCGGGTGTTTTTTTTACAAAAAACCCTCGAAAACAGCTTAAATCATAGAATTTGGGGGTCATTTTGATCCCATAGTATTATTAACCTCAATAACCATAATTTCCACTCATTTCCAGTCTATTCTGAACACCTCACAATATTATTTTTAGTCCTAAAATTTGCACCGAGGTCGCTGGATGGCTAAGCTAAGCGACCCAAGTGGCCGACACAAACACCTGGCCCATCTAGGAGTGGCACTACAGTGTCAGACAGGATTGCAGATTTAAAAAATAGTCCCAAAACAGCACATGATGCAGAGAAAAAAAGAGGTGCAATGAGGTAGCTGTGTGACTAAGCTAAGCGACCCAAGTAGCCGACACAAGCACCTGGCCAATCTAGGAGTGGCACTGCAGTGTCAGACAGGATGGCAGATTTAAAAAATAGTCCCCAAACAGCACATGATGCAAAGAAAAAAAGAGGTGCACCAAGGTCGCTGGATGGCTAAGCTAAGCGACCCAAGTGGCCGACACAAACACCTGGCCCATCTAGGAGTGGCACTGCAGTGTCAGACAGGATGGCAGATTTAAAAAATAGTCCCCAAACAGCACATGATGCAAAGAAAAAAAGAGGTGCACCAAGGTCGCTGAATGGCTAAGCTAAGCGACCCAAGTTGCCGACACAAACACCTGGCCCATCTAGGAGTAGTACTGCAGTGTCAGACAGGATGGCAGATTTAAAAAATAGTCCCCAAATAGCACATGATGCAAAGAAAAAAAGAGGTGCAATGAGGTAGCTGTGTGACTAAGCTAAGCGACCCAAGTGGCCGACACAAACACCTGGCCCATCTAGGAGTGGCGCTGCAGTGTCAGATAGGATGGCAGATTTAAAAAATAGTCTCCAAACAGCACATCATGCAAAGAAAAACAGAGGTGCAATGAGGTAGCTGTGTGACTAAGCTAAGCGACACAAGTGGCCGACACAAACACCTTGCCCATCTAGGAGTGGCACTGCAGTTTTCTAGTGAGAGGATGAGTGCTTCCATCCTCATGTGAATCTGAACCACTAGCCATGAACATAGGCCAGGGCCTCAGCCGTTCCTTGCCACTCCGTGTCGTAAATGGCATATTGGCAAGTTTATGCTTCTCATTAGATGCTTTTAATTTTGATTTTTGGGTCATTTTACTGAACTTTTGTAGTATACTTGACGACACAGAGGTAGAGCAGTGGACTACTGTACCGTACTGCTATATATATACTGCTGGTCACAGCAACATTCTGCACTGTCCTCTCCTACTATATACTGCGCACAACTAAAATGCAGCACAGGTATGGATGCATAGTATACTTGACGACACAGAGGTAGAGCAGTGGACTACTGTACCGTACTGCTATATATATACTAGAGATGAGCGCCTGAAATTTTTCGGGTTTTGTGTTTTGGTTTTGGGTTCGGTTCCGCGGCCGTGTTTTGGGTTCGAACGCGTTTTGGCAAAACCTCACCGAATTTTTTTTGTCGGATTCGGGTGTGTTTTGGATTCGGGTGTTTTTTTCAAAAAACACTAAAAAACAGCTTAAATCATAGAATTTGGGGGTCATTTTGATCCCAAAGTATTATTAACCTCAAAAACCATAATTTACACTCATTTTCAGTCTATTCTGAATACCTCACACCTCACAATATTATTTTTAGTCCTAAAATTTGCACCGAGGTCGCTGTGTGAGTAAGATAAGCGACCCTAGTGGCCGACACAAACACCGGGCCCATCTAGGAGTGGCACTGCAGTGTCACGCAGGATGTCCCTTCCAAAAAACCCTCCCCAAACAGCACATGACGCAAAGAAAAAAAGAGGCGCAATGAGGTAGCTGTGTGAGTAAGATTAGCGACCCTAGTGGCCGACACAAACACCGGGCCCATCTAGGAGTGGCACTGCAGTGTCACGCAGGATGGCCCTTCCAAAAAACCCTCCCCAAACAGCACATGACGCAAAGAAAAAAAGAGGCGCAATGAGGTAGCTGTGTGAGTAAGATTAGCGACCCTAGTGGCCGACACAAACACCGGGCCCATCTAGGAGTGGCACTGCAGTGTCACGCAGGATGTCCCTTCCAAAAAACCCTCCCCAAACAGCACATGACGCAAAGAAAAAAAGAGGCGCAATGAGGTAGCTGTGTGAGCAAGATTAGCGACCCTAGTGGCCGACACAAACACCGGGCCCATCTAGGAGTGGCACTGCAGTGTCACGCAGGAAGTCCCTTCCAAAAAACCCTCCCCAAACAGCACATGACGCAAAGAAAAAAAGAGGCGCAATGAGGTAGCTGACTGTGTGAGTAAGATTAGCAACCCTAGTGGCCGACACAAACACCGGGCCCAATTAGGAGTGGCACTGCAGTGTCACGCAGGATGTCCCTTCCAAAAAACCCTCCCCAATCAGCACATGATGCAAAGAAAAAGAAAAGAAAAAAGAGGTGCAAGATGGAATTGTCCTTGGGCCCTCCCACCCACCCTTATGTTGTATAAACAAAACAGGACATGCACACTTTAACCAACCCATCATTTCAGTGACAGGGTCTGCCACACGACTGTGACTGATATGACGGGTTGGTTTGGACCCCCCCAAAAAAGAAGCAATTAATCTCTCCTTGCACAAACTGGCTCTACAGAGGCAAGATGTCCACCTCATCATCACCCTCCGATATATCACCGTGTACATCCCCCTCCTCACAGATTATCAATTCGTCCCCACTGGAATCCACCATCTCAGCTCCCTGTGTACTTTGTGGAGGCAATTGCTGCTGGTCAATGTCTCCGCGGAGGAATTGATTATAATTCATTTTAATGAACATCATCTTCTCCACATTTTCTGGATGTAACCTCGTACGCCGATTGCTGACAAGGTGAGCGGCGGCACTAAACACTCTTTCGGAGTACACACTTGTGGGAGGGCAACTTAGGTAGAATAAAGCCAGTTTGTGCAAGGGCCTCCAAATTGCCTCTTTTTCCTGCCAGTATAAGTACGGACTGTGTGACGTGCCTACTTGGATGCGGTCACTCATATAATCCTCCACCATTCTATCAATGTTGAGAGAATCATATGCAGTGACAGTAGACGACATGTCCGTAATCGTTGTCAGGTCCTTCAGTCCGGACCAGATGTCAGCATCAGCAGTCGCTCCAGACTGCCCTGCATCACCGCCAGCGGGTGGGCTCGGAATTCTGAGCCTTTTCCTCGCACCCCCAGTTGCGGGAGAATGTGAAGGAGGAGATGTTGACAGGTCGCGTTCCGCTTGACTTGACAATTTTCTCACCAGCAGGTCTTTCAACCCCAGCAGACTTGTGTCTGCCGGAAAGAGAGATCCAAGGTAGGCTTTAAATCTAGGATCGAGCACGGTGGCCAAAATGTAGTGCTCTGATTTCAACAGATTGACCACCCGTGAATCCTTGTTAAGCGAATTAAGGGCTCCATCCACAAGTCCCACATGCCTAGCGGAATCGCTCCGTGTTAGCTCCTCCTTCAATGTCTCCAGCTTCTTCTGCAAAAGCCTGATGAGGGGAATGACCTGACTCAGGCTGGCAGTGTCTGAACTGACTTCACGTGTGGCAAGTTCAAAGGGCATCAGAACCTTGCACAACGTTGAAATCATTCTCCACTGCGCTTGAGACAGGTGCATTCCACCTACTATATCGTGCTCAATTGTATAGGCTTGAATGGCCTTTTGCTGCTCCTCCAACCTCTGAAGCATATAGAGGGTTGAATTCCACCTCGTTACCACTTCTTGCTTCAGATGATGGCAGGGCAGGTTCAGTAGTTTTTGGTGGTGCTCCAGTCTTCTGTACGTGGTGCCTGTACGCCGAAAGTGTCCCGCAATTCTTCTGGCCACCGACAGCATCTCTTGCACGCCCCTGTCGTTTTTTAAAAAATTCTGCACCACCAAATTCAAGGTATGTGCAAAACATGGGACGTGCTGGAATTTGCCCATATTTAATGCACACACAATATTGCTGGCGTTGTCCGATGCCACAAATCCACAGGAGAGTCCAATTGGGGTAAGCCATTCCGCGATGATCTTCCTCAGTTGCCGTAAGAGGTTTTCAGCTGTGTGCGTATTCTGGAAAGCGGTGATACAAAGCGTAGCCTGCCTAGGAAAGAGTTGGCGTTTGCGAGATGCTGCTACTGGTGCCGCCGCTGCTGTTCTTGCGGCGGGAGTCCATACATCTACCCAGTGGGCTGTCACAGTCATATAGTCCTGACCCTGCCCTGCTCCACTTGTCCACATGTCCGTGGTTAAGTGGACATTGGGTACAACTGCATTTTTTTGGACACTGGTGAGTCTTTTTCTGACGTCCGTGTACATTCTCGGTATCGCCTGCCTAGAGAAGTGGAACCTAGATGGTATTTGGTAACGGGGGCACACTGCCTCAATAAATTGTCTAGTTCCCTGTGAACTAACGGCGGATACCGGACGCACGTCTAACACCAACATAGTTGTCAAGGCCTCAGTTATCCGCTTTGCAGTAGGATGACTGCTGTGATATTTCATCTTCCTCGCAAAGGACTGTTGAACAGTCAATTGCTTACTGGAAGTAGTACAAGTGGGCTTACGACTTCCCCTCTGGGATGACCATCGACTCCCAGCGGCAACAACAGCAGCGCCAGCAGCAGTAGGCGTTACACGCAAGGATGCATCGGAGGAATCCCAGGCAGGAGAGGACTCGTCAGAATTGCCAGTGACATGGCCTGCAGGACTATTGGCATTCCTGGGGAAGGAGGAAATTGACACTGAGGGAGTTGGTGGGGTGGTTTGCGTGAGCTTGGTTACAAGAGGAAGGGATTTACTGGTCAGTGGACTGCTTCCGCTGTCACCCAAAGTTTTTGAACTTGTCACTGACTTATTATGAATGCGCTGCAGGTGACGTATAAGGGAGGATGTTCCGAGGTGGTTAACGTCCTTACCCCTACTTATTACAGCTTGACAAAGGGAACACACGGCTTGACACCTGTTGTCCGCATTTCTGGTGAAATACCTCCACACCGAAGAGCTGATTTTTTTGGTATTTTCACCTGGCATGTCAACGGCCATATTCCTCCCACGGACAACAGGTGTCTCCCCGGGTGCCTGACTTAAACAAACCACCTCACCATCAGAATCCTCCTGGTCAATTTCCTCCCCAGCGCCAGCAACACCCATATCCTCCTCATCCTGGTGTACTTCAACACTGACATCTTCAATCTGACTATCAGGAACTGGACTGCGGGTGCTCCTTCCAGCACTTGCAGGGGGCGTGCAAATGGTGGAAGGCGCATGCTCTTCACGTCCAGTGTTGGGAAGGTCAGGCATCGCAACCGACACAATTGGACTCTCCTTGTGGATTTGGGATTTCGAAGAATGCACAGTTCTTTGCTGTGCTGCTTTTGCCAGCTTGAGTCTTTTCATTTTTCTAGCGAGAGGCTGAGTGCTTCCATCCTCATGTGAAGCTGAACCACTAGCCATGAACATAGGCCAGGGCCTCAGCCGTTCCTTGCCACTCCGTGTCGTAAATGGCATATTGGCAAGTTTACGCTTCTCCTCCGACAATTTTATTTTAGGTTTTGGAGTCCTTTTTTTTCTGATATTTGGTGTTTTGGATTTGACATGCTCTGTACTATGACATTGGGCATCGGCCTTGGCAGACGACGTTGCTGGCATTTCATCGTCTCGGCCATGACTAGTGGCAGCAGCTTCAGCACGAGGTGGAAGTGGATCTTGATCTTTCCCTAATTTTGGAACCTCAACATTTTTGTTCTCCATATTTTAATAGGCACAACTAAAAGGCACCTCAGGTAAACAATGGAGATGGATACTAGTATACAATTATGGACTGCCTGCCGAGTGCAGACACAGAGGTAGCCACAGCCATGAACTACCGTACTGTACTGTGTCTGCTGCTAATATAGACTGGTTGATAAAGAGATAGTATACTCGTAACTAGTATGTATGTATAAAGAAAGAAAGAAAAACCACGGTTAGGTGGTATATACAATTATGGACGGGCTGCCGAGTGCCGACACAGAGGTAGCCACAGCCGTGAACTACCGCACTGTACTGTGTCTGCTGCTAATATAGACTGGTTGATAAAGAGATAGTATACTCGTAACTAGTATGACTATAAAGAAAGAAAAAAAAACCACGGTTAGGTGGTATATACAATTATGGACGGGCTGCCGAGTGCCGACACAGAGGTAGCCACAGCCGTGAACTACCGCACTGTACTGTGTCTGCTGCTAATATATAGACTGGTTGATAAAGAGATAGTATACTCGTAACTAGTATGTATGTATAAAGAAAGAAAAAAAAACCACGGTTAGGTGGTATATACAATTATGGACGGGCTGCCGAGTGCCGACACAGAGGTAGCCACAGCCGTGAACTACCGCACTGTACTGTGTCTGCTGCTAATATAGACTGGTTGATAAAGAGATAGTATACTCGTAACTAGTATGTATGTATAAAGAAAGAAAAAAAAACCACGGTTAGGTGGTATATACAATTATGGACGGGCTGCCGAGTGCCGACACAGAGGTAGCCACAGCCGTGAACTACCGCACTGTACTGTGTCTGCTGCTAATATATAGACTGGTTGATAAAGAGATAGTATACTCGTAACTAGTATGTATGTATAAAGAAAGAAAAAAAAACCACGGTTAGGTGGTATATACAATTATGGACGGGCTGCCGAGTGCCGACACAGAGGTAGCCACAGCCGTGAACTACCGCACTGTACTGTGTCTGCTGCTAATATATAGACTGGTTGATAAAGAGATAGTATACTCGTAACTAGTATGTATGTATAAAGAAAGAAAGAAAAACCACGGTTAGGTGGTATATACAATTATGGACGGGCTGCCGAGTGCCGACACAGAGGTAGCCACAGCCGTGAACTACCGCACTGTACTGTGTCTGCTGCTAATATAGACTGGTTGATAAAGAGATAGTATACTCGTAACTAGTATGTATGTATAAAGAAAGAAAAAAAAAACACGGTTAGGTGGTATATACAATTATGGACGGGCTGCCGAGTGCCGACACAGAGGTAGCCACAGCCGTGAACTACCGCACTGTACTGTGTCTGCTGCTAATATAGACTGGTTGATAAAGAGATAGTATACTCGTAACTAGTATGTATGTATAAAGAAAGAAAAAAAAACCACGGTTAGGTGGTATATACAATTATGGACGGGCTGCCGAGTGCCGACACAGAGGTAGCCACAGCCGTGAACTACCGCACTGTACTGTGTCTGCTGCTAATATAGACTGGTTGATAAAGAGATAGTATACTCGTAACTAGTATGACTATAAAGAAAGAAAAAAAAACCACGGTTAGGTGGTATATACAATTATGGACGGGCTGCCGAGTGCCGACACAGAGGTAGCCACAGCCGTGAACTACCGCACTGTACTGTGTCTGCTGCTAATATAGACTGGTTGATAAAGAGATAGTATACTACTAATATTATATATACTGGTGGTCAGGTCACTGGTCACTAGTCACACTGGCAGTGGCACTCCTGCAGCAAAAGTGTGCACTGTTTAATTTTAATATAATATTATGTACTCCTGGCTCCTGCTATAACCTATAACTGGCACTGCAGTGCTCCCCAGTCTCCCCCACAATTATAAGCTGTGTGAGCTGAGCACAGTCAGATATATATATACATTGATGCAGCACACTGGGCTGAGCAGTGCACACAGATATGGTATGTGACTGAGTCACTGTGTGTATCGTTTTTTTCAGGCAGAGAACGGATATATTAAATAAAACAAACAACTGCACTGTCTGGTGGTCACTGTGGTCGTCAGTCACTAAACTCTGCACTCTCTTCTACAGTATCACAGCCTCAGGTCAATCTCTCTCTCTCTCTCTCAACCCTAATCTAAATGGAGAGGACGCCAGCCACGTCCTCTCCCTATCAATCTCAATGCACGTGTGAAAATGGCGGCGACGCGCGGCTCCTTATATAGAATCCGAGTCTCGCGAGAATCCGACAGCGTCATGATGACGTTCGGGCGCGCTCGGGTTAACCGAGCAAGGCGGGAGGATCCGAGTCTGCTCGGACCCGTGAAAAAAACATGAAGTTCGTGCGGGTTCGGATTCAGAGAAACCGAACCCGCTCATCTCTAATATATACTGGTGGTCAGCAAAATTCTGCACTGTCCTCCTACTATATACTACAATGCAGCACAGATATGGAGCCTTTTTCAGGCAGAGAATGTAGATATTTTCACTTCAGCACACTGAGCACAGATATTTGCAAGCACACTGAGCACAGATATTTGCAGCACACTGAGCACAGATATTTGCAGCACACTGAACACAGAAACTGAGAGAACGCTGCACGTCCTCTCGCTATCATCTCCAATTCCCGAGTGAAAATGGCGGCGACGCGCGGCTCCTTATATTGAATACGAATCTCGCGAGAATCCGACAGCGGGATGATGAAGTTCGGGCGCGCTCGGGTTAACCGAGCAAGGTGGGAGGATCCGAGGCTGCCTCGGAACCGTGTAAAATAGGTGAAGTTCAGGGGGAGTTCGGATCCCGAGGAACCAAACCCGCTCATCACTAAATATATATATTATATATATCAAATGCATGCACTTGGCACTCCTGAGTGGAAATATATATATACAGTATATACAGACATATATATACAAACACAAGATATAAGCACATACTAGTGGGTTGATGTTGTTATATACAGTATACAATATTGACATACCTACAGTATATGACCACTCCCACTGACTTTGTTCTCTCAGAAGACATTTGTGTACACGTATATATCATTAGTAGTGCCACTGAGACACAGGGGTGCCACATTTTTTTTTAGGTTGGGAAAGTGAAGATATAACTCCAGTTTGGCAGCCCTAAATCACTGAATGTTGCCTGCTTACTAACTTACTTTGTTTTTTATTTTTCATTCTGGGTTTCGGGTATTTTTTTTCCCCACTTTTAGACCATAATCAGCTGGTTGGGTTTCACTGATCTCCTACTGTATGTAGACATGCATTAAAACTAGAGATGTGTACTCTCATGTTTGGTTTTACAAAGATCACCCTCTGTGTTTTTTAAATTTTATTTAGCAAAACCACCCTCAAGTGTTTTGGTTCAGATTTTGTTTTGGTTTTCTTGAAAATTGATAAAAACAGCTTGTTCTTACTAAAGATGAGCGGGTTCAGTTCCCTGAGAACCAAACTCTACCGGACTTTACTACCCGAGCCCGGATCTGAGTCCGGCTCGGGTTTTCCCACCTGACTTGGAAACCAGAACAAGGCAAAACGTCATCATCCCGCTGTCGGATTCTCGCAGGGTTTGGATTCCATATAAGGAGCCACGCGCCGCCGCCATTTCCACTCCGGCATTGGAGAGTGTAGCGAGAGGACGTGTCTCCGTCCTCGGTGTCTGCGCGGTAGGGAAAGTGGGGTGGTGATTCCAGTGCTGTCTTGTGCTGCTCAGTCCAGTGTAGTGTCTAATGCTGCATCAGTCCAGTCACAGTGGTGGTGTCCTCTGCTGCCATGTCCAGTGTAGCTGTATAAGTCCAGTGCAGTGGTGCTGTGTTGTGCAGCATCAGTCCAGTGGTGGTGTTTTGTGCTGCATCAGTCCAGTCACAGTGGTGGAATCCTCTGCTGCCATATGTCTAGTGCTGCTGTATAAGTCCAGTCCATTGCTGTGGTGCTGTGTTGTCCTGCATCAGTCCAGTGGTGGTGTCCCTGTGCTGCTGTATATGTCCAGTGATACTGCCGTATATTTCCAGCGGTACTGCCGTATAAATCCAGTGATACTGCCGTATATGTCCAGTGGTACTGCCATATAATTCCAGTGATACTGCCATATTTGTCCAGTGGTACTACCGTATAAGTCCAGTGGTACTGGCGTATAAATCCAGTCCAGTGATACTGCCGTATATGTCCAGTGATACTGCCGTATATGTCCAGTGGTACTGCCGTATATGTCCAGTCTAGTGATACTGCCGTATAAGTCCAGTGGTACTGCCATATTATTCCAGTGATACTGCCGTATAATTCCAGTAGTACTGCCATATAATTCCAGTGATACTGCCATATATGTCCAGTGGTACTGCCATATAATTACAGTGATACTGCCGTATAATTCCAGTAGTACTGCCAAATAATTACAGTGATACTGCCATATATGTCCAGTGGTACTGCCGGGTGGTCTTCAGTATGCCGGCGGTCGGGCTCCTGGCGACCAGCTTACCGGCGCCGGGAGCCCGACAGCCAGTATACCGACACTTATTCTCCCTCGTGAGGGTCCACGACCCCCCTGGAGGGAGAATAAAATAGTGTGGCGCCCGTAGCGTGGCGAGCGCAGCGAGCCTGCAAGGGGCTCATTTGCGCTCACCACACTGTCGGTAAGCCGGCGGTCGGGCTCCCGGCGCCGGTATGCTGGTCGCCGGGAGCCCGACCGCCAGCATATCATAGTGAACCCGTACTACCATATAATTCCAATGATACTGCCATATAATTCCAGTGATACTGGCATATATATCCAGTGGTACTGGCGTGTAAATCCAGTGATACTGCCGTATAAATCCAGTCCAGTGGTACTGCCGTATAAGTCTAGTGGTACTGCCGTATCATTCCAGTGATACTGCCTTATAATTCCAGTGATACTGATGTATATGTCCAGTGGTACTGCCATGTATGTCCAGTGGTACTGGCGTATAAATCCAGTCCAGTGATACTGCCGTATAATTCCAGTGGTACTGCCATATAATTCCATTGATACTGCCGTATATGTCCAGTGGTACTGCCGTATAAGTCTAGTGGTACTGGCGTATAAAGCCAGTGGTACTGCCTTATAAATCCAGTCCAGTGATACTGCCATATATGTCCAGTGGTACTGCCATATAATTCCAGTGATACTGTCGTATATGTCCAGTGGTACTGCCGTATAAATCCAGTGGTACTGCCGTACAAATCCAGTGGTACTGCCGTATAAATCCAGTCCAGTGATACTGCTGTATAAGTCCAGTGATACTGCCATATATGTCCAGTGGTACTGCCATATAATTCCAGTGATACTGCTGTATATGTTCAGTGGTACTGCTGTATAAGTCCAGTGGTACTGCCGTATAAATCCAGTGGTACTGGCGTATAAATTCAGTCCAGTGATACTGCCGTATAAGTTCAGTGATACTGACGTATATGTCCAGTGGTGCTGCCATATAATTCCAGTGATACTGCCATATATGTCCAGTGGTACTGCCATATAAATCCAGTGGTACTGCCATATAAATCCAGTGGTACTGCTGTACAAATCCAGTGGTACTGCTGTATAAATCCAGTGGTACTGCCATATAAATCCAGTGGTACTGCCATATAAATCCAGTCCAGTGATACTGCCATATATGTCCAGTGGTACTGCCGTTTAAGTCCAATGGTACTGCCATATAAATCCAGAGGTACTGCCGTATAAATCCAGCCCAGTGATACTGCCATATAAGTCCAGTGATACTGATGTATATATCCAGTGGTACTGCCATATAATTCCAGTGATACTGCCATATATGTCCAGTGGTACTGCAGTATAAATCCAGTGGTACTGCCATATAAATCCAGTGGTATTGCCATATAAATCCAGTCCAGTGGTACTGCCATATAAGTCCAGTCCAGGGGTGCTGCCATATAAGTTCCGTGGTGCTGTCCTGTGCTGTATATTATTTACTCCAAATAAAGGAGTTATTAATATTTAATCCAAATAATTTTACAGGGTTTGCCCTGTGTGGTGTAGAGGTATGCTCTCCTTTGCTGCATTTTGTTATATAACTCCAGAAAAATAATGGAGAACAAAAATTTGGAGGCTAAAATACGGAAAGATCAAGAACCACTTCCTCCTACTGCTGTTGCTGCTGCTGATGTTGTTGCTGCTGGGAGTCAATCATCATCCCATAGTGGTAGTCATCCTATTGCAAAGCGGATAACTGAGGCCTTGACAGCTATGTTGGTGTTAGACGTGCATCCGGTATCCACCATTAGTGCAGTGGGACTGCAGTGCCAACCCTAGATGGGCCAGGTGTTTGTGCCGCACACTTGTGTCGCTTAGCTTAGTCATACAGCTACCTCATTGCATCTCTTTTACTTCTTCGCATGATGTGCTGTTTGGGGACTATTTTTTTAAGTGCCATCCTGTCTGACACTGCAGTGCCACTCCTAGATGGGCCAGGTGTTGGTGCCGCACACTTGTGTCGCTTAGCTTAGTCATCCAGCCACCTCGGTGCAACCTTTTGGCCTAAAAACAATATTGTGAGGTGTGAGGTATTCAGAATAGACTGGAAATGAATAGTAAATTAATAATTCTGTGATTTTAGCTGTTTTTATGCTTTTTTCAAAAATCATCCAGATACAAAACCAAAACACGAAAGGGTGGTTTTGGCAAAACCAATCCAGATCCAAAACACGAGCATGGAACCAGAACCAAAACCAAAACACAAAACACGACAAGTTGCCGTGTTTTGTGACTAACGAAAGGAAACTAACATATACAGTAACTGAAATGAATTCAATATGCTTTTTTTTTTTTTTTAAATGTAACGTCAGCAGAACAAAATACCAAGAAAACCTATCTATATTTCTCTAACGTCCTAGTAGATGCTGGGGACTCCGTTTGGACCATGGGGAATAGACGGGCTCCGCAGGAGACTGGGCACTCTAAGAAAGATTTAGTACTACTGGTGTGCACTGGCTCCTCCCTCTATGCCCCTCCTCCAGACCTCAGTTAGAATCTGTGCCCGGAAGGAGCTGGGTGCATTTTAGTGAGCTTTCCTGAGCTTGCTATTAAGAAAGTATTTTAGTTAGGTTTTTTATTTTCAGAGAGCTTCTGCTGGCAACAGACTCTCTGCTACATGGGACTGAGGGGAGAGAAGCAAACCTACTAACTGCGGCTAGGTTGCGCTTCTTAGGCTACTGGACACCATTAGCTCCAGAGGGATCGAACACAGGAACTTAACCTTGGTCGTCCGTTCCCGGAGCCGCGCCGCCGTCCCCCTCGCAGAGCCAGAAGACAGAAGCCGGCGGGTTGAAGCAAGAAGACGTCAAAATCGGCGGCAGAAGACTCCTGTCTTAATATGAGGTAGCGCACAGCACTGCAGCTGTGCGCCATTGCTCCCACACTAACCCACACACTCCGGTCACTGTAGGGTGCAGGGAGCAGGGGGGGGCGCCCTGGGCAGCAATTGAGTACCTCCTGGCAAAAAGCAGCATATATACAGCTGGGCACTGTAATATGCATGAGCCCCCGCCATTATTTTTACACAAAATCGCGGGACAGAAGCCCGCCGCTGAGGGGGCGGGGCTTCTTCCTCAGCACTCACCAGTGCCATTTTCTCTCCACAGCTGAGAGGAAGCTCCCCAGGCTCTCCCCTGCAGAAGCATGAAAAAGAGAGGGGGGGGCACATAAATTTGGCGTAAAAACAATATATACAGCAGCTACTGGGTTAACACTAAGTTACTGTGTGATTCCTGGGTCATATAGCGCTGGGGTGTGTGCTGGCATACTCTCTCTCTGTCTCTCCAAAGGGCCTTGTGGGGGAACTGTCTTCAAATAGAGCATCCCCTGTGTGTGTGGTGTGTCGGTACGTGTGTGTCGACATGTCTGAGGTAAAAGGCTCCCCTAAGGAGGAGATAGAGCAAATATGTGTGTGAGAGGGTGTCTCCGTCGACAACGCCGACACCTGTTTGGATATGTGTAAGTGCTAAGGTGAATTTATTCCACAAAAGATTAGAGAACAGACAGGAAATCTACCCATGTCTGTCCCTATGGCGCAGAGACCTTCAGAGTCTCACAATGCTCACTATCCAAAATAATAAACACTGATATCGACACGGAGTTTGACTCCAGTGTCGACTACGATAATGCAAAGTTACAGCCAAAATGGCAGAAAAGTATTCAATATATGATTATTGTAATAAAAGATGATTTGCATATCACTGATGACTCATTTGTCCTTGACACAAGGGTACACTTGTTTAACGGGAAGAAAGCTGAGGTAAATTTCCCTCCTCTCATGAGGAAAAAGAGCGGGAATCTCCAGAGAAGAGAGTGCAGCTTCCCACAAAGAATTCTCAGGCAGTATCCTTTCCCCACTAGGGCCAGGATGTGATGGGAATCTTCCCCTAGGGCAGAGGTTCCCAAACTGTGTGCCATGGCTCCCTGGGGTGCCTCGGGACACTTGCAGGGGAGCCCTGGGTTGGTGGTCCAGGACCAATTCAAATTATTCATTGTCAATATAATAGGCAAAACCAGTGCTGGTGGTTGCCAGTCATAAAATATGTGGTCAAACAGAAGCAAATCTTGTCCCTCACCACACAACTGACCCTAAGGATGACATATAAACGTGAGCTACTTAATGTAATATTTCTTTCTACTTTTCTCAATAAGACATTTTTGGCCTAGGGGTGCCGTGAAAAAAATTCTGATATTCTAGGGCGCCGTGATTCAAAAAAGTTTGGAAACCACTGCCCTAGGGTGTCACGTTTGCTCAGAAGGTAGCCCTAGCTATTCTCAGGGATCCTGCAGATAGCGTGCACATTCTGGTACACTACTCAGACCGGCGATTGTGTCGGCATGGGTTTATAGCGCTGGGGCGGCGTGGACAGGTACCTTATCAGCAGAAATTGAGACCCTAGTATGTATATATATATATATATATATATATATATATGTATATAGAGAGATATGTATATATATATTAAAGATGCTGTCTTAAGAGATATATATAATCAAACATGCCCAAAGAGACATGAGTATACTGGGTCCTAGAGTCAAAGCTATGTCGATTTCTGCTTGACGTGTCCTGTAGAATATGCAATGGACAGATGATGCCAACTTAAGTGGCATATGGAAGGCTGAGGATTGTGTGGAGAAGGGTTCTCGGACCTGGTCTCCACGGCTATAGCTGGTAATTCGGATATTTTGACTTATATTCCTGCACAGCCTAGGAAAGCACGTCATTATCAAATGCAGCTTTTCGAACAAAGAAACAAGAAAGTCCGAGATGCGTCCTTTCTTGCCAGAGGCGGGGCCAGAGGAAAGAAGCTGCACAACACAGCTAGTTCCCAGGAACAGAAGTCCTCCCCGGCCTCTATGAAAATCCACCGCATGTTGCTGGGGCTCCACAGACGGAGCTAGGCCCGGTGGGGGCACGCTTTCGTAAGTTCTGCAACAAGTGGGTTCACTCCCTGTTAGATCCCTGGGCAATAGATATTGTGTCTCAGGGATACAAGCTGGACTTTGAGAAGATGCCTCCTCCCTGACGGCCCTGACGGCTTTCCCCCACGAGAGGGAAACAGGGTTAACTGCAATTCACAAATTGTAGCTTCAACAGGTGGTGGTCAAGGTTCCCCTCCTTCGACAAGGAGGGGGTTATTATTCGACCATGTGGTAGTCCCGAAACCAGACGGTTCGGTCAGACCCATATTGAATTTAAAATCCCTGAACATATACCTGAAAAGGATCAAGTTCAAGATGGAATCGCTAAGAGCGGTCGTTACAAGCCTGAAAGGGGGAGATTTTATCGTGACTCGGGACATAAAGGAGGCATACCTTCATGTCCCCATTTATCCACCTCATCAGGCGTACCTCAGAATTGCGGTACGGGATAGTCATTACCAATTTCAGACGTTGCCGTATGGTCTCTCCACGGCCCCGAGAATATTCACCAAGGTAATGGCGGAAATGATGGTGCTCCTGCGGAAGCAAGGTGTCACTATTATCACGTACTTGGACGATCTCCTCATAAAAGCGAGATCAAGAGAGCAGTGGCTGAACAGCGTATCACTTTCTCTGGAAGTGTAACGGCAACACGGCTGGATTCTATATATTCCAAAGTCGCAGTTGGTTCCTACAGCTCATCTGCCTCTCCTAGGCATGATCCTTGACACAGACCAGAAAAGGGTTTATCTCCCGATAGAGAGAGCCCAGGAGCTCGTGACACTGGTCAGGAATCTATTAAAACCAAAACAGGTGTCAGTGCATCACTGCACTCGAGTCCTGGGAAGGATGGTGGCATCATACGAGGCCATTCCTTTCGGCAGGTTCCATGAGAGGACCTTCTAATGGGACTTACTGGACAAAGTGGTCCGGATCACATCTTTAGATGCATCGGTTAATCACCCTTTCCCCCGGGGCCAGGGTGTCTCTCCGGTGGTGGCTGCAGAGTACTCACCTTCTTGAGGGCCGCAGGTTCGGCATTCAGGACTGGGTCCTGGTGACCACGGATGCAAGCCTCCGAGGGTGGGGGGCAGTCACTCAGGGAAGAAGTTTCCAAGGGCTGTGGTCAAGTCAGGAGACTTGCCTTCACATCAATATCCTGGAACTAAGGGCCATATACAACGCCCTAAGTCAAGCGGAGACCCTGCTTCGCAACCAATCGGTGCTGATCCAATCAGACAACATCACCGCAGTGGCTCATGTAAACCGCCAAGGCGGCACAAGGAGCAGGGTGGCGATGGCGGAAGCCACCAGAATTCTTTGATGGGCAGAGAATCATGTACGAGCACTGTCAGCAGTGTTCATTCCGGGAGTGGACAACTGGGAAGCAGACTTCCTCAGCAGGCACGACCTCCACCCGGGAGAGGGGGGACTTCATCAAGAAGTCTTCGCGCAGATTGTAGGTCGGTGGGAACTACCACAGGTGGACATGATGGCATCCCGCCTCAACAAAAAGCTACAGAGGTGTTGCGCCAGGTCAAGAGACTCTCAGGCGATAGCTGTAGACGCACTGGTGACACCGTGGATGTTCCAGTCGGTTTATGTGTTTTCTCCTCTTCCTCTCTTACCCAAGGTGCTGAGAATCATAAGGAAAAGAGGAGTGAGAACAATACTCATTGTTCCGGATTGGCCAAGAAGGACTTGGTATCCAGAGCTGCAAGAAATGCTCACAGAGGACCCATGGCCTCTGACTCTAGGGCAGGATCTGTTGCAGCAGGGACCTTGTATGTTCCAAGACTTACCGCAGCTGCGTTTGATGGCATGGCGGTTAAACGCCGGATCCTAGTAGAAAAAAGGGATTCCGGATGAGGTTATTCCTATGCTGATAAAGGCTAGGAAGGACGTGACGGCTAAACATTATCACCGTATACGGCGAAAATATGTTGCTGGGTGTGAGGCCAGGAATGCCTCTACAGAGGAATTCCAGCTGGGCCGTTTCCTTCACTTCCTACAGTCGGGAGTGACTTTGGGCCTAGAATTGGGGTCCATTAAGGTCCAGATTTCGGCCCTATCCATTTTCTTTCATAAAAAACTAGCTTCTCTACCTGAAGTTCAGACGTTTGTAAAGGGAGTGCTGCATATTCAACCCCCTTTTGTGCCACCAGTGGCACCTTGGGATCTTAACGTGGTGTTGAGTTTCCTGAAATCTCACTGGTTTGAGCCGCTTAAGACCGTGGAGTTAAAATATCTCACGTGGAAAGTGGTCATGCTATTGGCCTTAGCTTCGGCTAGGCGTGTGTCAGAATTGGCGGCTTTGTCATGTAAAAGCCCCTATCTGGTTTTCCATATGGACAGGGCAGAATTACGGACTCATCCGCAATTTCTGCCAAAGGTGGTGTCATCTTTTCATTTGAACCAACCTATTGTGGTGCCTGCGGCTACTCGTGACTTGGAGGATTCCAAGTTACTAGATGTAGTCAGGGCTTTGAAGATTTATGTAGCCAGAACGGCTGGAGTCAGGAAAACTGACTCGCTGTTTATCCTGTATGCATCCAACAAGCTGGGTGCTCCTGCTTCAAAGCAAACTATTGCTCGCTGGATCTGTAACACGATTCAGCAGGCTCATTCTGCGGCTGGCTTGCCGCCTCCAAAATCAGTAAAAGCCCATTCCACAAGGAAGGTGGGCTCTTCTTGGGCGGCTGCCCGAGGGGTCTCGGCTTTACAGCTTTGCCGAGCAGCTACTTGGTCGGGTTCAAACACTTTTGCAAAGTTCTACAAGTTTGATACCCTGGCTGAGGAGGACCTTGTGTTTGCTCATTCGGTGCTGCAGAGTCATCCGCACGTTTGGGAGCTTTGGTATAATCCCCATGGTCCTTACGGAGTCCCCAGCATCCACTAGGACGTTAGAGAAAATAAGATTTTACTCACCGGTAAATCTATTTCTCGTAGTCCGTAGTGGATGCTGGGCGCCCATCCCAAGTGCGGACTTCTTCTGCAATACTTGTATATAGTTATTGCTTAAATAAGGGTTATGTTATGGTTGCATCAGGTTTGTCTGATGCTCTGTTGTTGTTCATACTGTTGACTGGGTATGTTATCACAAGTTATACGGTGTGATTGGTGTGTCTGGTATGAGTCTTACCCTGGATTCCAAAATCCTTTCCTTGTACTGTCAGCTCTTCCGGGCACATTTTCCTTAACTGAGGTCTGGAGGAGGGGCATAGAGGGAGGAGCCAGTGCACACCAGTAGTACTAAATCTTTCTTAGAGTGCCCAGTCTCCTGCGGAGCCCGTCTATTCCCCATGGTCCTTACGGAGTCCCCAGCATCCACTACGGACTACGAGAAATAGATTTACCGGTGAGTAAAATCTTATTTTTTTTAATACATCCCTCAAGCTTTCACATGCTGTGTTTTGATGCCTCTTACTCAAACAGAGAGTGTTCATAGCACATACTGTAGGAAATGGCAAACGCAAAAGTGCTGGGCTCAGATGGAGCAATTCCTAAAATTTGGTCTGTAATTCTGGTAAATCACATAATATAGAATTTATACAGCCGGCCCAAACATGAAAGATGAGCCAACAGCTACTTGTTTTGCCCTCCACAATAAACCTTGGAAGTTCAGCAAAAGTTACAGTATATTAGCTATTCCCAATACAAGGTCCCATGTTGGTTTGGAATGCAATTTCTTTTTAAGTAACCTTGATTTAGAATATGGAGCAAGGCCATGAGATATTACAGTGCACACTTATGCACTAATTGTTACTGTTTTTATGGAGTACTTTGTGAATAAATTAGTGTTTAACCGGGTATAATGCACTATGGGGGTCATTCCGAGTTGTTCGCTCGTTATTTTTTTTCGCTACAGAGCGATTAGTCGCAAACTGCGCATGCGCAATGTACGCAGCGCACCTGCGCCAAGTAAATTAGCTCAAAATTTGGTATTTTACTCACGGCGTAACAAAGTTTTTTCATCGTTCTGCTGATCGGAGTGTTATTGACAGGAAGTGGGTGTTTCTGGGCGGAAACTGGCCGTTTTATGGGAGTGTGCGGAAAAACGCATGGCGTTTTAGGGAAAAACGCGGGAGTGTCTGGAGAAATGGGGGAGTGGCTGGGCGAACGCTGGGTGTGTGTGTGACATCAAACCAGAAACGAAACTGACTGAACTGATCGCTATTTGTGAGTAAGTCTGGAGCTACTCAGAAACTGCTGAGAAATTTCTATTCGCAATTCTGCTAATCTTTCGTTCGCAATTCTGCTAAGCTAAGATACACTCCCAGAGGGCGGCGGCTTAGCGTGTGCAATGCTGCTAAAAGCAGCTAGCGAGCGAACAACTCGGAATCACCCCAAATGTACACTTTGTTATATATATTTTCTCTTTTGGGTGCTTTCTGCAAGCAAATCTGATTAAAGAACTTTAAGTGTTTTGCAAATAAGGACAGACACCAATGTAAGAGAGAAAACGAACTCAGGAAAATACGGATGTGTTAAAGAAAAAGAAAGGACTTTCTTTACCTTCCGGGTTTGGATCTTGGATTTTTTTATTTTTTTATTCTTCTCTTGTGTGAGTGGCGTGCTGAAGGCAACAAAGGTTCACTTTTCTGTTATTTCCAATATTTATTGGGAGCTTGAGGATTCACCTATAGTGATCATAGGCTGCCACATTGTCAGTAGGAGCGCCATTGTGAATTTTATCTATTAGTTTACTCTGTTATATTAAATCCTTATTATTTTCACAGAGGCTGCACATGTTTGCTCACCTTTCCAATTGAGAAAACATATTTAAGGAAACGTTTCATTCTAAGGTATTATCTGATGAGGAAGATACAACAGATGATAATTTAGACACAGCATTGGAAAAATTAAAAGTATTTCTCTTACAAGAAAACAAATTATGGTGGGATGTAGCCACTTTAGAAAAATACCTCTCTGACTTGATTATTCCAAAAGGTTTACGAATATCAAAAATTCCCACCTTTCAAGATGGAAGTGAACAATTTAAAAGAGGATGGGAAGAAATTCAACACTTGCTCATTCTCACTAATTCAATTAATATTAAAAGAATGTAGAGATAAATTAAAAGGGATTAATGAAAAGATAAAAATTCTGCAGACCTTTGAAAATGTAATCTATTAGTTTACTTATGCACATAAATGTAAATATATTATTTGAATTATGAATTGTAGAATTTTATAACATGTTCCATGTTTGGATTGGGTGTATCAGGCAGGGTCACAACCACAGATTTTTTTTAAATATGATTCAGAGAAATAGTAAAACAATGAAAGTATAATCCATTTAAAAATGAATTAATACAATTTTAAGGAACATTACCCAGTAACTGTGACATTTATGACCAACAAATCAAAAGAACAGTAGTTGTAAGCTGAAACATATAGGTGCTACTGCATAGGCATAATTTGTAATAATTTTGTTCCATGTACCATGACTGGTGGGGGCCTGCGAACAACTACCCCTCCTATGTTACCTGGCCCCCAGATATGTGACTATGTAATGCATGTGTGGGTAGAGGGGTATTTTTTACTGTTGCTGTGTGCACCATCCTACCTTCTCAATGAGGACTGTAGGTTTATTACTAAGTATTGTACTTTATATGATTACAACTTATCAAAACATTTTTATTTTCTTATAGCAGACTTTACCAATGATTGTATACTATACGAATAAGCATGTCAGGTTCCATTTCCTATATATTTTCATTGAAATGACGGCTGGTAGACTGATAGGTTGTCACCTCCCATTCTTTGTATGTACTGTCAGCTATTATGTTAAACCTAATTTCCACTGATATATAATATATATATTTACTAGCATTTTACATCTCTCTATTGGCTTCCTGATTCATCTGCATGTATTGCTGACACAAGACGTGTTTTTTTATACCTCTAGCTGTTGGTTGTAACTGAATGCTTCTAGCCCTCTGATTGGATGTTGGCTCTAAATTTAGTATTTTAGTATGGTAGGAGAATTAAAAGTTATTGAGGGAAAATGATAAGTGTACAAATGAATTGTGTGGAACAATGACACCATTTCAATATATGTGTGAGGTAGCAAGTTGTGAGAGCTGTGGCTCATTAGGGAAATTGGGGTACTATACAGTTCATGATATCACAAACAGCAAGCAAGATACAACTGTATTTTTATTATATGTTTAAGGTAGCAATATAATACAATACTCCAATATAGCAGTAAACGTAGTTTAGCAATCACCAGGATAATGATGAGTCCTTCCCCAAGTTAACCCTTTTCTTTGAGATGGAAATGAGGGCTGTAAAATTGCTATATGGATGTAGGCTAGCATGTGTTAATCTACCTGTGACTACCTGGCAAAATCTCAGACACAAGCATGATAACATACCTTAATGCAATGCAATGCACAATTCTTTTTTACATTTCCCACATGTACTTATACTCATCACACACAATAACCAGTAAGTTCATAGTACATCACTCAGCTACATGTAATTGTCCAGATACACACAATTTGTATATTACTGTACGCTTACCCACAGGCATAACCAGCGGCGTTTGTAGAGAGGAGGGGACCTGTGTGCAGACTCCGTGTGTGGGGGCCCCCTCCTCTCCTGTAGCCGTCACCGCCACTGCTAGCGCTCTCAGCGCTGAGACTCTGGCACAGTGCCAGAGTCTACAGCGCATGCGCAGGACTCTGAAAAATGTCAGCTGCACCATTTTTCCGGAGTCCTGCACATGTGCTGTAGACTCTGGCACTGTGCCAGAGTCTCTAGTGCTCAGTGCGCTAGCAACGGTGGTGATGGCTACGGGAGAGGAGGGGGCCCCCACACAGTCGCCGATGGATGCCGGAAAGGTAAGTATAGAAGAAATGGGTGCAGTGTGTGCGGTGTGGGCCACCTCTGGACCCAGGGGCTCGTGTGCACCGCACACACTGCACACATTATAGATACGCCAGTGGGCATAACCCAGGATGAGCACACTGTACAACTCTGTATATGAATGTTCCGTGGCCAAAAGAGGAGAGTTGTTATAATTTGGGTAAGGTCAATTCTAATGAGCCAAAAGAGTTGGGCTTACAAATATGTACACACAGAAACGCCAAAGTAAAAATTGAAAACACAACACTTATATCTTTAATCATTTATGGTGGCTCTTTTAAAAGTATTAACTCCAGCAGTATTGATTCATGCAAAATAATCTCAATAACCTTTGCCTGCAATGGAGGAAAGCATGGGGCCTAATTCAGATCTGATCACAGCAGCAAATTTGCTAGCTAATGGGTAAAACCATGTGCACTGCAGGACTGCAAGGGGGGAGGGGGGGGCAGATATAACATGTGCAGAGAGAGTTAGATTTGGGCTGGTTAATTTGTTTCTGTAGCAGGGTAAATACTGGCTGCTTTATTTTTACACTGTAATTTAGATTTCAGTTTGTATGCACCCCACCCAAATCTAACTCTCTCTGCACATGTTATATCTGCCCCCCCTGCAGTGCACATGGTTTTACCTATTAGCTAACAAATTTGCTGCTGCGATCAAGTCTGAATTAGGCCCATGGTCATTTGGAGGTAGTATTTCTTTAAATATGGGAGCGTCTTAGGAGGGGTTGAGTGTGATTGGGCGATAGTTATCATGGCAACATTTATCATGTCTATAGGGTATGTCAACATGATAAACTGTCAACAAATGCTCCCTGGTGGTCTAGTAGTATCTTGTCCCGTCATCAGTGGTGGCTCCTACGTTCTCCTCCAGGTCCTGGCAGTCGCGTGAGAATCAGAACCAGTGGCTACAGTATGTCTCAGTATCGGCATTTCCAGTTAGTATTTTTCCCACTATCCCTAATCCTAATCCCTAGCTCTAATTCTCCCCCTAGTACAGAATTCTAACCTCAGCCCGCACCCCCCCCCCCCCCCACACACACACACACAACCCTGTCCTGTTTGTAACATGTTGATGTTCTAATGTTAACACTATGACGGTTGACTTGATATGGTTACTGATTACATCTGACCAGATACCCTTCAGGGCATGGATAACTTTATGCTGAGTTTTTGATGTATACACGTACAGGTTTTATACAGGGCCGGCATTACAATGAGTCACGCTTCCACGCCTGTTCGCCACACCCCACACCTAGTTGGCCGGCACGCCCACTCTGGCCACCTACCGTACCGTACACCATGCTGGGCAGCACCCCCCCCAGCCGCCTCCTGCTGCCCTCTCCCCACACCATGCTGGCTCACCCCCGGCAGTCTCCCGCACCACCGCTGCTACACACTTCCTTCACGCTGGGCAGAAGTAAAGTCAGAGACATAGCATAGAGCCAGAGGGACAAACTGGAGCCGGCGCTGATGGTGATGAGTGAAACACACACATACTCTCTCTCAGGGCTACCTGGTGAAGTGTGTAAAAGGAGCTACCTGGTGCAATGTATAAAAGGGGATACATGGTGAAGTGTGTAAAAGGAGCTACCTGGTGCAATGTGTAAAAGGAGCTACCTGGCGCAACATGTAAAAGGAGCTACTTGGTGCAATGTCTATAAGGGGCTACCTGGTGCAAATTGTATAATAGGCTCGACCTGGCGCAATGTGCATATAGCAGTCCCTGCCCCCCACATCAGAGCAGTGGCGCAGTGCGGCATTCTCACCTTCCGCTGCCACATCAGAGCAGCAGCGGACGGACAGGCGGGTCAGGAGGAATGGCTCTAGAGGCACTGAGCACCCGAGCAAAGGTACAGGGAAAGGATGACAGCCAATATCATTGTGCCTAGGGGCGGCCTGACCCCTAAATTCTGCTCTGGTTATATACATTAAGTACATTGGTTCAATTTCTGTACTTTAAGAAATAAACAGAATCACAGTTTGTTTTATAAACTATAATGTCCCCAGAGTACACAGACATTACTATTAAGTTATCATTTACCTTTCCAAGTCTTTCTTTGGTTTTCTTCTTAACACATAGACACAAAGGGTGTCATTTGCTGTTGTGTGCTAATGGCTAATGAAATTTTAATAGACTATACTGTATACTGTACCAGTTAGTTACTAGACTGCATGTAGGTCATATATGCTTGCTGGAGCACTATGAATTGCTGAGTGTGTCTGTGCCCTAGAGCCTGCTTTCAGCTGCTTGGCATTACAGGTGAATTCCTGCACAGTAAATCTTTTTAGTTTAATGTAAAAAGAAATGGCATGGTGCCTTACCTTAATCATGGCCAATGTCTGTTAATTTGTCTGTTGAAAATGAAATTTATTATTTTAGTGGTATTCATTTCTAGGGTTCATAATTACAGTAGAGACAGTCTAAAGTGTGTATCACAACATCTTAGTGTGTTGCAAGTTGGTCCCTGGTGTGTAACGCACAATAAAAGAAGGATGAGGGCCCTCATTCCGAGTTGATCACTCGCTAGCTGCTTTTAGCAGCAGTGCAAATGCTAGGCCGCCGCCCTCTGGGAGTGTATCTTAGCTTAGCAGAAGTGCGACCGAAAGGTTAGCAGAACTACGCTTAAAAAATTTTATGCAGTTTCTGAGCAGCTCGGGACTTACTCCTAGCTTGCGATCACTGCAGACTGTTTAGTTCCTGTTTTGACGTCACAAACACGCCCTGCGTTCGGCCAGCCACTCCCCCGTTTCTCCAGCCACTCCTGCGTTTTTATCTGGCACGCCTGCGTTTTTTAGCACATTCCCTGAAAACAGTCAGTTTCCGTCCAGAAATACCCACTTCCTGTCAATCACACAACAATCAGCAGTGCGACTGAAAAGCATCGCTCGACCGTGTGTAATACTGCATAGTTTTGTGTGAAAGTACTTCGCGCGTGCGTACTGTGGCCCGTATGCAAGCGCAGAAGTGCCGCTTTTTCAACTAATCGCCGCACTGCGAATGAAAGCAGCTAGCGATCAACTCGGAATGAGGGCCAAGGTCTGGTCAATCACCAGAGCAAGATTGCTCCTTTAGAAACTGTGCAGACTTATCAAAGCAAAGTCCCATCCGCCCCCTGGCTTCCTGTAGCATCAGAGAGGAACAGGGTGCAGGCAGCTGAAGCAGTGCAGATGTCTCAGCATCATGACCAAGGAGTCCTAACATAAGTAAACTACATTGGTTAAAGAGAACTGGTTGAAAAGGGGTGTTTGGTACAGATGTGACCTCTTACATCCGTGCTGCAGTCACGATAAGCAGGCCTTGAAGTCGCAGCTGTATCTGCATCCGAACATGCCACATTACAGTGTTTTCCAGAAAAACACTGTAGCATAGCATTTTGTATGCAAATACAGTTGCAGTCACATGCTGCATATCATTTCAGTCAGCAGAAGCTGCTCTTGCATCCCCTTGCACTACTTTACTACTAAGACTTATTTTCGCAGAAAAAATGCAAAAGAAAAGACACAGCGATACAGAGTCACACGGCACTCACACATTATGTGTAACGCGACTTGTAGTGTACAGAGCAAAAGATGTAAGAGGACACATCTGTATGTAAAATAATGCCATTCTTGCATCATTCCCCATTCGCAGACCTGCGAATCGCGGCATTTTTACCATGGTGGGGCCTAATGACGTGCCAGTCCAGACCTGCCCCCCGAAGGGGTTATCAGTTTCTCCCCTCCGGGATTCTCCCAGAGAGGATACGGTAAAAGTAGGGAAGTATGAATAACACATTGCTTTGTATACAATAAGGCTCATATACATTCATTTTTATATCTGTAAAATCCTGTGTCATGTATGTGGATGTCACATTTCAATGTGTCATGGCAGAAAAATGTTTGAGAAATAGTAATACTGGTCCAAGCAAGCAAGCTTTTAATTATAGGAGTGTAGCAATTAGTGAAAATTGACACCATGAAAGTGGTCGCTGTTTTTTAATTGCACATGCATCCAAGTTGCTAAAAAGTTGCACAGTGCAGGCTTCCCATGGTGCAGCAGTGATTGGGATGTGCAATTAGTGATGAGCGGGTTCGGTTTCTCGGAAACCGAACCCCCCCGAACTTCACGCTTTTTACACGAGGCAGACTCGGATCTTCCCGCCTTGCTCGGCTAACCCGAGCGCGCCCGAACGTCATCATCCCGCTGTCGGATTCTCGCGAGACTCGTATTCTATCGCGAGACTCAGATTCTATATAAGGAGCCGCGCGTCGCCGCCATTTTCACACGTGCATTGAGATTGATAGGGAGAGGACGTGGCTGGCGTCCTCTCCGTTTAGATAGAGAGTGAGACACTTGATTTACTGGAGCATTAGGAGTACTCAGAGAGTGCAGAGTTTTGCTGATAGTTATACTAGTGACCACCAGTTTTATTTATTATTTAATATAATCCGTTCTCTGCCTGAAAAAAAATGATACACAGTCACATACCATATCTGTGCTCAGCCTCAGTGTGCTGCATGATAATATCATCTATGTATATCTGACTGTGCTGAGTGCTCACTGCTCACACAGCTTAATTGTGGGGGAGACTGGGGAGCAGTTATAGCAGGAGTACATATTTAACAGTGCACACTTTTGCTGCCAGAGTGCCAGTGTGACTGACCAGCAGTGACCACCAGTATATTGTCTGCCTGAAAAAGTTAAACACTCGTGTGGTGTTTTTTTTTTTTTATTCTATAAACGCATTCTGCTGACAGTGTCCAGCAGATCCGTCATTCATTATATTTCTATCTTCTTCATACTAGTAGTTTAGGAGTCTGCAGTGCTGACAGTGTCCAGCAGGTCCGTCATTATATAATATATACCTGTCCTGCAGTAGTGATATATATATATTTTTTATATCATTATCATCCAGTCTATACTAGCAGACGCAGTACAGTAGTCCACGGCTGTAGCTACCTCTGTGTCGGCAGTCGCTCGTCCATAATTGTATACCTACCTGTGGTGGGTTTTTTTTTTTCTATCTTCTTCACACTAGTAGTTTAGGAGTCTGCAGTGCTGACAGTGTCCAGCAGGTCCGTCATTATATAATATATACCTGTCCTGCAGTAGTGATATATATATATATATTTTTTATATCATTATCATCCAGTCTATACTAGCAGACGCAGTACGGTAGTCCACGGCTGTAGCTACCTCTGTGTCGGCACTGGCAGTCGCTCGTCCATAATTGTATACCTACCTGTGGTGGGGGTTTTTTTTTCTATCTTCTTCATACTAGTAGTTTAGGAGTCTGCAGTGCTGACAGTGTCCAGCAGGTCCGTCATTATACAATATATACCTGTCCTGCAGTAGTGATATATATATATTTTTTATATCATTATCATCCAGTCTATACTAGCAGACGCAGTACGGTAGTCCACGGCTTTAGCTACCTCTGTGTCGGCAGTCGCTCGTCCATAATTGTATACCTACCTGTGGTGGTTTTTTTTTTTTCTATCTTCTTCATACTAGTAGTTTAGGAGTCTGCAGTGCTGACAGTGTCCAGCAGGTCCGTCATTCATTATATTACTATCTTCTTCATACTAGTAGTTTAGGAGTCTGCAGTGCTGACAGTGTCCAGCAGGTCCGTCATTATATAATATATACCTGTCCTGCAGTAGTGATATATATATATTTTTTATATCATTATCATCCAGTCTATACTAGCAGACGCAGTACGGTAGTCCACGGCTGTAGCTACCTCTGTGTCGGCAGTCGCTCGTCCATAATTGTATACCTACCTGTGGTGGTTTTTTTTTTTCTATCTTCTTCATACTAGTAGTTTAGGAGTCTGCAGTGCTGACAGTATCCAGCAGGTCCGTCATTATATAATATATACCTGTCCTGCAGTAGTGATATATATATATATTTTTTTTATATCATTATCATCCAGTCTATACTAGCAGACGCAGTACGGTAGTCCACGGCTGTAGCTACCTCTGTGTCGGCACTGGCAGTCGCTCGTCCATAATTGTATACCTACCTGTGGTGGGGTTTTTTTTTCTCTATCTTCTTCATACTAGTAGTTTAGGAGTCTGCAGTGCTGACAGTGTCCAGCAGGTCCGTCATTATACAATATATACCTGTCCTGCAGTAGTGATATATATATATTTTTTATATCATTATCATCCAGTCTATACTAGCAGACGCAGTACGGTAGTCCACGGCTGTAGCTACCTCTGTGTCGGCAGTCGCTCGTCCATAATTGTATACCTACCTGTGGTGGTTTTTTTTTTTTCTATCTTCTTCATGCTAGTAGTTTAGGAGTCTGCAGTGCTGACAGTGTCCAGCAGGTCCGTCATTATACAATATATACCTGTCCTGCAGTAGTGATATATATATATTTTTTATATCATTATCATCCAGTCTATACTAGCAGACGCAGTACGGTAGTCCACGGCTGTAGCTACCTCTGTGTCGGCAGTCGCTCGTCCATAATTGTATACCTACCTGTGGTGGTTTTTTTTTTTTCTATCTTCTTCATACTAGTAGTTTAGGAGTCTGCAGTGCTGACAGTGTCCAGCAGGTCCGTCATTATACAATATATACCTGTTCTGCAGTAGTGATATATATATATTTTTTATATCATTATCATCCAGTCTATACTAGCAGACGCAGTACGGTAGTCCACGGCTGTAGCTACCTCTGTGTCGGCAGTCGGTCGTCCATAATTGTATACCTACCTGTGGTGGGTTTTTTTTTTCTATCTTCTTCATACTAGTAGTTTAGGAGTCTGCAGTGCTGACAGTGTCCAGCAGGTCCGTCATTATATAATATATACCTGTCCTGCAGTAGTGATATATATATATATTTTTTATATCATTATCATCCAGTCTATACTAGCAGACGCAGTACGGTAGTCCACGGCTGTAGCTACCTCTGTGTCGGCACTGGCAGTCGCTCGTCCATAATTGTATACCTACCTGTGGTGGGGTTTTTTTTTCTATCTTCTTCATACTAGTAGTTTAGGAGTCTGCAGTGCTGACAGTGTCCAGCAGGTCCGTCATTATATAATATATACCTGTCCTGCAGTAGTGATATATATATATTTTTTATATCATTATCATCCAGTCTATACTAGCAGACGCAGTACGGTAGTCCACGGCTGTAGCTACCTCTGTGTCGGCAGTCGCTCGTCCATAATTGTATACCTACCTGTGGTGGTTTTTTTTTTTTCTATCTTCTTCATACTAGTAGTTTAGGAGTCTGCAGTGCTGACAGTGTCCAGCAGGTCCGTCATTATACAATATATACCTGTCCTGCAGTAGTGATATATATATATATATATTTTATATCATTATCATCCAGTCTATACTAGCAGACGCAGTACGGTAGTCCACGGCTGTAGCTACCTCTGTGTCGGCAGTCGCTCGTCCATAATTGTATACCTACCTGTGGTGGTTTTTTTTTTTTTATCTTCTTCATACTAGTAGTTTAGGAGTCTGCAGTGCTGACAGTGTCCAGCAGGTCCGTCATTATACAATATATACCTGTCCTGCAGTAGTGATATATATATATTTTTTATATCATTATCATCCAGTCTATACTAGCAGACGCAGTACGGTAGTCCACGGCTGTAGCTACCTCTGTGTCGGCAGTCGCTCGTCCATAATTGTATACCTACCTGTGGTGGGTTTTTTTTTCTATCTTCTTCATACTAGTAGTTTAGGAGTCTGCAGTGCTGACAGTGTCCAGCAGGTCCGTCATTATACAATATATACCTGTCCTGCAGTAGTGATATATATATATTTTTTATATCATTATCATCCAGTCTATACTAGCAGATGCAGTACGGTAGTCCACGGCTGTAGCTACCTCTGTGTCGGCAGTCGCTCGTCCATAATTGTATACCTACCTGTGGTGGTTTTTTTTTTCTATCTTCTTCATACTAGTAGTTTAGGAGTCTGCAGTGCTGACAGTGTCCAGCAGGTCCGTCATTATACAATATATACCTGTCCTGCAGTAGTGATATATATATATTTTTTATATCATTATCATCCAGTCTATACTAGCAGATGCAGTACGGTAGTCCACGGCTGTAGCTACCTCTGTGTCGGCACTGGCAGTCGCTCGTCCATAATTGTATACCTACCTGTGGTGGTTTTTTTTTTCTATCTTCTTCATACTAGTAGTTTAGGAGTCTGCAGTGCTGACAGTGTCCAGCAGGTCCGTCATTATACAATATATACCTGTCCTGCAGTAGTGATATATATATATTTTTTTTATATCATTATCATCCAGTCTATACTAGCAGACGCAGTACGGTAGTCCACGGCTGTAGCTACCTCTGTGTCGGCACTGGCAGTCGCTCGTCCATAATTGTATACCTACCTGTGGTGGTTTTTTTTTTTCTATCTTCTTCATACTAGTAGTTTAGGAGTCTGCAGTGCTGACAGTGTCCAGCAGGTCCGTCATTATACAATATATACCTGTCCTGCAGTAGTGATATATATATATTTTTTATATCATTATCATCCAGTCTATACTAGCAGACGCAGTACGGTAGTCCACGGCTGTAGCTACCTCTGTGTCGGCAGTCGCTCGTCATCCATGAGTATACTAGTATCCATCCATCTCCATTGTTTACCTGAGGTGCCTTTTAGTTGTGCCTATTAAAATATGGAGAACAAAAATGTTGAGGTTCCAAAAATAGGGAAAGATCAAGATCCACTTCCACCTCGTGCTGAAGCTGCTGCCACTAGTCATGGCCGAGACGATGAAATGCCATCAACGTCGTCTGCCAAGGCCGATGCCCAATGTCTTAGTACAGAGCATGTAAAATCCAAAACACCAAATATCAGTAAAAAAAGGACTCAAAAATCTAAAATAAAATCGTCGGAGGAGAAGCGTAAACTTGCCAATATGCCATTTACCACACGGAGTGGCAAGGAACGGCTAAGGCCCTGGCCTATGTTCATGGCTAGTGGTTCAGCTTCACATGAGGATGGAAGCACTCAGCCTCTCGCTCGAAAAATGAAAAGACTTAAGCTGGCAAAAGCACAGCAAAGAACTGTGCGTTCTTCGAAATCACAAATCCACAAGGAGAGTCCAATTGTGTCGGTTGCGATGCCTGACCTTCCCAACACTGGACGTGAAGAGCATGCGCCTTCCACCATTTGCACGCCCCCTGCAAGTGCTGGAAGGAGCACCCGCAGTCCAGTTCCTGATAGTCAGATTGAAGATGTCAGTGTTGAAGTACACCAGGATGAGGAGGATATGGGTGTTACTGGCGCTGGGGAGGAAATTGACCAGGAGGATTCTGATGGTGAGGTGGTTTGTTTAAGTCAGGCACCCGGGGAGACACCTGTTGTCCGTGGGAGGAATATGGCCATTGACATGCCTGGTGAAAATACCAAAAAAATCAGCTCTTCAGTGTGGAAGTATTTCAACAGAAATGCGGACAACATTTGTCAAGCCGTGTGTTGCCTTTGTAAAGCTGTAATAAGTAGGGGTAAGGACGTTAACCACCTCGGAACATCCTCCCTTATACGTCACCTGCAGCGCATTCATCATAAGTCAGTGACAAGTTCAAAAACTTTGGGCGACAGCGGAAGCAGTCCACTGACCAGTAAATCCCTTCCTCTTGTAACCAAGCTCACGCAAACCACCCCACCAACTCCCTCAGTGTCAATTTCCTCCTTCCCCAGGAATGCCAATAGTCCTGCAGGCCATGTCACTGGCAATTCTGACGAGTCCTCTCCTGCCTGGGATTCCTCCGATGCATCCTTGCGTGTAACGCCTACTGCTGCTGGCGCTGCTGTTGTTGCTGCTGGGAGTCGATGGTCATCCCAGAGGGGAAGTCGTAAGACCACTTTTACTACTTCCACCAAGCAATTGACTGTCCAACAGTCCTTTGCGAGGAAGATGAAATATCACAGCAGTCATCCTGCTGCAAAGCGGATAACTGAGGCCTTGGCATCCTGGGCGGTGAGAAACGTGGTTCCGGTATCCATCATTACTGCAGAGCCAACTAGAGACTTGTTGGAGGTACTGTGTCCTCGGTACCAAATACCATCTAGGTTCCATTTCTCTAGGCAGGCGATACCGAAAATGTACACAGACCTCAGAAAAAGACTCACCAGTGTCCTAAAAAATGCAGTTGTACCCAATGTCCACTTAACCACGGACATGTGGACAAGTGGAGCAGGGCAGACTCAGGACTATATGACTGTGACAGCCCACTGGGTAGATGTATTGACTCCCGCCGCAAGAACAGCAGCGGCGGCACCAGTAGCAGCATCTCGCAAACGCCAACTCTTTCCTAGGCAGGCTATGCTTTGTATCACCGCTTTCCAGAATACGCACACAGCTGAAAACCTCTTACGGCAACTGAGGAAGATCATCGCAGAATGGCTTACCCCAATTGGACTCTCCTGTGGATTTGTGGCATCGGACAACGCCAGCAATATTGTGTGTGCATTAAATCTGGGCAAATTCCAGCATGTCCCATGTTTTGCACATACCTTGAATTTGGTGGTGCAGAATTATTTAAAAAACGACAGGGGCGTGCAAGAGATGCTGTCGGTGGCCAGAAGAATTGCGGCACACTTTCGGCGTACAGGCACCACGTACAGAAGACTGGAGCACCACCAAAAATGCCTGAACCTGCCCTGCCATCATCTGAAGCAAGAAGTGGTAACGAGGTGGAATTCAACCCTCTATATGCTTCAGAGGTTGGAGGAGCAGCAAAAGGCCATTCAAGCCTATACAACTGAGCACGATATAGGAGGTGGAATGCACCTGTCTCAAGCGCAGTGGAGAATGATTTCAACGTTGTGCAAGGTTCTGCAACCTTTTGAACTTGCCAGACGTGAAGTCAGTTCAGACACTGCCAGCCTGAGTCAGGTCATTCCCCTCATCAGGCTTTAGCAGAAGAAGCTGGAGACATTGAAGGAGGAGCTAACACAGAGCGATTCCGCTAGGCATGTGGGACTTGTGGATGGAGCCCTTAATTCGCTTAACAAGGATTCACGGGTGGTCAATCTGTTGAAATCAGAGCACTACATTTTGGCCACCGTGCTCGATCCTAGATTTAAAACCTACCTTGGATCTCTCTTTCCGGCAGACACAAGTCTGCTGGGGTTCAAAGAACTGCTGGTGAGAAAATTGTCAAGTCAAGCGGAACGCGACCTGTCAACATCTCCTCCTTCACATTCTCCCGCAACTGGGGGTGCGAGGAAAAGGCTCAGAATTCCGAGCCCACCCGCTGGCGGTGATGCAGGGCAGTCTGGAGCGACTGCTGATGCTGACATCTGGTCCGGACTGAAGGACCTGACAACGATTACGGACATGTCGTCTACTGTCACTGCATATGATTCTCTCCCCATTGAAAGAATGGTGGAGGATTATATGAGTGACCGCATCCAAGTAGGCACGTCAGACAGTCCGTACTTATACTGGCAGGAAAAAGAGGCAATTTGGAGGCCCTTGCACAAACTGGCTTTATTCTACCTAAGTTGCCCTCCCACAAGTGTGTACTCCGAAAGAGTGTTTAGTGCCGCCGCTCACCTTGTCAGCAATCGGCGTACGAGGTTACATCCAGAAAATGTGGAGAAGATGATGTTCATTAAAATGAATTATAATCAATTCCTCCGTGGAGACATTGACCAGCAGCAATTGCCTCCACAAAGTACACAGGGAGCTGAGATGGTGGATTCCAGTGGGGACGAATTGATAATCTGTGAGGAGGGGGATGTACACGGTGATATATCGGAGGATGATGATGAGGTGGACATCTTGCCTCTGTAGAGCCAGTTTGTGCAAGGAGAGATTAATTGCTTCTTTTTTGGTGGGGGTCCAAACCAACCCGTCATTTCAGTCACAGTCGTGTGGCAGACCCTGTCACTGAAATGATGGGTTGGTTAAAGTGTGCATGTCCTGTTTATACAACATAAGGGTGGGTGGGAGGGCCCAAGGACAATTCCATCTTGCACCTCTTTTTTCTTTCATTTTTCTTTGCGTCATGTGCTGTTTGGGGAGTAGTTTTTGGAAGGGCCATCCTGCGTGACACTGCAGTGCCACTCCTAGATGGGCCAGGTGTTTGTGTCGGCCACTTGGGTCGCTTATCTTAGTCACACAGCTACCTTATTGCGCCTCTTTTTTTCTTTGCGTCATGTGCTGTTTGGGGGGTGTTTTTTGGAAGGGCCATCCTGCGTGACACTGCAGTGCCACTCCTAGATGGGCCAGGTGTTTGTGTCGGCCACTAGGGTCGCTTAGCTTACTCACACAGCTACCTCATTGCGCCTCTTTTTTTTCTTCTTTGCGTCATGTGCTGTTTGGGGGGTGTTTTTTGGAAGGGCCATCCTGCGTGACACTGCAGTGCCACTCCTAGATGGGCCAGGTGTTTGTGTCGGCCACTTGGGTCGCTGAGCTTAGTCATCCAGCGACCTCGGTGCAAATTTTAGGACTAAAAATAATATTGTGAGGTGTGAGGTGTTCAGAATAGACTGAAAATGAGTGGAAATTATGGTTATTGAGGTTAATAATACTTTGGGATCAAAATGACCCCCAAATTCTATGATTTAAGCGGTTTTTTAGGGTTTTTTAAAAAAAACACCCGAATCCAAAACACACCCGAATCCGACAAAAAAAATTCGGTGAGGTTTTGCCAAAACGCGTTCGAACCCAAAACACGGCCGCGGAACCGAACCCAAAACCAAAACACAAAACCCGAAAAATTTCCGGTGCTCATCACTATGTGCAATATCAGAAATCTACTGAAAATGTGCTGGACCTTCCTGGGTGGTGGCTGGGAGGTTGCTATTCAGATACATGGAGATGCACAGGTCCCTGTTTCTGAGTCGCTGTAGTGTCCGCTCATCTTTTATTTTATATCTGTAACTTTATGTAAATACCACTACAAGCCCTTCCCTGGTGCACAGCTAAATGTGCAAGGAATCAGACGCCATTTTGATCATCTATAAAAACTGAAATACAGCTTGGTACGTATTCAGATACAACTATCAGTTGCACCATCAAAGCTTGCCCCAGCTCTTTGCTAGATTCAGATTCTCCAACAGAGTTTGGCCTCCAAAGTGAGCAATTATGCATCTGACTTAAGACATGCCTTCATCCCTTCATAATATGCCCAAAAGACGGACCATCTTCATGCCTCATAGCCACCTACAGCACCTGTTACTAGTGGTGCCTAGAGAGGGGGTATAGGGTACAAATTACCTGGGCTCACGTCTGAAGGAGGGGACCAGTGGGGGCCCAGGTCCCCCCCCCCCACCTTACCTGGAAGCAGCAACTACAGCTTTTCTTCTCAGCCCAGCACACGCTGCTATGTGCTTGGCTGCAGTGTGGTCAGGGAAGTGCTTAAAATACAATTTTTTCTGTATTTTTTTTCTAAGGGTGCATGGCCACTCCTCCTGTCATTAAGCCATGCCCACTAAAAGTACCTGGGCCCAACCAGGCTCTTTACTGCCCTGCCTGTCACTTCCAAGTCACCGCACAGGAACATTTTCAAGACATGTATCTCAGACACATGCGTAGTAGAAAAAAATTGCTTAACTGCATTCAACATTGATACTGCATCCGATTCAGGATCAGGCCCACGCTGTCTTTTTGACATGTTATGAGAGGCAGAGGCACTTTAAGAGTGGAGGGATCCCGCGTGCATTCTCCGATTGGGCCGTCTCCTCTCCAGCAGTGCACTAGACTCTGGCATTGTGCCAGAGTCTACTGCGCATATGGTCCCATTTATAGGACCGAAATGCGCTAGAGAATTTACCTGCTACGGCCTTTGATTGCCGTGGACCATTCAGCAGTCCTGTTATTCACCTGGGATGCAAGATTTCCCTTGGGACATTATCGGTATGGTCCATGCCAGCTTTTCTCTGCTAAACCCCGGAGGCCAGTGATAGCCTGACTCATTTGATTGTGACTGATCAGAGCTAGCACGTTTACAGAGGTTGAGCCGGGAGCTACAGCCGGACGCCCTCACCGTGCACAGTGGGGATCTCCACTCCACGTGCCTGATCATCAGGAGAGTTGGAGAGTGCAAATCTACCATTCTGCTTGAGCGGTAAAGTATGTGATTGCTGCAGGACTGAAGAGAACTGTTATATATTGCTGTAATATTACAAGTCCTTCTACCTGAACAGCTACACATAGAGCATAGAGAGAGAGATATACAGTATATGTGTTTTAAAAAAAAAAATCCATGTGTATACTAGAGATGAGCGGGTTCGGTTTCTTTGAATCCGAACCCGCACGAACTTCACTTTTTTTTTCACGGGTCCGAGCGACTCGGATCTTCCCGCCTTGCTCGGTTAACCCGAGCGCGCCCGAACGTCATCATGACGCTGTCGGATTCTCGCGAGACTCGGATTCTATATAAGGAGCCGCGCGTCGCCGCCATTTTCACACGTGCATTGAGATTGATAGGGAGAGGACGTGGCTGGCGTCCTCTCCATTAGAATAGATTAGAAGAGAGAGAGAGAGAGAGAGATTGTGCAGACAGAGTTTACCACAGTGACCAGTGCAGTTGTTGTTAAGTTAACTTTTATTTAATATATCCGTTCTCTGCTATATCCGTTCTCTGCCTGAAAAAAACGATACACAGCAGTCACACAGTGTGACTCAGTCTGTGTGCACTCAGCTCAGCCCAGTGTGCTGCACATCAATGTATAAAAGCTTATAATAATTGTGGGGGAGACTGGGGAGCACTGCAGGTTGTTATAGCAGGAGCCAGGAGTACATAATATTATATTAATTTAAAATTAAACAGTGCACACTTTTGCTGCAGGAGTGCCACTGCCAGTGTGACTAGTGGTGACCAGTGCCTGACCACCAGTATAGTAGTATATTGTTGTATACTATCTCTTTATCAACCAGTCTATATTAGCAGCAGACACAGTACAGTGCGGTAGTTCACGGCTGTGGCTACCTCTGTGTCGGCAGTCGGCAGGCAGTCCGTCCATCCATAATTGTATTATAATATATACCACCTAACCGTGGTTTTTTTTTCATTCTTTATACCGTCATAGTGTCATACTAGTTGTTACGAGTATACTACTATCTCTTTATCAACCAGTGTACAGTGCGGTAGTTCACGGCTGTGGCTACCTCTGTGTCGGCAGTCGGCAGGCAGTCCGTCCATCCATAATTGTATTATAATATATACCACCTAACCGTGGTTTTTTTTTCATTCTTTATACCGTCATAGTGTCATACTAGTTGTTACGAGTATACTACTATCTCTTTATCAACCAGTGTACAGTGCGGTAGTTCACGGCTGTGGCTACCTCTGTGTCGGCAGTCGGCAGGCAGTCCGTCCATCCATAATTGTATTATAATATATACCACCTAACCGTGGTTTTTTTTTCATTCTTTATACCGTCATAGTCAGTCATACTAGTTGTTACGAGTATACTACTATCTCTTTATCAACCAGTGTACAGTGCGGTAGTTCACGGCTGTGGCTACCTCTGTGTCGGCACTCGGCAGGCAGTCCGTCCATCCATAATTGTATTATAATATATACCACCTAACCGTGGTTTTTTTTTCATTCTTTATACCGTCATAGTGTCATACTAGTTGTTACGAGTATACTACTATCTCTTTATCAACCAGTGTACAGTGCGGTAGTTCACGGCTGTGGCTACCTCTGTGTCGGCAGTCGGCAGGCAGTCCGTCCATCCATAATTGTATTATAATATATACCACCTAACCGTGGTTTTTTTTTCATTCTTTATACCGTCATAGTGTCATACTAGTTGTTACGAGTATACTACTATCTCTTTATCAACCAGTGTACAGTGCGGTAGTTCACGGCTGTGGCTACCTCTGTGTCGGAACTCGGCAGGCAGTCCGTCCATCCATAATTGTATTACAATATATACCACCTAACCGTGGTTTTTTTTTCATTCTTTATACCGTCATAGTCAGTCATACTAGTTGTTACGAGTATACTACTATCTCTTTATCAACCAGTGTACAGTGCGGTAGTTCACGGCTGTGGCTACCTCTGTGTCGGAACTCGGCAGGCAGTCCGTCCATCCATAATTGTATTATTATAATATATACCACCTAACCGTGGTTTTTTTTTCATTCTTTATACCGTCATAGTGTCATACTAGTTGTTACGAGTATACTACTATCTCTTTATCAACCAGTGTACAGTGCGGTAGTTCACGGCTGTGGCTACCTCTGTGTCGGCAGTCGGCAGGCAGTCCGTCCATCCATAATTGTATTATAATATATACCACCTAACCGTGGTTTTTTTTTCATTCTTTATACCGTCATAGTCAGTCATACTAGTTGTTACGAGTATACTACTATCTCTTTATCAACCAGTGTACAGTGCGGTAGTTCACGGCTGTGGCTACCTCTGTGTCGGAACTCGGCAGGCAGTCCGTCCATCCATAATTGTATTACAATATATACCACCTAACCGTGGTTTTTTTATACCACCTAACCGTGGCAGTCCGTCCATAATTGTATACTAGTATCCAATCCATCCATCTCCATTGTTTACCTGAGGTGCCTTTTAGTTCTGCCTATAAAATATGGAGAACAAAAAAGTTGAGGTTCCAAAATTAGGGAAAGATCAAGATCCACTTCCACCTCGTGCTGAAGCTGCTGCCACTAGTCATGGCCGAGACGATGAAATGCCAGCAACGTCGTCTGCCAAGGCCGATGCCCAATGTCATAGTACAGAGCATGTCAAATCCAAAACACCAAATATCAGAAAAAAAAGGACTCCAAAACCTAAAATAAAATTGTCGGAGGAGAAGCGTAAACTTGCCAATATGCCATTTACCACACGGAGTGGCAAGGAACGGCTGAGGCCCTGGCCTATGTTCATGGCTAGTGGTTCAGCTTCACATGAGGATGGAAGCACTCAGCCTCTCGCTAGAAAACTGAAAAGACTCAAGCTGGCAAAAGCACCGCAAAGAACTGTGCGTTCTTTGAAATCCCAAATCCACAAGGAGAGTCCAATTGTGTCGGTTGCGATGCCTGACCTTCCCAACACTGGACGTGAAGAGCATGCGCCTTCCACTATTTGCATGCCCCCTGCAAGTGCTGGAAGGAGCACCCGCAGTCCAGTTCCTGATAGTCAGATTGAAGATGTCAGTGTTGAAGTACACCAGGATGAGGAGGATATGGGTGTTGCTGGCGCTGGGGAGGAAATTGACCAGAAGGATTCTGATGGTGAGGTGGTTTGTTTAAGTCAGGCACCCGGGGAGACACCTGTTGTCCGTGGGAGGAATATGGCCGTTGACATGCCAGGTGAAAATACCAAAAAAATCAGCTCTTCGGTGTGGAGGTATTTCACCAGAAATGCGGACAACAGGTGTCAAGCCGTGTGTTCCCTTTGTCAAGCTGTAATAAGTAGGGGTAAGGACGTTAACCACCTCGGAACATCCTCCCTTATACGTCACCTGCAGCGCATTCATAATAAGTCAGTGACAAGTTCAAAAACTTTGGGTGACAGCGGAAGCAGTCCACTGACCAGTAAATCCCTTCCTCTTGTAACCAAGCTCACGCAAACCACCCCACCAACTCCCTCAGTGTCAATTTCCTCCTTCCCCAGGAATGCCAATAGTCCTGCAGGCCATGTCACTGGCAAGTCTGACGAGTCCTCTCCTGCCTGGGATTCCTCCGATGCATCCTTGCGTGTAACGCCTACTGCTGCTGGCGCTGCTGTTGTTGCCGCTGGGAGTCGATGGTCATCCCAGAGGGGAAGTCGTAAGCCCACTTGTACTACTTCCAGTAAGCAATTGACTGTTCAACAGTCCTTTGCGAGGAAGATGAAATATCACAGCAGTCATCCTACTGCAAAGCGGATAACTGAGTCCTTGACAACTATGTTGGTGTTAGACGTGCGTCCGGTATCCGCCGTTAGTTCACAGGGAACTAGACAATTTATTGAGGCAGTGTGCCCCCGTTACCAAATACCATCTAGGTTCCACTTCTCTAGGCAGGCGATACCGAGAATGTACACGGACGTCAGAAAAAGACTCACCAGTGTCCTAAAAAATGCAGTTGTACCCAATGTCCACTTAACCACGGACATGTGGACAAGTGGAGCAGGGCAGGGTCAGGACTATATGACTGTGACAGCCCACTGGGTAGATGTATGGACTCCCGCCGCAAGAACAGCAGCGGCGGCACCAGTAGCAGCATCTCGCAAACGCCAACTCTTTCCTAGGCAGGCTACGCTTTGTATCACCGCTTTCCAGAATACGCACACAGCTGAAAACCTCTTACGGCAACTGAGGAAGATCATCGCGGAATGGCTTACCCCAATTGGACTCTCCTGTGGATTTGTGGCATCGGACAACGCCAGCAATATTGTGTGTGCATTAAATATGGGCAAATTCAAGCACGTCCCATGTTTTGCACATACCTTGAATTTGGTGGTGCAGAATTTTTTAAAAAACGACAGGGGCGTGCAAGAGATGCTGTCGGTGGCCAGAAAAATTGCGGGACACTTTCGGCGTACAGGCACCACGTACAGAAGACTGGAGCACCACCAAAAACTACTGAACCTGCCCTGCCATCATCTGAAGCAAGAAGTGGTAACGAGGTGGAATTCAACCCTCTATATGCTTCAGAGGTTGGAGGAGCAGCAAAAGGCCATTCAAGCCTATACAATTGAGCACGATATAGGAGATGGAATGCACCTGTCTCAAGTGCAGTGGAGAATGATTTCAACGTTGTGCAAGGTTCTGATGCCCTTTGAACTTGCCAGACGTGAAGTCAGTTCAGACACTGCCAGCCTGAGTCAGGTCATTCCCCTCATCAGGCTTTTGCAGAAGAAGCTGGAGGCATTGAAGAAGGAGCTAACACGGAGCGATTCCGCTAGGCATGTGGGACTTGTGGATGCAGCCCTTAATTCGCTTAACAAGGATTCACGGGTGGTCAATCTGTTGAAATCAGAGCACTACATTTTGGCCACCGTGCTCGATCCTAGATTTAAAGCCTACCTTGGATCTCTCTTTCCGGCAGACACAGGTCTGCTGGGGTTGAAAGACCTGCTGGTGACAAAATTGTCAAGTCAAGCGGAACGCGACCTGTCAACATCTCCTCCTTCACATTCTCCCGCAACTGGGGGTGCGAGGAAAAGGCTCAGAATTCCGAGCCCACCCGCTGGCGGTGATGCAGGGCAGTCTGGAGCGACTGCTGATGCTGACATCTGGTCCGGACTGAAGGACCTGACAACGATTACGGACATGTCGTCTACTGTCACTGCATATGATTCTCTCAACATTGATAGAATGGTGGAGGATTATATGAGTGACCGCATCCAAGTAGGCACGTCACACAGTCCGTACTTATACTGGCAGGAAAAAGAGGCAATTTGGAGGCCCTTGCACAAACTGGCTTTATTCTACCTAAGTTGCCCTCCCACAAGTGTGTACTCCGAAAGAGTGTTTAGTGCCGCCGCTCACCTTGTCAGCAATCGGCGTACGAGGTTACATCCAGAAAATGTGGAGAAGATGATGTTCATTAAAATGAATTATAATCAATTCCTCCGCGGAGACATTGACCAGCAGCAATTGCCTCCACAAAGTACACAGGGAGCTGAGATGGTGGATTCCAGTGGGGACGAATTGATAATCTGTGAGGAGGGGGATGTACACGGTGATATATCGGAGGGTGAAGATGAGGTGGACATCTTGCCTCTGTAGAGCCAGTTTGTGCAAGGAGAGATTAATTGCTTCTTTTTTGGGGGGGGTCCAAACCAACCCGTCATATCAGTCACAGTCGTGTGGCAGACCCTGTCACTGAAATGATGGGTTGGTTAAAGTGTGCATGTCCTGTTTTGTTTATACAACATAAGGGTGGGTGGGAGGGCCCAAGGATAATTCCATCTTGCACCTCTTTTTTCTTTTCTTTTTCTTTGCATCATGTGCTGATTGGGGAGGGTTTTTTGGAAGGGACATCCTGCGTGACACTGCAGTGCCACTCCTAGATGGGCCCGGTGTTTGTGTCGGCCACTAGGGTCGCTAATCTTACTCACACAGCTACCTCATTGCGCCTCTTTTTTTCTTTGCGTCATGTGCTGTTTGGGGAGGGTTTTTTGGAAGGGACATCCTGCGTGACACTGCAGTGCCACTCCTAGATGGGCCCGGTGTTTGTGTCGGCCACTAGGGTCGCTAATCTTACTCACACAGTCAGCTACCTCATTGCGCCTCTTTTTTTCTTTGCGTCATGTGCTGTTTGGGGAGGGTTTTTTGGAAGGGACATCCTGCGTGACACTGCAGTGCCACTCCTAGATGGGCCCGGTGTTTGTGTCGGCCACTAGGGTCGCTAATCTTACTCACACAGCTACCTCATTGCGCCTCTTTTTTTCTTTGCGTCATGTGCTGTTTGGGGAGGGTTTTTTGGAAGGGCCATCCTGCGTGACACTGCAGTGCCACTCCTAGATGGGCCCGGTGTTTGTGTCGGCCACTAGGGTCGCTAATCTTACTCACACAGCTACCTCATTGCGCCTCTTTTTTTCTTTGCGTCATGTGCTGTTTGGGGAGGGTTTTTTGGAAGGGACATCCTGCGTGACACTGCAGTGCCACTCCTAGATGGGCCCGGTGTTTGTGTCGGCCACTAGGGTCGCTTATCTTACTCACACAGCGACCTCGGTGCAAATTTTAGGACTAAAAATAATATTGTGAGGTGTGAGGTATTCAGAATAGACTGAAAATGAGTGTAAATTATGGTTTTTGAGGTTAATAATACTTTGGGATCAAAATGACCCCCAAATTCTATGATTTAAGCTGTTTTTTAGTGTTTTTGGAAAAAAACACCCGAATCCAAAACACACCCGAATCCGACAAAAATAATTCGGTGAGGTTTTGCCAAAACGCGTTCGAACCCAAAACACGGCCGCGGAACCGAACCCAAAACCAAAACACAAAACCCGAAAAATTTCAGGCGCTCATCTCTAGTGTATACTGGTCCTTGTGGAAATCATTTACTCAGCATACAAGTGAAAGAAAGTGTGTACACTAGAACTCTGCACTATTAATTAGGCACCTGCTGGGATAACCACTTGTTCAACTCTATTTTATATACAAAGGAAAGAAAGCATATGCATCAGGACATAGTGATTTAACCAGTCATTTTCTGGAAGTTTATCAACACAAGGACTGTACATTATCCTGTGGAAGTGTCTTATAAAAGCTAATATAGAAAATTCACCTTTAGTAGGAAAGACCATTTAGGACCATGGTACAGCATTTTATATATGTGTGATGTTTCTTATATGTCTGCTTCTATTGGTATTGTGAATAACCGGTTGTTCATGTGATATTTTTATACTGAATATTCATGCCATTGAAAAATAAAAGAATGTATAATTAATTAGGTATAACATCTAGAGTGTATGGTTTATTCAGATATCAGACTCCAGAGTGTTTTTTAGTACTAGCGCAAAACTCTATAAAAAAATATTTTTGGGCGCATGTGCAGGTGTCTGGGAACATGTCGCCTATGCCATGTTCCCAGGTACATCTCAATTGCGCATGCGTGAGTCACCGGAAAATAGCTATTTTCCAAGTGATATTTGCCTCTCTGCAGCCGACAGAGAGGTGAGTATAATTAAATAGGTGCAGGGTGTGCGATGTGTAGCGCTCCCTGGACCCAGAAGCCTGTATGCACCGCACACTTTGCACTCATTATACTGTAGATATGCCAATGGTTGCAGGTGTGTCGCATTACTTATTGTGAATGCGTACATTTTATTGCTTACATTGGAGGCTTTATTCCACAGAGATACTGTGCTTAGCACGGGGCTGGTGTAAGTTTCTCTGGACTGTCTGATAGTTGCAGTGCAGCTACAGACACACCAAGTGGGCGCCCCAGCCCTTGCACATTCAGATGCAAGGATGTATACCAGGGAAAGCCTTAGACTAATACTAGCATAAAGTTGTAGACGTTACTGCTGCAAAAAATGCATACATGACTACCGCCTATTGTGATTTTTCTGCCGCCTCAAAAATCTGAGAGTTTACAGTAGGTGCAGAGCTTATAGTGGGCTGTGCAAGCTATAGAAGGTGAAGTTATGAGTAATGCTAAACACCAAAGGCTGGAACAAAGATTCTTATATGTTCATAAGTTCTTTTATGAGATCAACAGATGGTTTAATAAATGTGATGTACATCGTTTCAGGGGTTTCTTCCCCTCCTCTGGTGCAAAATATTAAGCCTATCACAGTCAAATCTCCATTGTTGGAATGCCTGCCGTTTCCGGCCAGCATTGAATACTGACGTGTCGGATCCTCTCCGTCTGAGAGGATCCGACACCATTTGAATACCTCCTTCAGTAAGCAAAACGTGATTCCTTATGAAAGCAACAGTCGGAAAAGATTTGAAAACGAATCTAATAATATAAGAACCATGAAGGGGTAAAGTTTATAATTATTTTATTTACTGGAACTAATATTACCTACCAAAGATATATTTTCTCATAAACCTGGCATCCATGAATAGAGACATTTAATTTATGTAAATTGAGTTCTGACATTAAAATAAACCAGTGTTTGCATTTTGTTAACAAATTAATTTTCAGGTTTAGTCCTGCTCTACTGTATGTACCTTATTGTATCTCCAAACTCATAATTTCCAATTTCAATCATATGGTACTACAGTATATTACACTGGTTCTTATTCTGATTTGCCCGACTCCCACAACAGTATTTGCTAATGGCGGTGATTTACATCATTTCAAATTTTCTTGTGTGTTGAAAGCAAACACCTTCACTCAGCTAGGGCAAAACTTAAACCATAATGAAAACAATAACATATGTTCATTGGTATTCCCCATGTAAAGTACAGCATTGTGGGTTTTAACCTTTTGTAACTTTTTTTTTACTTTTTTCTTTGCATTTTTCATCCTCCAATTTGATGCATTGCACTAGAAATGCAGGACCTGTTTCCGAGACCGAGAGGGACACTATTGCACAGTCACTGGGCGGGATTCAATTCTTTTCACCCCTATCCACACCCGTTCTGTTTCTGCCCTCAGGGATGTTGTATCATTATTTCAGCTCGCTACCCCCGGAGTAGCGCGGCACCCAACCCTTTACACAGCTAAACCTGATTACAATGGGTGCAATATGCGCGATAACGGAGATCATTTTAGAAAGTAAATTGGGCGTGATATATCATTTGAATCTCACCCACTGCGTCTTTGTATGCAGAGGCTGTTCTAAAATATTTCAAAGCAGCAGAAGGCGTCTTAAGTAAAGAGACGTCCAGTACCAGATCCTCTGATCCACTGCTGTGTCTAAAGACACAGAATCAGATCAACTGCGTGAACATCGGACATCCGGGTAACCATCAGGCTACTCATGGTGTCCGGTGAAATCAAGCAGCCGGGGCCATTGCAGCCACTAGATTCGGCATGCGCAGAAGACGGGATCAACATGCCCCAGTTTTCTGGAATGCTGGCCATCGCCTCCCCCAAAAGCCAGCAGCATGTCAATCATGCTGCTGCTTTTGGAGTACTGCAAGCGACTCCTCGGGACCTGATCTGCACATGCGCGGAGCGGCTTCTGTGCATGCGCAGATCAAAAATATTCTGCAAACTGAAATAATATTGATTCTGCCTTCACCTCTGAATCAGCCCCACAGTTATTTTCTTCCTAACTATCCACAATTAAGTGATATTTATAACTACTGTATGTTGATTGATTCACATGGCAACTGTAATAAGAAACTTAGTGGAAACGTTTGTTGTAAAGAGTGGAACATATTTGCCTGCTGTTCTTGAATGTCCAGGAGGCTCCCGGATTTCTCCCGAACCCCCAAGACCAGTCTGACCCGGGCACTCGGGGGGGGGGGGCTTGATGCAGGGAAGGGAAATTCCCAAATTGTGTTATTATTACACAACAGTTGTGTTGCCCCATGGCACAGTACCCACCATACCTCACTGCTGGTACACCCCACTGGCAAGCGTCAGCAAGTGTGGTCTAGAATTTGTTTCTTTAAGTATGCCAAGGCTTGTTTGTTTATATGTATATATACTGATGGGAAAAAAAAGATATTTTCAAATGTCATTTGAGTGTCCTTCATATTCAATATTAAATGTAAGTTAAACAGAGCAGTGATATTGGCGTATTAATTACATTGCTCTTCACCTTGCATTAAGTGAAGAGGATAAGCAATTTGAGTCAAACGCTTATATGGCTGCAGCATGTTCCAACCTATCTATATGGACGACTGCTAATGAAGCTTTGAGACTTCAATTAACCAGAGCTTTATAAAAGCCCTAATCTGTATTAAATTAAATCCTTTAATAAATCACATGGAAAAATGTTTAAGTAATAATCAGCAAGCCTTGTTACAAGAGCCTGCTGTGGCAACAGTAATGGAATGTACTGTGTAATCAGATTCCACAAAGTTTAAGAAACACAGCCTGCTATCCTATATAGAAAGCCCTGCACAATAAGCAGACCTGCTTGCTGGTAGCATTCTGACACTTAAACAAGGTCATTACCTCTGGAAGGTCAAATACCATCGGTTTGTAAATTATAATTGTTCTCCTTACGTATTACAGGTTGAGTATCCCTTATCCAAAATGCTTGGGACCAGAGGTATTTTGGATATCGGATTTTTCCGTATTTTGGAATAATTGCATACCATAATGAGATATCATGGTGATGTTACCTAAATCTAAGCACAGAATGCATTTATGTTACATATACACCTTGTACACACAGCCTGAAGGTAGTTTTAGCCAATATTTTTTATAACTTTGTGCATTAAACAAAGTGTGTGTACATTCACACAATTCATTTATGTTTCACATACACCTTATACACACAGCCTGTAGGTCATTAATACAATATTTTTAATAATTTTGTGTATTAAACAAAGTTTGTCTACATAGAGCCATCAAAAAACAAAGGTTTCACTATCTCACTCTCACTCAAAAAAGTCTGTATTTCGGAATATTCCGTATTTCGGAATATTTGGATATGGGATACTCAACCTGTATTTAATTGATACTCGTATGTTTATCTTTGTATACACTGTATGCTATACAATATTAGATCAAATATTCAAGCAGATCTTTGTAAATTTTCATATTTCAGTACAGGTTGTTCTATTTTTATATTTCCATTCAAACAAAGAACTATTCTGTATTTGCATATTTAAGAATTTATTTTAAGAAATTGTAGTTTTATTAAGGCATTACTGTATATGTTCAATGGTGCAGTGGTTTTCTAATCATTTTGTTTTTCTAAGATGCCTTTGTCTTTTATTTGATATTCTAAACCAGCATATACTGTACTGTATGTTTAAAATATATTTGTGACAAAGGGCCTAATTGAAAAGTGCACGCAATGACGATGTTGAACGCACCAGAGCATTTTTTGACCACTACGCACCCGTCATGAACGATTGGTGATTACGAACAGAGGATTTATTTGCAAAGTGAGTGGCAGGTAGTGAGTATTTAGGAGAGGTTACCGGGGATGGTTAAAATCATGCAGGTGGGTTGGACCAATTTCTGGCCATGCCCTAATCAGCCACTGCAAATATATATGCAGCAGGAGAGGCCCCGACATCTTAGGTCTGGTGCACTGCTCACCTAAAGGACATCCCGCCCTGGTCTGAAAGATCAGGACTTGTCTCTGCATCCCCTGGGCTTTGGGTGCGGAGGTAATAGTAATTAGTAAAATAATATTGGGGGGGTTTTCAGGTAGACTAAAGGTTCCAGCAAACCTGGCTGGGCATGATAGTACTTGTTGAACCATAAGTGCCAGCATGCTCAGACAGAGGCAAGATATGAGGAAGAGAACAAAGGTTGCAAGAATCCATAAACTGAGTGGATAGTGGAAGGAGCAGGTCCTTCAACAGCAGAGTAATGATAAAATGTATCTAACTGGTTTGCGAAGATGGTGATGTCAATTGCACCATTATCTGATGCAAAGTTCATGCAGTATATCCCCATTGTTACACATCATATCACGTACTTCTGAAATCGTGTGCTAGGGCACATATTCATCCTACCCGCTTCTATTTGCTCTCAATAGTAGGGGAAAATGAAACATTAAGCAAAGTTGATAAGATTATTAGTGGGATATAACCAGTGGTGCAAGTAGAAAAAATGTCTTATAGGTACTGTGTGCGCGCGACGAAGGCGCGAGTGCCAAAAATGGGTGTGGCCAAATGCCACATGGGGCGTGGCCAATGAAAACGTGGGCGTGATACACATATGGGGGAGGGGCAGATACACATATGACCCCCACAGTGCCAGATACACGTTGCCCCACAGTGCCAGATACACGTTGCCCCACAGTGCCAGATACACGTTGCCCCACAGTGCCAGATACACGTTGCTCCACAGTGCCAGATACACGTTGCCCCACAGTGCCAGATACACGAATGCCCCACAGTGCCAGATACACGAATGCCCCACAGTGCCAGATACATGAATTCCCCACAGTGCCAGATACACGAATGCCCCACAGTGCCAGATACACAAATGCCCACAGTGCCAGATACACGAATGCCCCACAGTGCCAGATATACATTGCCCCCACAATGCCAGATATACATTGCCCCCCACAGTGCCAGATATACATTGCCCCCCACAGTGCCAGATATACACTGCCCCCACAGTGCCAGATATACATTGCCCCACAGTGCCAGATATACATTGCCCCCCACAGTGCCAGATATACATTGCCCCCCACAGTGCCTGATATACATTGCCCCCCACAGTGCCAGATATACATTGTCCCCACAGTGCCAGATATACATTGTCCCCCACAGTGCTAGATATACATTGTCCCCCACAGTGCCAGATATACATTGCCCCCCACAGTGCCAGGTATTAATGAAGCAGCCCCCCCTTCCCCTGCTCACCGCTGCTGCTGCCCTGTCTCCCGTGTATGAGGGGAGGAGAGCGCAGCCTGCGCCTCTCCTTCCCCTCAGTCTCTGGTGGGTGAGTTCAATTCAGCGATGATCCGTGAGCCAATCAAAGCTCCGCGAGCTCTGATTGGCTCACGGGTGGTGCTGATTTGAACGAAGACATTGAGGGGCAGGAGAGGCGCAGGCTGCACTATCCTCCCCTCACATCAGCGGTAGCGAGCGACGGCCCGTCGGTGTGGGTACGGTGTACCCACGGCGAAATTCTTAAGGGTACGCCGTATCCACCCGTACCCGCATACTTGCACCGCTGGATATACTGTAACTACACTATTGGTTTCTAACCTGTGCTGTCACATCAGGGAGAATGTAATACCTGTATATAGGATTCTGGTATAGTGTACTAGTGTTATGTTGCAGCGTATGTTGGAGGAGCTGGAATGCAGGTGTGAGTGGATAATGAAGGACAACTTTGTGTGTTCCATTGGTTTGCTGCATTATACATGACTTGTGTCATAGTCTATGGGTAGTAAGTATGGGGAAGAAGTTTGCCTAGAGCTGATTTTAATGATTTTAAAAGAAATTGGAATCTGAGTATTGTGTACCTGCAAATTTCCTCTATTGACCAGTGTTTTACTGACACTACAATGGCTTTAGCTCCCTTTGGTTGTGAAATACTAATAAAGCTTTTGAGTGACTGGTCAGTATCAGGACTCATGGCCACTAAAAGCATCACTTTTCTTTCTGCTTTTCAAACAGTTTTTACAATTAATTTATCTTAGCACGTCTGAGTTTTAGATACTTTAAAGGGCATCTATTACAACACTAATAATAAAGAAACCATGTATTATCTATTAATACTGTTACTGTAAATTATTTAGCAGCAGATGCAGAATTTAATGCATGTCTGTTTGCTAAGTGTCAAATATGCTCGTATTAGTGGCATGTCCACAAAAATAGTACTTGCCTGTCTGTCATTGTAAAACACTTCTGTCACTCAAACACTATTGCTGTGTGCTTGGTCATTAGATATCCAGGTTTAAAAAAAACAACTAAATACAATGACCACCAATTACGTCAATGAATGTAGACATGTGAGTAACTGCTCCCCTGTGGCTGCTATAGGTGTAGGGATGGCATATGCACAGTGGAACCTTTTTGGGAGCTCGGTTCCTTTGTGATTGAAGTTGAACTCAGTACAGCTGCACAGGGTCTTTGAAGCACCAAGTGTATATTATATATATAGCCATTGTCGTCTACAGGCTACATATAGCACAATTTACCGGGGAGGGATGCGGACAATCCCTCTCCCGGTAACAGCCACTGGTGCATACGCTGTGTCTGATGATCACGCATGCGCAGCTGGTCTGCAGCATAAAGTAAAGTGATCCCTGATGCGATCACTTTAGTTTATACATTGCTGAGATGGGCTCCCCTTGATGTTATTTTTAATATTCTTGGCAGAAATTAATATCTTTTTGCCAGAATAGCAGCAATAAGAAATTATATTTATAGAGTCTACACCTCAATAAATAATAAATGGAACACTTATTGTGGTCTTATACACTGCATTCTCCATAGCGTACTCTACTGTATGCTGTTTTTTTTACATAAATATGTGTGTATGTGTGTATATAGGCCCTCATTCCGAGTCGTTCGCTCTGTATTTTTCATCGCATCGCAGTGAAATTCCGCTTAGTGCGCATGCGCAATATTCGCACTGCGACTGCGCCAAGTATCTTTGCTATGAAGAAAGTATTTTTACTCACGGCTTTCTCATCGCTCCGGTGAACGTAATGTGATTGACAGGAAATGGGTGTTACTGGGCGGAAACACGGCGTTTTATGGGCGTGTGGCTGAAAACGCTACCGTTTCCGGAAAAAACGCAGGAGTGGCCGGAGAAACGGGGGAGTGGTTGGGCGAACGCTGGGTGTGTTTGTGACGTCAAACCAGGAACGACAAGCACTGAACTGATCGCACAGGCAGAGTAAGTCTGGAGCTACTCTAAAACTGCTAAGTAGTTTGTGCTCGCAATATTGCGAATACATCGGTCGCAATTTTAAGATGCTAAGATACACTCCCAGTAGGCGGCGGCTTAGCGTGTGTAACTCTGCTAAATTCGCCTTGCGACCGATCAACTCGGAATGAGGGCCATAGATAGATAGATAGATAGATAGATAGATAGATAGGTAGGTAGGTAGGTAGGTAGATAGATAGATAGATAGATAGATAATAAAAAGATAGGTAGGCAGGTAGATAGACAGAACTTCATTTGTGATCCCACAAATGAAGATGAAGTATCATCACTCTTCTCATCCTGCTTCTCCACTACCTCTCCTCTTGATCCTTTACGCTCACAAATAAGTAAAGCTCTGTCTCTGGTGCTCATCCCTACCTTAACTAACATATGTAATCTCTCTCTCTCTACTGGTATTTTTCCTTCACTCTTCAAGCATGCAGTGATTACTCCCATTTTAAAGAAACAAAATTCTGACCCTAACTCTCTCTCAAACTACCGCCCTATCTCTCAGCTCCCTTGTCTCTCTAAGCTACTTGAGAGACTTGCCTACACTCGACTCACACACTTTCTTAACTCATACACTTTATTGGACCCACTTCAGTCAGGCTTCCATTCCCAACACTCCACAGAGACAGCACTGACCAAAGCAGAAAGAGAGGCTCTAAAGAGTCTCCAAGATAACCATACCATAGTGATTAAACCAGCGGATAAAGGGGGTGCAGTGGTTATTCAGAATGTAGAAGAATACAAGAAGGAAATCGAAAGACAACTAAACGACGGTAGAACTTACAAGAAACTTAGAGGAAACCCGTCGGAGGGAACGTCCAAAAGAATGACAGATCTACTAGTAAAATACGAACGCAAGAAAGTCATCACTGATAAAGAACGTGACTACATCACCATCACACATCCGTCCCTACCAGTTATTTACACTCTTCCAAAAATTCATAAGGATAACACACATCCACCAGGCCGACCCATAGTAGCTGGCACAGAATCAATTACCTCCAACTTATCTCAATATATCGACCATATTCTACAGCCACTTGCACAAAATACCAGATCATATCTCAAAGATTCTACAGCAGTTTTACAAGAACTACAACTCATCAGTTGGTCACCAGAATTTATCCTCGTCACAGCAGATGTTACATCTCTGTACACTGCCATCAGTCATCAACATGGCCTGGAAGCCACCTCTCATTTCTTAGAAGCAGACTCTATGGATCACGACCGCATGACCTTCATTTTGGAAAGTATCGAATTCATCTTAACCAATAATTTTTTCTGGTTTGACAATTCATTTTACCTACAATTACATGGCACAGCCATGGGCACCAGGTTCGCCCCTAGTTATGCCAATCTCTTCATGGCCCATTGGGAAGAAAAAACTGTCTTTGGAGACCATGCTTTTGGGGCGAACCTGGTGCTATGGAAACGTTACATAGACGATATCCTCTTCATTTGGAAAGGGGATTCAGCCTCGTTGGACAGCTTCTGTGACTTTCTGAATACTAACGACCGAAACATAAAGCTCACATACCAGAGGAGCACAGAGAACGTCAATTTCCTCGATTTGTCAATATTTATAGAAGAAGGCGCTATACACACTAAAACATACACCAAGCCAACGGATTGCAATTCGTTCATTCCTTCAAATAGCAACCATCACCCCAACTGGTTATCATCAGTACCTGGTAGCCAGTTCCACAGAATAAGGAAAAATTGTTCCAAACTAAGGGATTATCGCAATCAAGGCACTCTAATGAAAGACCAATTCAGGAAAAAGGGATATGAAACCAGATTATTGGATGCGCCATATGAAAAATACCAACAAGCAGATAGGGAATTGATGATACAACCCACCACGTCGACAGAAGACCAGAGACAGAGACGGGGAGGTGATACAAATACAGTTACCTTCATTACTAAATATAGCAGCCAATATAAGGGGCTTGAACATATTGTAAGGAAAAACTGGGGACTGCTCCTCCAGGACCCCATACTCAAACAATACATATCGGAGAAGCCTAGATTTGTATATCGTAAGGCTGACAACTTACGCAAAAATCTAGTAAAAAGTGCACTGGAGGTCCCTAAAAAAACGACCACCATTAAGAGCAAGGGCTTCTACAGATGCGGCCAATGTCAAATGTGCCGCAATTGCAAAAGCAACACAACTGTAATAACAAGCTATACATCCACCAGCAATAAGAAAAAATATGACATCAGGGATTTCATCACGTGCGACAGCAAAAACGTCGTCTATTTAGTACAATGCAAATGCAATAAACAATATGTAGGAAGAACAACCAGGAAATTAAAAGAAAGAACGAGCGAGCACCTTAGAAATATAAAGAAAGGTCTCCCTACCCATGGAATCTCTGCCCACTTCAAAGAGAAACATGACTGTAAACCGTCAGAGATATCATTCTTCTGTGGCATTCAAGTGGTGACAGGAAATTGGAGAAAGGGGAATATTGAAGAAAAACTTGCTCAAACTGAAATGCGAAGTATTTTCAATTTAGGCACCTTGAAACCCAAAGGTCTTAACTTGGAATTCGAAACCAAATGGTTTCTCTAAGGGCTCTGGACCTTCCTCCAACCCCTCCTTCAGCACTGGTTCCCCCATTGAATCCCCTCACCCACCAGTTATCTTCCTCGCCCACCTTGTGCCAGTCAGACGAGTATGGAGCGAACCAATTTCACTTTATTATATTTTTTCCTAGTCCTGTGGCAGTAACTATGGGACCTTTTTAATTAGCCGCATACAATCTTTAAATTGCCCACGTATGCATATTTCACGCTAACCATTACTCAGTGAACCTCCTATATTTTGTATTATAGCACTCATTTTTCCCAGTCCTGCGGCTGTCACTACGTATGCCGGACATATTCTCCTGTGTATATAACCATTACTCAGTGAACCTCTTTCCAATTGTACTATAGCAGTTATTTTATTGTTCCTTAGTCCTGCGGCTGTTATTACTCATGCTGTATACATTCTCCTGTGTATATACTGCTATCATGGGACATCTAAGTTGCACACAAAAAAAAAATGTTTGTCCACAATTGGAGACATTTTTAAAAGGCTGCATTGTACTGGTAAAAACCAGCACCTGTACCTGATGGGTCTCCAACCCTCATTTCTTAAAATTTTTCCTTCTGACCACTTTTTATACCTGACCCCCGAAAAGTCAGGCATTACTATCCCCTTTTAAAATAGTTTGTTTCCTTCCCTTGGAACGCAACAGAAATAAAGTTCTACACACCCCTCCCCTTGGGTGGAACGCACGCAAGATCTCCCGCTACTTCCGGGATCGCGTGCGTTCCACTCCCAGTACTTGACACGCACAAGCCACCTGTCATTTCCGCCCACCGGAAGCGCGCGTCTTCCCCCCAGCAGGTGGAACGCATTACCGTCACTTCCGGTATATGCGTTCCACCGCTCGTTCAGCGGCGCTTCGCATTCAGCCGCCGGGAAGCCCTGTCAGCAACATAAAGTTGCTCTGGGCAACCCAATCTCTGTGCTCCCACTGCACCAACATTATCTCGAATAGTACCATTTCAGTACCATTTTAGTCTCCCTGCAAACACGCCACTTCCGGAACCACATGCGTTCCAAATACCGGAAGTGACGTGTCGAGTTCTTTTAAACACCAAATATATTTTAAAATGACTTACACAGCAATCTTTTAAACATTTATATGGCTTGCTCATTGTTTGCTATAGGCAATAATTATTGCCATTATGTATTTCATGCTGAATTTTATTGTTTTGTAATTGGTAACCACACCCACATCACATGACTTCCTGCCTAAGGGGTATAAATAATGGCACTAGTGCCCTCAGCACACACCTTGAAAAAGACTTCTATAGTCGAAACGCGTTGGTGTGAGGGCCAGGACTACTAGGGACTGACTGGGACGGTATCTACTAAGGTGAGAAAATCCGGATATTAACACCTTTCATTTCACCCGTGTACACCCCCCTTTCTTACCTAGAGTCGATTGGCAGTTTTATGTTATTTTAGAAATTTTTGAGCAATAAATTATTTTAAATGTGTCATTCAATGACACCCCACTTCGTTTCTTTTCATGCATAAAATGAGTGGAATAGAGTCTGGAATAAGGAAACTCTAGAACCAGCCGGACCATCCCAAAGATACCATTATATACAAGTTCCCGCATCGTACAGTGTGAGTTGGGTACGCCCACTATTCATTTCACCTATCTAATCTGCATGAGTGTGACCATGTATGACAACTCGTCGACCTAAGAAAAGATACCTTTATGTGTTTTCCACCTTCCTGCATGGATGTGAGTACGGTACGCACTCCCCCACTATAAGTGATAAGTTTAGAAGAGTGAATTGCTGTTTAGTAACCATCCACTTCACCTAAAAACCTACTACACTATCAACTGTTCCATCTCCTTTTACACGCCCGAGGATAAAAACCGTATAGGATCCTGCCTGGAGGAAGAGGAGAAAAACACACGAACACCAAAGATACCTTTACGCGAGGGGTACATCACGTCTCTCACGTGAGTACGGTACGCAACCATCAGTTGCTACTTCTTTTTAAGATCTCCCTACTAGTCTAAAACGCCACTTCTCAACACGCCTACTACACTATCAGCGGCTATTTCTGTCTCTCTGTCTCCAACTCTTGAGGATCAGAACTACCCTGGTACCCTGGACGGAAGTACAGGAGAAAATCCGGAGAACGAATATTGAAGACAACGTACAGAAGAAACCCACTACGGTCCAACGTGACTGAGGATACGAATCCACTCAAGATCCAATTCGGAGAAGTATTAATAAAGACACACGAACAGTGGCTCAACGAGTATTAACGACATCACGGGACATTATTAAGCTAACTAACCTAATTTAGTAACTATCCTCTCATCAGAGACTGTGTATTATTTACCCATCCTCTTTTAGTTCAGCATTCGCAGACGAGCGCAGACGTGATCTCTCAATTTTTTGTGTATTCGGTTTTTAGGGGGTTGAGTGACCACCTGCAGATATCACCACTGCTGCTCTCTGGGGCGCGGCAGTCCTTCTAAAGCTCCTTTTAGATAAAGTGGTTAATGATTTGGTCACTACGAAGTCTAAAGGCCATTACTCACTACTTATTCTTCTAGATCTATCTGCTGCATTTGACACTGTAGACCACTCTCTTCTCATACAGACATTACAATCCCTAGGTCTTAAAGACACAGCCCTTTCTTGGTTCCTATCCTAACTATCTAATCGCTCCTTCAGTGTTCGCTTCTCTGAATCTACCTCCTCTTCGCTACCTCTTTCAGTTGGAGTACCGCAAGGCTCAGTCTTGGGTCCTCTGCTTTTCTCAATCTATACCTCATCTCTTGGTAAACTAATCAGCTCTTTTGGTTTTCAGTATCATCTGTACGCAGATGATACTCAAATCTACCTATCCTCACCTGACTTGTCCCTATCTGTACTGGACCGTGTCACTGAATGCCTTTCTGCCATTTCATCCTGGATGACATCTCGCCACCTCAGAATAGACAGTTGCCGCTAACCGGGTATATGTCTCCGGTGTGAGATCCAACCATTTATTGAGAGAGATCTCCTTGAGCTTTTAGTTACCCGAATAACCATATAACCAATATTTCACTTTTGTTCTACAATTATCTATCGTTTCTGTAGACACGTGGTTATGTTTTAAATAAATTTCTAATAGACACTCTATTTGCACAATATAGTGAACATTAACCACGTATATACCATACGTATATGCATACAGTGATCTTGAATCACTGCAGGTCAATTCTGACCAACCTGTGTTGTTTATGTCTTATTTTGACCACATTATTTTAATATTCCTAATAAATGTTAAGTTTTAATTCTTTAATAATTACGAATTTGATAACAAAAAAGAGTGCGCCGCAAAGTAAGCCTTCTTTGGAGGGTGACCGTCTTATGGTCATTCTCCTCTTTCCTCTTATCTCGCCACCTCAAACTGAATATTTCAAAGACAGAGTTAATTATATTTCCACCAGCCAATAGTAGGTACCAACCTGATATCTCTATCACTGTTGAAAACTCGACTATCTACCCTACCCCACAAGCTCGCTGCCTAGGTGTCATCCTTGACTCTGATCTGTCCTTTGTTCCCCACATTTAATCTGTCTCAAGATCATGTTACATGCATCTAAAAAAACATATCCAAAATACGACCATACCTTACACAAGACACTGCTAAAACTCTAATCCACGCTCTCATTATCTCCCGCATTGATTATTGCAATAGTCTCCTAACTGGTCTTCCCAAAACTAGACTCTCACCACTACAATCCATTCTGAATGCAGCGGCGAGGCTTATCTTCCTCGCTAGACGTTCATCGTCTGCAGATCCACTCTGTCAGTCCCTCCATTGGTTACCTGTACTCTACCGCATTCAATATAAAATACTTTTACTCACACACAAGGCCATTAACCAAACTACACCAACGTACATCACTTCGCTTATCTCAAAATATCTCCCAACTCGACCTCTTCGCTCTTCACAAGACGTGCGTCTCTCATCCACACTCATTACTCGCTCCCACTCACGATTGCAGGACTTTCATCGGGCTGCACCCACTCTGTGGAATGCCCTACCACGCACAATAAGACTCTCCTCTAGTCTCCAAACCTTCAAACGTTCCCTGAAAACTCACCTCTTCAGGCAAGCATACCAAATTCCAGAACCGCCCACATAATTTTCATAAACCTTCCTATCAAATTGCATCCACTCTGTACAGTCCACACATATCCTCACATGTCTTCTCATTCTATGCAATAGATAGCACCTTTCCTTATGTACACATGCCTATTTCCCTATAGATTGTAAGCTTGCGAGCAGGGCCTTTCTATGACTGTTTGTTATCACCCATTTTGTTATTGTTATTTCAAATTGTAAAGCGCGACGGAATTTGCTGCGCTATATAAGAAACTGTTAATAAATAAATAAATAAAATAAATAATGTAACCATGCGACATGGTGCGACAAGTTACGGCATTCACTGCAGCTTGCTGCGATGTGTATGCCCATGCATATTAATTGCAGCAACGATGAGCATGGCTATATCTGTATAGTGGCCCACTCATACCACATGGCATTATTGCCACTGCCACTGCCCTGTTGTAACCTGACAGCAGGTCCTGTATGCCTGCCAACCGCTGCCCATGATGCAGCAAAGTAGAAAAATGACTAATGAGAGTGCCCCCGCTGTACAATAAAGTTTAATGCAGCAGACAGTATTTTGTATGGAATACTATTGAAAATGTCCCTCCCAAAATGGCCACCGCGTCAAAGAAGACAGTAATGAAAGATGCTAGAGGAGGTGGTGGCCATTTTAAAATAGTTTGAAGGGGCTGGCACAAACAGCGACCCCTGCTAGGGGGATCCCCTGACAATGAGCAGAACCCCTGACAACGAGCAGGTAATGTAGCATAGGGCATTATTACTGTGAGTGAATTTTATTTTATATATATATATATATATATATAGCATCCTTAATGCGGGCGGCACTCAGAGACTTGAAAAGTAATACCCTAGGGAACAAAAGCCCCGCAGGGCAAATTTATTGTGACGTTTCGGGGTGCTTGGCCCCTTCCTCAGGTCTGGGGAAGGGGCCAGGCACCACGAAACATCACAATAAATTTGCCCTGCGGGGGTTTTGTTCACTAAGATATTACTTTTCAAGTCTCTGAGTGCCGCCCGCATTGAGGACGCTATTTACAGATGCAAATCTGAGAGGAGGGCACCGGAGCAGGTTAAGCATAAGTCCGGAGTGCCAGGGACACTGTTTGCATTGATAAATATATATATATATACATATAGTTTGCACGGACCCGCATTCTCCCCGCTACCTAGTGAATTGCTCCGGTGCCCTCAGGTATGATAGTTTAGACGCATTACCTTATAATAAAACTGCAGCACTCAGGAGACTGGTTTTGTATATAAAGGTGTATTAAATACCACTCATGTAGACATTCCAATGTTTCGGGGTGCTCTCAAAACATTGGAAAGTCTACATGAGTGGTATTTAATACACCTTTATTTATGAAACCAGTCTCCTTAGTGCTGCAGTTTGATTCTAAGTTAATGCGTCTCTCTCTCTCTCTCTCTCTCTCTCTCTCTCTCTCTCTCTCTATATATATATATATATATATATATATATATAATATATATATATATATATATATAAAATATTCTGCTTTATTTATTTATTTTTTGGGGGGCTACCTATTTTGTCCGTCCAGTACCCACAATTGCTGATGGCAGCCCTGTTTGTATATAAAGATCGATAAGTTGATATCTCTGTTATCAGGTACGTGGTGTGGCAGGTACAGTAAGTCTGGCTGTCCCTGTGGGGCGACATTAACAGCGATATAAGGGCACCAAAATGAAATTAGATTTTGTCCCCCCCAACCAAAAAAGTTGTGGCGCCCCTGAATATTATACAATATTGTAGATCTCTTTGAATGCTAATAACAAAATAACATTAACTTAACATTATAAGTACTTCTATCCCAATAACATTTAATGGGGTTTCACAGTTAGTTACTTGATCTTATATAATAGTAGCCAAGTGTAAATTTATATTTTAATGTATTTAATATCATTTTATTACAGAAAATTATAATAGGCCACACATGGTGGCCACATGCCCTATTACGTGACTATACAGTATATGGATATTTACAATTTTTTGTTCACTGCCTGCACATGTAATTTTGTCATTTAAATAACAATGTTAGTACATTGTACAGAGTAGCCAGCACAAGTGCTTAAAATATTAGTGGAATATATTTTAAACAGAACATACAGTGAGGCAGATGTATTAACCTGGAGTAGGCATAAGGAAGTGATAAACCAGTGATAAATGCAAGGTGATACACGCACAACAGCCAATCAGCTCCCATATGTAAATTAACAGTTAGGAGCTGATTAACTGGTGCATTATCACCTTGCAATTAACACTGCTTTATCACTGGTTTATCACTTCCTTATGCCTTCCACAGGTTAATACATCTACCCCAGTATTTCTTATTCCCTGAGGTTTTCCAGACAAGGGTACCCTGGATTTGCGCATCAGGCATGGAGACTTTGATGGGCTGACATGTTCCCACCCTTCTTCATCTACTACAGCTGGCTCTTAAACTGCACCATCTGGCTTCTGAATTCTGCATTATGGGCCTGATTAAGATTTGTCATAGATGCAGCTGGAGTGTGTGCTCTGAAATAAATGTGGCTTTTCATTTGTATTCAGGTTTGTCTGCACCCACCTATGCAGCGACCACCTCTTCAATAGAGGACAGATCAACAGAGAAGGTTGAGGGGGGGGGGCCGGGGGGTGATCCATGCGATTTCCCCCCACCCGGTAACACTTCTCATCTGCCCAATACCACTGTTTGCTGTATAGTAGTGCAGCGACGCTTCATGCAGGGAGAGAAAGTAGACCACTGCTGCTGCTCAGCGGTCTCCCTACCCAGCCCAGCTCATGCTGGGAGGCTGCTGCCGCTGAGCAGTATAATGGCCGTAGGAACACATCCCTGCATGATGTGATACTGTGCCGCTATACAGAGGACAGCAGTCAGTGGCGTATCTATAATGGTTGCTAGGTGTGTGGTGCATTTCTTAAATACTTACCCCTCTGGAATCCCATGTTAGCGGCATAGCGCTCAAAAACTACTGTGCCGCTTGCTAGAAAGCAGGGGGCCCAGATGGAGACTGCACATGGGCCCCTGCTCTCTTAATACATTCCTGACAGCGGTGCTGGGCATGTGAGAATTGTTATGGCAAGGAAGGGGTGAGGGGGGGGGGGGGATTGCACTGATCCCACCACCCTGGATTTGCCACTGGCTCTACACGCTTGTGAAAGTAGCTACTCCGAGCATGTGTTTGCACCAACTCTGTATGTGATACAAGAGATCCATTTGGAATCAGATGGTGAATGCACACAGCTCTGAATGGTTCACAACACATCATCACATGTGGGAATGACCAGTTGCCATGCAGTTGCACCCATTCAGCCGTGGCTGAGATGTGTACGAGCTCTCGTAGCGGCTTATGCTTGGCTGAGGAGCATTTGCTGTGCACAAATCACACAATCCATTTACAAAAAAACTCTGAATCAGTCATTATTTGTCCACTCTTAACTCCCAATACGTTCTATCACTAAACTGGCAACCCTGAAGGTCGTACTGTACAATATCATAAGGACCAGAGGTTCCCAGCATATTTTATCTTGTGCATTTCTACAACATCACAGTGCAGTAGCCAAATAGGCCTGTAGCCATGATATAATATAGTACTTTGTGTCTCCTGCAACCACCATCACTGTTGATCTTTGCAGCATGGTGTTATGTCATACAACACACTGGATTCATTCTTTGCAGATTAACAATATCTCTTGTGTGTGCAGATTCCTCCGCACTTTAGCACACTGTTTCTTCTGAAGAATGTACTTTTTAGAGCTAAGCTCTCAGTGGCCAGTACACCTTATCACGCTTTCACATGCTTTCTTTCTGCTGTAGAATGGGGGTGAAAACAGCCTGTCAGGGCTTGTACCAGTTAAATCCAAGCTCTTGGAGGATTTGTTTTTCTACAGGCGTCAGATTAGATGTTCAAATCATGCAGTGTACTGGGGGGCTGCAATAAAGGTCTGTGGAAGTTTTAATGAGGCTAATCCCACAGCAGTACATTCCGAGTAGCTAATGGGCTCAGGTTCAATGCCTACCCTACCATCAACCGAGCCAGAATGAAGTGACTTGTGCAGTGAGCAGTGATGATGCATGATTATGCTAATGGTCAGCAAGGAAGTACCACAGACAGCACACACTGCAGAGGGTAACTGCCTTCGGCGCTTACCTTGCTTCAAACTCAGGCAAAAAGTTTTCACTTTAAACTTGGATAACTGGAAAGGTAATGTGACATCTATAATTTCTATTCCTGTTATATATATATATATTACCTAGTTGTTTTTTATTGCTTTAGAAAAGTTAATAATATTGGGCAGCAGTAGTTTCTATACGTTAGTTCATAGCATAACGCTTTAACAATGTATCGATATTTAATTTAACAAGAGTTTTAAACTACTAATTCTAGCGTAATATAGCGGTGTATGTTTAATTCTTTAGACCAGTATACTGCATGTTGAACACCCCTGCTTTAGACAATTATTGGTTGATTTGCAGACGTACAGGAGATATGGAGCATCTAACAGCAGTAACTATTAGTGGGGTCTGTTCCCTGCAATATATAATGACAATGGCAAACAGTGGTTATTAGGAATATATCACTGCATTGAGTATAAACCATAAGACTTGCATTGGTAAAGGACAGGTTGTGTGTTGGTGAAAAGACAGATGTGTCATGTCACATGTAGTCTACACTTTTATTAGGAAATAAGTTCTGCAAACACCAAATTAATGACAAAATACTCGTAAATTGGGAATCATTTCCACCCCAGTCCTCTTTATGCACGTGGAAGCAATATGTTAAGTAAGATAATAAATAATGAAAACAACAGAGTTTATTTCTCGTAAACATTAAACACTGTAACTAGTATAATTGATATTATACTTTTTACTAGTTTGGAAAATACAGTTTTTCCTCAGAGAGAAATACTTTTTTCTCTTTCTATAATACAAATTGCTGTTTCCTGACATGCTAGTGAAGGAGTTTAAATAATAATAATAATAATAATAATAATAATAGTAATACAGAAACAATGTATTATTGTTTTCTAATCTAATAAACACTGTTGTACAGTAGCTCCACTTGAATCGGCGTTTGACTGGCATGTGCATCAAATCAAATGGATGCGCGCAGGCTTGTGGTTACTGGTAGAAACTGCGGACTGGAGAGAAGCATTAGGTGCTCACACTTATGTTACAGGCTGCTGCTGGATCAAACCTAGATCATAGGATAGCAGGACACTTGTAGTCATTATCCACAGGATACTGTGCGCTATTATCCAGATGATATAGTTAAACATTGTCTGTAGAATGACTGTCATACCACATACTGTATTTAGTGTAACAGTGGCTCATCATTCAAAAGGTAGTCACGTGTTACCATTCATAGGGTGACCATGATAAATACATTTTTGATAGGATGATAAATTTAGTGGATTTCAATGTATATACAGCAATTGAATTTTTTTTTAAACTATTTATTTTAGTAAACTCCTCATAGAGTGTAATAAAAAATGAGGGGAAATCACAGATTCACGTGTGTTTTCTTTTGTCCTATCCAAGTTCTGCAATGTAGTCTTTGTAGGAATGATTTTTATAAAGCATTAAGTTCAATATAATAGCACTGGATGGCATTATGGACCTAATTCAGACCTGATTGCGAAAGCAAAATCTTTCTCTAATGGGCAAAACCATGTGCACTGCAAGTGGGGCAGATATAACATGTGCAGAGAGAGTTAGATTCAGGTGGGTTATTTTGTTTCTGAGCAGGGTAAATTCTGGCTGCTTTATTTTTACACTTAGATTTCAGTTTGAAAACACCACACCCAAATCTAACTCTCTCTGCACATGTTATAGCGCCTTGAGTCCTGTTGGAGAAAGAGCGCTATATAAATAAAATTATTATTATTATTATTATTATTATTATTATATCCCCCCCCCCCTCTCCCCCACACCATGCAATGCACATGGTTTTTCCCATTAGAGAAAAAGTTTGCTGTTGCGATCACGTCTGAATTAGGCCCTATGTCTGCTTACACAGGAGAGAAGCAGGGAAGCCTACCTTCTACCAGAATGCACAGCTTTATGGATGTTACTGCCAGCAGTTATCACCTTGACTGGGACTGTATTTGTAGTAATAGGGTCCAGAAGCCAGGGGTATGGGAGAATGTCTGTATTTTTAAAGCGCTAATCATTAACAAGGCAAAACAAGGATGCTGGCTTCTCGCACTCAATGAGGTTTTTAGTAAATATGGCAAGATATAGCGAAAAGCACCAATAATGTTATATTGATTTCTGCACATTTCACTAAATAGACCCCTGAATTTACTATATTAGATAGATAGATAGATAGATAGATAGATAGATAGATAGATAGATAGATAGATAGATAGATGACCATAATAAACAATGGGGTTTTAGTTTGTATATTGACAAGTACATTTGCAGGCCCCATCATGTGACCCCATTTTTCTGCAAGTTTCTACTCTATCACTTAGAATTATAAACATGCGAATGCTATCACATTAGAATTAAACTTAAGAAACTCAAACTGGTTTACAGCTCACCTGCACAATGGCTTATAAAGGTGAGGCGCACCAAGCACATCTGCTGTAAAACACCTGGGAAAGCAGCAGACACAAGTTGGATTAATAAGCTAAAACTGGGGTGCATGAGGTGTGCATGTGTTGGGCAGGGTAACCCATAGATTCCGAGCACTTAATGCGGAATCTAAGGGTTAATGTGTGTTAGCCGCTGGTTTACTGCGTGGGGAAAATGCATAATAATTGAATAGCTCCTGATGTTAAAGCCAGAGCATTACCCAGGCAGTAAACATGCCAGCTAATTGAATCCGTCCCATTGATTCATTTGCCAAGAATAGAAAACAATATCAAACACACAGTTTTTAATTAATTTTGTTTTGTTTGCCTTTTCATATAGAAAAGTTTTAGTTTTAAAAGAATAACATTTAGGAAAAATAAATGCAGTATTATTACTATTAGTAGTAGCAGTAGCATTATTATTAGTTGTACAAGCAAGTTACAACAGGTGCAATCCGTAACCTCAAAGTGCTATCCCGAATGTGTAGGCCGTGGATAAATGCAAATCTGCCCATTAGAAAGCTAGCCTTGTCAATTGCTAAAACAGCTTTAAACTATATTTCCTATGCATAAACCATGTGTACAACACAATGCCTGGGTTTTGCACTGGAAAACCTGCATGGCATATGTAGCACACATAAGCACTCAAGAGACGCATTGTGCATTTTGGACTTAGCAACTTACCTCTAGCTTGCTAACTGCTACTTATACTTAGTATCTTGCATCTTAAACTCTGCTGCTTCCCTTGAAAGGTGGAATAAACACACATTGTATTAATGTTTCTGATATGTTAGCTATACTAGTGAAAACTGAAAAGGTGTGTGTTATGCTATTTTCTACACAAGAAAAAACGTAAAAGTGACATCTGTATGCAAAGCACTGTCAGACTACCACCAAGGTTAGTAATAACTTCCTATAGGATATATAGACAGGCGTGTAGAGTTGCAGTATACTGTAGGCTGTACTGTGACTTTACCAACTGAGGTCACTCAGTTGGTAAAGTCACAGTACAGCCTACAGTATACTGCAACATAGGAGCAGCCTGCATATATACTATATACTGAACTATACTAATGCACTGTGCCCATTCACTTCTTGAGGCTGTAAGCTAGATAGGATTCTTTTCAGCATTGATTGTGCTTCACTCTTTGGTCTGAATTTACTAGCCCACAAGTGTTTGTATAACAAATATGGTGCCAATAATATCCCTATTGTATGTTGTCAATGGGATCTACTGTGGTGGAGAAATTCAAAAGAACTCTGATGTTCATGGATTCCATTCAGTAGAGAAAGTCTGGAGTAACACACCCATGCAGTAACCTTGTTTTTTTAGAGACATTGGGGGTCATTCCGAGTTGATCGCTCGCTAGCAGTTTTTAGCAGCCGTGCAAACGCATTGTCGCCGCCCACTGGGGAGTGTATTTTCGCTTTGCAGAAGTGCGAATGCTTGTGCAGCAGAGCGCCTGCAAAATCTTTTTGTGCAAAACAAGACCAGCCCTGTAGTTACTCTTTGTGTGCGTTGATTCTAACGACGGAGGGACGGCTTTTGTCGTCACACACCCGCCCGGCGAAAGCCCAGCCACGCCTGCGTTTTTTCAGCCATGCCTGCGTTTTTCCAAACACTCCCTGAATACGGTCAGTTGCCACCCAGAAATGCCCACTTCATGTCAATCTTCCTGCGTTCGGCGGTGCGACAGGAATGTTCGTTAGACTCTGTGCAAACCCACGATGCTCATTGTACCTGTACGACACGCCTGCGCATTGCGGTGTACACGCATGCGCAGATATGCCGATTTTTAGCGTGATCGCTTTGCTGCGAACAACGGCAGCTAGCGATCAACTCGGAATGACCCTCATTGTCTGGCTGGAAGGTGGTTAAGGTTTCATTTAAGTCAGTATTTGTGCTAAACCTAGCAAAGTTGTCGGAGGAAACCAAAAATGTTTGAGTTAATAAAATGTATGTACAAGGAAAGACTTTGATGTGATTTTTACACTTAATCACAGCACCCTTCCTCAGATATTCCTGGTTCTCTGCACATCTAGTCACATTTCTTGTCTATCAAGAGCCCAGTGAAGAAGCACTGACTTAGGAAACTGCAAGGTAGTCAAGCAAAATGTTACTTTCGAATAGAAAACAAATACAGTATAAACTAATAAAAGTTCTTATTTTTTTTGGGTATGGTGTCGTTGGGAACAATAGGTCCTACAGTATTTTCAGACCATATACATGAATTATACTAGTGTTGAAAATGCTAGTAAAATGTATGAAGGTAACAGCAGTGGGCATGGGGTCTTACTGATAGTCTTTCTGGATAAGGTATTTGCTTAGCACAATCAACAATGGAAATGAAAATGTTACCTGATGTAACTGAAAAGAGGAGAGCACCAGTGCCTGAGTACTGTACCTTCTTATACTTTCTAATCTAAAGGATAATATAGCAGAAATGGTTATTGGGAACAGTTGTTACAGGCCTGAAAAGGGTAATTAATAAACACTTACAGTTCCTTATGTACTCACAGTCCAGGCTGTGGTTTTATCTTTTGTGTCCTTTGGTGTTTGTAGGTTTTATGAGATATTTAGAAGGACTTTACAGTATTTTTCGGTTTCTTTTTACAGTCAGATTTCTTTGTAATATTTTAGCAATATAAGTTTAAATTCTAAAAGGAAGTTTACATGTTACTGTAAAGCCCAAACAGTCCACATTTAATTTAAATGTAGATATTTTTTTTACAAGTGTGATAATTCCAAAATACAATCATATATAGAAATGTTTTCTCAGAGAATAGGGTCAATTATAACCCCTCCCCCAGCACCTGTCCCCCTTCCTCAAGGTAACATTGTATACTTTTTTACTATAACGTAATTTATGGAAAATTCATGTTTTTTAGACTTCTCTTTCATTTGACCATACCTGTTACCAGTTCATACAATACAAAAAAACATGTTCAACGCATGTTAGGGTATAAAATGTTGTTTTCCATTGTGCACTGATATCATACACTGGCCAGTGATTTGTCATATCCCTGCCCTGCTGTCATGTACTGTTCTTTTACATAAACAGGTATGTTTTGATGTCATTGTATGGATGGAGGATTATAAAATGGCAGGCAATCACAAGACCGCCTGTCAGGATCTCGGCGGGCCCAATGCTGACACTGGAATCCCGTCAGGCTGTGAAATGCCGCCTCCGGAATACCGGCGCCACAGGCTTGTCTCCCTCTATGGGTGTCCATGACACCCGTAGAGGGAGAATGTAACCTGTGGCGAGTGCAGTGAGCCACCGTGCCCGCAGCGCGGCAAGCGCAGCAAGCCCGCAATGGGCTTTCTAGCGCTCGCCCCGCTGCCGCCAGATTGGTGGCCAGGATCCCACTGTTGGGATCATGACAGCCGAGATCCTGGCTTCCGGTAAAACATATATTCCTTTAAAACCTTATACACATAGTTACTGGATGCTAAAAGTACTGGCCAGTGATACTTCAGTTGTGTTTTTTGATGGGTGCGAGGCATCAGAGGGACTTGAAAAAGGACCAAACAGTGGTGGAAATTCCATCATTAGGTCTGATAGCATAAATTGGGTAAGGCTCTAGTTTCCCGGGCCAACCCACACTGGGCTTCTGCTTATACGTGACCTACAGAAGCGTGTGCACATTGCACATGCACCAGTTCAGGAGAGGCCAATCAAAATAGCAGAGTGAGGTCTTTGGGGAGACCAGTGGTCTCAGCGGGTATGTAGCCACTGACACTCCTATAGTACTGCCCTTAACATATTAAGGGCCATGTCTACATTACTGTAGACTAGAGTACTACATAGTTCTATAGAACAGTGCAGAATGCTAGCTTTCCAATTATACAATTGTGAGGTGACCTTTCTAACTGTCCAATGTTGTGATGAGCATTAGAGGTTGAGCACTTTGCAGGGAGCTGTCTAAAGAAGAAAAAGTATATAATGTTAATTTGTAATCATCCAAGAAGGAAAGGTACCTAACTTTTTTATTTTATTGTGTAGGTAGGCTTTCCTTTTATGTATTATGCAGGATTATGTTGTAAGTATGTAATGATACATATTTGATATGCCGGCTGTCGGGATCCCGACACTCAGCATACCGGCGCCGGGATCCCGACAGCTGGCATACTGACAACTATTCTCCCTCTTGGGGTGTCCACGACACCCCTGGAGGGAGAATAAATATTGTGCCACCTTGGCTGCAGTGTGGTGAGGGACTCTTTTGCACTCACCCTGCTACCTGCATGCCGGTGGTCAGGATCCTAGTACCGGTATGCTGGGCGCCAGAATCCCAAATGCCGGCAAAACATAGTAGACTCAAACAGAAAGATAATAATCATTTACAAGTGTCCTTTTCTACAACATGCTTTTGTTTTGCCCTGAGTGTTCTAGACATGCCAGTGAGATAAAGGAAGAGAAGATTAAACCCATATTGTGAGTGATTTATTCATGTGTTATTATCAGTGCTCGCACTTCATACCATAGCCTCAAAATTTGATTGATGAAAGTAAATGTACAGTATGAATAGTCCGGGTTTTTGTATGTTGTAGAAAGGGTCACATGTAAATGATTATTATCCTTCTGTTTGTATAGAAAGCCAAAAGCTAGTGTTTTACTGCAAGAAACAAGTGAATGTTACGAGAACACTTCACCTGTACTTGGTATAGCTATGAAGACTTAATATTAATTCTTGTCAGATTGATATCAGTCTACTTCTGTATCACAAAATTGGAATTCATTTCTGTGGGTTCTTTAGTTTAGACCTTGTGCCAAAAAGGCAATTTGTTAGGTCAAATAATATTTGATTGTGTATTACACTGCATTTTCTGTTGTTTTTAGTTGTTATCCTTAAAGTTTTAATTATGGTGTTTATTCCTTTAGGCCCAGAAATCATGGATAGAAAGAGTGTTTCACAAGAGAGAATGCGTGCACATTATACCAAGCACAAAAGACCCCCATAGGTAAGTGCTGTTCAGATTACTCGAACAGTGGAGAAATAGAAGAACTACAGTAGGTATGCCCAAAGTATTCTTGTCTTAAACCTGCTAGCAGTGGGTGCAGCCATTTTGCTAGGTGAGCCAATATTCATGAGATTGCAGCCTTTAAGTTTGGATCTAGAGGTGTACAAGAAGCATTGTGTCCCAGTGATGTTACATGGTAAATCAAAGGGATGCATGTTCAAGAATATTAATTCATCCCACAAAATGGCTACCTACACTATGTTATTGCAAAAGGTACACATTAATTTATCATGTGACCTAAATTCCCCATGGCTTGCCAACTCAGATAGTTCTAAAACTTTCAGTGTGCTCCATGAGCCAGAAGATGCTATTCCTATTATTTATATCCCGATAATTTATTCACACGTTTACTGATTTTATTTTCGAATTGGACTTGCTTTAAAATTCAGATTTGTATTTCTTTAAATCCTGCAATCCTTGTATCTTTGGTATTAGTTCTTATTTCTTACTGTATGTTGGGATATTTCAAGTTTATCAGGAAACTAGTAACAAGTAATGAAGTTATAGCTAAAAAAAAAAAAACATGAGCAATTTTGAATTCGTCAGTAAAATATCTGATAATAGAAACATAGAATTTGACGAGAGATAAGAACCACTTGGCCCATCTAGTCTGCCCTCTTTTTTAACCTTTTGGTAACCTCCGCTCTATTTGATCCTTATTTATGTGAAAGGATATTCATATGCCTATCCCAAGCATGCTTAAATTAAATTGTTCTACTGACTTAACCTCAACCACCTCTGATGGGTGGCAATTCTATCTATTCACTACCCTTTCTGTGAAGTAATTTTTCCACAAATTTCCCCTGGACCCCCCCCCCCCCCCCCCCCCCCCCCTCCATTCCCAGCACATGTCCTTGTGTTCTATTACTTCTCTTCCATTGAAGAATGTTTCCCTCCTGGACTTTGCTAAAATCCTTGATATTGTATACAGTATTTGAAAATGTTCCTTTCTCTGCTCCAAACTGTACATGTTAAGAACTTTTAGTCTTTCTGGGTAAGTTTTGTGATGTAGTCCATACAGTGTAGGCTGTAGTGAGATGGTATGGCAGGTGTCGCTGATGAGGGTACTTTGAGACCCTCAGTCAGTGGCAAATCCAAAGGGGGGAATCAGTGTGATCGCTTCCCACACCACCTGCACAGGCAGAGACACTTATGCTACTACTCAGCGGCAGCATCCTCTCTAGTCTAACTGCAGCCCAGCAAACAGCAGTTGGGTGGGGAGAGAGACTGCTGCTGCTGTCACGTAAGAGGGGAAGCGGCAGACTCGGGCCCCTACCGGACCCCTCCAACAAGCCAGAACTGGGTAATTAGTACCCTGCTCTCTCTGCAGCCCTGGTTACCTAAGCAAGTTTTTCACCATGGGGTGCAAAAAAAAAAAAATAGCTCTGCCAATAGTCATCAATGTAATTGGGTACTTTTGTATCTGTTCTCCTTTGCCTGCAAGATATATATATATATATATATATATAGGCATATCCATGTCTAATTGTATCACTATTACCAGAACACTTCCTTACTGCTTGGCCGTCCCAGTTTCACCTCTTCAAGAAGAAGTCAACAATATGCAAAATGTTTATACAGATGTACAAATATGTGTTTATGGTGTTCAGTGTCCAGAATTGAACCAAATGAAAAGAGGTACTCTCAGTATCATCGGAACCTCAGGCTGACAATGCTGCACAATGGAAGAGGAAGCAGGAAACTGCCATAATTTGTTTTACAGATATAAACATCAAGATGCAGACTCCCACTGCAAATTTCCACACACAGTACATACATGTTAAATTGTTGGATGAGGTTCAAAATAAATATATGATTAAAAGTTTTAACCACTTAAAATGAAATTGTACAACCACCTTTGCACCCAGGGAAGATCTGATGCCTCTGTATTCTCCTGGTGTTCTCACAAAGGTCAGTGCTGTGGTTGCAATACAGGAACTGCAGAAGAATTAATTTGTATTTGATGTACTACCATCTCTGAACATGGCTTTATAATAAAGTCTTTATATTCTGCCAAAAACAATAACCACATAGCTAAACTGTATCAGAGCAGCTACGTGCATACAGAAGCAACAGCTTTTCATTTCACTGGGGAAACAGGATTGGTGAGAAGAACTATTATTTAGCTATGTACTATCCGCATAAAATACAGATGAAGTAGACTTTACTGCATCATACATATTTGTCCATATTTCTTACCAAGGCTCAACTGGTTGTACCAATAATACACTTTTTGTGAACAATGATTGTAGCTAATTATAGACCAGTTAGTCTTACATCTATAGTGGGGAAAGTATTGGATGGTATTCTAAGAGATAGTATTCAGAAGTTCCTTGAAACCAATAAGGTCATTAAAAGGAATCAACATGGGTTTATGAAGGACAGATCCTGTCAAACCAACTTACTTGGCTTTTATGAAACAGTAAGCGCAAACCTAGATCAGGGTAAAGACGTGGATGTAATCTTTTTAGACTTTGCCAAAGCGTTCGATACTGTACCACACATGAGACTTATCTACAAGCTACAAGAATCAGGGCTAGGAAGCACAATATGCAATTGGGTCAAAAACTGGTTAGATAATAGGAAGCAGCGCGTTGTGGTTAATGGATCTTTTTCAACTTGGACTGAAGTGCTAAGTGGTGTGCTGCAAGGCTCAGTATTAGGACCGCTATTGTTCAATATTTTCATTAACGACCTAACAGAAGGTCTAGAGAGCATGGTGTCAATTTTTGCAGATGATACCAAATTGTGTAAGGCTATAAATACAGAGGAGGATGCCGAGTCTCTTCAGAACGACTTAGTTAAATTAGAAGCATGGGCAGCCAAATGGAGAATGCGCTTCAACACAGACAAGTGTAAGGTAATGCACTGTGGTAACAAGAACATAAATTACACCTACCTACTAAATGGGGTAAAATTAGGGGATTCTGTACTGGAAAAGGACTTAGGTGTCCTCATAGATAGCAAGCTAAGCAGTAGTACCCAAAGTAGGACTGCAGCAAAGAAGGCTAATAAGATATTAGTATGCATAAAACGGGGTATTGATGCTAGGGACGAGAGTATTATATTCCCGTTATATAAATCACTAGTGAGGCCACACCTTGAATACTGTGTACAATTCTGGGCACCGTACTACAAAAAGGATATCCTGGAGCTTGAAAAGGTACAGAGGAGGGCGACCAAACTAATTAAGGGCATGGAGACGATGGAATACAAGGAAAGGCTTGAAAGACTAGGCATGTTTACATTGGAAAAGCGGAGACTAAGAGGGGATATGATCAACATCTACAAATATATAAGGGGACAATACACAGAGCTTGCGCGGGACCTGTTTTTGGTTAGATCAACACAGAGGACTCGTGGACACTCGCTCAGGTTAGAGGAGAGGAGATTCCGCACAATACGGCGTAAAGGCTTTTTCACGGTAAGGACAATACATGTTTGGAATTCCCTGCCCGAGGGAGTTGTAATGGCGGAATCTGTCAACACCTTTAAGAATGGGTTAGATCAATTCCTAATGGATAAGGATATCCAGGGGTATGGTGCATAGTCATGCATTATAGTTACTATAAATAGGGATAAAATGCAACGGCTGACAGCAGCATCAGTCAGAAACTTTAGTCAAATCATCATGCATAGGAGACCACAAATAGGTTGAACTCGATGGACAATTGTCTTTTTTCAACCTCAGATACTATGTTACTATGTTACTATGTAATTCCCACACAATTAATCATTTTTGGATATACAAATATTTTATTAATTAATATTTCCTGGGAGGTATTCAATAAAAAGGGAGGGATGTAGCTACTGGGGTGAGTGCCCCTAACTATTCAATTGACTTAAGTTGGGAGATGTCGTTGTCTGAGGCTTAGTTGTGGTAATCTACATTTTCGACTTAAGTTGGGTACACACTGACAGGCCCGGCAAACAGGGGGGGGGGGGGGGGACAAAGGGGACACCCATACAGGGCTCTAAGGTTCAGAGGGTCACCAAGGATAAGAGACACAAAAAACGGGGCCACATTACCAATATTGCTTTTTAAAGTGTTTGCTCCAACTGCTCAATTTAAGTAATAAAACAATATATATATATATATATATATATATATATATATATACACACACAGGTTGAGTATCCATTATCCAAAATGCTTGGGACCAGAGGTATTTCAGGTATATGATTTTTCCGTATTTCGGAATAATTGCATACCATAATGAGATATCATGGTGATGGGCCCTAAATCTAAGCACAAAATGTATTTATGTTACATATACACCTTATACACACAGCCTGAAGGCAATTTTAGCCCATTTTTTTTATAACTTTGTGCATTAAACAAAGTGTGTCTGTATTCACACAATTCATTTATGTTTCTTATACACCTTATACACACAGCCTGAAGGTCATTAAATACAATATTTTTAATAACTTTGTGTATTAAACAACGTTTGTGTACATTGAGCCAAAAAAAACAAAGGTTTCACTATCTCACCCTCAGTCAAAAAAGTCCGTATTTCGGAATATTTGGATATGGGATACTCAACCTGTGTATATATATATATATATATGTATATATACAC